>NC_092055.1:16671552-17871552 GCF_003086295.3 Arachis hypogaea | reverse complement strand
GGCAAGAAAAACAAAAAGAGAAAGTAAGAAGGAGTCGCCCCAAAAATCGGAATAAGGTATGTAAAAAAGTTTTTAAATGATTTTTAGTTCGTGGAATATGAGGGGTTTAAGGGGGTGTTGGAAAGTAGAAAATGGTAAAAAATTTAAGCGTAAAAATAATGTGAATATGTTAGAATTCATAGAGATAAAAAAGGAGGTGATTACTAAGTTTGATGTAGTGCAATTTTGGGGTAATGATACGGTGAATTTGAAATTTGTGGGATCGGAAGGTGCTTCTGGAGGTTTATTAATAATGGGGGATGATATGATGTTTAGGTTGAGTAATTATCACAAAGAGGAGAGATGGTTGTGTATAGAAGAAAAATTGACAAACATTATTTTTTATTTGTGCGATTTGCTTGGTGTATGGTGCGTATACAAGGGAAGAGAAGCTTGCTGTGTGGGAAGAGTTGAGTTTTTTTATCGAGAATATGTCAAGTTCCTCTTTGCTACATGGGTGTCTTCAATAAGGTTGTGCAGTTGGAAGAAAGGAAAGACGCTAGTGTGTTAACTGTTATGAGCAATATGAAATTGGTGGATATAGAGCTGAATGACCGTAAGTTTATGTAGTTCAGGAGTCAATCATGCAGTCCATTTGATAGAATGTTGGTGAGTTTGGTTTTATTGTTATCATTTGAAGCACTTGGGTAAAAAGGAATAATAGAATCTTCAGGAATAAAAAAACGGGTGTTGCAGGAGTAGTCAACAGGTCGATTAGGAGTTACAAAAAGTGGAGTGATATTTGATCTTTTGGATTGTTGATGGCTTTTGCCAAAGATGATTAGAAATTTGTTTATTTTTTCTGTTTAGTACTTTTCCGTTGATGCTCCACCTTGTTGTGTTGAGCTTTTTATTTAAAAAAAAAAGGAAGAGATCATGCTATCTATATATGAAGAAATCATTCAAGGAAAAAGCCAACCAACTAAAACACATTGAGAGATACAGCTTTTGCTGATTTGGTGTTCTTTCTTATCATTTGAGTGTGTTTTAATTTTTTTTTATTGTCTAAAATTAAGTTCATATTGAGAGATACAAAAGGCAAAAATAGTTCGTTCACATAAAAGTCATTTTATACTTTTGTTTGAGTGATTGTTTCGAAAGCATACTGGGATTAGAATGTACTTTGTTCTCCTTATCTAAGTTAGGTTAGCACTTAGAGGTTACTGAGCGTAGGTTAGCTTAATTAGGTGAGTGACAAGAGTGTGACTCTTTTGAAATTAGTGATTGTAATCATTCTTGATTTTAGTGAAAATTCTACTATAGTTCGTAAAAAAGACTGAATGTAAGTTTTATTACACTTAGAGACTGAATCAGGATATATCGCCCTTTCTCAAGTCATTAAGAACCTTTAATAAGTTTATAATAGTGTGAGCCAATCTAGAATTTGAATTTTGGTGAATATTAAATGAATCAAAATTATATTTAGATAAATTCAATTTACTTATTCATAAATTGACTCAAATTATATATATATATATATATATATATATATATATATATATATATATATATATATATAAAAGTTATAATTTTATATAAAATTATGAATTATATTTATATTATTTGAGTACTCGAACTATTTTAAAAGTTTTTGGTGAGTTGAACTTGAACTTTATTAAACAAGCTTGATAGTTAATGAATCAAGCCATGAGTTGAGTTTAATTATTTTGGATCAAATTTAAATTTGTTTTGCTTGAACTCAATTTGATTCACTTTCCACTCTAATTGTAACTTAATAATAATATTATTTTTTATTATAATAAAAGATAAAATAATGAGAATGAAAATTAATTTAAAAAAATTATACAAAATAAGAGCAAAAATATTAAATTTAAAAATAACTTCACTTTCCGATAAAATTACATCATATTTTATATTTGGAGTTGAAAAGCTTCACTTTTATAAGAGATGGGACTTCAACTCGACATGTGTAAAATTTTACCGACCGGTACTTGCATTATTTTTGTAATGTTTACATGACTTTATAATATACTTAGATTAATATATTTCTAATTCAATAAGAGTGACACATTTGTTAAATCAATTATAATGACTCATTGGACACCAAAAGAATAGTGACTATAATTTTTTAGTTACTAATATCTGCCGTTTAGAAAAAAATGCTTTGTTATGATTTTTTCGTAATAGAGCTTTTGTGCCGTCTAGATCAACAGTTATCTTTGTCAAACTCCCTCAACACTAATCTTGATCTCAATACTATTCTCTTTATGTCTCATTTGCACCCCTCTGAATTTTGTTTCTACTGCAATTAATTAAAATTTGGTGGACTAAAACTATTGTTTGAGTATTTGATGGAGGCTCAGAAGGATAATGTTAGAGAAGAGAATAACGACAGTGATGGGGAGATCTTGGAAGAAGAGGATATTAAGAAGGGTAAAGAGGCTTGTGCTAATAGCCTTGTTGGAAGAATATTTTTTGAGAGAAAATTTTCGGTTGGCACAATGGAGAGCGCTATGAAAGTGATATGAAAAAATCCAGCTGGTTTTCAGGTGGTGAAAAGAGCGGTTAATCAATTTCAATTTTTCTTCAAATCTGAAACTGACTTACTAAGGGTTGAAAAAGGCTCCCCATGACTTTTTAAGGAGTATGTTCTCCAGGTTGGAAGATGGTGTAATACTGACTAGGTAAGTAAGAACAAAATCCAATCCTTCCCAATTTGGATTCAACTATGGGGATTGCCGGAAAGCTTCAAGATATTGGAGGTGGTGAAGAAGGTGGGAGATAACATTGCTAAGGTGTTAGAAACCAAGAAGGACTAAGCCCAAGAAGAAACCAATCCCATCTTAGCTACTTAATAGTTTTTTAAGACTACCAGTCACAAATAACAAGTCAGATTCAGAGAGATCCGTAACTAAGATTAAACAACCTTCATTAAATGAAAAAGCAGAGGATTTAGAAGAAAACTATGAAATACGGTCTAATGCCAGTAGGAGGGGAAATAAGGAGAATGCGATGGTGACTGTGAATGAGGACGAAGGATTGATGGGAGGTAAAGCTTGTGGTCAATCTGTTAAAATGGATAATCTCAAACAGCTAGCGCGCTGAAAAGCAAAGAATTATAAAGCTGTCAGTGGAGTTAAGAGAATGAATGATGGTAAGGAGAGTCCAGAAAAACAGAAGAAAATCTGCCAGTGAGAGATTCAAATGGAGGAAGCTGAAGTGGAGGGCGCCAACCGACAAATGGCATCCACGGGGCCATAAAGGTACTTGTATAGAATTGTTGGGGTTTGAGAATACCCCTGACAATCCATAATTTTAAAGAGATCTATCGATTCCACTCCCCCGAGGTTGGTTTCATCTATGAAACCAAGAACCAACCTCGCCAAGTTGAACTGAAGCTGAGACAGTGTGGGTTTCAAGATTGGTTCATTTGCAATCCAGTTGGCACTGTAGGAGGTATGGCGCTGGCATGGAAAGAGGGTACTAATTTGAGGATTATCACCTTAAGTGACTACTTTATGACAACGAAGGTTAAAGACACAATCAAATAAGAGGAATGGGGTCTAATAGAAGTGCATCTTAGTTGCTCGGCGCTACGAAAGAATGAACAGTTTGAGAAAGTATCTCAATGTATTCAACAATTCCACCATAGATGCCTCATCTTGGGAGATTTCATTGCAATTGTTAGTCCTCAAGAGAAGACAGGGGTTCTAGTGGTTCAAGTTCTTCTATGATAGTATTTAATGGGTTTATTAACAGCAACACTCTGATAGACTTAGGGATGGTAGGTAGACTGTTCACATGGTCCAATAGAAGACAATACCAAGATCTGATCTAGGAGCACCTTGATCATATGATGGCAGCAATGGAGTGGTCTAGTCTTTATCCCTCTGCAGCAGTTGTTAGGCTTAACGAAGATGGTTCAGACCATGCTCCAATACTACTGAACACTAACCCTCTCCAAGAGAGATCCAAAAGAAGGTTCAAGTTTTGAGAGAGACGGTGCAGGGTGGAAGAGGTGAAGAAAATAGTGGAGAGTGCATGGAGGTCGGACATTGAGGGTTCAACAATATTTATCTTAGCATATAAGTTGAAACAATGTACACATGCTATTGTTCAGTGGCAGCAAATATCCCAGACTAACTCTAAGGTGCGAATTGAGGAAATTCAAAGACAACTAGAGGACCTTAGAAATACGGGGATACAAAGGGGCTTTGAGGTAACTAAGTTAGAGAAAAAATTAGAGGAGGCCTACAATCAAGAGGAGAGCTATTGGAGAGATAAATTCATAATCAAGTGACTCCAGGCAGGGAACCGCAATACTAAGTTCTTCCATCAATTTACTCAAGTTCGCTGCCAGAAAAACAAGATATGGAACCTAGTTACAAATGATGGATCTATTGCTAATACCAACAAGGGGATTGCTAATGTGGCTGAGTCTTACTTCTGAGATATTTTCTCGACTTTCCTTATTGCTGATCCGAGTATGAAATTCGATACTTTAGAAGTAAAGGTGTCCCTAGCTATGAACAGAAAACTGATCAGGCCTATTTTTCTATAAGAAGTGAAAAAAGCTACTTTTAGTGTGCACCCCTAGAGTATACATGGGGATGACAGCTTCACCGCTAAGTTCTTTCATTTTTTTTGGAATATTGTGGGAGGAGATGTTTATAAAGCACTTAAGAGCTTCTTTTTAGGTGGCAGAATACTCAGGAGCTTCAATCACACCCAAATCAGCTTAATCTCTAAGATCTCAAATGCTAGAGACATGACTCAGGTGAGGCCAATTAGCCTGTCTTCTGTGGTTTATAAGATTATCTCCAAAGTATTGGTCCACAGGCTTTAAAGTGTTATGAACAAATATATTAACCATAATCAAGGTGCATTTCTGAAGGAAAGACTCATTTCATATAATATTCTAGTGGCTCAAGAATGTATGCACTACTTGAAAACTAAAAGGACAGGCATGGAGATTGAAATGGCCATCAAACTTGATATGAGCAAAGCTTTGATAGAGTGGAGTGAAATTTTGTGGTTTATATTAGAGAAGATTTTGATTCACAGCTGGTGGGTTGGATATGTGAGCTAGTTACCACTGTTTCTTACTCTGTGGTTGTGGAAGGTTAACCATATGATTTTTTTAAGCCATCGAGAGGCATCCGTCAGAGTGATCATCTCTCTCCTTATCTTTTCCTCTTTTTGTGCGGAAGGCCTCTCCTTCTTGTTACACAAAGCAGAGAAAAATAGGTGGATCCAAGATATTCAAATTAATAGGAGATGCCCTATGATCACTCACATACTCTTTGCAGACGACTCAATTATTTTTTGTAAAACCTCCGAGGATAGTTGTGTCAACATTCTTAACCTATTGGACTGGTATGAAAGTTTTAGTGGTCAGCAGGTCAATCTCAATAAATCTGTTGTGTTTTTCAGCAACAACACCCCCTCACGATGTTAGATTGGAGTTGGCAGGAAACTTGAACATCAATCATGTAGGCACCCAAGATAAATACCTGGAGTTGCCTTCTATTGTTCAGAAATCAAAGAAAATTACTTTTGGCGCTGTTAAAGATAAAGTTCAGAAACGAGTGGAAGGCTGGAAAGGAAAGCTCATTTCTTCAGGTAGAAGGCATGTTCTAATTAAGTCGGTTGGAGATGCGATACTGATTTATACTCTAGCATGCTTTAAACTCCCTGACATTCTTATCCAGGAAATCTATGACAATCTTGCCAAGTTCTGGTGGGGACAGCAAAGGAATGAAAGGAAAATAGCCTGGATGAGTTGGGATTGAATATTGATGCCTAAGAACGAAGAGGGGTTGGGGTTCAAGGATCTAAAAGCTCAAAATTTGGCTCTCTTAGGTAAACAGCGTTGGAGGATTGCAACGCAGCCAAATATACTCTTATTTAGAATGGTTAAGGGCAAGTATTTTCGCTATACAAATATTATAGATACGGAGATAGGTAATTCACCGTCTTGGTGTTAGAGGAGTATACTAAAAGGGCGCAAAGTTGTTGAAATGGAGTTGATCCCTTCCCAGCACGCATTCCATTCCCCTATTAGGCTATGTTTCCCAATCAATAATCAATCGCTATGCAGAGTTATGGATCTTATTAGACCATATATTTACTTCAGTTGATTGAAATGAATAAAATCTTAACTTAGGTAAAAAGAAAAGGGAGTAATGACTATACTATGTGTGTATTAAAATTAACTATTAAAATTAACTATTAGTATAAAATATATTAAAATATAAATACACATTGAAAATAAATTAAATTATACATATATTTATACATAAATATATTAATAACTAATTTTAATAACTGATTTTAGTGTATAAATAATATTTTAAAAAAAAAATTATAATGACTCGTTATTATTGATGAGTTGATAAAAAAAAATGATAATAATGTTTGAACAAAATGCATATATACACTAAATAAAAAGTGCAAAATGCATACACTAAAAACAGTGAGCCATCCTTCATTGACTTTCCATGCTTATATTCTTACTAAAATCTTAACAAACCTTTTCTTTACGGAACCAATTTATTCAAAGTGAAAGTGCAATTACGCCACTTTTTCACACAATAACACTAATTTAATTAACTTTCTCTTTCAACCAGGGTTTGTAATCCTACTTGTTTACAATACGATTAAACAGGACTAACATTAATAATATGTACATGCTATAAGATTTTTATTAATTACCATGAAAATCAATTCAACTATAAAGAAAAGGTTCGCTCACACTTATGAGTGCTTAGATATAAGATTTTTATTAATTACGCATTCAAATTTTTATTAATGAAATTGAATTAAGTTGGTCTAACATGATAAACATCAATTATGATTAATAATATTTTAAATTTTATTATTAAATTTGATTAGAATTAATTTATAAAAAATTTTAAATGTCTAATATTACTTATCATAGTTAGGATTTGACTCTTTTAAAATTATATTGTTACTTTAGATAAAAAAAAATACAAATTAAAATAATAAAACTCATAAATAATAAATATTATAAATTTAAAAATAATTAAAATATCACTTTATTACTTTATTAATATTATTTTTTTAGAGGATTTTTTTCTCATAGCCATTTATGAGAACCCACTTCATTTTTTTTGTCTTCTTCTAGAGACCACATCAATGGAATAGTAGCCCTCAAGAGTGCCTTGATTAAAGTGGAATACCCAAGTATTTATTCAACCAATTTTACAAAAGCCAAACGAGTTATAAAATCAATATATCAGAAATCAAACGAAAAATTCCAACCCAACGCTCTTTCCATCACTAATTTTCTTACACCTATAACTTGAAATTGACACTATGGATCATTATTAATTAATTTATTGTAGCGCGCTGTCTCCAACATTTATATTTATATTTCAACTATCTAATGCCTAATAAAGATCACCTAGAACTCCTTATTTGCACCTTCGTCTTGGTCAACTTGTCTTTTTAGATTGCGTTTATTTATAGGTATAAATTATTAAAATAAGAATATAAATACATAAAATTATATTTAAAAGATAAATAAATATAAAATAATATATTTAAAATATTAAATTAATATATTTTGTATAAAAAATATTAAGACATTAATAAAAAATATATTTTATTTTTTATTATTTTTATTAATTTTTATAATTATATATTTTTTAAAAATTTTGTATAAAAAAATAAAATAATTTTTTTATAATTTACTTTGTTATATTTAATTTATTATAAAATAAAATATAAAAATACTAATTTTTATATATTTATGATTTTTTTTTTGTTTGCAAGTGTCTTGTCTTACTCTTACTCTAACCAAACGCAGCTCATATACACTTGACATGTCCCTTAGCATTTGTATAGGGACGTAAAAGACGATATCTGAGTGAGATTTCCGAAATTGAAATGACGAAACTGAGGGAGATCATTGGCATAATCAAAGACAAAGCTTCACAAAGCAAAGCAGCGATCCTCTCCAACCGCGCCAACCTCTCTCTCCTCCGCGCCACCAGCCACGACCCCTCCACCCCGCCCGCCCACCACAAGCTCTCCACCCTCCTCTCCTCCGCCGACGGACCACGTTCCTCCGCCTCCGCCGCCATCTCCATCCTCCTCCGCCGCCTCCACTCCACCCACAGCTCCGCCGTCGCCCTCAAGTGCCTCCTCGCCGCCCACCACGTCATCCGCCACGGCACCTTCATCCTCCAGGACCAGCTCTCCACGGCGTACCCGTGCTCCCGCGGCGGCAGAAACTACCTTAACCTTTCCCACTTCCGCGACCGGAGCTCCACTACGTCGTGGGAGCTCTCCTCCTGGGTGCGATGGTACGCCCACCACATAGAGAACATATTATGCGCCTCCCGAACCCTCGGATTCTTCTTCCTCTCGGCGTCGCCGCCGTCTCCTTCTTCGCCGGCGCGTGAGAACAAAGAAGAGCGGGTTTCCTGTCTCACTAACGGTGATTTGTTAAGAGAATTGGATTCTTTGGTGGCTCTTATCGAAGGGATCACGAAGAAACCCCATCACAACAACAAGATTGAAGAAGATTACAGCAAGAACAAGCTTGTGGATGAGGTTGTTGGGTTGGTGGAAGAAGACGCGGTTATGGCGGTGAGTGAGGTTTCGGCGAGGGTGAACGAGTTCAAGGAGAGAATGGGTTTGTTGAGTTTTGGTGAAGGAGTTGAGCTTGTTTGCATTTTGAAGAGGTTGGAAGAGTGCAGAGAACAACTTGTTGCGTGTTGTTCATGTCTGATGCAAAAGGGAGAGAAGAAAAGGTTCTGGGAATGTGTGAGAGAGTTGAAGGAAGTGGCTGGGAAGAACGTGTTGTGTACGGAAGAAGAGGGTAAGAGAGTTGGAAGACCAGAGAGGAAAACGGAATCGGATCGGTTTCTTGACGGAAGAGTTGTTCTGAATTCGGTTGATTTGGTGCGGTTTCCCTCTTCAAGGTTCTTCTGATCTGATGCTCAAGGGTAATTTTGTAAATATAACATTTTCTATTTTCTATTTTATATTTTATTTTGGTTTAGCATCCAATAATCTGATGTTGATGGGGATAGGGATACATCGTTGTGTGATTGCATTGAGTTGTGTTGTAACTATAAATTCTGCTTCTTACTTGTCTACCTTAGCAATGTTTTTCATTGATTGATAGTATTAGTGGGCTAGCAATATTTTAATAGATTTTGTTAGGTAGATAATAATTTGTGTTAATAATATGAATAATAAATTTTAAAATTGATCTAATAAAGTAAAAATATAATACATTCTTAAATTATCTACCTAAATTTTAATATTATGATAATCATTCATATATCTAGTAAATTAAACATTCGATATATTTATTATTTACATTGTTTAATATTTTTATTGTCTACTTGTACTTTTTCTATGTTAATTATTGTCAACGAGTGAAAAAGGAGTGAAACGAAGCCAAACAAAAATTGAGTTATTATCCCATTCTATTGTTTGGATACATCCATAATTAGATTACAACTTCCAAATGTAAAGGGATGAAAAATGGAAGTTTTGATAGAATAGAATAAAGTATATTTTATGAGTAAATAGTTAAATTGATTTTTTGAAAGATGATTTGATTTTTAAATTAATTTTTGAAAGATTAAATTAATTAAAATCGTCTTTGAAAGATTTAAAATTACTCACGTTAGTTCATTTGTCCATTCTGTCACTAATGGCGTTAAATTTTGTTGACATGGTATGTTAGTGTTTTTTTTTTTTTTTTGTTAGGATTCAGGTTCACGGACGGGTCCAAACCATTAGAAAATTGAAGCCTAACCCAACAGCCCAACTCGGTGGTCACATACTCTTCTTCTCCTCTATGTGTCTCGGCTTCCATGCCGGTTCTAACAGCTGCTACCTCCATCAATTACAGCCTCCTCAATGATTCAAACAATACTGCATCTGACTGTTCTTCCATTTCATCAATCAATGCCTCAACTTCACTAAAATTATAATTGCTAAGTACTTTATTCACATCCATGTCACCATGATCATCAATATCATCTCTTGAGCTATTCATCTTGCTCTCCTTGCTTCAAACTCAACAACACCATCCCGATTGTGATGAAAACCACTACTCTTGTAGACACCATCATCATCACCATCATCACCACTACGAGCACCACCACCATTATCACCAGCACTAGGGACAAAGAGCTCAACCCTGTCACAACCCATGCATCTTGTTTGCTTGTAAGAGGAGAGCATCTCAGCAATACAGTCCCTTCTCAGCCTAAACTCCTTGGGAATCAGAAGCCACCACCATGATCGCATGGTCAATTATCTCAAATATGTCAGAAAAATATGAATAAGACCTAAAGTAACTCTTCCAGTGATCCAATAACTTCATGATGCTCATTCCCAATCAAACCCTCTGAGAGATTTCAATCCAGATCCCAGCAATAGGAACAGCTAAAAAAATGGAATCACCTACCGATCAAAATTTGATTTTTTTCTAGTAAGCAAGGATTTTATTCAACAACAATGAACGCTCAAGTTTGTAAATTTATTAACTTAGTGTGCCATTAATTTGGCAAGATTCGATTGAATGGTCTTTGTTCTAACTTGGCGGCATCCATGAAAGAGTACAAAGGAAGACCGACATAAGCAGAGTAGATCGGTGTAAGTTGCAACAAAGGAAGAGACCACGTTCCACCAGAAGCCAGGGCGGTGATTGAGGAAGAGGATGGAGAGGAGTTGGAAGCAACGACGATCTTTGCAACATTGGGCAAAGGGTGTTCAGCGAAGCAGCAGCTACCTATTCATGCCAGGGAGGAACTGCGGGCAAGGACGAGCGGCGTCGTGGTAGAGGTACGGACTGACGACGACGTGGAACACCTTGCAGGGCAGCGGCGTGGTGGAGCTTCAGGTAGAAGACGAAGAAGCTGCCGAATGTGGGAAGAAAGAAATCCTATTTTTTGCTGGGTTTGGGATTGGTTTGATGCGGGTAGAATCCGGGTTCGGGTTGGGTGGTCAAGCTAACGTGTCATGTTAGTAAAATTTAATGTTAGTGACAGAATAGACGGAGGGACTAATGTGATTAATTTTAAATCTTTTGATGACGGTTTTGATTAATTTAATCATTCGGAGATCAATTTAGAGATGAGTGATCTTTTAGGAATCAATTTGACTATTTACTCTATATTCTATTATAATAAATAATTTGATGAGCATGGAGTGGAGCTCTGCATAACTACTCTTGTTTAGTATTTTTCTTTTTTCTAAACTTTGGGTCCCGTTTTAGATAAAAAATAAATAAATAATTTGCCTCATCTATCATTTCTAAATTTAAACAATGGAATCTCATTAGATTTTATTAGGCAATATTTTACTCATCCTGTAACATTAATCTATAGGATGTAAAATTCAAATAATAAATTAAATTATATACTTGTTAAAATACCCATCTTTTGATTAAAAAAATATATATAATAGATAGTATTTTGTGAAAAAGAAATATTAAATTATTAATAGTTAGTTGAAAGAGTAATGCTATGAAAGGGCAATGCTATGAAATGAAGAGCGAGAGAGCGAGAGGGAGAGAGAGAGCGGGGTGGGGAAACACGGGACGGGGTAGGACTAGGCAATCACAACAACTAGGTAATGATCCAAGGATTTGGAATTGCGAACAGTTTTTCCGGTTGGACCAGGAATCTTTCACTGTTTTTGTGGACAGGCTGCCCAGTGATATATCGAAGCACCAATTGTTTGAGTTGTTTTCGTGGACGGGAAGGATCAATGATGTATACCTATCGAGGAAGATGAGAAATGGGTTTGTTTATCTGTTTGCGTTCATTCGATACACAACGAAAGGAGGGGCATTGAAAGCAATTTCGAATATGAATCACATGCGATTAAGAGGAAACAAGATCTTTGTGGGGGAAGCTAAGTATAAGAGAGAGATGTCAAAGCAAAAGAAGGCAATAGATATTGAAGAATCAAGGAGGAATGCAGTTGTGGGGGTAGCTGATCATGGAAGCGCTCATGGTCGGGGAGGGGATCAGGTGGATGGAAGAGGGTGTGCCAGTGAAGACGGAGGTAAGCGTGGTGATAGCTCCGCTCAAAACAGGGATCCGTTGGTAAAAATGAAATCAGTGGATACTGTGAAGGATGTCATTGGGATTGGAGGGACGAAGGAAGTGGAAGTCACAGCGGTACCGGATAATTTGGCTTGGTTGCAGAAGAGTATTATTGGAAGTACAACAACGCCTATTAACTTCCGGTCATTGAGGGAAAAAGCTAGCGTGGATTGGCCTCATGTAGTTAGAGTGAGTGACATGGGGGCGTACAAGGCCATGTTGACCTTTGAGAGCGTGAGCAGTTTGGAGGACACACTGGCTTATGGGATGAACAGTTTCATGCAGTTCTTTTGTAGCGTGAGCAGGTGGGAGATGCATGTGCGATGCGCTGAGAGAAGGGTATGGCTTGAGTGTATTGGACTTCCGGTGCAGGTGTGGACTGAAGATACATTCCGTATGATTGGAAGTCAGTGGGGTGATGTGGTGTGTTGCGATGAAGATACAAAGTCTCTTCTGTCTTTTCGCGCAGGACATATCCTCGTTGATACGTATAGGTTTGACGCCATTCATGAAAAGGTTCGTGTTTTGGTAGGAACACAGGGCTTTGACGTCCTTGTTACGGAGGCTGGGAGTAATGCATCTCGAGTAGCACGGAGTGGGATGACGGATGTTCTGCCAAGGAACAATGATAGCCTTGTAGGTCCGGGTCGTTCTTTTGGGAACAATTTAGGTCACATTGGGGTTGGTCGAAGCCACAAACAACGGTTGAGATCGGATGCTCAGGCGGATTGGTTGATTCTGGCGGCTAGAGGGGACGATCAGCAGAAGGGTAGACTGGTAATTCAACCTGAGGATTTGAATGAGTGGAGCAACGGGTTTCTAGTTTCTAAAACGGTAGCAGCAAGATGTACGGAAATCAATTTCACAGATGAAACGGCTGATCATACGGGATCTCCAGCTAGCAATGAGGAGGTTAATTCAGAGCAAACCATTTCCTGGGACTATGGTAGAGTTTGTAGGGGCGATAGGGCTGATCTCTTAAAGAAGGCTACAATGGGATGGGAAGTTACTGGGCCCAATAGCCATCAAATTAGAGCTGAGGCCAACTTATCACTCACAATGGCTAAGGGTGTGCAGTTGGGCCAACAACTAAAAGGCCCACAAGTTGGCTATGCTGGGATGCTCGTCGCGACCAGAGGATTGTGCGGATGGCGGAACGGCGTCTGGGACTGGGGGTCAGCTTGAGGAAGGCGCGATCATTCCTTGTGCCGAGAGAGAGAGAGGGCGGGATTGAGGAATCCTGCGATGACGAACGGCGAGACAGGTATGAGGGGCCAGGATGCGGATGGCGGTGGAGGTCGGGTCTGGCCGGCGACGCTTGTAGTGAGCGCTGATGGAGACCACGAGTCGCAGGGAAACTTGATCACTGGTGGGGGGCCCGGCTTCACTAAGATGAGCCAAGTTCCGAGTGGAAGAGAGATCTGGGGGAATGGCGCTGATGGGTTACCTGCGGCGAGTGCCGTGCGGGAACCGGGGGGAGAGGTTTCGATCGGGTCTGGAGGGGGTTTTGGTTCGGGGCCTGGTTGCTACAGTGCTGAGGGGATTCGATTGAAGGGTGGTCGGGGTGGTGAGGGAGGTTCAGGTGAACCGGAGGTTGCAGCAGCAAAGATAGAGGGGATGAAGCAGTGGCGGATTCAGATGGCCTGGGATATGACAGCTCTGATGTTGGTAGGGAAACGGTGTCTGACACTCCAGAAACCAAATATGCTAAGGATATGGACGAAAATAGAAAGGCATGGGAGCTTGCAATGGAGTCTGGAGCAGTGCAATATGATGAGGAAAATGACATTATGGCGATACTGCAAGCTCAGAATGAAGTAATTGCTCAGAAGAAAAAACAAGCTAAGCAGAAAGAAAAAGCTCGGAGAAGTCGTCCCAAAAATTGGAAAAAGGTGTGTATAAATGTGTTAAAATGATATTTAGCTCTTGGAATATTAGGGGGTTGGCTGGTATCGGCAAATTAAGTATGGTGAAAAACTTTAGGAGGAAATTTAATATGAATATGCTAGGCTTGATAGAGACGAAGAAAGCAGTCTTGACTAAATTTAAAGTAACCCAACTTTGGGGAAATAATGCTGTTCGGTGGGAGTTTGTAGGGTCGGAAGGTGTGTCAGGGGGTCTGATTTTGATGTGGGATGGAACAGTGTTTCAGATGAATGACTGTTATAAAGGAGATAGATACTTATGTGTGGTTGGTGTACTGTTAAAAACTAACTTCCCTTGTGCCTTCTGCCTAGTGTATGGTGCGCATGTGAGGGAAGAGAAGCTGGTGGTGTAGGAAGGGTTGAGTTTTTTATCTGGGCTTTGTCAGATACCGGTTTGTTATATGGGGGATTTCAACGAGGTAACGCAAGTGGAAGAGCGGAAAGGAGCTAGTTCTTTGACGGTGTCTGCAGCGGAATTTAAAACATGGGTCCAGGATATGGAGTTAGTTGACCTACCATTAACTGATAGATTGTTCACATGGTTCAGGGGTCAATCTTGCAGTCGCATTGACAGGGTCCTGGTTAGCTTGGAGTAGTTAGAAGAGTTTCCGGATATAAGGTTAAGAGGAGGGCCTCGAGGTTTATCAGACCATTGTCCGTTGATTGTGGATGTGACAAGAATGGGAGGGGGACCAAGACCGTTTCGGAGCCTAGATTCGTGGTTTTCTTACGAAGGATTCCTAAGGATGGTAAAGGAGGGGTGGAGGAATTTAGGTGATATTCAATTTATGGACACGTTGAAAGGCTTGATGGTTCCGATCGGCAAATGGCATAAGGAGAATTTTGGAAACATGGATATGAGGATTAAACAGTTTGAAGAAGAAATCAAGAAGGTCGATGATTTGGTGAGCAATGGAGAGTATGATGGGACTATGGAAGCTAGAAGGAAGGCACTGGTGAGCTCGTGTAAAAAGTGGTATGTTAGAAAGGAGCTTTATTGGAAGCAGATGTCACGGTCTAGGCATGCTAAGGAGATGGACAAAAATACCCGCTACTTTCACAATTTAGCCTCAGCTCGGAGGAGGAACAACCGAATTGATGCCTTAATGCTTAATGGAAGGTTAGTACGGAATCAAGCCAGGATCAAGGTTGCTATACGGGACTTTTATAAAAACTTGTATCATCAGGAGACTTCACCTGTTATAGGGTTCCGGGATGGGTTGGTTGAGCAGATAAGTAAGGAAGAGGCAACAGAGTTAGAGTTGATGCCATCTCTGGAAGAAATAAAGGAGGCAGTTTGGGATTGTGAGTCAAGCAAGGCACCAGGCAGCGATGGGTATAATATGAATTTCATTAAGAAGTGCTGGGATGAAGTAGGTAGGGAGTTCACTGATGTAGTGATGGGGTTCTTCCAGTCAGCGGTACTGCCTAGGGATTCAAATATCACTTGGGTGGCGCTACCACCGAAGTTTGTAGGAGCCAAAGAAATAAAAGATCTCCGACCGATTAGTATGGTATGTTGTATGTACAAGGTCATATCTAAGGTGTTGGTTCGGAGGATGCGAAAGGTTATGCCGGGTTTAGTTGGGGAGACCCAGAGTGCTTTTGTGAAGGGCAGGAAAATCCATGATGGGGCACTGATTGCATGTGAAATTGTGCAGTGACTGAAGGTAAAGAAAAAGAGCTCCGCGGTTATTAAATTGGACTTTCAAAAGGCTTATGATAGGGTCAAGTGGGGCTTTGTGGATATTGTTCTGCAAAAGATGAGATTTGGCCTTAGATGGAGGGCTTGGATAAAGGAATGTGTCTGCTCCGCATCTATGGCGATTCTTATCAATGGCTCCCCTTCTAAGCCTTTCAAGATGGAAAGGGGCCTAAGACAAGGAAACCCTCTGTCTCCCTTTCTGTTTGTTCTAGTTGTAGATGTTCTCCACAGGATGATTAGAGAGGCTGTGAGGAATGAGCGTCTTTCCCCACTTTTGGTTGGGCGGGACAACATTGAGCTGTCACACCTGCAGTTTGCTGATGATACTATCCTGTTCTGTCCTGCTGAGGAGGCGACTATCAGAAATTACAAACAGTTGTTGAGATGTTTTAAGCTGATGTCTGGATTGAGTATCAACTTTGAGAAGTCTAGATTTGTCCCGGTTAATTGTGAGCGGCGCTGGACACGGCGGATGTGTCATTTGCTGGAATGCAAGGAGGCATCTCTCCCAGTCAGACACCTGGGCATTTCTCTGGGGGCAAATCCGAGGCTCGTTAAGACCTGGCAACCTGTGATAGACAAGGTGGAAGAAAAGCTGAGTCTGTGGAAGGCTAAGACGCTCAATAAGGTGGGCAAGCTGGTCCTCATTAAATCGGTTCTTAATAGCCTGCCCGTTTACTATCTCAGCTTGTACAAGATGCCTAAGGCAGTGGCGAAAAAGTTGATCTCTCTACAAAGACGGTTCTTATGGAGTAAAGAGGATGGAAGGTATGGGATACCGCTGGTAAAATGGAAAATAGTTATGGCTCCAAAAAAGGCAGGAGGCTTGCGAGTTGGGGATACAGTGGTTCGAAATACAGCCTTACTTTTTGAGTGGTGGTGGAGATTTTTGAAAGAGGACTGTCTGTTATGGAAGAAAGTTGTCTGCTCCTGTAATAATATAAAACCATCTGAGATGCTGAGTGGCCAGTCGATACCTACAAAAGGGGTCAATGGAAGGAGGTCTGCCAATTACAAATCAGAGAGCCGCATGTTAGAGAAAGGATGATCAGAGGCTTGTCCATGGAGGTAGAGAATGGTGGAACAACCCGGTTTTGGGAGGATAACTGGTTACCTGGCGGTCTGTTGAAAGATGTGTTTCCAAGACTGTTCTCGGTCTCAAACCTGAAAGGATCTATTATAGGGAATTGTGGGTTTTGGGATGAGTTAGAGTGGAGTTGGAGCTTTCAATGGAAGAGAAAGTTATTCCAATGGGAGTTGGAGCTACTAAACTAGCTTCATGAGAGGATACAAACAGTTAAGCTCACAAGTGAGAGAGAGGATAGTGTGATATGGAATTTTGATAAATCTGGTTTATTTTCGACTAACTCCTTTGTGCAGGTGATGCAAGCAGAAATTCTTCCGGCGGACATCACGAGATATAGTTTCACTAGTGCTATTTGGAGAGGTTTCGTACCTCCCAAGATCAAGCTGTTTTCTTGGTTTGTGTTAGTCGGCAGAGTAAATACCAAGGATAGATTGTATAGACTAGGCGTTATTGAAGCGAATGATAACATGTGTGTGTTGTGCTGTAAGTCTATAGAGTCTGCGTTTCATTTGTTTATTGGGTGTGAGATCACTTGGCAGGTGTGGAGTGCTTGACTGTTTGCTCTTGGGAGGCTCTGGACAATGGCAGGTTCACTAAAGGAGCACTTTTAAAGTTGGACAAGTGATTCAGTGAGGAAGAAGGACAGCAGGCGGTGGTTCATGGATTTTTATGCTGTTATATGGACAATTTGGGTTGAAAGGAATGTGAGGATCTTCAGAAATCAAGCTACTAGTGTGGAGGGAATTATCAGCAGGTCGTTCGAGTTCTCTGATGAATAGTTTGGTGGTGAACCCTATGGTTGTTGATGACAATGCCGTAGAGGACTAGGAATTATCACGTACTTGGTGTTATTGGTCTATACTGTTTGGTCTTTTAATGTTCCACCTTATGTGTTGAGCTCTTTATTTCAAAAAAAAAAAAAAAAATAGTTAGTTGAAGTTTTGTGCTAGCTAGCTAGGAATGGATAGCTAGGAATGGTGGAGATCGGAAGGGGTCAAAAAATGGATTATGAAATGATTAATGCATGCATAGTATATCTGGTTATCAATCGCATTTACATAAGTATATCAACAATGCAAATTAATTGATTGTTGGCATCACCTCCTACTCCTAATTACTAATTTCCGGATCCACCAAATGTAAGCACAACGGTCCTGTTCACAAAGCCCTTCACGTTTCAGCATCAACGATCATTGGTGGATTAAATAATTATCTCTTCTTTAATTTGTTTTATTAATTGGCACCACCAAAAACATGACCTGGCTACTACTGCATTTAATTTCTCTCTACAGTTTACAGATACAAACGACGCTTTTAATTAATTAATTAATCAAGGACCTAACATTCTAACACTATTATTGACAGATACAAACATTACAAAAAAAAAAAAAAACTATTTTAACATGATTTTTTTTAACAATCATAGTTAAGTATAAAAATTAATATATATTTTTTAATAAATATCACAAATATCAAATTTTCTTTATCATTACAACAGTATAAATTATTTTTTAGAATTATTATATATAAAAAAAATTAAAATTTATCAAAAAAATAAATTTTGACATTATTTTAACTATGAAAATATGTTAATAAAAGTTTTGTCAAAAATAGTATTTTTAACATATAAGTAATTGTAAAAAAAAATTTAAATCTTATTTTGATAAATATTGGCCGTCAAAAATAATTTGTTAAAAAAATTTGAGAATATATTTTTTTATACTTATTAACCGTCAAAAATGTTATTTATTTTGACACTTATTGACCATAAAAAATTCTCAACAAAAATTTTTAACAACGAATGAGATGAGATCTTGAAACTGAAGAATAAACTGAGATTTTGAAGATAAAGAATGAGTAGTATGATCCTAAACTGAGAGCAGTGTGATGCCAAAATTGACGGAACTCAACGAAAAAAAAAGGAATAAAGAGTAAGTTGAAAACAAATAAGTGTCTCTACAATCAAATTATTCATCAAAAAAATATAAAGAATTTGACATTTATAATATTTGTCAAAAATATATATTAACTTTTATACTTAACTATGGCTGTTAAAAAAAATCATGTTAAAATAGCTCTCTTTTTTTGTAGTGTGTTTTTTTTTTATAATTTGATTGTAGAAAATTATTCCTCAATTTTGACACTTATTTGTTTTCAACATGCTCCATTATTCTTTTTTTTTCTTGAGCTCCGTTAATTTTGGCATCACACTGTTCTCAGTTTGGGATCATACTACTCATTCTTCATCTTCAAAATCTCCGTTTATTCTTCAGTTTCAAGATCTCATCTCATTATTTGTTAAAAAATTTTTGTTGAGAATTTTTTATGGTCAATAAGTATCAAAATAAATAGTATTTTTGACAGTTAATAAGTATCACAAAAAATATATTATCAAATTTTTCTAATATTATTTTTTATGGCCAATATTTATCAAAATAAAATTTAAATTTTTTTTACAATTATTTATATGTTAAAAATACTATTTTTGACAAAACTTTTATTAACATATTTTCATAATTAAAATAATATTTAAATTTATTTTTTTGACAAATTTTAATTTTTTTTACCACATAATAATCCTTAAAAATAGTTTATATTATTGTAATGAAACAACAAAATTCAGGATCCGCCCGCCGGTTGCACAGACTAGAGATCATTATTATCGGTGCATTTGGTTCATATATAAATTAGTATTAGAGTAACAATCAGATTCCTAAAAATTTTGATCTTCGACTAATTAAATTTTAAAGAACAAAATGTATTAATTTAGTTCTTTATAATAGCATATAGTAATTATGTGATATTTTTCTATCAATTCATCGTATAAAATTTAAAGGTATTATTTATATATACCGTTATTTATTATTATGTATTTATTTATAAAAAATTGTCATGTAAATAATAATTTTTAAAGTAAAATTTTATCTATTTTAATAGAATTCATGATAAATAAAAAATAATTAATAAATATTATATAAAAATTTAAAAAATAGTAACTATTTTATTGTCTAAAATTATATTATTGTTATATTCATGTGGCGGTAATGGGACATATTTTATAGTAGATAATAAAATACATAGATAATTTCGTTTCGTTTTATACAATAATCTATTGATAGAAGAACATACATTTCCATCATTTATTATAGTGAATGATCTAATTAGTATTTTTTTTTCTTTAAGAATTAATTAATTCGAGGTCGAAATCTTCAAAGATTTAATTGTCATTTTACTATTATTATTACCAGGGACGGATCTACTCTTTAGGGTGTGGGGGCAAGCGCTCCCACTACAATTTGAAATTTTATTGAGTAGTATATAATAATAATAATATTTATTTGTCCATACTAAATTATTAAATTTGACCTTACAATAATTTTTTATTCAACTTTCGATATTTGATAGCCAATTTAAGAACTTCATATTAGATGTCCATTATAATTATCAAGTTTTAAATTTAAATAAGATTGATATTCTTTCTTAGAAATCGACTCGAAAGAATATTATCTATTCATTTGTATTTCTTCTTTTAAAATTAGCTTTAGTTTTTTTCATAATAACTACACTAATTAAATGAACTTTTTCAACTATGAATAATATCATCAAGAGCTAATTGTATGAAAGTTGAGTTTTAAATAATTGTTTAACGGCATATATAAAAAAAAAGACATTTTAATTATATTGTCAAGGTTTTAAAATATGAAATATAAAAAATTAAATTTTAAATTAAATTTTATTATTTAAATTACTATTTTAGTATTTTAATTTGTAATTAGATATTTTGAAACCTAATCATATTTTACAATAATAAAATATAATTATAACAACAATTATGCTATGTATACATAAAATAATCACTTGTACAGAATAAATCTAAAAATACAAATTTTAAAATATAAAATATACATTAAAAATAAGTTAAATGATATATGTATTTATACTTAAATTTATAGTAGATAATTTGATAGCTAATTTTTTATGTAAACGCAATATTTTTATTATAAAAATTATTATCATATTATATATATTTTACCCCACTATCAATATTTTCTGGATCCGTCACTGATTATTACTAATGCAAAAACAAATAGAATTAATAAATTAAGTATATTAGTTAATTATAATAAAAAAATATAATACAAGTCTCATATACTCTTTTTTTGTTATATATTAGTCTAAGTCATAAGAAAGATTTTTCTTTCTATATTAGTATAAATAATTATATACTCTTTTTTTTTATTAAATTGAGTTGAGCTAGTTATATTTAAATAAATTCTTTGCTTATTTTTTTTTATATTTTTTTGAGAATAAAAAAATATACATTTTTGGTTTGGCCAATTAAAATAGGTGTTTAATTATTTTTATCATGATAGAATTGTTAATTTCAAATGACATTTCAACAGCTATTAATAATAATAATAATAATAATAATAATAATAATAATAATAATAATAATAATTTTATTATTATTATTATTATTATTATTATTATTATTATTATTATTATTATTATTAGATTTGTTGGAGTAATAATTTTAAAAATACTTCTCAAATTGATTTTTTTAATTATCGAATTTAAATATAATTTAAAAATTTCATTAAAACATATTTGATTAATTAAGAGTGTAATTGAAAATAAGAATTTTTTCTCTGTTACAAGCAATCATATGAGATATGAGAAATGGTGTTTCCAATCATTAAAGACATTTGTCCTCACTCCCTCCCTCCCCTAAACCTCCCAGAAAGAGCTTACGCCTCACCCTCTTCACTCTCACTCTGAATCTATGGCTGCTGTCTTCGGATCTTCTCTGTCTCACACTCTCACAGTCCATTCCTCTCTCCTTTTTTCTTCTCCCTTCTTCTCACTTTCATTTCTCCAACACACAGAACAGTTGCTCATCAACCCACGCCACTTTCTCTTTGTCTTCAACGGCAGAACCTTATTGTCGCTGCTGCTTCTTGCTCGCCGCCCCTCCGTTGTCGTCAGAAGCGGATCTCGCAGTTCCTTACCCTCTTCACTCTCGCAGCAGATCTCCCGATCTTTTCTACCAGATTCGCCATCGCCATTGCTGTTTGCTCGCCACCTCTCCATCACTGTTAGAAACCTGTCTTGGAGCGCCTTACTCTCCTCTCTTGTAGTAAGCCAGCAGCGGACACTCCCTCTCTCCAAGGCGATGAGAAGATATCTTTTTAGCTCCTCTCTTTGTCATTTTTTTTCTTTAGATTCTATTTTTATTAGATTATTAAAAAAGCATAATGAGAAATTGTGAATTTGCTTATTATAGATGATTATTATTGATTATGGCTGATTATTGTTGTGGTTGAGATGAAGATGGTGAGACATAAGGTCTATTTTGGGAGATTTGGAGGAGGGAGGGAGTCACTCAGATGTTGCTTATTGTTGTTGTACTTGCTTTGGAAAGTGAAGGAGGATGGGAGGAGATGGCAACATCACTACAGGCGCCATCGTTAAGAAGAGAGAGAAGAAAAACAACAAGGAGAGAGAAAGAGAGAGGCAACAAGAGAGAAGAATTGAAGAAGGAAAAGTGGATGAGCAAGATGACACTAGCAAAGAGTAAGACCATTGTCGTATTTGAGGGAGAGAAACTGTGGAAGAAGAAGCGAAATCGTATTTAAGGAGAGAAATAGTGAGGAAGACGTTGTTGTTGTAGGAGTTTCAGCTAGCTAGGAAGATGATGTTGTTGTCGTTATTGCAATTTCTGGGTGACTGAAATATGTTGTTGTTGTTGCAGCTTGCAGCGGTTTCTAGGAGGTTTGGGGGAGGGAAGAGTGACTGAGATGCTGTTTATTGTTGTTGTAATTGCTTTAGGAAGGGAGGAAGTGAGGGAGAATGAAAGAGAAGGAGAAAAATGGGTGTAATGGAATCTGTTTGACCGTTCAGCCAACTCTGTTAACGAAATAGATTTTTATTTACGATCAGATATTTTTGTAGCGTTTTCTAATATTTTAAGTGTATTTTTGTCGTTAATAAAAGTGAAGGTTATTTTTGTCAGCGTTCTGATAATTCGAAGACGAAATTGGTAATTTACTCTGATAGAATATATGATGAGCTATACTGACCACCTCAGAAGGATGGATACTTAATAAAAAAATCTCTCAAAAGAAGAGATTGTCGTCTTTGAATATTGCAAACATATAAAGTTGTAGGGTGTAGCTGAGTTTTAGAGAAATCATGCAGAATGCAATGGTAAAATTTTGGCTCCAAAATATGAATTTGCTTCGCACGCTGAAATATTTGAAATGGAGTCTCTTTCATTTCTGAAAAGCAAATAAATGAGATTTATTACTTTGAAAATTTCTGAAAATTATTGTCACATAATTTAGTTCTTCTATTACTTATTATCAATTGTTTAACACATGTGTTGGATAAATTTTATTATAAGATAATTAAATTTTTAATAATATATATTAGAAAAAAATTTACTTTTTTTGAGAGATGTTAAAATGACACTCTTCTCCTCTATATTTGTACAATATACATTTTCTTTTTTATATAACTTTTAAAAAACTTCTTCTTTAATTCATTTTAATTTTTTTTGTATTAACTAATGTTAACTTTATCTATTTTTCAAGAAAAAATAAATTATTTTTTACAAAAATACCTTTTAGCAAAAATTTTATTTTTTTTGTCATTAAATTTTGCTTACCAAAATACCCTTTAATAATAATTTATCAATAAAAATTTAATCAATAAAAATTTATCCATTACATTCCACTCCTGGTAAAAATACAATTTAATCAATAAAAAAATAAGTTATTAACAGATATCTTGGTAAGCAAAATTTAATGACAAAAAAATAAAATTTTTATTAAAGGATATTTTTGTAAAAATAATTTATTTTTTCTTAAAATATAGATAAAGTTAACATTAGTAAATACAAAAAATTTAAAATTAATTAAAGAATTTTTTTTTAAAAATTATAAGACAGGAGAACATACATTTTACAAATAGAGGAAAAGAGAGTGTTATTTTAACATTTCTCAAGGGAGAGAAGTGAATTTTTTTTATATATTATTATAAGATAAATTAATTAAAAAATAAAATATTAAATTTAAAATTACATAAGAATCTATTTAAGTATTTATTTTTTATTTTATTTATTTAAAAAGAAAAATCCAATTTTGGGTGTAGAAACTTTGGAGTCATTGCTTAAACACATTTATTGGTCGAGTTAAGTCTCAAAGTAGTCCCTGAACTTACACTCGAGCCTCAAAGTAATCCTTGAAGTTAATAACTACTCAAATTCGTCCCTGAACTTGTACTCCAGGACTCATAATAGTCCCTGAATCATTTTCCGTTCATCGGAACCTTAAAACAACGTTGTTTTGAACAAAAAAAAATAAAAAAAAAAAAGAAAAAAGAATGTAGCGTAGAACCCCCCAATTTGAAAAAAATAAAAAAGAAAAAAATAAAAAAGAAAAAAGAAAGAAGCATAGCGTAGAAGCCCACCCCTCCTCCCAATTCCCAATCTGTTCCCTTCCCCATCCCATTCCCAACCCCTTTCCCTCCCCCAACCTTTCCCTTTCCTTTCTCCATCCCCAATCCGTCCCCTTTCTCTCCTCCAACCCTTTCCCTTCCCCTTCTGCTTCTCCAACCTGAGATCATTCCCCTTCCCCTTCTCCTTTTTAATTTGATGCCTGATAAAGCGATGATTATTGTCGGTCTAGAATTTCTCTTATAGAAACAAGCAAGAACTTCGTTGTAAGCATAGCTCCAAACCAACAAACAACTCTCACATCAAATTTAGATTGGTTTTGTCACATGTACAATCCCCAATAAGAATTAACCGAAGTATTTAAACTTCGGGTCGTCTCACAAAGAATTGCAATGAAGTGAATGATTATTGGCTATGAAGATGCAAGGGGTTTGATTTATAAAGGGGCAATAAAACAAATGACAAGAAGAGTAAATCAAGCAAGTATTTAAGGAAGACAAGTAATAAAGAGAAGCAATTAATAAGGAGAGACATTCATAGCAAAGGTTGAGATCATAGGCTTTCTATCCTAGTCATTAATCACAACGATACTTAACAAGAATTTATCTTATTTCGTCATCTCCAATATTGGAAGAAGGTGTGAATTATCTTCCATGAGAGAAAATCAAACAAGACTAGCTAATCTCAATCTAAAAATCCTAATCAACTCACTAATTAAATTAGCAAAAGATTGGAGTCAACGGAGATGATATTAACTAACAACTCTAGATCACCAATCCAAATTGGGTATTAATGCCTCAAGGTTGTCCAATTACTCTTCCCTACTCTTAACTCCACAAAGGGCTCTAAGTTGACCATCATTTTCAAGCAAACCATATTCAAACGAGAAAGTAAAGCTTAGGGAGAGAAATTTTACCCACTTGAATATTGTGTTGAATGATGGTGGTTTAGGGAGGGTGACCTCGACCCATTCCCCTGTGGTCTTCCCTTGCAACTTCCACCTCTTTGCAAGCTTTTTTAAATTTAGTTTCTCGCTCACCAACTTCTTCTATCTCTTCCCCATCACTCAAATCATAAATAGGAGGTTTAGTGAAGTCTACCTCAATATCAATTCCAAGCATAACGGAGAAGGACTCATCAAGCTCAAAAGGATCATATGTTGATGCGGAATCATCATATATAGGAAGAAGGCTCACTCACAATTCTTCCAATTCTTCACTCACAATATGCCTTGGAGGTTGCACATTCTCCTCAACATTGCTTTCTAATCCAATGGAAGAAGGCTCAACAAGATCATCGAGGGGATTGATCAATGTGGACAAAAAATCACTAATGATGGAATCCAATTCTTGATCAATTTTTCTCAATTCTCTATCCACTTCCTTGACATCACTCTCCTCTTTATCGTTAACTTGAGATTCCTCTATGTATTCAATATATCCTAAATATCCAACCACTACTTCCTTTTGTCCAATAATCTCTACCTTCTCCTCTTGTTGCACTTCTTGCTTTAACTCCTCTTCCTCACCTTGGAGCTTCAAGTTCACTTCCTCACTAAGCTCCTTGGATGCTTCTCCACATTTAACAATGGGAGTGTCTTGATCGCATAGACTTAGGCGGGATGAGACCATGTTGCTAACGGCTTCTACCATGATAGCCATTTTGGCTTCTAGCTCTTTAAACTCCTTTTTCGTCCCCTCTTGTTGCTTTCGGATATGAGAGTCAAGGTCTCTTAGTTCTTGTGCAAGGACTTCATTACGGGGCGGTGGTGAAAGAGAGGGTTCAATGTCTGAGGGAAAGGTATTATAGTCGGAAGGTGGTTCACATTGGTGAGAGTCTTGAGGTAGTGTATGAGAAAATTGTGGTTCATGGGAGTATTGGTGTTGGAATGGTGATGGCTCTAGATATGGTTCATATGGTGGTCGGTATGATGGGTATGGCTTAGGATCATGTGGAGGTGAATGGTGGTATGAGACTTGTGAGTATGGTTGTTGAGGGCTATGTTGAGGGAAGGGGTCATATGTATGTGGTGGTTGTGGTTGACAATCACAATAGGGGTCATCACATACATTAGATTGGTATGCATTAGGATTAGAATTATACCCGAAAGAGTTCCAAGAGTAGTCATGTTGGGGTGGCGCTTGAACGGCTTGGGTGGCATAAAATGCCTTTTGGTCCTTACGCATCTCCGTGAGGAGGGTAGTCATGTCCCCTAGCACTCTTGTCAAGTTTTGATTTTCAAATCCTTGATGCATGTCCTCATTAAAGCTTCTATTTTCTACAACATAGTTTGAACCAAACTCATAGCCAAAGTGATGAGAATTCATGGTGATAAAAGAAAGCAAAAACAAATTCTAACAAGAAACAAAGAAACCAAATCCTAAAACTAGAAAAAACTAACAAACAAACCAAAAATCAAACTATTCACAGTATATACAACAGTCAATAACATAGCACCATTGCAACTTCTCCGGCAACGGCGCCATAAATTTGATGGGCGAAGAATTTAGTGTCGGTTTAGAATTTCTCTTATAGAAATAAGAACTTCGTTGTAAGCATAGCTACAAACCAACAAACAATTCTCACATCAAATTTAATTTGGTTTTGTCACAAGTACAAACCCCAATGAAAAGTTAACCGAAATATTTAAACCTCGGGTCGTCTCACAAGGAATTATAATGAAGTGGTCAATTATTGGCTATGAAGGTGCAAAGGGGTTTGATTGATAAAAGGATTCAAGAAATTAAATGACAAAAAAGTAAATCAAACAAGTAAAGAAAGCAAGTAATAAAGAGAGACATTCATGAAAAGGATTGAGAATATAGGCTTTCTATCCTAGTCACTAATAACAATAATTAACAAGAATTTATCTTATTTCGTCATCTCCAATGTTGGAAGAAGGTGTAAGTTATCTTCCGTGAGAGAAAGTCAAACAAGACTAGTTAATCTCAATCCAAAGGTCCTAATTGACTTACTAATGGAATTAGTAAGAGATTAGAGTCAATGGAAATCATATTAACTAATAGCTCTAGATCACCAACATGAATTGGGTATTCATGACTTAAGATTACCTAATTACTCTTTCCAAGCCAAGAATGTTCAAAATCTACTCTAAAACCCAACCAAGTATTTGTCAAACACTTAGTGGGTATAAATGGAAAGCATAGAAAATGTGCAAAAATACTAAAATCTAACAACTACCAATTGCAAGGAAGTAAATTCACAACTCAAATCATCAATAAAAGAAACATCAAACATCAAATTTCATCAAATGTAAACCAAATCCAACAAGAGTTCATTAACATAAAAGAGGCAAAAAAAAAAAGGAAATTAACATGGAAACTAAGAGAATCAAAGTGTAGAAGTATGAAATTGTAAAGAAAGCAAGATGAGAACAATAATCAAAACCTAGATCTAAGATAGAAATAAGCCTAAGAACCCTAATTCTAGAGAGAAGAGGGAGCTTCTCTCTCTAGAAACTAAACTACATGATGCTATTCTACAACTAAGTGCTCCCCCCTTGCTCAATCTTCAACTCAGAAATGAGTTGGAATTGGGTCTAGGCAGCTCAAAAATCGCCCCTAGCGATTTCACTTTTAAGTGGGTCATGTGCCAAGCGTCATGCGTACGCGTGGGTGACGCGTGCGCGTTGCTTGCAAAATCTCCAATGCACGCGTATGCGTGCATGACGCGTGCGCGTGGCCCTCAATTCTCCAAAAGCTCATTTCTTCATGAATTCTACATTTTGCATACTTTTTTCTTTATTTCTTCCATCTGATACTTGTCTTATGAACCTGAAATCACTCAACAAACACATAAAGGCATCGAATGAAATTAAAGTGAATTAAAATCACCAATTTAAGGGCCTAAAAAGCATATTTTTACACTTAAGCACAAATTAAGGGGAAATTACAAAACCATGCTATTTCATTGAATAAATGTGGGAAAAGGTGATAAAATCCCCTAAAATAAGCACAAGATAAACCACAAAATTGGGGTTTATCAATGCCTTCCCCCTCTTCCTCCCCAACCATATTCTCACATTCACAAGAGCTCTCCTCAACCTTTGCTGCCGCTGCCTTTCAGTGGCCTCTGTTTCGATGCCGCCGTTGCTCGCTAGCCTCCATCTCCGCTTGGTCTCCCTCTTCTCTCCTCTGGCACGGTTCTCTCTCTCAGCCACGGTGATTTTTTTCTTTAATTTTTTTAGTTATTCAATCATTATTTTTTAATATTCTGGGTGATTGTTGCCGCTGATCCTGTTTAAATATAACAACAATGGTTAATTTTAGTTATTTTCTATTCTGTAATTATTCCTATTTTTTTGTTGTTGCTATTTTTTGTGCTTGTTGCTGTTTAGGTTGATTGATACTTGCTATTTAAGTTGATTGATCTTTTTTTATTAATAGATTTTTTTGTGACATTTTGTGTTGTTGATTTTCATTTTTGTGATCTGTTGAAGAAGAAGAACAGTGTTGAAGAAGAAAAAGAAGAACGATGACGTTTTCTTAGGCTTCTGTTTTCTTTCTTTTTGTTTGTTTTTTGTTCAAAACGACATCGTTTTAAAGTTCCGATAAATGAAAAATGTTTCAAGAACTATTATGAGTCTTGGAGTACAAGTTCAGAGACGAATTTGAGTAATTATTAATTTTAGGAATTACTTTAAAATTTGAGTGTATGTTTAGGGACTATTTTAAGACTTAACTCTTATTCGCCTCAGGTACATGAAGAGATATTATTGTCGAGAAGATTTAATTTGTTCCAAGTGCATTGCATGCAAGCAAGCTGAATTGGCTATCCATTTAAATCTTCCAACCGATTTTAATGTTAGATATTATTATCTATGTACAAATATTAATCATACTGATTAACCAATTAAGGTGGCAGCCAATTACAGTCAATTATTAGTTGAACCGTAAGAAAGTCAATTAAAAAACAAAAAAATTTTTAAACTCATCATCTAAAGTAAGTTTGACACACCCTTCAAAATAAAAAATACGAAACTTTCTCTTCCTTTTTTTCTCTCATTATTAATAAATATCCAAAATATTAAAAAAAAATCTAAAGCCAAACGAAAAAAAATTCAAGATTATTGAGAAACAAACATCCGAACTTAACAAAAAATGTTCCAAGTCTAAAAAAATATATTTAAAATTATTAAAAAAATCCTAAACATAACAAAAGAAAACATCTAAAATTATTAAAAAAAAATATTTAAAAATGATCTAAAATTATTAAAAAAAAATCATTCAAAACCTAAAAAATAATAACAAAAAAACATCCAAAACTTAATAAAAAGAAACATTCAAAAAAATAAAATATAGACAGAAGAAGAAGACGTACAAACGTTGTCATTGGACGAGAGAAGGGAGATGCCAAAATATTAGAAGACGTCGCGGTGAGAGGAATTGCAAGCGAAGAGCTTGGTGTTGCAGCGAGAGGAGTTAGACGGGGTTGTGCGACGTCACGATGAGCAGAGTTGCACGCAGAGGGCGTGAAAAGGCACAACAAGAGGAGTTCAAGGGGGAGGGCGCAACGGTGCAGCAAGAAGAGTTTGAGGGAAAAGGTGCGACGTCGCGGCGAAAAGAGTTGGAGGGGGAGGTTGCACCAGGAGAAGTTGAAGTGGGAGGGTGCGTGTCTTTTGAGCACAATCCTAATTTTTTAAAATTTAAAAATCATGCTTTTTAAAAAGTTAATTGCTACATTAACCAATTAGCTAGCTTTATGCCGTATATAGTTGGTTATCTATACCTTCCTTTTTGTCAACTTTTGACACCACTACTGGTCTTGCCATTGATAAATGGGTTAAATATGATATTGGTTCGTAAGGTATAGGCAAAGAATTTTATTCTTCTCCAACTTTTTTTTGCATATAAAATTATCCCTAAAGTTCACTTGATTTTAAAATCATCATTTTAAACAAAAATACCATTGTTCCCCAATTTATCCCAATCCCTCATCTTTCCTATTTACTACAACGAAAGGAGAGCAGAGACGTGAGCAGATAGGTGGGTGGCAGCGATGCTGACAGGCAGAGATGTCGGCGGCAGCAATGCAGGCAGGAAGACACATTGGCGGCAGCGACGCGGGCGCAAAAAATGCAGGCGACAGCGACGCGGGCGGGCAGAGATGCAGGCAATAGCGACTCGGGCAGGCACACACGCAGGTGGCAGCGATGCGAGCGGGCACAGACACTCGCGGTGGTCTGAGTCGTCCTCTTCTCATCGCGGTAGTTGCCCTCCATTTGTGCTCCCTCAAGCTTTGTTCTTCAGCCTCTCGTTGCATAATTTTCTGAGTATATGGTGATGATTTTTGTTGTTACTTGTTGCTGATTCTTCTTCTTCAGCTTCTGTTAGTTTTTGTTCTTGTTGTTGGTGATTCTGTTTGTTCATCCTTTTCTCTTTTGGAATTGGTCTCTGAAAATTTGTGAAATTTGTGTGAGAAATTGGTGTTGTTGATTCTTGGAGTATATGTGAGAAATTGTGAAAATTAGTGTTGTTGGGTGTGAGAACATGGTGATCCTTCAACAATGGTGGATTTGAGAGAGTAGGAGTCAGTGTGTGTAAATTGTGGAAGGGTAATTTTGTTAAAAAATTAGAGAAATGATAATTTTAAAATCAGACTGAACCTTAGGGAGGATTTTGTATGCAAAAAAAAGGTTGGGGACAAATAAAATTTTTTACTATACTTTAGGGAACAAAATTGTACTTAATCCTTGATAAATTGACTGTCGTTCATGGATAGGCCATCGATCGATGAGGGTGTAAACTCCGGGAAATTAATAAATAATTAGTTAATAAATTAATTATTATTCAAAGAAATTAGAAAATTAAATTTGATAGTTTAGAAAAGTAAAAGTATTTAAAATACGAATTTTAACACTAATTTAAAATATTTTAGCCCAAAACCGGACTAACGGACCGAACCGGCCAAATTAAACCCAAACCGGACCCAAGATCCAACATATAAGAATCTTGACTCAGCCATTTCCTCCCTCAAATCACAAAGAACATGCTGAAACTTTGGGGTGAGGGGAGAAAGCAAAACCTAAGCCCTAGCTCAACTTCAATTCCACATATCTTCCAATCCGAAGTTTCTATCACCGTATCGTTTGCGGCCACGCGACCACCGCATCGATCTGTTCAAAACCATCAAAATAAAGTGGTAAGGAATTGACAATTTTTCACCCAGCCTTTTTCTTTTTAATTTCGAAATTTTTGGATTTTAGTATTAAGGAATTAGATGATTTTGATGGTTTAGGTAAATTCTAGTAGTGGAAAATCATTGAATTTCGTCTAATACATCCGTGGGTACGGTAAGAACTATTTAAACCCTTGTAAATTATTGAAATTGGTAATTCTATGTTGATTATAGTGAAATTGTATGGTATTAGATTAAATCGTATGAATTGAAATCAAATTGTGGATGTTGGATGCCTGATTTGAGCCTTAGAAGCTAAGAATTCAATTGGTGAGGAGTTGGAGACTTGGAGCGTGTGGAAGGGAGGATTTTGAGGTGTTTCGAGTTTAAGAAGGAATTGGCCAATGTATGCTTTTCGTTTCTCGTAGTTAATGTATAATGTCACGTGAAAACTTAGGCTAGTTGACTGTAGGATAAGTTGAATTATGAATTGTTGAGGATTAATGACTATTGTTGAAAATTGTTGAATAGATTGGATGAATTTTGTATGTTGGCATGTTATAGCTTGAGTGAGAAGTGTATGAACATGATTAGAAATATTTTGGACTGTTTTGGTGTAAAATTATTGGTTTGGAATTGAGAATTTTAGAAAGTTAGAGATTTTGTAAACTTTAGTAATAATTGATTTTTGACCAACTTTGATGGGCCATAACTTGGCTTCCAGACTCCCAAATTTTGTAAAATTTATCTTGAATAAAAATTGGGTCCATGAAGTTTACCACATTTGAAAAATGGACTAAAAACAAATTTTAATAAAAAAGTTATGTGCATTCGAAGTTGGGTATGTAAAATTAATTTCTGCAACTTAACAGCTTTTTGAAAAAACACAAGGCATGCGTACACGGAAACATGCATGCGTATACGAGACTTCTCTTCTATTCAACACACTCGCGTATGCATGAGGCATGCGTATGCGGAAATGGCCAATATTGAACGTGTGTGTACACGGCGGTGTGCATGCATACGCAAGTGACCCCCTATTTTGAAAACCTGCGTACGCGGGCGGTATGCATACGCCTAACCACCCTATTTTGAAAAAGTTACATTTTTGAGATTTATTCTCTAATGTTTCAAACCTCTTTAATACCTGTTTAGGGTCCATTAACGAGTTTTTAAGCTTTGGAACAAGAGTGAATATGTTTAATGAGTTAAGGGGATATTGAAAAGGATTTACGAAGTGATAACTAAGTAATAAGGTGTTGGTAATGCTGAATAAGAAGTGATTGATAAAGATGATGATAATAATGATGAATTATGATTGAATGTGATATAAATTGATGGTGATAATGACATTGATAAATAATGAATTAAAATCTATTTGGCATGAGTATTTGAAATTATCTGAGACACAATTTTCCCTAGGTAGACGCAGTGGTTTGTCACTACTTGCTCCAGGTTGAGATTCGATACTCTGTTGACCCTTTGTCACAAGATGTGACTGGACACTTTAACTTTTCGGATTCCCCCATAGGCATATATATATATATATATATATATATATATATATATATATATATATATATTTGAGTTTGGGATTTTCTCATGGATATTTTTGAGCTTGGGGATGCGCGCACAGAGAGACTGTCCAAAGTTAGCTACCGGACATGTCGGGTTTGGCTATATGACCGATAGATGAGACTCATCAGCCATAGGACAGGCATACATAATATGCATTTGTATGTTTTGCTTGAGCGTGCATTGTTTTGGTTTGCCTAACTCTTTAACTATGCTTATCTGCTACTTGCTCTACTTGTTGTATCTATAACCTATCTGTGCGTTCTTTGTTTGATTTGTATGTGTATGTATCTAAGAGACCCTTTCTTGGCGGAGGTGTGATGAGGGTTGTTGCACCCAGTGATTAGGAGGTTTGAAGAAAACAGAAGGTGTAGAGTTAGACTAGAACTAGAATTCCTTAGATAGAATACCGAATTTCTGGTTTAGTATAATCTTTAAGTTAAATTTGAATGTCGGAGTTCTAGAAATGCCTCTGGCTTTTCCGAGACCTTATATATTATCTATGTGGGCACCATTACCATACTAAGAAACCCCCGATTCTCATTCCATACATATATTATTGTTTTCCAGATGCAAGTGGAGAGACACCTTGCTGAGTATTTTGGAGTTTCTTTGGAAGTGAAGAACTATTTTGGGACTTAGTGTTTTGTATTTTGCTTATATATATATTCTAGATCTCGTTATTTTTATCTTTCGGAACTTTGATATTTATGTATATGTTTTAGCCTTCTTTTCGGTCTTGTTTATCTGATTTACATTTATCCGGACAAGTGTGATGTGACTTTCTGTTTTGACTTTGCTTAGCTTCTTCAAGGATCCTAGTTATAATTTTCTTCAACTATATGTATATACGTCTTTTCTTTTAGAGGTCGTAATACCTCGCCACCTCTACTTTATGACTTAAGCGTAAGGCTTTGTGTAGTAGGGTGTTATATTATGGTATCAGAGCAATTCACTCCTGTAAAGCCTAAGGGACAGACTGACTATGCTTCTAGGCATACTATGGATGTGTGTATATGCTAATTAGGATATCTAGTTGATATATATGGCATACTTATTCATGAGCATGCATTTGGAACTTCGAAAAACTAGACTTGAGATATTGATACTGATCACCTTGATATCGATTGTTTGGTGTGAACAGGAACCAGATGACGTCTTGTGGATGCTGATATGGTCAAGGGACAGGTCGGAGTGGTAATGAGGAACCCAAAATGACTGCGAATAATCTCGTGAACTTTATGATTGCCCTGGAGAGTATGGCTGCTGCTATGCAGGCCACAGCTGAAGTACTCGGTCAGCAGGTTAATAACAAAAATGGGGGTAACGGCGGAAATGGGCCGATGACCTTAGCGACCTTCTTGAAGATAAACCCACCAATCTTTAGTGTAACCATAAATCTGACGAAAGCTGACAATTGGTTTCAGGCAATGGAACGAGCCTTGCAAGCACAACAAGTTCCTGAAGACCAGTGTGTTGAGTTTGTTACTTATCAACTAATGGGTGAAGCTCAATATTGGTGGCAGAAAAGTTGACATCTTCTGCAGTGAGACAATGCTGTGTTACCCTGGGACGCCTTTCAATCTTAATTCTACAAGAAATATTTTCCCAACTTAGTCAGGACGGCAAAGGAACTCGAGTTGCTACAGTTGAAGTAGGGTTCAATGTCAGTGGCAGAGTACACCAGTCGATTTGAGGAATTGTGTCAGTTTTCTAGGGTGTGTCAGAGTGCTCTGAGGAATTTTGAAGAGTGGAAGTGCACAAAGTACAAAGGTGGACTTCGGAGTGATATTCTGAGTACAGTAGGACCAATAGAGATTAGAACCTTCTCTGAACTGGTAAACAAAAGCAGAGTTACTGAAGATTATTTGAAGAAGGAAGCCTTAGACAAAGGTAATCACCGAGCTATATTTAGGAGAGATCAAGGGAGGAACTTTGCACCTAGAGGTCAGAATTTGAAGCGAGGAGGCTATGTTCCACAACCACATCAGGGTTAGAATAATTTTTGGAGGTTCAATAATAATAACAACAACCAAGGATGAGACAAGGGAAAGCAAACTCAGAATCCTCCTAACAACTTGACGTGTAGGAGATGTGGAGCATGTCATCCAAATACTCTGTGCAGAGCTAGTTTGGGTGTATGCTGTTACTGTGGTGGAGCTAGGCATCTGTCCTGGAATTGTCCGGAGAGGAAGAGTCAGAAAACTGGGAGAGCTCAACAGTAGGATGCGTATTCATTACGACGGTGGATGGTGCTAAGAGATCGAACACTCTGATCGGAGGTAATTGTGAAATTAGTGATAAACCTTAATTGCTTTGTTTGATACTGGGACATCACATTCATTTATATCATTTGAGAAAGCTAGTGAGCTAGGATTGAGAATATCCATGTTAGCATATGATTTTTAAGTACATACTCCTGCCTCTGAGGCTGTCGTGACTAGGTTAGGTTGTCAGCAAGTTCTATTTAAGGATTTATGCTTTTAGCTGCAAGTGTGTCGGGCGATGAACATAGTTTGAATTAGATTCTGGTTGTAAGTGAATTTTCTGAGATATTCCCCGAAGACATACTTGAATTTTCTCCTTCTTGAGAAATTGAGTTTGCGATTGAACTGGTGACTGTAGCCGGACCAATTTCAATTGCACTCTATCGAATGTCGCCTTTGGATCTGGCTGAACTTAAAGCTCAGATGGAGGAGTTAATGAGTAAGAATTTTATTCGTCTAAGCGTTTCTCTGTGGGGAGCACCGGTGTTGTTGGTGAAAAAAAAGGATGGAAGCATGCGGTTGTGCGTAGATTATAGACAACTGAACAAAGTAACCATGAAGAACAAATACCCACTGCCGAGAATTGATGATCTAATGGATCAATTGCAAGGAGCTGGAGTCTTGTTTAAGATTGATTTGAGGTCTGGTTATCACAAGATAAGGGTAAGAGATGAAGATATCCCTAAGACTGCTTTCAAAATTCATTATAGTCATTATGAGTATACTGTAATGTCTTTTGGGTTGACAAATGCCCTTGGCCTGCGGTGTTCATGCACTATATGAACCGAATATTCTATTCTTTTCTAGATAAATTCATCGTTGTCTTCATTGATGACATTCTAATATACTCTAAGACTGAGGAGGAGCATGCGAAACACTTGTGGATCGTCTTACAGATTCTAAAGGAGAGAAAGCTCTACGTAAAATTGTCTAAGTGTGAATTCTAGAAAGAGGAGGTGAAGTTCTTGGGTCATATGGTGAGTAAGCAAGGAATAGTTGTGGATCCTTCAAAGATTGAGGAAGTAACTGAATTAAACATATTCTCTAACTTTTCAAACCTCTTTAATACTTGTTTAGGGTTTGTTTGCGACTTTTTAAGCTTTGGAACAAGGGTTAATATATTAAATGAGTTAAGGGGATATTGAGAAGAATTTGCGAAGTGATAACTAAGTAATGAGGTGTTGGTAATGCTGAATAAGAAGTGATTGATAAAGATGATGATAATAATGATGAATTATGATTGAATGAGATATGAATTAATGGTGATAATGACATTGATAAATGATGAATTAAAATCTATTTGGGATGAGCATTTGAAATTATCTGAGACACGAGTTTCCCTGGTAGACGCAGTGGCTTGCCACAACTTGCTCCAAGTTGAGATTCGATACTCTGTTGAACCTCTATCGCAAGATGTGATCGGGCACTTTAACTAGGCGAATTCTCCCATGGGCATGCATATATATATATAAATTTGAGCTTGGAATTTTTCCATGGATATTTTTTAGCTTGGGGATGCACGCACAGAGGAACTATCCAAGGTTAGCTACCGGACATGTCAAATTTGGCTATATAACCAACAGACGAGACTCATCATCCGTAGGACAGGCATACATCATATACATTGGTATGTTTTGCTTGATCGGCATTGTTTTGGTTTGCCTAACTACTTAACTATGTTTATCTACTAATTGCTCTACCTGCGGTATGTGTAACTTATCTGTGCTTTCTTTGTTTGATTTGTATGTGTATGTATCTAAGATACCCTCTCTTGGCGGAGGTGTGAAGGTTGTTCCATCCTGTGATTAGGAGGTTTGAAGGAAACAGAAGGTGCAGAGTTAGACTAGAACTAGAATCCCTTAGATAGAATATCGAATTTCTAGTTTAGTATAATCTGTTAAATCTGAGTGTTGGAGTTCTAGGAATGCCTCTGGCTTTTTTGGAAACTTATATATTGTCTATGTAGACACCTTTACCATACTAAGAACCCCCAATTCTCATTCCGTATATATATATATATATATATATATATATATATATATATTGTTGTTGTTGTTTTTCAGATGCAGGTCGAGAGGCACCTCGTTAAGCATTCTGGAGTTTCTTTGGAAGCGAAGAACTATTTTGGGAGTTGGTGTTTTGTATTTTTCTTATGTGTGTGTGTGTGTATATATATATATATATATCATTGTATATATTGTATTTTGTTCCTCTTAGAGGTTGACTTGGAGAAACAAGTGTTTATTTTGTAGTTTGGGATACATTTTGGGTTGTATAAATATATGTATTTATACTCTGGCCGGCCTTAGCTTCGCACGTTGTGTCTAGAGCTCGATATTTGTATCTTTCGGAACTCTGATCTTTATGTATATATTTTAGCCTTCTTTTCGATCTTGTTTATCTGATTTATGTTTATCCAGACGAGTGTGATGCGACTTTCTATTTCGACTTTGCTTAGCTTCTTATTAAGGTTCCTAGTTATAATTTCCTTCAACTATATTTTGATACGTCTTTTCTTTTAGAGGTCGTAATATCTTGCCACCTTGTTTTACGATTTAAGCATAGGACTCTGTGTGGTAGGGTGTTACAGATGGCATCTATAATTATCTAGTTTATAGTATTAACTTATGCCTAGTATATCGTTTAATAAGTTGTTATAAAATTCAATTACCATTATTATATAATGAGTATTACGGATTCAGTGAACTCCAGAGGCAAAAAAGAAATATCTAAAATCATTTTAAAAACATCCAAAACCTAACAAAACGAAACATTCAAAATTATTGAAAAAAGAACATTCGAAACATAACAAAAGAAAACATCCAAAATTATTAAAAAGAAAAAAAAGCATCCGAAAACTAAAAAAAGAAACATCTAAATTATCAAAAAATCATCCAAAACCTAAAAAGAAGAAAACATACAAAAAAACATATAGAACTTAATAAAAAAAAAATAAAAAACATGATATAGACAGAAGAAGAAGACGTACAAACTTCGTCGTTGGAGGAGAGATGGAAGACACCGAAGGATTTGAAGGTATCATGGCGAGAGAATTTAGAGGGGGTGGTACAACGTCACGACGAGCAGAGTTGCACGCGGAAGGCACAGCGAGAAGAGTTTAAAGGTGAAGGCGTGGCGGCGCAACGTAAAGAGTTTCAGGGGAAAGACACGACGTCACGGCATAAAGAGTTGGAAAGAGAAATCTCACCATAAAAGGTTGAAGTGAGATGACGCATGTCTTTTAAGTGCAATTCTAAATTTTTAAAATTTTTAAACTTTTTAAAAATTTAGCCACCAGATTAACCAATTTACTGCGTGCCATATAAATATATTTATTTATACTTTTTCTTTTGACACCATTACAGGTCTTGTCATTGATAAATTGATTTTCATGCATGGATAGGCCATGGATGGGGCATCTATAGTTATCTAGCTAGTTTATAATATTAACTTATGGCTAATATATTGTTTAATAAGTTGTTACAAAATTCAATTACCATTATTATATAATGACTATTACGGATTCAGTGAACTAAAGAGGCAAATAAGTTTAATTATAAAAAAGTAAACTATTTTTAAATAATACTTTGCTATATATAATGAGAATTTTTCATTTTTTTTCTATATGACTCTTAGCATATCGAGGGGTATCTTAATTTTTGAATTATATTGAATAGAAAAATAGTAAGGAACATTTTAAACTTGTATAAAACCCAATTCATCATAAACATGTAATTGCGAGAGAGAGAGAGAGATCCTTATGGCCGGGAACATTGTGGCATATACACTAGAAATATTGATGATCGGAATGGTTATTTATTTGGTTGTTGCTGAACTCCACGAGGCTAATTTTGAACAACATTGGACTCCATTTTATCATATTTCATCAAATCTTCAAAGTTGTCTCGCGAGATGTGAGCGACTCTTTCCTCTTGATCTCCGTAGGAGGATGTCATGCCTTAGTAATTGCGAATATAAGCATAACTAATACTTTAGTAATGATAAGCATCTAAGTTATTGTGAATCTTTTTTGTTTTTTTCCCCTTATGTTTCTATTACCATATTGTATGAATATTTGAGGTGATGATAAATTCTCACATCTTTTACGAAGCTAATCATGGTACTTTAATTTGACATATCATGAAATAATAAAGACTTCAATTCTTCAAAAGTTTATTTTACCATTAAACATTTTTTTTTGTATCCATCGTAATCATGCAATGCTATTGGTTCCTTTATTTAATCTAATTCAACCTAAAAGAATTGGACTAGTATTGTCACCATACAATTTTTCGGGGAATACCATAAAAATTCCGTTGCCGGGACTTGAACCCGGGTCTTTCGGGTGAGAGCCGAATATCCTGACCAACTAGACTACAACGGATTAATGTTACAAGATGTAAACATCTTTTAATTAGTATAATATTTGGCTTTATCATTAGAAAACAGAAATTGTGCCCTAAAACATAATTAAGGAGGTTCGGTTGGATAAACATTCGAATTAAGTGTCGCGCAAAGAGAACTTTAATTTCCTAGTACCAAGAATTTATAAATGGTAGTAAAGTCATAAATTAAATATTTTATCACGATAAGAAAAGCGATGAGTACCATTAAATTTATCGGTAAATTTAGTGTTACATGTTATTATTAGATTTATCGTTAGATTTATAGACAGAAATAAGAACTATTTCATCATATTAAATTTTTGCCATTAGATTCACTATTTCGACAATGAAGTCGCTAATAATATATAATTAAAGAAAAAATGAGAAACTTGGTATGGATTAGTAACTGTCGGATTTACCGGCGGATAAATCCAACAGTAACTTAATTTAGTGTGATGCAGTGTTTTAGTCACCCGTAAAATGTTACCGTCGGATTTATCTGCCAATAAATCTGTCGGTAACTAGCCTTAAAATTCAAAGCACAAATCCTTTCCCTTTTCATTTCGAATCCCCTTCTCTCTCTATCCTCTCTTCTTTCACATTCTCTTGAAACCAATACCTTCTTTTATTCTCTCCCTTTTGCAATTCAGTGTCAGCCACAAAATCTTCTCTTCCTCTCTGTTTATCAGAGCTTCCTCTAGCACTATCAGAACTTCCTCCAGCACTGCTATAACGCTCCACCAACAGCAGCTGGTTTTGAAGTTCAAGTTCATGATCATTTTTTTTTCTGTTTTGGTTAATTTAGGATTTAGTTATATGTTAATTTTTAGTTAGTAAGTAGAATTGGTTATGATTGTTTTTTACTAGTTAGATAATTTAGATTAAGATTAGGATTTTTTTTTATTAAAATTGCTATTAGTTTATATATAGTTTAACATATAGTTATGTTTGTTGAATTTGAATTTAAATTTGTTTATTGTAATATTTATTTGTAGATCAGAGGAAATTGACTTCCAACAAATATAATTTGAAAAATGGAAGTTATAAATTTTCATATTACAATATCACTTTTTTTCATATATTTTTAAATTGTATCATTATATAATAATATACATTTTTTCCTGGAAGGTTTTTGAGCTTGCCTTGAAGAAAGAGAAGAAGAAATCATCTTGAAGATTTGAAATTAGTTGATATATTGGATATAGTTTAACATATGGCTTGTCTCTTTTTTTTTGGTCTTGTTGGCATTGGACTCGTCTTTCATATGTGGTATCCCGGTATCTATCTTTTTTTGATGGACTCATGCTGGTTGTTTATTTTATATGGTTAAAGAATTGCGGGTTTTGAAACATTGGATATTAGGTTTTGAAATGGTTATTGCTAAACATATGTAATAATGACTTATAACTATAAGTTAAGATGTGAATGATAGATGGGTCATGCTAACTTTTACTAATTTGCAGATTTTTGAATTGCCATGGCAACGTAATTATATAATGACTTATATAGATTTCTGAAGGTTATAATATTACTATATAGTAGTATAATGATTTAATTTATATAATATTTTGTTCACAATGATTAACTCTACTAACCATCTCTTATTATTATTCTTTTAATAATAAGATTTGAGAGATTTTTATCATTCTCACTAATATTTTTCTTTATATAGGCTAAGTCAGGTCAACTGTAAAGCCTTCAACAAATAATAAATTAGGTTTAGATTTAAAAATTAAAATGAGTTATTTAGTGTAAAGTTAGGAATTAATTGAATGTATTTATAATATAAGACATAAATTGACACACAAACAAATAATATTGTGACATGCGATATAACAGTCTAGATCAGTATATCATGTGTCAATTATCATTAAGTTATTATATAATTACACGTGGTCAAATCATAATATGATATATAATTCACATTATCAAGCGATGTTAGTATGTAAAAAAAATAAAAAATTAATGTGATATATTTTTATCAATTTTAAAAATATAATTGATATAATTTAAATTTCAAAAATAATTTTAATATAGGATGACTATTTTAGTTAGAGATTTAGTTAGGAAGTATACATTAAAAACTAATACATAAGCATGATGAACAGTAATTTTACTCAGGTGCTCATATATTTTTTTTTGAAAGACAGGTGCTCATATTACTCTATATGTTAAATCATCTCATATTAATCTATACCAATATATAATGAGATACACAGGTTTGGTGTCCAATTCTTTCTTCTTTTTTTGTTTTTGTTTCTTTTTTATTAAAAATTTGGTTTACCTACAATAAAATTTAAAAACTTAACCACTCCTAATAGAAAAAACTGACACTACATACTCAAGATACATGATAGTTTAAAATTAAATTTATTAATTATATTTTTATCTTTAATTTTTCATGATATTTTTTAAAAATTATTAAAATATAACTAATTAATATAAATAACAAAATAAAAATAAAATATAAATAAAATAGCCCATAATACAAATAAAATTATTTATTATTTTTTATTAATTATATTATTTTTAATTAATAATATAAATAAAATTACGTCAACAAAATATTAATTATTTACTATTTTTTATAAGTATTTTTTATACATAGTACCCCATAATATAATAGTATATAAGTGATCAATATATTATTATAGTATAATAACTGATAGTATATAAAATATATTTATTTTATTAATAGTTATTTCAATGGGACAATAGTATTTAAAGTATAAAGAAAAATAAATCATTATTAACTAAAGTCATTAGAATAATTGAATCTACAACATATGGTTTACAAATATTTGATGTCCAATATTTATTTTTTTTAAAAATTACACGTAAAAGTGTACTCATTAATTAAATTTATACTAATACAATATACAATATATAATGGACTATACCAATATATAATGGACTATACCAATGTATAATGGGAATAAGAAAATTTGGTATCCAATTTTTTCTTACTATTTTACTTCTTTTTTTTTGTTAAACATTGGATTCAATATAACAAACGTTTTACTACAATCCTCTATATTTATTATTTTTTAATCAAGGAAAGAATTTACCCACGACAGAGTACCAAACTGATTCACCATCAATCCACGACGTATTTTAAAAATGAAAAAAAAAAAACTGCTACTACTACGTACTCACTTTAAAAACTAACTCACTTTCAATAAAAACTGTTTCACCTTCAATCATACTTAATAGAATTAAATTACTCATTCTCTTTCAATTTTGGTCTCACAAAAGTTTTTCTTCTTTGCATATCATTGTTATCTTTCTGACAAATAGAAATGAAAATTTCACGGAATAAAAAGCCACGTCAACGTCGACCTACTTGGACAGATAATGCTAGGCGAAGAAGGCAGAACATGACCGAAGAACAAAGATAACAATACCGAACTAGAAGACGTGCAAGTTATCAGGAGATGATTCGACAAGGAAAATAAATTGCCATCCTGATAGAACTCCAATTCCAAATACTGGTTGAAGTATCAGATTGACTACAATCAGACAAATGGCCAGAGCTACCACCTATCATCAATTTACTACAGATAATACGACAACTAAATTTAAATTTCTTTGTTATGAATTGAATTAGTTCTTAATAATTATATTTTACTTTTCAAAAATACAGGAATGGAAGCACATGAGAATAAAATTGCCACCAGGGACGGATACATGGGGGACAAGTAAAGGCCTGGCCCCAGTTTTTAAAAAAAAAATAGTAATACTAGTCAGAAGCCCAAGTGCCCAACCTAACACAAATAAAATATTAAAATTTTTTAAATCCCTAAAACTAATTCTCTTCACGTTTTCTATTCTTTTCTAATTCTTTTGTTTCCTACACGCGGCGTCCTCACTCCTTTATCCTCGCTGGGTCATATCATTGAGCCATTGCCCAGTCTCTACTCTCTAGTGAAATCAAGGTATTTATTTTATTTTTTATTTTTTTATATAATTACATAAAATTATTAATTAATAAAGTACATTATTTTATTATGGTATGGAATAATTTTATTCTTTTGTATTTACATAGACAAATTATTGGCTTATTTTTAAGATTTATTCTCTTTTATTTTTTTATTTTATTTTTTAATGAAATTGATAGTGATTTAGTAAAAAAATTATTATTATTGATGTTTAATTAATAAAATATACTTAGACTTTGTTTATTCATGTAATTATATAATTATTTGAGTTTTTTTTTCAGGTAAAAAGAAATTAGAACATTTTATGATGAAAAAGCAAAGTAAAATTAATGCAATTTTTAAGAGAAATGTTACTGATAATGTTGGAGTTGAAACAAGTCAACCCTCTAATCCTATTTCACAAGAAGGTCAAGTAAGTGAGCTCTCTAATCTTACTCAAAATACATATCAACATGAAATCAAAGTACCAAGATTAGAAAGAGATGTTGATATCTCTTTACTAGAAAGGGATCCAAGAAAGCGACGTCCAATTTGGCAGTATAATGTCAATGAACGTGATAAGATTTGTAGAGCATACATAATAGCTGGGCTATACCAACCAACAAATATTTGCTATCCAGCTTCTGGTAATAACAATCACTGTCGATATTTTCAATCTTCTTGGTTTAAGAAATTTTCAAGTTGGTTAGAATATTCACCAGAAAAAGATGCTGCTTATTGTTTGTCTTGCTACTTGTTTGGTAAACATTATGGTGCTCGCAATGATGGAAAAAATACATTTTCAGAGTTAGGATTTAGTAACTGGAAGAAAGTAAACAATGGGGTAAATTGTGCATTTGTATGTCACGAGGGTTCTATTCCTAATTCTCCCCATAATTTATGTGTGAAATCTTGTGATGATTTAATGGCTCAATCTAAGCATATAGACAAAGTTCTTGATAGGCATAGTGATGAAACTATTGCAAATAACCGTTTAAGGTTGAAGACATCTATTAATGCTATTTGATGGCTTGCATTTCAAGCATGTGCATTTAGAGGCGATGATGAAAGTTCTGGATCTTTGAATAGGGAGAATTTTATTGAGTTAATTAAGCTTTTAGCTTCCTGTAATCAGAATGTTCATAATGTTGTCCTTGAAAATGCTCCTGAAAATGCTCAATATATATCTCCCAGTGTTCAAAAAGATATATTGCATATCTTTGCTAGAAAAGTGCGTGCAACAATTCGAGAAGAAATTGGTGATTCTAAATTTTGTATAATTATTGATGAAGCAAGAGATGAGTCAAAGCGAGAACAAATGTCTGTGGTTTTGAGATTTGTAGACAAGCACGGTTGTGTTCAAGAAAGATTTTTTGATCTTATACATGTTTCTGATACATGTTCTTTGACATTAAAAACAGAAATTTCATCAGTTCTTTCTCGTCATAATCTTGATGTTCAAAATCTTAGGGGACAAGGGTACGATAGAGCTAGTAATATGCGTGGTGAATGGAATGGATTGCAAGCTCTATTTTTGAAAGATTGCCCTTTTGCTTATTACATTTATTGTCTTGCTCATCGATTACAATTAGCACTTGTTTCTGCAGCCAAAGAAGTTTGTTATGTTCATCAATTCTTTTCAAAACTTACACTAATTGTGAATGTTATGACTGTTTCTCCTAAACGTCATGATCAGTTAAGGGTTGCTCAAGCAAATAATGTTGCAAACTTAATTGCCAATGATCAAATTGTGACAGGTAGTGGACTTAATCAAATTGGTACTTTGCAAAGAGCTGGAGATACTAGATGGGGGTCTCATTTGAATTCTGTACGTAGCTTGTTATGCATGTTTGATGCTACTTGTGAAGTTCTTGAAAAAAGCACTAAAGAAGGTAATTTCTCCACTCGTAGTGATGCTAGTGCTGCTTATGATGCTATCACATCCTTTGAATTTGTCTTTGTTTTGCATTTGATGAGAAATATTTTGGAAGTTAGTCATGATCTTTGTCAAGCTTTGCAACGAAAAAAATCAAGACATATTGAATGCTTTAACTTTGGTTTCTACTACGAAGACTTTAATCCAAAGAATGAGAGAATCAAGTTGGGAGGCTTTCATAAAAGAAGTTATATTATTTTGTGAGAAACATGAAGTTGAAGTTCCTGATATGAATGCATTGCATATTCCTAGAAAGTATGTGAATTAGTAGAACGGTTTTATCCAAGTGACTTCAGTGACCAAGAGAAATTTCACATTAGAATGCAAGTTCAACATTATGAACTTGATGTTCCTAATCATGTTGAATTAACTAATTTGTGCACAATTTCGGAGTTATGTCAAGGATTAACGAAGACAGGAAAGTATTTAATATATCCTTTGATTGATCATTTGATTCGCTTGGTATTAACTCTCCTTGTTTCAACTGCTACAACTGAGAGATCTTTTTCAGTTATGAATATTGTGAAGAATAGACTCAGAAACAAAATGGAAGATGAATTGCTTGCTAATTGTCTTTTGATTTACATTGAGAAGAAGATTGCTGAAAGATTTGACACAGATTCTATTATCGATGAATTTTATGATATGAAGAATCGACGTGTACCACTTCGTTAATAAAAAGTACACTTTTTTTACACTTTAAATATATATTCTCTATCAGTATATTTTTGTAATGCATCTTACATTATAATTTATTTGTATATATTTTTTTATATTATATATATTATTGGCCCCCATGATAACATTCCTGGATCCGTCCCTGATTGCCATAGGTAACAGAAATCAAAATAACATACACAAAATTAAACAAATTAATATTATTATACATGGTTTAGTATCCAAAATATATATATCACGAAATTATACATTTACTGCAGTGTCTTTCTTAATCAAACAACACATCAATCATATATTAAGTTATAAAGTTAACATTAAAAATTTGGTATCCAACTTTTTTAGACATCATTCATCCTTAAAAATAATTTAAAAAAATTTAATGGTCAAAATAATAATAATATTTTTTTAATATATTTCATTTTCATCTTACAATATAATATATAACGTAATATATAATATTTATATATTTATATTTATATTAAAAAAGAATAAAAAAATGTCATGTAAGACTAACGACAAAAACAAAAAGTGCTCATATATTAAAGTTTATGATAATGATTTCATAATCAATAATAAAATTTATATATTAAAGTAATGAATCAATATAACATTCAATTTTTTAACAACACGTTAATTTAATTTTTTTAAATTTTTTATGTTCTCATATTTTAGAGCCTTGGTAATGATATATATTTTTAAAAAATTAAAAATAAAATTAGGATATATCTTACGTACATATAAATATAACGGTTAAAAAAATTACAAGAGCTATCTATACCAATATGTAATGGGAATACACATGTTTAGTATCCCGTTCTTTTTTTTCTCTTTTGTCACTGTTTCTTTTTTATTAAAAAAATGGGTTTACGCACGACAGAATTTAGAAACTAAACCACTTCTAATAAAGAAAACTGAAACTACGTACTCCGGATACATGATATTTTGAAATTAAATTTATTAATTATATTTTTATCTTTAATTTTTTATGATATTTTTTAAAAATTATTAAAATATAAATAATTAATATAAAATAGTATATAACCGATCAATATATCATTATAATACAATTACTGATAGTATATAAAATATAATTATTTTATTAACAATTATTTCAATGGGACAATAGTATCTAAATTATAAAGAAAAATAAATCATTAACTAAAATCATTAGAATAATTAAATCTACAACACATGATTAACATATTTTTGATGTCCAATATTTATTTTTTAAAAAAATTACATATAAAAGTGTACTCATTAATCAAATCTGTACCAATATATAATATAATGAACTATACATAACGGTTAAAAAAATTACAAGAGATATTATTTTTTATTTCTTGTGATTAAAAAAGTACTGCATAAATAAATATTAATTAATTCCTTTTATTATCAACGTAAATACAAAAAAAATAAATTAAAATATCTCAAACATTAATGTACGAGATTCAAATCTTTGAAAAAAAAAACACTATAAAAAATATAATAGAAGCATAGAAAAACTATTTGTATTATAATAAAGAAATATAGATCAATTCTAAAATAATTAAAGTTACCGATATTTTGTTTCAGGCAATTAAAGTTAACTAATATTAAGATAACTAATTATTCTCTTATGAGTTTAATTTATGCTTATTTTCTATATTACTCTTTAAAAATATAGGTACGAAAATACATGGTAACGGAGCTGGTCCAAGTAATAGATCCTCTGGTTAGTATCTCTATATGCTTTAAACATGTAAACACATCGATATAATTTTTGTCTGCACGTTAAATCTTCTTAACGTAGAATATTAACAAAATTAACCAACTTAATTAACACGCTTTATTTTATTACTCAGCGCTAATTTTTTATTTTTTCATAAAAGTATATAACATAAAATTTGCAATTTTTTTAAATATAGGTGTACGTCGAGACACCATTGCTACTACTAATTCAATTCTTCAACCAATTGCTTCTTATGAACCAACTATAAACAATATTAGAAGCCATGTAAATATGAATGGTGAGTACTCTATTTCTAATATTTTATCACCATCATATAATAATCATTTAAAACATTTATTATATTGAATAAATATAAAGTTTTATTAATATACATTACTATATAAAATGTGTTTACTTAAACTTATCGTATTATTATCATGCTTATTAGTTATCATAATAACAAATGAATTTTTGTTGTGTTTATTATCTGTATTGCTCTTTAAATTATGCTTACTATATATTGTAAATAAAATTTTGAATTTAATAAAAAAATTTAAAATAAATACTTAACAAATAAAACATTTAAAATAGTTGATACATTCATAAAACTAATAATAATAAGAATAACTTTATAATAAAATTTTCGTAATAGCATATATCTTTTAAAGAGAAAAACTAAACAAAAAAATTTTAAACACAAAAACAACAATTAACGGATACTACAAAAATATTGATGTCCTATCTCATGTATTTAAAAATAAACTATACAAATTATATGGATCCTTTTTATTATAAGGTTATTAATAACTTAAGCATTTAATAAATGGTGAAATTTACTAATGGTACAATGTGTTCTAATTTTTTAAACTAAAAAAAAAAACTAAATATTATATTAAAAGTTATATTAAAAGTTACAGGTCAATAGGTAACTAAATAATGTAAACCTCAAATTAAAAACATAGATAACGGTATTTACATTCTTATGAGCTACATGAAAAATTTTTAATGAATCAATAATTTAAGTACTAATTAAAAAAATGCTACTACAACTGTTATCCAATAGCAAAAATCATGAGACACATAATATCATTTAGTGATGAAAAATAAATTTTAACATTGTTACAGTAACTAGGGAATAAACCCTTGACGATAACAAGATTATCAAATTAAAAATTAATAATGTAAAAAATATTATTAACATAAACACCAACAAAAATAACAAAATAAAAGTACACCGTACCATAAAAAATATTTATGCAATTTTAATGGACAAAATTTTTACTGTACCGTTAATTTATCATAATAATTTTAAAAAATATAATTAAAATTATTAAAAATTACTGGGCGATATTCAAAACTTTCATAAAATTGAATAGCAAACAAAAACACAATAGAATCATGTCATTTTAAAAATATTCTTTATATATTTCAGTATAACTCAGAATAAAAATTTGCTCTATTAAATATATATATATATATATATATATATTTAACCTGATATATTACCTAAAATTTCAAACTTTGACTATCTTATATGAGTTTAGGCAATAGAAAAAAAAATACTACATCTTTAAAGATTACGTTTATTTTTCAAAAAACAAACCTCAATTGATATATATATATATATATATATATATTCTTTGTTCACTCTTGATTTCACTATCTAAAATAATATGAAATAATTAATGAATTTTACCCGAGTACCTAACCATACAATTATTGGCACATATAGGAAAAAAAATCTATAACATAATATTTTAATATTCCTATGCGAGTGCAGAAATTAGACACCATGTCCGAACATCTCACAATTGTGCTCGAAATTTTTAAGAGAATACAACAGTTCTTCAAACTACACTACCTCCTACAAGGACATGTATACACTGTAATGCACGTCTGTTTCACCATGAAACATTTGACATGTGTTGGAATGGAGGAAAAGTCTCTTTGCCCCAAGTAAATGCTCCTCAGGAATTACTTGAGATCTTCTTAGACCCTTCTGCAGAAGGGAACCATTTCAGAAAACACATTCGTGGTTACAATCATGTTTTTTCATTCACTTCGTGTGGTGTACACATAGACGAACAATTAGCTACAGCAAGTCATGGTATATATATATTCCGTGCTCAAGGATCAATGTACCACAGTATAGGAGAATTTCATCTGGATCAAGGGGCGCGGCCACACTTCTTGCAACTGTATATATACGATACTGAGCACGAGTTACAAAATAGGATGCTGGAGAACATACAACTGCATGAAAGTTTGGTTTTGAAGTTACAACAATTGTTGCACCGATATAATCCTTTTATCCATGTATTCTGCCAGCTTGCACAACGACTAGATGTGCAAGAGTGTAGTTTGGTGATCAGAGAGCGACCTGCTAATCAACCACAATACAGTCTCCCAACTGCTTCACAAGTAGCAGCCATAATAGTCGGTGATGACATTGAAACAATGGTGCGCGGACGAGATATCAAGGTTCAAACTCATACTGGTAACCTCAAAAAGATTCAGGAGTTTGTTGGGTATTACGATCCACTACAATATCCTCTTCTTTTTCCATTTGGAACCCATGGATGGGATATAAATACTCGAACTCAACGTGGAAACAAAGTATCATGCCGGACATATTATAGCTATATGCTCCAGGTACAAACTCCTATATTTTCTACATCATTTATAGACTTCCGTAGATGATAGTTTGTACCAATACATCATTTCATAACTTATAACAATATTTTATAATCCTCGATATTTGTAGATCCGCCCTAATGATCACTCAACAGTTTTGCAAGTGGGGTGACTTCTTCAACAATATGTTGTTGACAACTATGTGAAAATGAAAACAGGAAAGTTAAGATGGGTTCGACAAAGACAAAAGGAACTTCGATCTGAACTGTATTAAGGCTTACAATTACACACAGGAGAGAATAATGCAGGTAATTATTCAATTTAATGGCCACACGATTGATCATTATGTGTTCCCGAATTTAAACTTTAAAACTAATAATACTTTTCTCTAAAATTGATTTTAGAAAATGTTGGCAGAAGAACGATATTACCATCGTCGTTTGTGGACAGTCGTCGAGACATGACTCAACGGTACGAGGATAGAATGGCTATTGTTCTTAAAGAAGGAAAACCGGATATCTTTCTAACTATGACATGCAATCCATCATGGTCAGAAATAGCTTTGGAACTCAGTCCTACTCAAACTCTACAGGATCGCTCAGATCTAAAACTAGGATTTTCATAGCCAAGTTCGAACAATTAAAGCAGGATGTTATTACAAAAGGTGTACTGAAAAAGGTGAAAAGTTATATTTATGTCACAGAGTTTCAGAAAAGAGGATTGCCACACGTACATATGTTGCTAATCTTAGAAAACAATGACAAATTGAGTGATTCTGACCAATATGATAGTTTGGTCCGAGCGGAAATACCATGTAAAGAAACAGAACCACACTTACATGAGGCAGTGCTAAGGCATATGGTCCATGGTCCTTGCGGAACACTAAATCAATTTTCACCGTGCATGAAAAACGGTCAATGTAAACACAACTACCCAAAAGAGTTCGTACCAGAGACACGACGAGGTGATGACTCATATCCTCAATACAGGAGGCGATTTGATACTCCAATCCCTATCAACCAAAATGTCACAATTGACAATAGATGGGTGGTTCCGTACAACCCTTGGATACTACTGAAGTATGATTGCCATATCAACGTAGAGATATGTAGCAGTATCAAGAGCATAAAATATCTATACAAGTATTGCTATAAGGGACCAGACTGTGTGGCAATAGAAGTTCACAGAAGTTCTCATTATGATGAGGTGCAACAGTTTATTGATGCAAGATGGATTGCCACTCCAGAGGCATGCTGGAGGATATTTCGATTCAACCTTTACCGAATGTACCCATCAATTGAGAGGTTGCAAGTTCATTTGCCAAATCAACATCAAGTGAGATTTTATGAGCACCAAACTATTTCTGAAATAGTTAATAATGACTATTTCTCAAGAACAATGCTCACTGAATTCTTTGCACTTAATCGGGCCGATGACCAACAATCTAGGCATCTTTTGTACAGGAAAATCCCATAATATTACAGTTGGCACAGCAAGGAAAAGGAATGGCGTCGACGCAGGTCACAAAAGAGAGCTATCGGTCGGATCTATACCGTTTCGCCAACAGAAGATGAAAAATTCTATTTGTGTATTCTGTTGTCAAATGTAAGAGGCCCAATTGGTTGGGATGATTTGCTAACAGTCAATGGTGTCCAATATTCGTCCTTCAAGCAATCCGCTTAGCATCGAGGACTGTTGGAGAGTGATAGTAGTATAAGATCATGTTTGGTTAAGGCATCCATTTTAAGAATGCCATGATCTTTAAGAAGGTTGTTTGCCACCATTTTAATTTTTTGTGAGCCAACAGATGTAAGAAGTCTGTGGGACGAGTTTCTTTCATGTATGGTAGATGATTACGCATCAACAAGCACCACAACCTGCAATGGCTTAACAAATTGTTTGCTAAGGGATTTAAATGACATCCTCCTACAGCATGGAAAACATATTTCACAATACGATTTACCAGCTCTAACCTCGGACAACGACAATGACAACTTCATGCCTAGAATTATTCAAGAAGAAATGTCCATCAAAGTTCCTCAAGAAGACCTGTGTTCTATAGAAAGATTGAATCATGACCAGTCTGTAGCTTTCAGGTGCATCATGAATACAGTTGATCGAAGAGAAAGTGGAGTGTTCTTCGTTGATGGACCAGGAAGAGCAGGTAAGACATTTCTTTATAGAGCTATAATTGCAGACTTAAGAAGTAAAGGGCATATTGTCTTGGTAACTGCGTCCTCAGGAATAGCTGCAACTTTACTGCCTGGTGGTCGAACAGCTCATTCTAGATTTAAGATCCCAATCAACGCAGAGCCATCCTCCACGTGCAATATAAGTAAGCAATCTGATCTCGCAAAACTGATAAGGCAGACGACAGCGATAATTTGGAATGAGGCGCCAATGGCTAATAAAGAGACAATGGAATCATTGGACCGCACATTGCGAAACATCTTAGAAAACAGTAATCCATTTGGAGGGAAGGTGATGGTTATGGGAGGGGATTTTCGCCAAATACTACCTGTTGTGCCGAAAGGAAGTAAGTCGCAAATGATTTCAGCTTCTATTGTTAAATCACATTTGTGGGCATTTACCAAAATTCTCCACTTGCGACAAAATATGTGATCTCTTAATGATCGTGCTTTTGCGGAGTATCTTATGCGCATAGGGGATGGGATTGAGCCTACCATATGTGAAAACTTGGTACAAATAGAAGCACACATGGCAATACCATGGGAAGGTGAGGCATCATTACACAAATTAATAGAAGAAACCTTTTCAAATTTGCAATCTCATGGGTGAGATGCATCTTATATGGTGGAGAGAGCGATATTGACACCCAAGAATCATGATGTGCAACAGCTTAACGATATAGTCATCAACCAATTTTCGGGAGACAAACGAATTTTAGCATCCTTTGATGAAGTAGAAGAAGATACAAATAATCTGTATCAACAAGAATATCTTAACTCGATCTCCACAGGTGGATTGCCACCTCATATGTTGAAGGTAAAAAAAGGTGCTCATCTGATGTTACTAAGAAACATAGATCCTAAGGCAGGCTTATGCAATGGCACAAGGCTACTGTGTCGAGGAACTTTTCAAAGCATGTTAGACGTGGAAATCTTAACGTTCCATCACTCTGGAAAAAGAGCTTTTCTGCCTCGGATAAAACACAAAACAACTGAGAACTCAGGATTACCCTTTGTGCTTATTAGAAAGCAATTTCCTATAAGGTTGAGTTTTACCTTAACAATAAATAAATCACAAGGGCAAACTATCCCTAAGGTAGGGATCTATCTCCCTAAACATGTGTTCAGCCATGGTCAATTATACGTTGCTCTATCTCGAAGTGTTTCTCAGTCAACCACAAAAATCTTAGTCAAAGAAAGAACAGTAGATGGAAAAAGGGAACAATTCACAAAGAATGTGGTGTTCAAAGAAATTTTGTTACCTGCACCTCAGGTAATTTATGTGCTTGGCAAATATGTGAGCCTTTTTACAAGTATAATCCGTGTATTATGTAATTTTATCATTACAATATCAACATTGGAATAGATAGTTTTGTTCACTAATTTCAACAACTAACGACTAAGATTTTTAACAGATGAATTGAAATCAAGAGAGCTCATCAGCATATTCAAAGAGATAAGCGAAAGGAACTGGAACCTCTACTTTACCCAACAGGTATGCACCAACTACGATTTACATAAATTATAAAAATTAATAAACATACATCCTTAAAATATATCATTATTGATTTTTTAATTTTGTTATAGTTTGCCATGTTTATATTTACTTTGAAAAAAATTCCAAAATTTGATTTCTTTAAATGTTGCTATCAATTTTATAATTTTAGCAATAAAATTATAAAAATTAAAATTTTAAAACCAATAAAAGGTAGAGGTATGTCTTATTTGGGATGTATCATTACTTAATTCCAAAGTTATATATAAAACACTACTGAAATATATTGTGATACAAATATGCAATAAATTACAGGAAACTGGATTCCAATTGTTATGGAGTACATGGAAGGATGAGCAATCAATTGCATCAATGAGACCAATCGACAATAAAGTAAGGATTATAGCATTAATGACAGGGACAACTGCATTGATGATACATATTTTTGTTTTAGTGTTATTGATCAAACGTGAAATTGACTCAGGTTCATCCAATCAAAATTTATTCTATTAGTTGGAGAGGTACAGTTAAAACAGACAAAACTCAATTATGGAAGATGGTAAAAAGAGAAATATTGGATCAAAAAAATGAAAGTAATGTAATAAACTTTTATTACATAATAAATATTTCCGTCTATTTCGTCCTATATACCAATTATGTTAAACCTTTAACTCTTTTTTTTCAGCCATGAACTTAGAAGAACACAACTAACTCATTTCGATACAGAACAATATCATTACAGGTAATTGTTATTAAAAAAAATTCCTAACAAAAAAAGATGTATATCATTTAATTTATATTTTGTCAATGATAAATAAGGATTAATGTCATTTCTTTTGTCCTTTCAGAAAGTTCAATGCAAAACAAGATATCACAATTCTACAGGTTTTAATTGAATTCTTCTCTATAATAAGCAATCAATTTAATTGAATAAACCTGAAGCATTTATATGGTTTTTTTATGGAAAACAAAATATGACAGTTTTTCAAGATGCAAGAAGTTATTGACAAGGAGATGTATGATGAATTACGAAAGATTTTTTCAGGTACACAATCTTTATATTCTCCTAATTTTTTCATTAATACTCTTATAGTTTGATATTTAAAAATGAAATTTATAAGAATATTCATTTCTTCTGTCCTTCCATTATTTGTAGGAAAATGAAGGCATCTTCAGATTCAGAATCATATTTTGGCCTACCACTTAAAAAAGAAGAAGACAAACATAAATGGTGAAGTCTGTGGTGGCTTGGATTTCTATGACTAAAGATGGCTAAAGGTTGACTAACGAGTAACAAGATGACATGTGGGGAGAGCTTTAAAAATCAAATATATAGAATTGAATAGAACTGGTTATTACCATAAGGACAAATATGTAAAAGAGACATGCAAAAATTATTGTGTTGGTGAAGGCTGACAAACGTGGATAAAAAATTCTAAGATTCAAAGATATGGACAAAAATATTTTTATTGCAAAAAGAATGAAGAATATTTGACTTTTTTATTGCTTCGTGGACTCTGGTGATATGTTGGGTTGGGTAATTTGAATAATGAGAGAGAATAAATAAATAATAAGCAACTACTTTTAGTAGGTTTACAAAACAAATAAAATAAATATAATTTTACTAAAAGACATCTCAAAACATATAAGTTCAAGATAAATATAAAAGATAGTGACTAATGTTTATTATAATAATTTTATATAAATAATAAAATCTAAATTATTTATATATGATATAAAATAAGTGAATTATGTTTACTTTAATATTTAAAATAATTTATCTAATAATATAATAAATTAAGATTAATTTAATAATTCAAGTATTTAATTAAAGGTGAAAGTGTAAAATTAATTTTCTTTCTTTTATTACTTTTGTAAACTAAAAAATTGATGAGTTTCTAAATATCTTGATAGTAAAGCTTTTATTTGAAATTCATTAAGAATATAAATGCGGAAAATTTATTTGTGTAATAGAATAAAACTTTTAAAATTTATTTTTATTTTCTCCTTTGAAATTCAATCACCTTTCTGTTTCTTAAATTTTGGTATATCTGTTTTAAGGGACGGTTCAAGGTGTAAAGGTATAAGGATAAGCGTTTTCACTACAATTTGAAATTTTTTTGAGTAGTACATAATAGTAATATTTATTTGTCTCCGTTAAATTATTGATTTTGACTCCATAATAATATTTTATTCAACTTTTGAAATTTGATGTTGAAATTGAGAATTTCATATTAGATGTGTTATAATGATCAATTCTCAAATTTAAATGAGATTAGTATTCTTTTTTAGAAGAAATCAACTTGAAAGAATATTATTTATTCATTGATGTTTCTTCTTTTGAAATTAGTTTTAGTTTTTTCTGTGACAACTACATTAATTGAAAGAACTTTCTAAACTATGAATATCATCAAGACCTAATTATATGAGATGTGAATTTTTAAATGATCATTTAGTGATATATGTAAAAAATAAGATATTTTAATTATATTATTAAAAAAAATTTATTCAATCTTTTTAAAATATAAAACTTAAAAAAATAAAATTTTAAATTATATGTTATTATTTATATTAGTGTTTTAGTATTTTAATTTGATAATTAGACATTTTGAAGATTAATCCTATTTTATAATAACAAAATATAATTAAAATAATAATAATTATTGTGCATAAAAAATAACTATTTGTAAGAATATATATTTAAATACAAAATATATATTAAAAATAAATTAAATAACACATATATTTATACACAAATATATAATATATAATTTAATAATTAATTTTTTGTGTATATATGATATTTTTTATAAAAATTATTATCATGTTATATATACTCTATTCCTATTATTAAAAGTTTCTGAATTCATCATTGTCTATTTTTAATTTTGTGATGTAAAATATTTTGTAAAACAAAAAATATCTCATTCCTCATATAACATATGTGATACATTAAATATGAAGGTTAGCATAATTCACCTATTTTAATTCATGTCATACATTTATAATTTAGACTTCTTTATTTACATAGAATTATTATAATAAATATTAGTCACCATTTGTTGTATTTATCTGTAAGCCTATTTGAGACGATTTTTGGTGAAATTATATTCATTTTAATTTTTTGGTAAAAAACCTATTAAAAATAGCAAATTGAGAGTAGCATTGTTTATTATTCATTTATTCCCTCTCATTGCTCCTACTACCCATCCCGACATATATACCATTAGGATCGACGAAGTTAAAAAATGATAATTTTTTTTCATTTTCTTTTTGCAATAAAAATTTACCTGCCCAATTCATCTTTTGATCTTATTTTTGGTCCATGTTTATCACAGCCCACACCAAAATAATATATTTTTGTATCTCTTTTACATATTTGTCCTTCTAATAATAATCAATTTTTATCTCACTCTACATATTTGACTTTAAAATTCTTCATAAGGTGTCATCTTACTATTCATTAGTCAACTTTTAGCCACCTTTAGTCACCAAAATCCAAGTCACCATAGACATCACCAACATAAATACCCATGATATTTAGGCAACAATAATCTTTTGTAAATAACTAACATGCATTTGGATTTATAGATATACTCTTTTTAAATTTTAAATTAGGATAATATTTTTACCGTTATTTCTTGAACTATATCTTTTTCTGATAATATATATATATATATATATGTATATCTTTATTGTATGCTTTTATAATTTAGCATTTTAATAAAGGTTTTTTTATAATAATTTTACTCTCAATAAAATATCATATAAATAATGCTACGTTAATTTTAAAATGATGAAAAAAATATTTATCTGACAAATTTAAAGAATAAATGATATATTAACACCAATACTAAAATATATGATATAAATAAGATCACGTCAATATTAAAATTAAAAAAAGATGATCTAATAAATTTAAAGAACAAATAATATATTTTAAAAATAAAATTAATTTCTTCAGAACAATAGAAAAACGACTGAACAGACACTGTTGAGCCGCTAGTATCAATAATGTAAATAGATAATTAACATTCGACACAAAAGCCTATTACAAACTCCTATAGTTTCTAGATTCTTCTAAAATACATCAATAAAGATTACTATTCATGCCTCTCCCATTACACACTAGCTATTATTTCCATATTAGAGCCCCTAAATTTCGTTGCAACACCATAAAACTAATAACAATAGTAGCTACATAATGAACAAAAGGTATCCAGAAATCGGAAAGCAATAACGCTATTTCTATTTTTTATAATGCTACTTTTACGTTATTTATTCTTTTGCATGGTATATTTGTATAAATTTATAAAAAAAAAATAGTATTATAAAAATAAGAATGACAATATTGAATAAAGTTAGTAAAATAGAAAACCCAAGACATAACTTTTATCCCAAATTGTGAAATTATTACACCATCAATTTTCTAGAAAATACCTCCGGGTAAGTACATCTTTAACAATTTGGAATTATGTTATCCTTTTGGATACAACCTCTAGTTGTTGCAAATAAAGGAATGAACCAAACCATTTCTTCTTCACATATACATATAATTTTTCAAAATCATCTGTTATATATATTCTCTTTATCTCTATCTCTCTTTAGATCAAAATCTTCTTCAATCTTCATATCCATATAAATCAAACTAAGTGTTTATGGGTGTGTGAAGGAAATAGTGCAGTGGGTTTGATTTTGATTAGAAGCCATTAGAGTATGAAATTACAATGCGTAACAAGAAAGTTGCTCTTAGCTTATTGAAATTGAATTACACGAGGAGGTAGTTAATCAATTTTGAATCAACAATAATGTGAGTGATTTGGTCACATGATTTGCTTGTTAATAAATAATGAACATAATTTACCTTGCTCATCTTTATCTCTAGGTTACCAAGAGATATTTGAAGAAGAGAATCAAATTTGAAGAAGAGAGCTACCCCTGATTAGGTTTAAAGTCTTGCTAATTTTTTTTCCTTTTGCCAAAGCCCGTGTACCTATCTCCCAGTTCAGAAAATATGCTAATTATCTGGGACGAAGTTTCATAGTGTGGACTGTGGAGTCTTGGGGTCTTGGGCATAGTTAATTGAGGAGTATTAGGGGTCAGTAACTTTTGTGTTTTGTAACCATCAATTGACTATTAATAGTGTTTTTAATGGTGTAAGATTACATCAAATAGTGAGAGATCACTCACATTTTTTTTATGGTTAAGTGTTGGTCACAAAACACAAAAATTGCTGGCCCCTAAACTTTCTCTAGTTAATTAGTTATCATAAATAAAAAAAGAAAGGAGCTATTAGCACCCTCCTTGTTTTTTCTCTGCACAAGCTAACGTTTCAAACGGCCATCACCGCCCATGACCGGCAACGATAAGCCGGAAAGGGCCCCCAATGAGCACTCCCGACCACCATAGGAACATGAGAACCAAGCAAGGAAAAACAAGAAGATTAGGAAAGGGGAAGATGGGTTCTCAGACACACAAGCGTTTGTCCTTTGTCATGAAGATTGGATGGAAGATAAAGTAGAGAATTAGAGAACGAGGTCCTATGCAAACATGGTCACTGGAGTTGGAGCAACACCTATCCGAGACCAAAAATGAAGAATTGATGAGTGATCAGGAGAAAATACCTGAAACAATAGAACCAAGAGAAGATGTAAGAAAAAAAAGACAAAGAAGACATATGTTGTGGATATGAAAAACGGTCTGTTCAACATTGTTATAAATGATAATGCTAAAAGAGAACTCTGGAAGCCATGGTGAAAATTCCTAATTGTTAAACTCATGGGGAGAAAGATTGGATACACAGCCATGAAAAAGGAGGCTAGAAATGATGTGGGGCAGATTTAGTGGAGTGGATGTCATAGACCTTGGCAATGACTTATACCTGGTGAAATTTTATACTGAGGATGACTTAAATCATACTTTTTTTGATGGTCCTTGAAAAATATATGACCACTACTTGGCTTTAAGATTCTGGGAGTTAAATTTTAACCCCATTCTTATCTCGATTGACAAAATAAAAGCATGGGTTAGACTTTCAGGCCTTCCCATCGAACTCTACAATGAAAAGATTCTAAGAAAAATAGGTGACCTCATAGGCAAAACCTATAAAGTGGATTACAACACCTCGCATCTCTGTCGAAGAAAATTCGCAAGGTTATGTGTGGAGGTGGACTTAACTAAGCCACTGTTAGGAAGATACATGGCAAATGGAAAGAAAAACCAAGTTGAGTATGAGGGCATACACCAGATTTGCTTTACATGCGGTAAAGTAGACCATGAACAGAAAAACTGCGATATTTGAATGGAATTAAAAGAGGAAAATAGCAGCAACAAAAAGAGAAAGAAGAGAAGGGAAAACAAGCAACAAAAAATATGGAAACAGCAGCAATAACTCAAGAAGCAACAGGGAAAAATGAACAAGAGAAAGCAAAAGAAAATGAAGCCACAATAAACCAGGAATCAGATAAGTACGACCCATGCATAATAATGCAGAGACAAAAGAGAATAAGAAAGGAAATAAACAAAGAGGAAGCTGGTGCCAGCCACACCAAAGAGAAAGAAAGCAAGAAAAATAATAAGCCAAGATATAGTGTGTTAGAAATAGAAGAGCCAGATGAAAGTGGAATAGAGAATGAGGAGGAAAGAGAGCCAAAAAGCAACAAAAAAGTAGTACAAGAGGAGAAAGAACAGAATCAAAGAGGCAAATGAAAAGAGACAAAACAACCAAACAAGAATCAAAATGAAAAGAGCAACACAGCAAAAAACAAGAACAACCAGATAAAACTGACTCAGGCACAAACTCAGCAAATACAAGCAGGAAAAATCAGAACAAGACAAAGAAAGTGATATACAAGGGAGAAAGCAGCCAGAATAACAAGGAAAACAACATAGCTAAATACAAGGAGAGTTGGAATGTGACAAATGACGACACGCAAAATTTAAATTTCCAAACAACCAACAATAAAGAGCAAGAATACCACAAAATGGAGGAGGAAGAACCACCAGACCCTAGAGAGCTAGAACAAAGATCTGATGTGCCTACAGAAACAGACATGAAGAAGGAGATAAAAGACCTGATAATGGGAGTGGAGTGTGAAACTCCCAAAATCAGTGAGATAGGAAAGACACAACTGTGGATATGTAGCTAAACTAATTCCTTCCAAGGGTTTTAATGATTATAATGTCTTGGAATATTAGAGGTGCGGCTAGTTGTGCTTTTAGACGCACCTTAAAAGAATTCTTAAGACAATACAATCCTAACATTGTGATCCTATTGGAAACAAAAGTTAGCAGTAATAATGCTAGAAGAATTATCCAGGGTACTAGTTTCAACAATTTTAGTATTGAGGAAGCTCAAGAATTTATAGGAGGAATTTGGATATGCTGGAAGGACAACAGTATCTCTATTGCAACATTAGAATTTAACCAGAAATTTATACATACAAGAGTGCAGCGTCACAACCAAGATCCCTGGTGCCTTACAGCGGTTTATGCGAATCCACAACCAAACAATAGAAGAGTGATTTGGCAGAGTATTGAAAGAATAGCAAGAAACATGGGAGAACCTTGGCTGTTAATAGGAGATTTTAACGAAATAAAAGATAGCATTGAGAAAAAAATGTGGCAGACCTATTGATCTTAGAATGTGTAGAAACTTTGCTAATTGGATTGATAGATGCGGATTAGTAGATCTAGGATTTATTGGAACTAGATTTATCTGGAGCGGACCGCAATGGAAAGGATACGATAGAGTTTTTAAAATATTAGATAGGGCTCTATCTAATCCCTCGTGGAGAACCAAATTCCAAGAAGCGGTTGTTAAAGTCCTGCCTAGAACCAAATCTGACCACCATCCTCTTTTGTTAACGAAAAATAAAGGAACCGATTGCAGGAGTGGCAGACCTTTCAAATTCAAATCTATGTGGTCAATGCACCCGGATTTTAGGCCGTGTTTGGAAAAACATTGGAAAGAGGACATCATGTTCATTCACAACCTCAACAGTCTCAGGGAAGATCTAAGTAAATAGAATAAAGAGGTCTTCAGAAATATTTTCAGGACAAAGAAAAGACTTTTAAACAGAAATAATGGCATCCAAAAAAGCATTAGCTACGGGAAGAACCATTCTCTGGATAATTTGGAAACAAACCTAAAAAGAGAACTAGAAGACATTCTAGATAAAGAATAAGCTTTCTGGCTCCAAAAATCAAAAGAACAGTGGGTGGTAGAAGGGGATAGAAATACAAAGTTCTATCACACTAAAGCCATTATAAGAAGAAGAAAGAACAAGATTCACAAGCTTAGAGATGCTAATACAAATTGGATTGTGGAGGAACAAGAACTAAAAGATCACATCATCAATTCCTACAAAAGACTTTACCAAGAAGAGGTAATCATCACTCCGCTATGGTTAGATAATATAGACATGCCTAACTTGGACCCTTTGGTTGGCAGGAATATGGAAATGATACCAACAGATATGGAGATCAAAAAGGCCCTTTTCAGCATTGGTTCACTCAAGGCTCCAGGAGAGGATGGATTCCCAGCCGTTTTCTTTAAAAACAACTGGGAGGTTCTAAAGTGCAAAGTGTGTGACTACATCAAGGATTGCTGAAGGAATCCCACCCTTTTGAAGGACTCTAATTCCATCCTGATAGTTCTCATCCCAAAGCTCCAACACCCAGAATTTATCACACAATTTAAGCCAATAGCCTTATGCAACATCGGGCTTAAAATTCTAACCCAAATTCTAGTGCAAAGACTCAAACATCACCTAAATGACAGAATTAGTCCACGTCAATTAAGTTTCATACCAGGAAGGAAGATTCAAGATAACATCCTTATTGCAAAGGAGGTAATGCATTCTATGAAGAAAATGAGAGGGGAGAAGAACTACATGGCGATCAAAATCGATTTTAAAAAAGCATATAATACAATCAATTGGAATTTTATTCAAGAAAGGCTCTTAGAACTAAAGCTCTCTGAGAAAATCATTCACATCATTATGGAGTAGGTCAGATCAGTCAGTTACAACATCCTGTAGAATGGCAGCAAAACAGAAAACTTTAGTCCTATCAGAGGAATTAGATAAGGGGACCCCATTTCCCCTTACCTATTTGTCATTTGCATGGATAAACTATCATAGTACATAGAGAAAGAGGTGAATCATGGATATTGGATCCTTTTCATGGTGGAACGTGTAACAGCCCAGACCACCCGTTAGTACGATATTGTCCGCTTTGGCACACAAGGCCTCACGATTTTTCCTTTGACGATAGGGATGATAGCCGAAACCCCCCACACTCACTCGTCAAAACGCGTCATGCTAGGGAGAGGTATCCACACCCTTATAAGGCATGCTTCATTCCCCTCCCCAACCAATGTGGGCTCCCTTAGGGGTGGATTGTAAGGTCCCACATCGGTTGGGGAGGGGAACGAAACATGCCTTATAAGAGTGTGGATACCTCTCCCTAGTATGACGCGTTTTGACGAGGCTATCATCTCTATCGTCAAAGGCAAAATCATGAGGCCTTATGTGCCAAAGTGGACAATATCGTGCTAGCGGGTGGTCTGAACTGTTACAGATGGTATCAGAGCCAGAGCCCAGATCGATGTGTCAGTGAGAGCGCTGGGCTCTCTTAGGGGGTTTCAACTATCATCTCTATCTTCAAAGGCAAAACCGTGAGGCCTTATGTGCCAAAGCGGATAATATCGTGCTAGTGGGTGGTCTGAGCTGTTACAAGAATCAGAACGATGTTGTCAGAGTAGAATTTGGATCTCTGTTTCTATAGGTTGGGTGTATTCAGTTGCACTTGACCCTAACCCAGAAAAAAAAGCTAATCCAAAACAAAAATTTATTTCGACGAAAAAAATCCAACCAAAAAATCATATAATTTATTATACATATATCAAAGTTTAACCCAATATAGTCTCTCATGCAATTTTTGAATGGACAAAGTCAATTTTACCATGGAAATACTAGAATTCAACCAATTTATTTTTCAAAATTTTGATTATTTTGTTATGCAAAATTTAATTATTCTCTTGTAAAAATTTAATTATTTTACTAATTAATTATTTTGTTGATAAACTATATAAAATATGTATAAATAAATACATAATGAGTAATTTATTAGTTACTTTTTAGTTTTTAACATTCACAAAATATTTTTAGGACCAAGTTATCCTGAAACTTGGATAAAATATAGTTAGTGACAAATTTATAAAAGGATTCATATGTTTCCCCCCGTTTTGATTGGTAAGAATTAATAAACTAAGAGAATAAATCTTAAATATTCGAACTTAATTCGTTTGTTCAAATTTTTTGGCAGGGGATAAAATATAATTTTTTATTTACCATTCTCTAATTTTTAGATATACAAAATTTTTACTGAATAATAATAATTATTATTATTATTATCGTGAAATATTAAGGATTTTTTTAAATAAATAATAAAATAAATATAAATATTACATATTTAGACACAATGCATGAAAATAAAATTACGATTTCGTACATTATTACTTATCGCATTGGCCATGACAACAAAATTATTTTGTACGGTACTACAAGAAATACGTCAAAAGAAACTACGAATGTATCTTATATGCAAACCGGATACAAGTAACAAATTTTGGTATGCAAACGAGATACATTTAAATTAATTTTGATTTCACTAACAACGAAACAAATAATAAAGTAAAAAAAATGTGTTTTTTCAGCATATCAAAATTCTAAATACGTAATATTTTATTTATTTATTTTTATAAAAAATCCGAACATTAAGTAATGGTTGGAAACAAATCCATTGCCATGGAAAATGCCTCATGATTGACATATCGGTAGGAATTCGAATGCGATTCTTTTTTGTCCATAAGACAAAGTAGGAATCGGATTTGCCATTTTCATGCACCCAAGCCATTGATGGTGGGCTTAGAATTTTTGGGATGAATAGCATTTCCCATATTATATTATTATTGATCTAAAATTGGATCATTTGTTCCTTTGATTACTAAAATAACTTTTTTCTTTTTTGATTAGAACGTGCTAGCTATTTATTTGATTCATCATGAAACATTCTCTATTTTAAATTTTTTGAAGTACATTTTCTATTTTTTAAATTTGTTTCCGTTTAGGATTTTTATGGAATTTTTTCACTTATGAAATAAGTTTTTTAGCGAATATGTTCATGGGGAATTTCTTAATTCCGTGGTGCTAATGAATGGGTCATATAAAAATCCATTTATACATGGTATCGGAATTCCAATTATTTGACAAAGAGAATAAAAATTCTGCATAAAACACACAAAGTCTAAAGCATATCTTGGAAAAAGATGTGGGCAACCCAGCTTCTGAAGATGTGGAAAACAAAAAAAAAATCCTTATGTAACGTTGTATAAATATACGGCTAACTTACATTTAATCTTAAGATGAATGTTAGGGCCAGCAACTTTTGTAATTTGTAACCATCAAATAGTCATTAATGATGGTTTTAATGGTGTGAGATTAATGTGAAATTTCATCTAATGGTTTACTTTTCTTTGCTGGTTACATGCTAGTCAGAATTTAACAAAGTTGCTGCCTCCTAGACTTTTCTTAATTTTAATATTTCCAAAGTAAAAATATAATTATAATAAGAGTAAGAGTTCAAGTAGACTATAGTTCAAATAGCATAGTCTCCTCATATTTACTTAAAGATTGCGAGTTTGAGTCTCATTCTTAATTTTAGAAAAAAAAAATAAAAACTCATTTCAGCCAAATATTTTTTTTTTTTAAATTTTATATTCACAATCTTCCTTTCTTTTAACATCACTTTTAACATCATCACCACAATTTGATTTTTTAGTGCCGTCCCTTCCTGTATTATCACCATCAGCCAACTCGAATATTGGGATTAAAAAAAAGTAATTTTAACACTAAAAAATAATTCATTAATATTAACTTATCTAAAAATTGGTTTTTTTTTTCACTAAGAATATATTATTTAGTTTTGCTGGGACGTTTTACTTCCAAAGTATCAGAGAGGAAAAAAAAAAGTTATTTTCTTACCATATAGGAAAATATATTTTTTTAACTAATGCCTTGAGAGAATTAATAGAAGAACAATGATTTTTTTTTAATGTTTATATGTATATATCACCACCAGTGGTCGGTGGAGCTTGAGAAAATTTTTTGGAGAGGCCAAAGATTTCATTTTAATACAGAATATATAATAATAACAAAATTAAATCAAGTTTGGTTAAGAATATTCATTAATTTTCTCATCAAATAAATGAGTAATACTCTAAATCAGTTTCTAATAAATTTTTAGCCAGACACATTAGTTTTCGGATCAACAAATTTTACTTATCAAATTAATTTTTAAATTTTTATTTTGTTAGACAAATTAATCTTCATATATATATATATATATATATATATATATATATATATATATATGGAGGGACTGATTTGAAAATTATAAAAATATTTAGGATTATTATGTCTTCATTAAAAAATAATATGAATTGATTTGTCAAACATTTTTCTAAAATTTGATGTAAGAATTATTATGACTAACAAAATAAAAAGTTACGAATTAATTTGATGATGTTTTAAAGATTTTTTTTGCAATTAAAAGAATTGATCAATCACAATTAACCTGAAAATGATTCGAAATCTAATATTTGGGAGCGAAATCTACTTCTCTTTGTAGATATTAGTTTTATGTGCATAAAAATTTTTTACTTTGTCAATGATAAAAAAGAAATTTGTAAAATTGATAAATGGCATAAAATAAACTAACTTTACTTGATGTTGTCTTTCAAAAAATCAAAATGATATAAACATAAAATAGAGAGACCTTTTACAAAATCTTGAAGGTTTCAAACGAAAACGATGAAATTAATAAAATGTAAAAAGAAAGATATTAACGTTACAATGAAAGTAAATTGCATAAACGTAAAATTCAGAATTTGTAAAGAGAATGCAAAGAAGATAGAAAAAAACTTATAAAAAATAAACTCAAGACAAAGTCTCAGAAAGTCATTGAGATTTGAGAGTTTGTGAGAGTGTACTGCTTCTGAAGAAAATTTTTAACCTTTTGTTCGTCGCATGCCACTTTATTTATAGGCATGCATCTTCCACTAATACTGTGCTGTCACATGTCGATCTAAAAAACAGACTCAAAGATAACCGTTCTCGCCAATTACATGTCTAATAACCTTCTCATACACTACGTTCAGTCGTTCACCAACTTTGAAAATTGATCTCTTTATTAGTCAAAAAGATTAATAATCAAATCTCTTTCAAACATCATGCTGTCGAGACCACCTCAATTCCTTTGCAAATTATTGATTTATAAGTAATTACTTCGTTGAATTTGAATTCTTTTTTAGTTCTTCTTTCAATATCTTGTTATCATGAAATCGACTTCAGTTTATCGATCATCAAGATTTATCTAGTCGAGTAACAGATGATTAAAATTTGTTAAGAATTAATAAATTATCCAACCATGCAGAAATATTTTAGAGACTGATTTAAGATATTACTCGATCTTTAATAAATACATTAAAACTTAATTTTATTTTAATATTTAATAAAAATTTTATTTTTTTTAAAATCTTTATAAATATGATACTTATCAGTCAAATCATTAATTTTCTACATATTATAAGATAAATTTTAAAAATAATTATAAAAATTATTGAGAAATAGGATTTGAACCCACAAACTCATAAAAGAAAAATCTAATTCTAAATATGTTAACCAAATCAATTATAAATTTTTTTTGTTCTGCTATACATATAGAATACTCACATGCATTTTGTTTTTATGTGAAGTTGATAGTTGAGAGATATTAAATAATAATTTAATCAAATATATCAAATTATTTAACGGTTCTCAACTAACAAATTCACATGAAAACAACTGCAAGTAAGTTTTTACCATACATATAATTAAGAAATTTTAGAAAAAACAACCACTTAGAGCTTGTTTGGGTGAGATTCTAAAAAAATATCTTTTTTGAGTTATCTTTTTTTAAAAGATCTTATGGAAAAGTAAAAATAATTTTATGTTTGGATATCTCATACAAAAAGATTTTATCTATCAATTATGTTTGGGTATAACAATATAAAAGCACTTTTTTGTTTATTTATTATATAAAAAATATCTTTTTTTAAACGAAAAAAGATCTTTTAAAAAAAATATGCAAATCGCAACTTCTCAAAAAAGATATTTTTTTCTTAATTTTTCTAATACTTTTACTTTTACTATTAAAAATTTACCAAACAAGCTAAAAAATAAAAAAAAAAAATCTTTTTTCATTAAAAAAAATCTTTTTTTTATCAAGATAATGACACCCAAATATGCACTTATACCCATAAGAGTTGCAAATGCTGACAAAATTACCCATAAAAAATGAAACTAACTATGTACACATCAAAGATGAGGTTTGATTGACAAAATTAACCAAACACTAAATTTTAGTTGACTCTGTTAAAAAATTATCTAAATTTTCCAAACTATCCATATTATCTCCACTACACTTAATCACTCACTCTTACAATCACCTCCCTTCATTCTCTCATTCAACTCTAACGATTCAGAATCAAAATTATTTAACTAATCTTAACTTTAACCCTAACCTTAGCTTAATTTTTCCAAATCAAAATCATAACCATCACAACTTTCAAAAATCATAACAAAGTTCAAGAACAAAAATTTTTTCAAATCGAAAAATAAGAACAAAATCATAATAATATCCAGACCGACCATAACCATAATTAGATTTTATCAGATCCAAGAAGCAAGAATCATTAATAATCCTCAAACTCTCACTAAAAATTGTGGATACAAATTTGTATTGCAATAATATTTTTCAAAAAATAAAGAAAAACTCATAACATAGAAAAGATAAAGACATGTAATTTACAAACAGAAGAAAAAGAAAAGAACCAACATGAAGCAGAGGCTCTATTCTTGATAATGCAGATAAAGAATAGTAAAGTACAGTGAGGAGTTGAATGTTTTGCGCTTCACAAAGGATGTCATAGTGGTTGGACTACGTTATGCTGTAAAGAGGACATCACTGAGGCTGGACAACACGACAGATACTATTAGTTGCTGCGTGGCTGACGGTAGCTATGAAGAAGGGAGACGCAAAAGAAGGGTTTCATGGAAACTTGATGAAGGTCAAGGAAAAAGGAGGAGGAAATGACCGTCCATATGACATCTCGACGGCATCTGCTATTCCAATTTGAGACCCTTCTAAAATTTAAGATCCTGTACTGCCATTTAAGCACCTGAAATTCAAGCCATTTTCGCTGATAATTGGTAGTCCTGATGCTAGTGAGCAGAGCAAGCAAGAGACAGATCTTGATGCTTACAAGGGAGAAAGCCAATAATGGATGCTTGGAATTTGGTCACGAAGACGTAGTTACATCGCGTTAGAATTGGAAAAATTGAATTAGGGTTGGAATTTGGGTTAGATGATTTTGATTCTGAATTGTTAGAGTTGGGATGAGAGAGTAGAAGGTGATTATGTTAGTGATAGTGTAGTGGAGATGATGAGAGTAGTTTCGAAAATTCGGATAACTTTTTAACAAAATCAACTAAAATTGAACATTTGGTTAGTTTTGTTTAACAAAATTCATCTTTGATGGATACAAAGTTAATTTCATTCTTTTATGGATAGCTTTATCAATATTTATAACTTTTATACTTTTATGAGTATAAATGATTATTTTTTCTAAATTTTAAAAGGAAAAATCTAGGGAGCAGCAATTTTATTAAATTCTGGTCTGTATGTAACTAGTAAAAAAAAGTGAGCCATTAGATAAAATCTCATACCATTATTAAAATCATTATTGATAGCTATTTGATGGTTACAAATCATAAAAATTACTGCCCCCTAACATTCCTCGTTTTAAAAACCTTGAGAGCGCCATGACCATTAATTGCCAATATTAAGCTACGCCCCTGATCACCAGCACAGTATAGCAGTACATAATTGTTTAAAGAAAATGCATTTTATTTGATTTCAAGATGCTTGATATTATAGTTGTCAGAACTAAATTCGTAATCAAATTGATCATACTACTGATTTATTAGTTTAACTAATGAGTTATTGATTGAACCGACAAAATCAATTTTACGTAAATAAAAAAATATAAAATAGTCTAAAATTTAAAATTAAAAGTTAATATATATATATATATATATATATATATATATTTTAAAAACAATCAAATTTCAACAAATGATAACCAACAAGTTATAATCTAGTTATTATTGAATAAGTATATAAAATTTTAGTATTTTTTATAATAAAAATTTTTTAATTTTATTTTTATATTAAAGTAAATATTTTTTATTTTAATAACTAATTAATTAATTTATATTTATTATATTGTTATATACTATATGTATTTATTAAAAAATAATATTAATAATATCATATAATTATAAAAAATAATTATATTGTAATTAATAAAAATATTTGATATTTTTTTATATATATTTAATTATATTTATATTAATAATTATAAATAATAAAAAAATAATTAATTTAAATATAAGTGAATATAAAATTAAAATTATATTTACAAAAATTATTATACGTTTTTATTATATAATTAATAATTAATATTTAAAATAATAAAAAATAACATAATTTAGTGGTAAGGAGAGTATTATTATTGTTGTTGTTGTTGTAATAGTAGGATGAATTAGTATCTATTTTTACCAGCACATAATAAAGTTATGAATTTATTAATTTTATCTTGGTGGAAAAGATGACGTAACACATTTAATATACTTATTTCATTATTTTATTTTTTCTTTTTGAAACCTATTCACGCAGCAAATTTTTAAATAATTATTTGTATATATATATATATATGATAATAGGTAATTTAATTCATGAATAAAATATCTTTATATTGCAAGAAAATTAAATAAATACGTTATTTTTGGGTAAGAATTAAATAAGTATGTTGTTAGCTAAAATGATATAGGTTTTTCATCTTTATTTAAAAGTTTTGGGTTCCACTCCTAATTTAAAAAATAAATAAATAAATAAGAATGTTATTGCAACGATTGATTGAGGAGGTGCCTATAAAAGGACAATCGCTAAATGAGAAACGCAACACATCAATCAAAGATCTCTTTACTAGAAATTAAACAAAAAGATGGGAAAGGGTCTTCTTTATCAACAACAACACTACGGTGACAATGGCATGTGGATGGACACTCAGGCTCAACAGCAACAGAGCTATGCCTTCCATGAAGAATCTTGGGGCGGTGGTTCCGATAACGGTTACCACAAGAATCATTTCCCATCATCAGGTATGCCCATGAAGCCACATGGCGCTTTTCCCGCCATGGACTACCATGGTGGTGGAGCAAGCAGGCCCGGCTTCTTCGGCGGCGCCAAGAAGCATGGCTTTGGAGACACTCATCACCATAACATGTTTTCAAACGGCGGTGGTGGCCACAAGTTCAATCCCCATGGTGGCCATCACGGCGGCTATTACTCTGAAGAGACAGAGTACGAAGAAGCCGCCTATAGCGAGGAGCATCACGGCGGCGGAGGCAGCATGCAGATGCATAAGATGGATGAGCATCGCAATAATTGGAACAACCATGGACATGGCTTTAACAACCACGGCAGTCCATATTATCAAAACCACCATATGAACATGGACGGTTGGAATCCTCATCATCATGGTGGCGGCTCATACAAGGCTGACTGGACAGCAAAGGGTGTCTAATATATTCCTCCGATCCAACGTGGCAATATATGTGCGCGTACACGTGGGTGTGCGTGTACTAGCTACCTCTTTCATGACTACTTGCTTGTTGCTCTTCTTCTTCGTAACCTATCCACCCAATGGTGTAATAAAATATGTGTGTGCTCTCTTATAATAAAACGTAATCAGGTTTCCCTCATTGTAGCTTTGATATGCTTGATGTTCGATGCAATAGCTAATATAAGTAACAACAAATTAAAAGATCTAACCAAAAAATCGTTTTTAAAAAAGAAATGATAAAAAAATTTTGAAAGATAATCATACATAAATTATTCAAAAATAGCTATTCATCAATACTATGATTATTTTTTTTTTTAACTGAACTATCATCGTTTTGAGAATTATTTAATAAATTGCTAACCTTTTTGAAATATATTATTCGGCTACTATTTTTTTGGCACCATGGTAATTAGTTTTTGGTGATTTATCCGATACCCAACTAATTTGAGGGTATTACATACTCTTTTTACATGTTTCAATTAATTGGTGATAAGTATATTTATTAATTCCAATTAGTGAATGAATTTTTAATTTTTAAAAATAAAAATAATGAATTAAATACATGTATTAAATACTTTATATATATATATATATATATATATATCTTAATACATTGTATATACATTAAACTCTGGTTAAATCAAATTACCATATGTGATAAATCTTAACTAAATTATTTAAAAGAAAAAAAGAAAAACAATTAGAATTGAGTCGTTGTATATGCTGCTGGAAAAAAAGGGAAGAACATAGAACCCTAATCCTTTTCATCTAATTTCGACTTCTTTCTTTTTTATATTCACAGCAAAAATTCGTTTTCGTTGGCGACTTTGAATGGAAGAACGGTAAACAGAACGATCGATTGTTCTGGGTTCCAACAACAAAATCGGCGACTTTGAATTGAATAACAGTAAAAAGACGATGGATTGTTCTGGTTACAGCAACAAGATCGACGACTTTTGAAAATTAGAAGGAGGAAAAAGAAGGTATATCCTAAGAATGAAGGAGAGAGAAGCAAAAATTCGTTTTCGTTTTCGTTTTCTTCTCTCTCCTTCATTCTCAAGATATACCTTCTTTTTCCTCCTTCTAATCTTCAAAAGTCGTCGATCTTGTTGCTGTAACCAGAACAATCCATCGTCTTTTTACTGTTATTCAATTCAAAGTCGCCGATTTTGTTGTTGGAACCCAGAACAATCGATCGTTCTGTTTACCGTTCTTCCATTCAAAGTCGCCAACGAAAACGAATTTTTGCTGTGAATATAGAAAAGAGAAGAAGTCGAAATTAGATGAAAAGGATTAGGGTTCTATGTTTTTTTTTTTTTGAAAGCAAAGCTCAACACAACAAAGGTGGAGCAAACCGAAACATAGCATAACCAAAAATAAAACCAAAAATAAAACTACAAACTAACAGCTAAAATAGTCGCACGAACCGATCCTCAGTCATCTCCGGCATAGCCATCAACAGCAAAAAGGATCTACACAACTCCACTCGTTAGCACTAAGGAAGGTCATGTTGATAATTTCTTTAACGCCTTTGCTGGTATTTTGGAAGATCCTCCTATTTCTTTCCAGCCAGATGTTCCAAAGGATCGCACAGAAACACCTCAACCGCTGCCTTTGATTCTCCTTACTCAGCGGTTCCTTTGTCCAGCTCAAAAAGTGCTCTTTCATCGAACCCGGAAAGGACCAATGCCGGCCAAAAGCTGCTATCCAAGCATTCCACACCTGCCACGCAAAAGTACAGCCTAGAAACAAGTGATATACATGCTCCACATCATTATTACATAACACACACACATTATCTTCCTGAGTGATGATACCAAACCGGCTTAGCCTTTCCTTAGTATTCACTCGGCCTATCAGCACGAACCAGGCAAATAGCTCCACTCTTGGTGGAACCAAACCTTTCCAAATACTCCTAGTAAAGCTGAAGCTGGTTATCTCCTCTGGTAGCATTTCCTCCTGCCATACCTGCACAAACGATTTAGTTGAAAAAACACCTTGCCCATCATATTTCCACACCACTCTATCCTCTCTGTTTTGTACTATCCTCACAGGTCTCAAAGCCTCATGCAACTGGTTCAGTAGTTCCAATTTCCATTGGAATAGCTCACGCCTCTATTGGAAGTTCCAAACCCATTCTAACCCGTCCCAAAACCCACAAGCCCCAATAACATAACCCTCCTGGTTTGAAACAGAGAAGAGCCTGGGAAATCGATCTTTTAGAGCTCCACCAAGAAGCCACACATCCTCCCAGAACCGAGTCCTTTGTCCATCACCTACCTCCATGGCCAAGCCTGTGACCAACTTATCCCTAAGTTGTTGGTTCGTGATATTTACTTGGCATATATCCTTCCATGGGCCTCCTTTAGTAGGTAGAATTTGAGTTGAGAGCAGTTCATTTGAGTTCAGATTGTGACACGAACACATTACCATCTTCCACAACGAGCACTCTTCCTTAGCAAAATGCCACCACCACTTAAATAACAAAGCAGTGTTCCGAATCAAAGCATCCCCAATGCCTAAACCACCTAGCTTCTTAGGAGCTTGCACCACTTCCTATTTTACCAGCGTCGTGCCATCCCGACCATCTTCCTTACACCACAGGAACCGTCTTTGTAAGGATATCAGCTTCTCAGCAACTGCCTTTAGCATCTTGAACAGACTCAAGTAATACACCGGCAAGCTATTTAAGACTGACTTGATAAGCACCAATTTTCCCGCTTTATTTAGCACTTTAGCTTTCCACAGACTGAGTTTCTCCTCCACTTTGTCTATTATAGGCTGTCAGGTCTTCACCAACCTCGGATTTGCACCTAACGGGATTCCAAGATATTTAACTGGAAGAATGTCTCGCTTGCATCCCAGCACATTGCACATACTCTGGGCCCACTGCTCATCATAATTGATTGGAATCAGGCTGAATTTATCGAAATTGATAGTAAGCCCTGACATCAACTCAAAGCATCTCAGTAGCCTCCTGTAATTCCTTATAGTCTCCTCCTCTGGTGGGCAGAAAAGAATAGTATCATCTGCAAATTGAAGGTGTGACAATACTATACTGTCTCTGCCAACCAATAGAGGTGATATCCGTCCATTCCTAACAGCCTCTCCAATCATACGATGCAGCACATCCACAACTAGAACAAACAAGAAGGGTGAAAGGGGGTCACCTTGTCTCAAACCTCGTTCCATCTTGAACAGCTTAGAAGGCGAACCGTTTATCAGAATCGACATAGAGGCAGTGGTGACACACTCCATAATCCATGCTCTCCACTTCTGGCTGAATCCCATCTTCTGCAGCACAATGTCCACGAAGCTCCATTTGACCCTGTCATAGGCCTTTTGGAAATCCAGTTTGATTATTGTTGCCTCCTTTTTCCTCAATTTGAGCCAGTTTACCGTTTCACATGCAATTAATGCCCCATCATGTATTTTCCTCTCTTGGACAAATGCACTCTGAGTCTCCCCTACTAATGCCGGCATCACTGATCTCATTCTTCTAACAAGGACCTTGGATATAACCTTGTATACGCATCCTACCATACTGATAGGTCGCAAGTCTTTAATTTTCTCCGCACCAATGAACTTAGGAGCTAGTGCCACCCAAGTGATATTGCAATCCACCGGTAGCTTAGAAGTCTGAAAGAACCCCATCACTGCTGCCATAAATTCTGTCCCAATCTCATCCCAGCATCTCTTGATGAAATTCATGTTGTACCCATCACACCCTGGTGCCTTAGATGACTCACAGTCCCATACTGCCTCGCGGATTTCCTCAGCCGATGGTATCACTTCTAAAGTCACAGCATCTTGCTCGTCTATTCTCTCCACCATTCCCTGAAGCTCACCTTGGGAGACCGTTCTTGATGATATAAGTCTTTGTAGAAATCTCTGATAGCAATCTTTATTCTAGCTTGGTTCCGAACCCTTCTGCCATCAATGACCAGTGCACCAATCCTATTATTCCGCCTTCTTGCTGATGCGATATTGTGAAAGTATCTTGTATTTTTGTCCATATCCTTTGCATGTCGAGATCGAGACATCTGTTTCCAATGTACCTTTTTCCTCACATACCATCTCTCGCAGCAAGTGACTAGCACCTTTCTTCTGGCCTCCATTGTTCCATCATACACTCCATTACTGACCATATCATCAAGTCTCTTGATTTCTTCCTCAAACTTTACAATCTTCTTGTCCATCTCACCAAAATTGTCTTTATGTCATCTCCCTAGTGGAATAGTCAAAGCCTTCAATTTATCTGTGAAAGGTTTGTCCCCCAGCCCTCTCTATTCTTCCTTCACCATTCTGAGGAAGCCCTCATGTGTGAACCACGTGTCCAGGCTTCTGAACAGCCTTGGACCACAAGACAACTTCCTGTCCTCCAATATTATAGGACAATGGTTTGACAAGCCCCTTGGCCCACCTCGAAGCCGAGACTCTGGGAACTCTTCTAACCACTTAAGACTTAGCAGAACCCTATCTATCCGGCTACAAGAACGTCCCCTGAACCATGTAAACTTGCGGTCAGAAAGCGGCATATCCACTAAGTTCATATCTTGTATCCAACTCTTGAATTCTTCCGCAGACCGGGTCAAACTAGTACCACCTTTTCTTTTCCCTTCATGTACTATTTCATTAAAGTCTCCTAGAAAGCAACAAGGAGTTTGACATAACCCAGCTATATAACTCAGCTCCTCCCAGACATGATTCTTCTCAGCTCTAGTATGTGCTCCGTAAACCAAGATAAAAGAACAATTGAACCGTCTCTTTAGCATTACTCCTTCAACACACAACCACCTCTCCCCTTTGTAGCAATTATTCATTCTAAACACCAAATCATTCCAAATTAACAACAGTCCACCGGAAGCACTATCAGATCCTACATATTCCCATCCTACACCGTCATTCCCCCATATTTTTGTAACGTCAAACCTCGTCACTACCTGCTTTTTGGTTTCAATCAACCCAATCATGTCTAACTTATGTTTATTCCTAAGTTCCTTCACCATTCGCAGCTTCCCATCACCTCGTAACCCCCTAACATTTCATGAACTAACAATTATTTATAATATTTTTACACACCTTTTTTTATATTTTGGTCTGCACCGTCTCAGCTTCGCCTTTTACTTTGCCACTCTTCTTTTGCGATCTATTTCTTCATTCTGTGCTCGGAAAATTTCCATAATGTCCACATCCGCATCTTGCAGTTCTGCCCCAGATTCTTTATCCAGCTCCCAGGTCCTTTGGTTTTCCAGTGCCTGCTCCGCTACCCTTGAAGGCTGACTGTCACCATCCTGTTCTTTATTTTCCAGGTCCTTCTTCCAGTCAACCCACTGTTCAACGCCATAGTCAAACCGTTAGGGAACCCCTCTTCGATTTTTTTGGGTAAGACCCTGGCCACCATCAGGTTCCAGGTTACACATGGCATCCTTGTCTTCTAGGTTCCGGCAGCCCTGTGATGCGCCTCCTTCAAGCACCGTGTCCCTCCTTCCTTGATCCTCTTATCACCTTCATCCTTCTCTTTGCCACCTTCGTTCTGGTCGTCCGCCACCCCAGTCGTCTCACCCTCGGCTCTGTCTGCACTGAGTTCATCTTCACCAGCCACCATGTTGCCATCGTCTTCCATGGTGAAGGTGTCGTCGGGTTGGATTCTGCCATCCCCACCGAACAGTGACTAGCCCCGTTGGTCGACATCGAGGTACAGCCCCTGGCTAAGTCCCTTTCTTGCGCCGTCTTCAGCTTCGCATTCGTCTAACTCGGGAGCGTTACCTCCCTCCTCCTCAGCGTTAGGGTCAATCGTTCCTACCCTAGCCTTTCGGATCCCTCTTTTACCCGACCCACCCACATCGGGCCCTGCTCATGTCTCTACTCATGCTGCATTCATCAGGCCCATTAAGTCCAGCCTTTCCCCCTGTAACTCTCTATTAGCAATGGCCCATTCCTTTGTTAAACAAACAACCCTTCCCTCCTTTTGAGACTTTGAGTAACCGGTCACGGGCCTAGGTTTGACTCCCTTTTTTTGTTTTTGTAGTTGTTCATTAACGGGCCCCTGTTTCAGTCCATGCAGAGCGCAAGACACGGTCCTCTCTGAGTCAGCCTTGCTGCTTTGAGCATTGCTTCCCCCGAAATGAAGATCAACGTGATTCTCTCCCCTAACGTCTTGATGCATTACGATTTCCCCATAATTGCGGTATCCACTGCCATTAATCCATTCATTCAAAAATTCGTCTGTAATTACTGTTCTACCCTTTCCATCATCTTCTCCCCTAGGCACCTTCAACACCAGCTCTTCGTCATGGATTCCCGTACACCATGATTCAGCTTCCTGCCTCGGCCATGTAGCCAATCCTGACTTCTTGCGTGTGCTATTCTGATCCAAAAATGCATTACCTTCTCTGTCTCTAGATTTCTCCATGCACGCTAAATTATACGCCTCATGTCCAATCTCTTTAACCAGAACCTCAAAGTCTTCCGTTCCAACAGTAATATGAATCAACTCCTGAATGATCTCCTTCACACGAGTATCAATCTGCACCCGTCCAACCGTGAATGAGCTGCACAATTCAGTTCCTCTATCACAGGTTATCACATCACCCCATAGGCCTCCTATCGTTCTGAACGTGTCCACTGACCAGACGTGCAACGGAACACCAAAGCATTCAAGTCACACTCTCCGGTTATCACTATGCTTCGATGTTCTTCCCTTTTTTTCCAGCAGCATATACAACTGCCCAATTCTAATTCTTTTTCTTTTTTTTTTAAATAATTTAGTTAAAATTTACCACATACGGTGATTTGATTTAACCAAAATTAAATGTATGTACAGTATATTAAGATATGTATATATAAAATATTTAATACATGTATTAAACTTATTATTTTTATTTTTAAAATTAAAAATTCATTTACTAATTAAAATTAATGAATACATTTGTCACCAATTAATTGAAATATGTAAAAAGAATATGTAATACCCTCAAATTAATTGGGTATCAAAAAAATCACCTTAGTTTTTTTGGTTAGCTGCTGATCGAGATTCGCTGAACCGGCTTGTAACATTCGTACTAAAGTCACTAATAAAGTCGTTGAGTTGGACAACGACACCAGGCACGTAAAGGATTCGCATCCCTTAAAAGTGACTTCAATGCCATGTGACAAAAAAAATGAGTAGAGTTTAATTTTGATGCACCATATTATAAATTATTTTACGCCAGTTTAATAATTATATCCATTTTTTTAGATGATCATTCACGTACTAATAATTAATTATTTAAAATAGTTATTTTTACTGACGTAGTCATACATAATTGAATGCACATGTAAAATTCTTTTAGGTTTAATTATTTTATTGGTCTCTATAGTTTCACCAAATTTTTAATTAGGTCTTTATACTTTTTTCCTTTCAATTGGGTTCCTACGCTGCTTTAATTTTGTAATTAAGTCCTTTCTAGTGTAAAAAAATATTAGAGTTAACTGAATATTTCTTTACAAATTAAAAGTATTTATAATTAAAAACTTAATTAAATATTTGACCGCATGTATTTTGGTAAAAATATTATGTTAATTTTAATATTTTTAACATAAAAAGAATGTAATTATAAAATTAAAAGCAGTATAGGAACTCAATTGAAAGGAAAAAAAGTATAGGAATCTAATGAAAAATTTGGTGAAACTATAGGGACCAACAAAATAATTAAACTATTCTTTTACACTATTAGTGCATTAAAATTATATATATATATATATATATATATATATATATATATATATATATATATATATATATATATATATCACTATTTAATATTAGAAAATAACTAATAATAAGTTTCCCTCTATTTTAGCTTTGTGATGTGCTTGACTATTGGTGCACCACTACCTCTAACTAACTTTTGATTAAATTTGTGACTAAATATAACTGCCTTTTCTATGCTAATTTCATTTTTCTTTCAAATTTTCTCTGCATTCACTACATTCACTTTGCTCTATGCATTCTGTTCGTTCACGATCAATGCTCTTTGATCTGATTTAAAAATTTGGATCAATTTTTTTTAAATTAAACAGTGAATTAGATTTGAATAGGTATTTCATTTTTGAAGATGATAAATGCTGCAAGTTCAGACTATCAATTGAACCAAGACGAATTGGATTATTGTTTTGACTTGAATAAAGTGGATAAGGTTTGGTTCGAACCTAGTTAATGTAGTTCGTTAGTAATTAATGCTTTTGTATTTGAATAATTTTGCTTTTGTTTGTGAAAATTGATGTTCATGGTTGAAGTTTGAATTTAAATGTAATGTACGGGCTCTAAATTGTTATTTCGATGAATCTATTTAGTTTATAGTTTCGGCGCATTTGGAAAGACAATTTGGTTTAATATAAAAATATTTTTGGTATTTTTTCAGTTTTTTGTGATGTTGATGAGCAGTTTGTGCCAAAGGTTGGGATGACTTTTAACACACTTGAAGAAGCTAGAAAATTCTACAAAGATTATTCTAAACTTGCAACTTTTTCTACCAAATTTTGGAACACAAATATGAAGGGAAATAAAATTAAGAACAATTGATTACATATAATAGAGAAGGTAAATGGAAATTGAACATATCTCCAACTCAGAAGACGAATCTCTCAGCTGGATTAATTTGTTCTACAATAATTTATATACATATACTAAAAGACGTTGGTGTTTGGGTTATTTTGAAGGTTGTTTTGCTTATTTCACATCCATGCTGTCCAAATCATGCAAAGATGCTGAAACAACATAGTACAATTGAGAATAACGATGAAGTTGGAATCCGACCAAGCAAAACATATCAATCATTTGTCACAGCAACAGGGGATCATCGTGAATTAAGCTTTATTGAAAAAGATGTGAGAAATTACATTACGAGGGAAGTCTGTAATGTTTTCGAACTAGACGGTGCCAAAGAATTTGGGAAATACTTATTAAGAATGAAAGAGAAGAATCATATATAACTTCTTTTATGAGCTCGAACTTGAGGTTGATCACTCAATCAAAAATGCTTTTTGGACTGACGCAAGAAGCAGGGATGCTTGTGAGTATTTTAAAGATATTGTTTCATTTGATCCACTTACAATACAAACAGGAAATTTGCTGTTCTGATTTATGTGCTTTTTGATACAACTTTCGGTGAATATCAAACTGTTTTTCAGTGCATATCTGACTTTCTTTATGCATTGTTGACTTTAGGTATAATTTAGTTTTTGGTTCTTTTTGTTGGTGTCAATCACCATAGTCATTCTACATTTCTGGGATGTACTTTGATGAAAAATGAGGATATTCAGTCATTCAAATAGTTATTTCAATGTTGGCTTCGTTCTATGGGAGAAAAGTCTCCAAAAGGCATTTTAACCTATCAATGTGCATCGATGCAAAGGGCTACTGAGAGTTGTTTGCCAACAACAATTCACAGGTGGTGTATTTGGCATATTATGAAAAAGATTTCACAGAAATTAAATGGCTACAAGAGACACGAAGAAATTGAACAAGAAATGAGTCATGTAGTTTGTAACTCTTTTACAAAAGCTGAATTTGATAGAAATTGGAATGATTCCCTTATGAAGTATGGTGTTGGAAATAATAATTGGCTTTCAGATAAGGGTATCTTTATTGGAATTAACTGATGCTGCTATTTTTATTCTTTAAATATTTATGTGTTTTGCCTGAGTAATGAGGTTCCAAGCTATATACCTTTCGATGCATTTTGTTTTTTATTTACGTATTTTATCATTTTTGCAGAGATTTTTGAAGATCGTCATTTATGTATCACAATTTATCTTTATCACCACTTCTGGGTCGGGATGAGAAGCACACAAATGAGCGAGAGCGTGCATATTTTTTTTAATAAGTTTATTACACGCAATAGCTCACTGATCCAATTTGTCAAACAATATGATAGTTGCCTAGAAAGTAGAGAGCAAAGAGAGAGAATCCGATGCAGTAGATTTTTATACTGTCATACCATGTGCAACAAAATCATCAATATAAGCTCAATTTCAGCATGTGTATACTCACAAGAAGTTCGGGAAAAGTTCAAGCACAATTTAGAGGAAAGGTGAATTACACCACAAGATCAACGGAGTCCTCTCTAGGTTTTACGGCATATAAAGTTGTAGAACAGGTTTCAAACTCAATATTCAATAAGTTTGTGGTTATATATGACGCGATTTCATGGGAAGTAAAATGTCAGTGCTTATTATTTGAGTTTAGAGGGATATTGTGTCGTCATTCTCAGAGCGTGTTAAGATTTGAGGGAGTAGATAAAGTGGCACCAAGATATATATTAGAAGATGGAGTATGAATGTAAAGAGGAGGCACACACGTATCAAGAGCAGCCACGATGAGCCTCTATTAGAGCCAAGAAGTAGGAGATTTGATGATTTGGTGTTTCGATCACAATATTTGTGAATTCGTATCAGAATTTGAGAAGTTGACTGCGATTTTGAACCACACTTATGATCATGTGATGGCTGAGATGCAAGAATATAAAACAAAGAGTAAAGAAAAATGTTTGTTATCGCACGAAGATGCTTCCTTAGAAGATATTAACGAGTTTCAAAACCCGCCCCGTGTCAGAACAAGAGGACATCCCAAAAATATATTGGGATCAAATACTGAAAAATAGATTGCAAATGCTTCAAAAAAAAAAGAAGAAAGCTCTAAGTGAGATAAAATTGATGTGTTTTAAGTAGAAAAAATTGTCTTTGTGCAAGTTAATAGTTGTGCTAATATATTATTTACTTTTTACAGTTGAACCTTTTAAATGGTGGATCATTGGTGTAGTCAAATTCCAGCATTTATCATGGACAAATTATGAATTATCAGTTCCGAAATTCAATGTAATAAGATAGATGTCTCGGTGTCTATTTTAACGATTTTCGGTGTTTCATTGTAAGAATTTCGGTGAAATTCATTTAATATTATTGTCTGCAATTGTGTGAACTTGGATTCATTCAATATAATAAAGATTAGGTCCATAGAATTTTATCAAAAGTTTTCTAATGAATATTTACAAAGATGCAAAGAATGTGTTTGTTTTAACTATACAATACATAGACAATTCAATGTAAAAATTCTTAATAATTTACAGCATTCAACCTATACACTTTCTATATCTCCTGATAAAAATTTACAGAAAAATTGTAAGCATTCTCAGTGTTTATTAGAATGATTTCAGTGTTTCATTGTAACAATTTTGGTGCAATTAAATTTTCTTCTTTATTTGCAATTTTTGTGAACCTAGATTTATTCATATTGACATGATTTCAATACAGTACAGACAGGTTCATAGAAAATTAATTTGGCAAAGAAATTTATGAAAAGCTTGGATTAAATATTTACAAGTGTTTGTTTTAACTATATAGTACACAGACAATTCAGTACTCAACCAATGTATAAATTCATAACAATTTACAATATTCAAACTATCAACTATCAATATCTCCTTATGAAAATTTACAGAAAGGACTTGACAAGGTAGCGAAAAGGTTTTGAGAGTCTTATGATTTCATATTCATCAATTTCTTTATCTCTCAATTGATTTATTTCATCAAAAAGACCAATCGAAGTATATTCTTGCTTGAAACCATCAACTTCTTCCTACATTTGAAACAAATTTATTAATTTGTGTTAATTTAGAAGTAGAGAAACCAACTACATTTATTGTTACTTACCTGGTTCCAATTTTTTCATGCATATTTCACTTTTTTTTTCTTTTTTGGATCGATTATCTCCAACTATTTCATCACATATATTCTGCAGTCTTAACTGATAAACAAAAATTAAACAACACAGTAAACAAGTTTATTAATACAACATTAACAAAAATAACACTACAATAGAAAAGAATAATAGGAAGATCAATACCTTGTTCGTTGACCACTCATGTTAATATAAAAGGCTCAAATAGTTGAACAAAAAAAAAAATAAGATAATTCGATTAAACTAGTATTTCTCAAAAACCAAATTTGGACTTGGTTTATTTATTCTAGAAGAATGTAAGAGGACCATTAGAATTCATTATTTTTGGCTATCAATTAGTCATCAGTATTTAAAAGTATGGGATAAAATATGTTGTTGGATTATTAGACTAAATGAACTAGACTAAAAGAATTGAATTTATAGTTAAGTGACAGCCAAAAACAATAAATTTTGATGGTCCCCTAGTATTTCTAGTTTTATTCCAAGCCAAACATTACACATGATTTTTTTTAATGACGTAACACAATATCTTTCATAAAAGATGTTTGTGGCGTATGGATTGAATCCGTCACTTGACAACCCAAGTCTCACATTACGAGAATCGAGAGAAAAATTTGTATGACGATTGTCAAAGTCCTTCGATGACTGGCCATCCGTGGGATGCCTTAACTTTTCATCATTTTTGCGTTCCTCATCATGCCACCTCATGTTTTTGGCTGTTGCTGAGCACATGAATAGTCTTTGAAACCTGGGAATTAAGGAAATGTGTCGCAACATTTCCACAGGAACATTGTGAGATTTTTTGGAAGGCAAAACATCAGCTTCAACTACAGGATGCACAATCCAATGAGAAGCGCCACATTTATGACAATATGTTTCCTTCTCGTGCTCTTTCCAATATAGCATGCAATTGTTCGACCATGCGTCAGTTTTCTTATAGTCAAGTAGACCTAAATCTCTCACCATTGTCTTGTGCTTTATTGAAAGAAGTAGTAATATTCAAGTTAGGAATAGCCTCTTTTAGCAACTCCAAGAGAGAAGTAAAAGAGACATTACTCCACCCATGTGGATACTTTAATAAGTATAGTCGGATAGTAAAAGACAACGTAGAGAATCCCTTACAACTGAGATATAGTTCTTTGCTAGCCTCTTCAACCAAGTTATAGAATGTCTTTGCATCTTCATTTATACCTTCTTTTATTCCTTCTGCTTGTGCCACATCCCTAAATCTATCGTTCAACAAGGCCTCTATATATATATCATCATATGAGTTAGTCTCACTCTCACTATCACTATCACTATTGCCATCAACATCCATGCCGACTACGCTTTTCCCATGATAAATCCATCTCGTATAACCATTAACAAATTCAAAGGCAATCAAATGGATATAAATTGTTTGCCTTTGGTGCCACAAGAAATTATAACACTTTACATAAGGGCATAAGATTTCTTCTATTTGCGGGTTTTTGATAGAGTAAGCAAAGTCTGAGAAGTCATTGACACCGTTATTAAATGCAGCTTTATATCTTGGTAAACTCATCCAATCTTTTTCTAAGTCATGAAAAAACCTAATTATTCATATATTGTTACTACTATTTAACTAAGCATGTAAATAATAATGTTCATGCATATTAAGCATATAAATTCATCAAATGACACAAAATAATATTATTATTAAAATTAAGAGAATTATATTAGTTATCCAAAAGTAGACTAAATATCAAAAGACTTTCAATATGAAAAAAAAAAACTGCACAAAGGTACATAATATACGTATGAAAGCATACAAGGATAAGCAAGATAAAAAATTTTACGGAGTCATAGCTCAACGAATTGCAATCTTCAAGTCCTAGAATTTTCACCAATGTTTCTCAAACTCTTCTGAAGTAATCTTTTTTTATAAAGGAGTAAAGAATAAAATTTATATTATTCTCTATAAATTATTTAACTCAATCAAAATGGCCAACAGAACAAACAAACAAAAATCAATAATCGATTCTATGAACTAGTTAACTCAGCGAATTACGAAAACCAATCATTTTGTAATTTACATTAAAAATGAAGAAATAAAAGGGAAAAATACCAAAGTCAATGTGGAGAACCAGAAAGTGCTGAATCAGTAATAACCAGTGTAGAGAATCTTTACCGACATTTTTCCTTCGTCAATTTTTTAAAAAATTGAAAAATTGACGGGCGAAAAATTACCGGTTAAGAAATATTAATAGAAAATGCATTGTGAGTACAGTCTTAACCGACGAAATTCTCACTATCAATTTAAAAGATGTCATAATTAAGGAATAAATAACTGGAAGTAAAATTCCCAGGTCGTTTCCCAAAGAGTTGACACAGCAGTGTAAATTATTGATCAGGGATTTTCTGAGAGATTTATGAGGTTAGAAAACTGGAAATTAAATAAATAAAAATTAAAGCAGTGAATAATAACAAGAGATGTTGTGTATTTGAAATAAAAGCCTTGGCTAGAAGAAGATTAATTAGAAGTTATATCCTTGTTGGCTTTCCCAAGTGTAATGGTAAAGATACATTGCTCCCATTCAGTTATCCTCTTGCAGTTGTAGAGGAAGGTCAAATGGATGACACTAACTTTGGTTCACAAGTCCTAATCACTTACCAGTGAAGGATTAGAGTTAGTGAAAAGTGAGTTAGCCAGCAACTTCCAATTACCTATTAACACTTGAGTATTCCAACTCAAGGATTTTCTATTAATCAACTTCAAAGCTAAGTTGGAAACTCTACTCCATTGATATGAATGCCATTTTCACAAACATATGAAGGGAGTAGAGAAAAGACATGGTAATTAAAATTAAAATTAATAAAATTAAAATCGGAATTGGTAAATAATTGAGAGGAATTCAACAAGTAGTGGAATTAAAAGGAAAAATAATCATTGCATTAATAAAATTGAAATTGACAAAATCCAAACATGAATCTCAAATAACTAGATGGGAAATAAAAGAGTAGAGTAATGAAAGAGCAAACTATGGTGGTTAAAACTTCAATCGGAGGTAACAGCAACTCTCTCCAAATTCAATCCTAAAAGCAAAATTAAGAAAAACTAAGAACCCTAGGAGAAGTGGTATTTTCTCTAGAATTCCAAACTAAAACTAAAAACTATGTATGAGTGATGAATGTCCCCTCACTACAAGAAAATTGAACATTTGTAATAAAAATTTTGTATCAAATTTAAAATTGTTACAAAAAAATAATTTTTTGTAATAATAATTAGTAATTGTTACAAAAGAATAATTTTTTGTAATAACATTAGAAGTTGTTACAAAACATGCTAATATTTTGTAACAACCTAACTTTTGTTGTTACAAATTATGTTAGTTTTTGTAACGAACTTTTGTTTTGTTACGAAATATTATAATATTTTGTAAAAAAAAATAAAGAAGTTGCAAAAATTCGTAATATTTTGTAACAAAATATCTTTTTGTTTCAAAAACTCCAATTATTTTGTAACCAAAAATTAATTTGTCACAAATTCAACATTATTTGTAATAAGTTATTTGTTTATCACAAAATGTAAATATATTTTATAACAATTTTTTTTTCAAAATGTTAAACACTCTAAAAAAATTTGTTTATATAATTTTTTTAGAATAATTTTATTTTGTTTCAAAAATTAAAATTTTTTACATATTGTTCATATTCATTAATTTTTATTCATAATAAGATTTTTAATGTTAACTAAAATTAATTTGTGAAAGCATACAAAAATTTAGAATTATATTTATAAAGAACAATAATTAAATATAAAAGAAAAAAAACTAAGACACTAAGTTAGCTGAATGTAAAAAATAATAGGGTGAAGCAGTAAAAAAACCTTAATTACTCACCCCCTAACTCGCGCCTCACTCATCTTTGCGCCGTCTACTTCACCAAGCTTATTGTGTAAGACCCCTAATTTTGAAAAGTTATTAATTAATTATTTATGATCTATTATATTTATTTAAGATTATATTTTTATAAATTTTTATACATAAGTTGAGTAAATTTTTATTTATTATTTAGAGTTTTTATAAAAGAAAATAAATAAATAAATAAATAATATTTTATATATCTTACTTTTAAATATTTAGATTTTTAATCTTATTTTATAAATAAAAGAGAATTAATTTAATTATTATAAATTTTCATTAAATTAGTATTTATTCGAAGATAGATTTCAAGTTAGTAATTAAACTGTATTTCAAAGATAATTACTTTATATTTAATTTAGTTTTAAATTATTACTTTATTTTATTATTTTATTAATAATTTTACTCTAAACAAAACTTTAATTTACACTCCTAAAACACTAAACCCTAACTTAATCCCAATTTTACTTAAACTTAATTTTCTACCCTAACCCTCTAACACACAAACAGCAGCCACACAGCGGCCACACCCCTCACTCACTCACCCACGATCACACACTCACACTCAATACACACAAAAAGAAACCTAACAGAAATTAGAAAAGAAATAAAAGAAAGAAAGGGGAAGAGGGGAAGCACGAAGAGGGAGAAAGGGGAGAGAGAAGAAAGAAGATCCGACGATGAGAGAGGGCCGCGCTGCTGCCACTGCCAGAACCGCGAGGAGAGGGAGTCGCGCCGTCAGCCGTGTCGCCGTCCGTGAAGCCATCGCCGTCAGCCGCGTCGTTACTATCGTCGCCAGTTTTCACCACGCCTCGTCACCACCGCCGCGCCGTGCTCCATGCCGTCGCCGCCACTGTTCCGTTACAAGAGAAGGACGTACGAGGGAGGAAACAGAACCGCGAGGGAGCTCAGCCACGGAGAGAGAAGACGCGCGTCAGATCTGTCGCCGCCAGTCCGCCCATCGCCAAACCACGTCGCTGTATGTGAAGCTGTCTCCGTCGCCGCTGCCGGAGGTCGCCATCGGAGCCGCCGCTCCATTTCTGTCATTCTTCTTTTTATAGTGAGTTGCTCGCGCCTTGAACTGTGTTTCCTTTTTGTAGTTCCACCTTGTCCTAGGTTCCCAGCAGCAATGTCTATGTTGTTTTTCATACTTGGTTTTTGGAACAAAGAGCTTCCGACAGAAGATCCTCTTGTTTTTCATGATATGTTTGCATGCCTTACCTAGCTTCTTAATCATGCCATTGACTACTAAATACTAGACACTGAAATTCTTTCGTTTTGAAGAATAGTGCTATCACAAGTTGAATCTTATAATTAGAAATCGTTTTCAAGACTGGGATTGATCTAAACCTATTAAAAGGTCTGAAATTTAAAAAATGTAAAAAATACTCTGTCTTAATTTCATTTTCATAACGCATCAACTCTTCCTTTCAACTCTTCTCATTGGATTGGATCTCTAACAGTAAGCTATTCCTGCTCCTTCTTCTTCTTCTTGGCTTACTTTCTATTCATTTATTTTTTTTGTAATTGTTTCGATGTATATTTTGCTCTCCTGGAATGCCATAATTTTTATTTTTTAGCCATTTTTTGTTTTGTTTTGTTTTGTTTGTATTCTCGCAGTCCTGATTATTCGATGTGTTCTGCTATTGGAATTGGAATACTTCACTGTTGCTCTAGTTCTTAGTCTTAATCTTACTATATTTTTCTGCTGCCGTCTAAAGTTAGAACAATCGGATGATTAGTATTTTAAATCTTTTTTGTATATATAGTAATATGGACTGGTAACTGGCAATATCGCAGGGCTTATATTTTATTGGGTAAACTTTCAGTTTTTGCATTGTTGACGAGGAAATCTTAGGTTCATTTTAAATTTTTAACCATGGAACATCAAGATTTAGTGGATAAGAATGAAGAGAGCGTTCAATCGATCGAAAAGGTTAGTAATACTGAAGATCGGGATAAGATGAATGAGGTTGAAGGTGTGAAATCTGAGTTGATTAATGTTGATGAGAGCAAGGATTTGCAATCTGAAACTAGTTCTATTCAAGAAGTGCAAGGGAGTAATTCCAAGGGATTTGAACCTGAAATTAAAGTCAATACTAATGCACAAGAATACTCTGGTGATAAAGAGGGTGCCAATGGAGATTGTGAGCCCGAAAGACTATAGCCAGATCTGGATAAAGATTGATGAACTTGCAGTAATTGTCTGCAAAATGATAGAGTTTATTCCTGGGAAGGACAGATTTCACAAAATGCACAGGTTCACTAACTGTTTTCTTGAGTCAGAAGTTGTAGATTTCTTGTCTAAAGGTCAGTATCTAGAAAGCCCAGAGGTATGGATTTAATTACCCTATATACAACTAAAACCCATGCAGAAATCCTCATATGTAGTCATTGTTTCATATTCTTTGATCATTTTATATTTGTTAATCATATGATCAAACAAATCTGCTGAATATTTTAATTGATTATCTTGGTACAATTCTTAGGTGTCATTACTATCTTTGTGATTGTTGTCTGGTGGTGTAGGCTGTTGAGTTTGGACGAAAGCTTGCTAGCAAACTCTTCTTTTATCATGTTTTATGGTGCCTTATTATTTTACTCTAGTGCCTTATTATTTTGATTCTATTTTTTGTATTTTTTTGGTGATTTTGATATTTTTTGTTTTCTTAAATTTTTGTGTTTTTAGGTAACTACATCATCATTATTAACATAAAAATATTAATTCAATTTTGTTATTGATTTTGTGTTTTTTTTACAATGCATTGAATTAGGATAGTTTTGTATTGTGGAGTTATAGAGAACCGCCTTGGAATTTAGTTTACATAGAGCCCTTTGAAAGTGATAGTCGCTGTGATGCTAGGTTACGGCATAAGGGCTTAGAAATCTAAGTTAAGGATTCAAGTACAACTTCAAGAGGCAATGCAAGACCGTGAGGAGCTAACAAAGGAAATAGATGTGCTCAAAGAAAAACTTAAAAAACAACAAACATGCCAAAAGGAAGAATAAGCTAGAGTGAAAGCTCAATTGGAAGCTCAACAAGCTATTGTGAACTCTCTCATAACGCGCTTTGACAATGAAAGAAACTAGACCTTAAAGGTACTCCTAAAGTTACTTATGGTTTTAATACATTTTTGTAGATGATTCCCATTTTATATTAGTATACTTTAATTTGTATATAGATCTATTTATCATATTTTACTTGTGTCATGGTTGAAAAATGACAAATGTCCTATTATTTGGTTTGATAAATTTGGTTGGGTATGGCTGAGACATAAGTTGTAAATTGGTTGTGTTTGTTGGAACCGTAGACAGTGGAAATATCCAAGTTTTAAGGGAGGTTCTGCCGAAATTTTTCTAAACATTTTGGATAAAACTTAGTGAAAAAATTATAATTAGTGTTATATCTTGTTTCTAACTTTTTTGTTTCGGTTTTTCTTATTTACAGGAGTGCTGAAATGGTGACCATATGCTACCTTGAGGGCTCAAGAATGTTTTGATGCATAGAGACACTAATCTATGTTAGAACTTTTATGTTTTGGTTGAACTAATCAATGTACTCACTAGCTAATGTTATTTTGTTTCAAGACAATTTTAGCTAAAAGGATCTTGTTTGACTTATGTATGTTTTTGCATATTATATACATGTAAACTTGCTTATTAAAATCGTTAATATATTAGTTAATTTAAAAAATAATTTAGTAAATTATGCATGTAATTTGTAATAAAAAAAGTTGTTACAAAATAATTAATTTGCTTTCGTAACTAAAGAAAAAAAGTTACAAAATCATGTTACATTTTGTAACAAAATTTTTTGATAGGAAAAAAATTGACTGTCACGAAAATACCTTCAAGATCAAAATTTGTTACCACTTTTGTAACGGCTTCTGGTTTTTTGTATCAGAAAAAATTGTTACAAAATATGGTATTGAATTGTAACAGTTCCATTTTTCGTTACAAAAACTTTTTGTAACGGGACTTACTGCAATGGACCCTTTTTTTGTTACAAAAAACTTTTGTTTCAAAATTTCGACATTTTGTAACAATATTTTTTGTTACAAATGCGCCTTTTTCTTGTAGTGCCTGTGTCTCAGCTTCCTGCCTCCTCTAGTCTGTGTTTTTGGGCTTGAAATTGGGTCCAAATTGGCCCAGAAATCGCCCCCAGCGAGTTCTGCTACGTACAACACGTGACGGGACGTCACGCGTACGCGTCGTCCACGCGTACGCGTCGATGCAATTTCTCCGTCCATGCGTACGCGTCTTCCACGCTTGCGCGTCGATGCTCGCCCATGAATTCCTTAGTTCCTTGTGTTCCTTCCTCTTTTGCATGCTTTTTCTTCATCCTCAAAGCCATTCCTGCCCTATAAACCCTAAAAATACTCAGCAAACATGTCACTGCATCGAATGGTAATAAGAGGGAATTTAAAAATAGTAAATTTAAGGCCAAATAAGCATGTTTTCAATCATGTCACCAATTTGGAAAGGAAAATTTAAAACCATGCATTTTGTATGAATAAGTGTACAAAAGATTGATAAAATCCACTCAATTTAGCACAAGATAAACCGTAAAATAGCAATTTATCAATCTCTCCATACTTAAATATTAGCATGTCCTCATGCTAAGCTCAAGGAATCCAAAAGAGTAAAAAGGAGAAGGGTGAGACTTATGCAATACAACCTAATTATATGAATGCAACTACATGCTAAAATGTTTCTATCTACTTGGTCAAAATTAGACAAATTCTCCAAGACAAATGCAAATCAATTCCACTAATTCAAATCATAAAACAAAGTACAAGTAAACTTATAAGAAGATAGCTCATGAAAGCCGGGAACATAGAATCAAGCATTGAACCCTCACTGGAAGTGTATATGCACTCTAATAGCTCAAGTGTCTAGGGTTAATCCACTCTAGTCTTATCTTGTCATGCTTTCTAAAACTTTGTTCTTAATCTAACCAATCAACAAATATGTAGTGTACAAATGCAAACATCATGAGGGCTTTTCAAGGTTGTAATGGGGCTAAGGTAATGGTGATGATATATGTATGGCCAAGTGAGCTATAATTTGAATCTTTGACTTACCTAAGTTTTCACCTAACACATATACACACTCTATATAATTCTAAAATCATACTTAGCCCCTCTCTCCCCCCGAATTCTCACTTTTGCATATTTTCACACACTCATGTATCAACTTTAATTTCATCACATATGCGTTGATCTTTTTATTGAACTTAACATTAGGGTAATTTTATTCCCTATTCATTTATTTCTTCTCTTTTTTTTTTTTGAATTATGTGAATGCATAGTAAATAAATGCATATAATTTTCATAATTTCACATGAATAAGCACCTGAATTCTCAATATTTGTCAATAAAATAAAACCCATTCTCATCAACCGTAGTTCCCACATTTTTCCACACTTAGTTGACACACAATCTCTATCTTAAGCTAACCAAAGATTCAAATAGGGTAATTAATTGTTTTTCCGCTTAAGGCTAGTGATGTGGTAATTAAAGAACAAATTGGGGTTAAAAAGGGCTCAAAGTGGCAAATAAAGGTAATTGAAATGGTAGGCTATTTGGAATAAGTGAGCTAATATCAAATGATAGCCTCAATCACATATATGCATGAATATACACTAAACAATAGACATATAGAATGGAACAAACCAAAGATTACAATCATAGAGAAGAAAACATACAAGAAGAAGAAAATCATGGTTAAATAATATAACCATATAATTAAGCTCAAAATCTCACAGGTTGTGTGTTCTTAGGTCTTGAAACCATGTTCCAAATAAAAAATCTTCAAACAAGTTTAACAAAAATTTCGATTCAATTCAGTGGAATGCTATAGAATAGGGTCTTGAAAGAGAATTTATCACTTAACCAAGTAGTACCTAATGCAAACAACTACTCCTACTCATGCAAGTTATTCTATCTAACAAGAGAAAAATGAAACATTGGTGTTGAGAGAGAGAGATGTTACCTTCGGAAGTCAGAAACCGACCTCCCCACACTTAATGCTTGGCACGGTCCTCCGTGCCATCAGGGATGAACAAAGTGGGGTTGGGACCATTGCTTCCATTGTCTGGGTCGTCATGGCTCTCCGTGGTATGAGGCGAAGTGGAGTTCGGGGTGTCTGTCTCTTCCTTAGGTGGGTGAGTGTTAGCCATCAACTCCTTCAGGTAGTTAAACTGGCGCTCATTACGGCGCTCCATTCGCTTAGCCCACCAGTCTTTCCACTCCAACCTCTCAAGGATCTGAAGTAATAGCTGATTGGTGGAAGGTACCTGTGGTGTAGATTCTGGAGGAGTGGAAGGAGAAGGGGCATTGACAGATGGGCCATCAGTCCGGCTCATGGAGGGTGCTGGAGGCCTGATGTACTTTCCGTTCGACATATACTGATCATCTCTGGGGATCATGGCCTTCGTATCCCCTGTCCGATAGGAGACTCCCACTGCAAAGACCAATTCTGAAACCAATGCGGGAAAGGGTAGGTTTCCTGCTATATGTATGTGTCCCATGGCCTGCCGAATGAGTCGGGGTAAGTTGAGTAGCTGCTCTGTCAGAATGCACCAGATGATGACCGTCATGTATGTAGTAAAGGTGGACTCGTGGGTGCTCGGAAGGATGTAGTGGGATAGAATCTGTGCCCACACGCGAGCCTCGTGAATGAGTGCAGTGGCGGCGATGCTCTTGGATTTAGCCCGATGTTGTCCATAGATCCAGGTGCTGCCATGAATGGCGATAACTCCAAAGACGCTGTTCCAGTGAAACTGATATGACTGGCGCTCTAACTGGGCCACCTGATAAGCTTCTAATCCCTCCGGGCTAGGTGGTAGATCCAGCACTCTCTGTATGGCACCTTCGGAGATGGGGACTTGCTTCTGGCAAACGTAGACAGTCTGTAAGGTAGGCGAGTAAAAGTTGGAGTAGAACTCAACTACCCACGATAGATTGGCTTCTCGTTGCTGTCTTCTTAAGAATCCCCACTGTCTCCTTTCAATTCGGGGTTCCACGAAGTCAACAAAGTGCGTCGGAAGAATGAGGAGGTGCTCATTATTGTAGTTCCGATCCATTAGGATGGGGAACATCCGCTCACAGTAACGGTTGGTGAACCGTGCGAAGAATGCATTGTCTGCCTCATCAACTCTGATAATCCTCTTAACCCGCTTAATAGGTGGTTTGACTGTTGTGGAAGGTTGTGCCTTGGCCGGTGCTCTTTTTGTTCCTCTCTTTACCGGTGATTTATCGGAAAAAGCCTTCTCTTTTTCCTTCTTGGTTCCCATCTTGAAAAAGGAAGAACGAAAAGGTATATTAAATTTAAATAGCTAAAACCGGGAGGAGGAAAGTCCAAGTGATAATGAATGCCAAAGGAGAAAAGAGTGTCATAGATACATGGTCGCGACTACATGCAAATAGGACATCAATTAAAATCATGAAGGCATATCATAGCAACTAGATGCAAGAGGATTAGTACATGCAAGTAAGGGGCATGAGAAGCATAGCTCAAGCATCAAAAGCAAAAACAATTATCACATGTAACAAAGTAGTGAACACTTTCATGTTGACAATTAATGACTAATATATTCAATACACATGGATTGCAAGGGTTGTGAAAAAAAAAAAGGCATTAAAGTGTAAGAATAAAATAGAAAAGAGATCAAAATGCCATAAGAGCCTTTTCACAAAACACTTGGTGTGCCATTTAAAAATAAAGAGTAAGGTAATTAATCCAAGCATATATGAGGTCCTAATTAAAATGTCAATTGTCAAATCACTCCTCATAATATCCAAAAGTAAACATATAGCAAAATTATCACCCAAATAAAATTCCAACGCCAACATAAAAATGCAAGAATAAAGAGTAGAAGAGAGAAAGAAAGAAACCTTGAGAAGATGAAAATAGGGAGGTGATTTGAAGTAAGAGTGAGAGAAGAGTAGTAATAAAAGAAAAAGAGAGGGAGAGAGAGAATGTGAGAAGAAGAAGGTAAGAAGGAGGGAAGAAAATAGGAAGAGAGAAGAAAGAATTAGGAATTGAAAAGAAAAGAAAATTGAAAGAAATGGAACAGGGTAGCGCGCTGAGTGATTGATGCGGCGCTATCGACGCGTACGCATCGCCCACGCGTACGCATGGGTGGCCGAAAAATGATATGGATGCGTACGCGTCTCTCACGCATACGCGTGAGTAGGCAAACACCCCAGGGACAAACATATTAAATTTGATTTAGGATAATTTGTTGGTTTAGATCTATACTTGCAAGGTAATTATTTTTGTGAAATCTTTATTGACATTTTTCCTTCGTCAATTGTTTAAAAAATTTACAGGCGAAAAATTACCGGTTAAGAAATATTAATAGAAACTGCGTTGTGAGTACAATCTTAACTGATGAAATTCCCACTGTCAATTTAAAAGATGTCACAATTAAGGAATAAATAACTGGGAGTAGAATTCCCAAGTCGTTTCCCAAAGAGTTGACACAGCAGTGTAAATTATTGATCAGGGATTTTCTGAGAAATTTATGAGGTTTGAAAATGGGAAATTAAATAAATAAAAAATAAAGCAGTGAATGATAACAAGAGATGTTGTGTATTTGAAACAAAGGCCTTGGCTAGAAGAAGATTAATTGGAAGTTCTATCCTTGTTGGCTTTCCCAAGTGTAATGGTAAAGATACATTGCTCCCATTCAGTTATCCTCTTGCAGTTGTAGAGGAAGGTCAAATGGATGACACTAACTCTGGTTCACAAGTCCTAATCACTTCCCAGTGAAGGATTAGAGTTAGTGAAAAGTGAGTTAGCCAGCAACTTCCAATTACCTATTAACACTTGAGTATTCCAACTCAAGGGTTTCCTATTAATCAATTTCAAAGCCAAGTTGGGAACTCTAATCCATTGATATGAATTCCATTTTCACAAACATATGAAGGGAGTAGAGAAAAGACATGGTAATTAAAATTAAAATTAATAAAACTAAAATCGAAATTAGTAAATAATTGAGAGGAATTCAACAAGTAATGGAATTAAAAGGAAAAATAATCATTGCATTAATAAACTTGAAATTGACAAAATCCAAACATGAATCTCAAATAACTAGATGGGAAATAAAAGAGTAGAGTAATGAAAGAGCAAACTATGGTGATGAAAACTTCAATCGAAGGTAACAACAACTCTCTCCAAATTCAATTCCAAAAGCAAAATTAAGAAAAACTAAGAACCCTTGGAGAAGTGGTATTTTCTCTAGAATTCCCAAACTAAAACTAAAAACTATGTATGAGTGAATGTCCCCTATGTCTCAGCTTCCCCCCTCCTCTAGTCTGTGTTTTCGGGCTTGAAATTTGGTCCAAATTGGCCCAGAAATTTCCCCCAGCGAGTTCTGCTACGTACAGCATGTGACGGGATGTCACGCGTACGCGTCGTCCACGCGTACACGTTGATGCGCATTTTTCTGGTCACGCGTACGCGTACGCGTCGATGCAATTTCTCCGTCCACGGGTACGCGTCCTCCACGCTTGCGCGTTGATGCTCGCCCATGAATTCCTTAGTTCCTTATGTTCCTTCCTCTTTTGCATGCTTCTTCTTCATCATCAAAGCCATTGCTGCCCTATAAACCCTGAAAACACTCAGCAAACATGTCATGGCATCGAATGGTAATAAGAGGGAATTTAAAAATAGCAAATTTAAGGCCAAATAAGCATGTTTTCAATCATATCACCAATTTGGGAAGGAAAATATAAAACCATGCATTTTGTATGAATAAGTGTACGAAAGATTGATAAAATCTACTCAATTTAGAACAAGATAAATCGTAAAATAGCGGTTTATCAGGTTTCTCGCCGGTTGTGGTTTGGCGCAGAACGAGGAGTGCACGGCGCTATCGTCGTGGAAGAGAGCACCGTGCAGTCGCCATACGTTGAGAAGAGCACCGCACCATTTCCATGGAGGAGAGCACTGCGTGTCGAGCTAATGTCGTCGTTAGGTTCATCGATTGGTGCTGGCAGGGGAGAAAGGGTGTGCATGCGTAGGTTAGTTACTAGGTTATGCTAGGGCTTAGGGTATTGGTTGTTCAAATGAACTGACGATGAAACAAATTTGTTTTTTTTTAAAGATATTTGGAGGGAAAATAATAGGTGGGAATATGATTAAAAGATTCCTTCTAAAATTTTTAACTATGAATAATTTTAGGCAACTTTTTATAAATGTTATCTGTTCAATTTTTTGATAACTCTTATAAAATATTGTATTTTTATTTAGAGAAACCCTAAACGGTCCCTGACAATTACCTCAAAAGACAACGAGAACCTTAACAAAAAATAATACCCTTCGCGGCCCCTTATCTTTATTTTTATGGGACTGATTAGCCCTTGTGCCAAAAAAAATCAATGTTTTTTTTTTACACAGGGGCTAATCAGTCCCATAAAAGTAAAGATCAGGGGCCGAAAATGGTATTTTTTTTTTTGTTAAAGGCCTCGTTGTCCCTTCGAGGTAATTTTCAGGGGCCGGGTTGTGTATTCACTATTTTATTTAAAAATGTTGTCTTAAAATTTTTATATTGCAACATTTTGTAAATGTAGTTTTAGATATAAAAAACAACTATTTTTATGGGTGGCCAAAAATTTTGTTATTTTTGCCTTACTCAAAGACAACTCATAAAAAATGTTGTCTTTGCCTATCTAAGACAACTTTTATTAAATGTTATTTTGAACAAAAGTTACCTTAGGCCAAAAATATTGTAGTGAGTCGTCACCAAGGAAGATAAATATAGCAATTTTGGCAAATAACTGATTAAGTAGAGCTTCAAAAGTTTAATAACAAACAAAACTTTTTAACGAAGGAATAATACATGAGAAAAAAGATAAGAGAAGTGGGTAACACTGTTTTGTTTTGATTATCTGAAATAGTATTTTGTCGTGTCAACTGCGTAAATGATTCTAATACTTTCCAATAAGTGTGCTCTAATAGTATTTCAAACCATTCCATTCAATGCAAATGGTGAATCCCCACAATTTAAGAATATTATATTTAACAACTTGCAAATTTGAATAGAATCAAATTGAATGGTGGTGAAAATGAAAGGCATCTCTATTTGGCGCCTATTCAAGTCAATAATATAAGAGTCCCACTAGGGATCCAATGAGATATTTATACAATAGGTACAATGGGCTGTTTATTAGGCCCAATATGAATTAAAAATAAGAATTAACTCTTTTATCTTAATTCACTAATGCCTGTTCATTTTTTTAACCCCTGATTTCAAAATTTTCCCCAATTCCCCTTTGTTTGAATAGACGGTCACGCTACCCCCCAAACCGCCACTCTCGCCATTGAACATCCCGTCCCCGCAACCGCCGCGTGACCTGTAACATGCCTCCGTGCCTGATCAGCAATTCTCGGGCCAACCTACACCACGTATGTCCTCCGTTGCTGGCAGTAACCACTGGGCACTGTCACGGCTGAGCATCCTCCAATCGAGTAGCCGCCTACAGAGCCTCAGTTGCACGCGACCGCCCTCGCAGGAAGCAACCGCTGCGAAACGTCTCGGCTGAACACCTGGCCACAGCTTTCCCGCGTGTTCTGGCACCCCATTAGCGACGAATCGACCTGCATCACCAAGCATCCTTCGCGCTCACCATCCTGCGTCAGCCGGCAGCTTGGGTCCTCACTCTTGCGTGACCATTAGATGGTTGACGGTCTCGTTGGAGTGACTGCCCGATCTTCGACGTTATACGGTTAGTGGCTTGAAGTCTTGTTCTATGATTCATGTTTTTGCTGTTTCCAGTGGTCGATAATGTTTATTTTGCTAAGTTGTTCGATTTATCACAGTGAAACACTCACTAGCTGCATGTGTATTTTGTTAGAACTTGTTGAATAAAATTCTGTTTTAGATGGTTGCATTTGATTGAATGTATCCGCGGGAAGATTTGCAAAGGCTTGGTTCAAATAAGGCATTTTTCCCCACGCTGTGTGGACCATTGCATGCAATGTTACGTAAACCGGTTGACCATTGTCGATGTCTAGTTGACAATAACTAGATGGGTACTTTTGCATGTTATCGGATGGTTGGTTTCCATCGACGATCACTTATTTGCTTAAATGTTTCTTTTTTTGTGATTTTTTTTTCAAATTTGAAGTATTCAAACTTGGTCATGATATTGAAACAACTGCTTGATTTAATTGTTTGCTATTTTCATTTAAGCTTATTTGGTAAAGTTGGATAATTTAGTGATTTAGCCCAGTTTTGGATTAAGTGTAAGGGTCTCTCTCTTTTTTTTGTAATTATTATTTTAGCTTTCCTTTTGATCGGTTATTTTAATTTAAAAAAACTGGTTTGATTTTCTGGGCTTGTTGATTTATGTTATTTATAACGAATTGTGATCATATTTTGTATCATGGCCTTAATATAATGAAGATGGAAATGATGAATGGATTGAGATATTTAGATGAAATAATTGTGGTGGTGATTGGTTTCTGTGATGATCAGTTTTTCTTGGACTGACATAAGAACGGTGTTTTAGGAAAGAAAAAAAAATCACTTGTGTTTAATATGCATCCTCTTCTCTTAGTTCAAGACGTAATTTTTAAGGAACGTGTCAGAGAATTTTTCTTGGCGGCTTGTCCTACGCTTGTTCAAAACTTCAGATATACAACACAGCATTTGAATTAATTCTTCAGTTGATTTTCTTAAGCTGTCAGGTTTTGAGTCTGCAGAATGTATTTAGAATTATCTAATGAATTAAAGAAATAAAGACTATCATATACATCAAGTTCAGCTTCAATTTTTTTTGTTGGAAAACCATGCACATATCTCTATTTTAATCTTCTTCTTGTTCCATTCAAAAAGTAAAACCATGCTCCTTTTTTTTTTAATTATTTTCTCTCTAATCACTGTGATAGTAAATCATTCACTGAACAGGATTCACCCGGTTCATTTTTCTTATATATGATAGCTTTCTTTTTGGGGAAGGGGAAAAAAGGTTTTTTCCTTTTTAGTACTGAGTTGCTGAGTTCTATATGGCTTTTTTTCCAACTCTGGAAAGAAGAGTTAGAAGCTGTCATAGCACTATATTAAGCCTTTCTAACTATTATGTTTTTTGGTCCATTTTTTTTATTTTCCTTGCTTGCTGCACTAATGCTTAGATTTTGAAAAGTTGTAATTGATGTTCCATTTTTATTTTGTTTGAAGAAGTTCAAGCTAGATGTTCACTATCACACATACAACTTACTTAAATTTTATTATGAACATATCACATAAAGAGATTAATTTTCTTATATTTGGTATTAAATAAGTTTATTTAATTATAAAATATTTGGTCCCTAGAGCGTACTCCGAACTCGAATATTCATTCCTGGATCGACATGGTACGGATGGTTACTTCAATATATACCTGGATGGTTGAGTTGCATTTATTACCCTACTGTTTAAGTGTGCCATGTTGTTGCTTTGTGTGAATCTAATTTACTTTTATGGTTGTTGTGTTTATAATTGGAGGAGTCGGTCTCTCAGACCACTTAAATTATTGCTGTGGAAGTCCTTTCTCTTAATGGCTCTTATGATTATTTTTTGTATTAGCATCTGTAATGACTATAAGGTTTTTTTCTCATGTTCTTATAATATTCCTTTGTTAGTTACAAATTGAATAGAAACTTGCATTGCATTTCAGAGGAACTAGCACGAGAAAGTTAGATCACCATTCACGGCACCTAGCACGAGAACGTTGATACAATGTGCCGAAGATTTACCAAATGGGAGGAAGAACAAAGAGAGGAAGAAGTAGCGTAATAGGATTTAACTACTGTGAATTTAATTATCTTAAGTTATTTAAATTACTTACTGCCTAGAGTCTTGGGATTTATTTATGATACATTTGGAGGACTTGTTTCAGTGGATACCTTTTTTTTTAAACTTCTGTGAATCTGTTGGTGTACAGTTGTTCATGCATGACACACCTCCGAGTGAGTCAAAATGACCATCTATTTTGTTTATGAAAGTAAACATCCAGTTACGTACTGAACCGAACACCTGGTTTGTTATGTCTTAGAACAGGGATATCTCTTTCATATTTTCATATTTGACTTGAATCTGTTATGTGTGGGCAACATGATCAGTGTTCATGACACAAGATCCAATGATTCCTTTGGAATGAATGATACAGGTAGCATGAGTTGAATAACACGAAGAATAACCATCCACGAATACTATGAAGGTGAACATCCAATATCATACAGAAACAAACATCCAACATAAATGTGTAAAAATAACAATGTAATTACTTTCTAAGACGACCATCAGCTAAATACCAAAAGACCATGTAAAAAACAATATAAAACTTGTAACAAATTGGATAACCATGATAGTCAGATTCAGCATCACTATCAAGCATCAAATAAAACTAAGAATCACTACAAGAAAAAAGGCCTATGGCCACGCTTTTTTCTTGCCACGCTTTAAAAGCGTGACCAAAAGTGGTCAATGGCCACGCTTTTGTGAGGGTGGCGATTGAATAGAGATTTGGCCACGTTTTTTCTTGCCATGCTTCAAAAACGTGGCGAAAAGGGTCAACGGCCACGCTTTTTGAAGGGTGGCAATTGATTAGAGAAACGGCCACGTTTTTTTTGTCACGCTTCAAAAGCGTGGCCATAGAGAGAAAGAGGGACGTTTTAAAAGCGTGGCGACAGAGTTTCATTACGGCCACGCTTCAAAAGCGTGGCCATATCCTGGTACTCTTTTGGCACGCTTTAAAAGCGTGGCCAAAAGGTTTTTAAAAGAAAACCCTAATAACCCGGCCCCCAACCCAGTAACTCCTGAATCCTCCTAATCACCCTCAAACTTGGCCAAAAGCTTCGATCCGGACTCTCGCACTCTCAACTCTCACCGTCACTCTCATGAATGGCAACCCTGGAAGAGCTCAGATCTCCGCCGTCACCAGCACCGCCGCCCTCACTGCGCCGTTAGCCTCCCCTCCGCCTTGTCTCTTGTCGCCTCTGCCCTAGCATCCAACAGCGTCAGCGTCATTAGCCTCTCACTGTCTCCTCGTCGTCTCCTTGTCGTTTACGCGCCAGCGTCGTCGTTTCGCCGCTCTCCTGCCATCTTCCTGCTCTGGCCACCATTGCTTTCCTTGTCGTTCGTGTTTGGACAGAATGAAAACGGTAATGGAAGAAAGCGAAGAGAAGGACGGTGCTTCAGTGTGTGTGTGGCGGTAGCTCCTCACTCTTCAACCTTGTTTCTCTTTTCAATTTCTCTCAGGTAACGCTTCTTCCTCTTCGCCGCGTTTTCATGTGAATTCTCGTCTTTAATTGTAACTGCAATCCCTCACAGTCTCTCATATCATACTTGCAATAGCTTAGCTGGTTTCCGCATCTTTCTAGGGTTTTCAGAAACGATTCCCGATCTGAATGTTTTCCATTATTAATATTAAAAAAGGACGATTTTGTGTGCTCTCTCAGCAATGGTAGCTGCAAGTAAGTGTCTTTACTTATGAGCTTCGAGATTGAACCTATTATCTAAATTTATCAGTTGAAAAGTTCTTTAATGATTTATCTCAATTTTGCATTTCATAGTTGCAGTTGCTGTCACTTTCAATAATCTCATAATCAGAATTCCGATACCTTATATCAATTTACCATACTATTTTGATGGTTTCTTGTTCTAGTTTCCTTGGAGTAGGGGAATGCTTGACAATAGCCATAGTTGCTTCTTAAGCATGATTAGCTTATATTTCACTTTTACTTAACTGAGAAATCAAATATAAGTCGACGTATTTCTATGTGCTCATGCAGATTGTTTGATCTGTATGGTAATGAAACAAAAATGAAGCTGTTGGCCAAAGAACTGGCCCCTCTGCAGAATATCGGTTCTCAAAACTGCATTACTTTTAGTGTTGATGGATCTAAATTTGCCACCGGTGGTTCAGTAAGTATCGCTTTGAAATCCATTCGATTCAATTGTGTTTCTTTGTTGTGTGGCATTTCTAGCGTTCGTTTCTAGAGTTTGATCTTGTATGTTTGAATTCTGTCTGGAACAAGTACAGGACGGGCATATCAGAATTATGGAGTGGCCTAGCATGAACAACATTTTGGATGAACCAAGAGCACACAAATCTGTGCGGGATATGGATTTCAGGTAGATATACTCAACGAGTCAAATGGATGCATTAACCCTTGCAACCAGTAGAATAGCAATTAAAACTTAATTAGTAGCTAGTGAAATCTTATTTGGAGTTCATCCCGTGTGGTTCATTTTTTGTGCATGTTCATCCTTACCATTGATAATTTGATTATGTAGAGATATTTTTTTAACAAGTCTTATATAGTTTCATAATAAATATCTTATTCCCAATACTGATAGTAAAGCCAATTACTGACACTAATTACAAGATATATTTCCCAGTTTAATTTGCACTTTAATACATTACTTTCAGCATTGGAAAAATGTTTTGAGATTTACGAAACTATTATTCATTTGTGCGTGGAATATTCGTGGATGAGTCCAATATTTACGCTCTCATTTGAATGACTCTGCCATGTGGTTGAGAAAAGTTCTGACCAATTATATATATAGCACACACAAAAAAAAGTACACTAGAATTACAATTTACAACTAAAAAGATTGGGTCGTGACAATACTCTGCAAAAGGTATTCAAGCTACTAAAAAAGGAAAATAAACTAACTTGACTTTGGTGAAAATGAAATGAATAATGCACATGATATACATCAGTCGCAGAAAATTGCTAACTTGACTTTTAGCATTTTCTTTGCATGGAACCTTGCAGGAAATAGTTGATCATGAAACCTCCAAGATGACAAGTTAGATATATTTTGCTAGTTGCTACACATTTTCAAGTTAGTTGCAAGTTGCACTAGATTATTAAATGATTAACTAAGTGGTAAGATGTGAAATTTAACTGTTTTTCGAAATTTCATTGATGTGTGCAGACTCATAAAATATATGAAACTGGTGCCCCCTAGATGTCCAATTATAGTTAAGTATATGGTTTTAAAAAATCATTTAAAACAACTTGATTTTGGATAAACCAAATTGATTCTACCCTTATTAACACTTACAATTAGTAGTGGGGGGAAAAGGCATTCAAGAAGCTGCAATTCTGGATGTCTTAGCGCTGGGTTATGTGGCTGTTGGACACCTAAAAACTGTTGCTTCTCTGTTGAATGTGGTATGTTTTCCTTTTTATCCAATTTTTCCATTTCTAAGTATTTGTTTTTACTTTCGATTTTGTCAAATTTATCATGGTTTTAGTCAATGAATCTTTCTCTAAGTGTTGTTTATGTATGTTCAACTTTAATTTGTGGGAATTGGGAATTGTTTCTTTCATTAACTGTTCTGTTTCTTTGTTTATCAGTGCCTTGTATTAACTCCATCTTGTGAAGGCAGAGAAAGCTAGAAGATACATTCCAAGAGAATTCAAATTGGCTGAAGCTTTTGGGTAGGTCAAATATTGTAATTTCTCTCTTTAGATTATAAATGCAGCAATTCTTTTATGGGTTTGAGTCTTTATACAATTTGTAAATATTGAATCCAAAAAATGTCGTCAGTTTAGAAGACTAACTGTTTCTGACGTGAACTCAGGGATATTTTTGTTTGGTTAATTTTCAAGACTGGTAAAATCATTCTAAAATCTTTTGAATTTTGATAGGACTTGTAAATTATGTTAAACTTTGAAATTAAACAGAGGCTGCAATAATTATTACTTGATACAGAAACATTTTGGTTGCTTCTTTCTAGCTAGCTATGAGGACAGTCCCGCCGGTGTCTTTGATGAGGTACGGTTCTGTTTTCATTCTTGCTCTTTTATCTTTTTATTTAAACGAAAATGTTAGAAAACCAATATTTTTAATAAAAAAATTGAAAATTTGGTTTATAGTGACTCAAACTCGAGACAAATTTGCTAAGGTTTGGACTTAAATTCACATCTTCTGATATTAAAGTGGCTAAACCTTATAAAATTTTCAGGATTTTACATTATGATAGGTATACTTGAAGAAAATTCAAATTTGCTTATCATAGATTTAAGGTTTCCTAATGATTATTCTTTTTTAAAAGACCATGGAAGCTAGTTTGGAGGGCCAAAGCTATCTAGATGTTCCTGCAACACAAATGCCAAATCTTGCATGCAGCTTTTGAGTTTTTTTTTAATATATATATATATATATATATATATATATATATATATATATATATATATATATATCTTGCATTACAGGCTCAACCAGTGAATGTTCCAACTAGTTTTAAGCACAGGGCAATGCTGGTGGATGAGATTTGGCATGCTGCAGGTGACAATGCTTCTGATATTGATTGGTTAGATTCCTTTCTCCCTTTTGCATGGTAATTCAATGGTTCCTTTTGCCTTTTTTTTGTTTCTTTTTTGCAAAAGAAAAAAAAGCACTGAGCTTGCTTGCCAATGGGGTTATTCCTTGTTTCTTCATTGTTATGTCTTTGGTCGGTGATTGTCAGCATTTTCATTATTATGTTCTGTGAAAAGGAAATGAAATCATTTTGCTGATGTTGGTGTTATTTTTTTCAGCTCCACCAAACATTGCTGGGAATCATTCTGATAGGGGATATTGAGCTCGGTTATGTACTTGTTGGGCACAAGGTTGTAAGAAAAATATAAAATACAGAAAATGAGGGACCCTGACGTGATCTTGAGACCCCAGACCTGCTATTAATTTTCCATTGCTTTTGTAATTATACATGCGTTTTGCTTAGTTAGTGAATTTCGGCTGGATAGGAGGTTGAAGGGTTTTTGTTACTGAAAAAACCTGGAAAGTTTTGTATAAGGATTAATGTATAAAATAATTATACCAAAAATTGTCACTAATTATTGTTTAATTTATCTTGTAATAAAAATTGCATACTATATTTATAGGTTTGGTAATACAAAAGGATTGAAAATAAAAAAAAAAATTTTTTTTTTAAATTTGACAAGGCTATCGCCACGCTTTTAAAGCGTTGCTGTATCTCTCTATCGCCACGCTTTAAAAGCGTGGCCGTATCTCTCGCTATCGCCAGGCTTTAAAAGCGTGGCCATATCTCCTGCTATCGCCACGCTTTAAAAGCGTGGCCGTATCTCCTGCTATCGTCACGCTTTAAAAGTGTGGCTGTATCTCTCTATGGCCACGCTTTTTAAGCGGGGCAATCTGCAAAAGCGTGGCAAAAAATAAAGCGTGGCGATAGAGCAACCGCCACCCTTTGATAGGCCACCCTTTCAAAAGCGTGGCAGTAGCTCAAAAAGCGTGGCGAAAAGCTATCGCCACGTTTTTTTCAGCTTTTCGCCACGCTTTAAAAGCGTGGCAATAGAGCTGTTTTCTTGTAGTGAATCCAAGAATAACCATCCACGTTCACAACAAAAGTGAACATCCGATCACATACAGAAATGAACATCCAATGTATCTCAAATAAAGATAATTATGTATTCACTATCTAAAATGACCCGCTACGTACTGAATGACTAGTTAGTATAGCATAAAGTAATTTGTAACAAATTTAATAACCTTACTTGTAAGATAAAGAATTACCATAATGTCTAATCATAATTATATATATATATAATTCATTGAAATTAATCAAGTAAAATGGTTCATTCCGACCAAAGTAAAATGGTTCATTGAAATAAATCAAGTATAGATTCTTGCAATAACTACATACAAACCTGAAAACTATATCTTTATAACATAATCCCACCCTCTTCATCTACCCTTGATAATAAATGAATACCAATCGAAACTATATATACATCGAGATGAAAAATAAACGCAAGCGCACCCATGTCCAACATATTCTAACTTTTGCCAAAAGAAGTTAACAAAGACATGAAGTTACCAACTTGTTGGCTCATTCTGGCCAACAGGATTACCGAAGTTTATATCTTGAGATGCATCCGGATGAACCATCTACTACACAACTAGGGGTGTGCAAAAAAATTGGTTTCACTGAACTGAATTGAAACTGAACTCAAACTGTTTTAAATAAACCAGTTTTTTTAAATAAAAAACTGAACTGAAACCATAGTTTTTATGAAAACCAGTTTATTAAAAACCAGTTTTTATGGTTCAATTTAGTTTTAAATCAAATTAAAATTGGTTTTATTTAAACTCTAAAATTAGTTTTTACATACTCTTTCTCTCTCTCTCCCTTCACTCTCTCTCTCTCCCCTTCCTCTCTCTCCTCTTTCTCCCCTTCTCTCTCTCTTTTCCCTTTCTTCCTTCTCTCCCCTCTCTCTCTCTCTCTCTCTCTCTCTCTCTCCATCCTCTTTGTCTCTCTCCTTCTCTCTCTCTCTCTCTCTCTCTCTCTCCTCCTCTTTCTCCCTCTCCTCTTCCCTTTCTTTCTCTCTCTCCTCTCTCTCCCCCTCCCATCTCTCTTCGTCTCTCTCTCTCTTTTCCCTCCTCTCCCTCTCTCTCCCCTTCCTTCCTCTCTCTCCTCCCTTCTCTCTTCCTCTCTCTCTCCCCCTCCTCTCTCTCTCTCCCCTTTTTCTTCATCTCTCTCTCCTTCTCCTCTTTCTTCCCCTCCTCTCTCTCTCTCTCCATTTCCTCTCCCTCTCTCTCCCTCTCCTTTTTCTCCCCTCTCCCTCGCTCCCCTTCCCCCCCCCTCTCTCTCTCTCTCTCTCTCTCTCTCTCTCTCTCTCTCTCTCTCTCTCTCTCCCTCTTTTCCTCTCTCTCTCTCTCTCTCCTCGCTCTCCCCTTTTCTTTCTCTTTATCCTATCCCTCCTCTCTCTCCTCCCCCTTTTTCTTCCTCTCTCTCTCTCTCTCTCTCCTTCTCCTCTTTTTTCCTCTCCTCTCTCTCTCTCTCTCCATTTTCTCTCCCTCTCTCTCCCTCTCTTTCCTTTTTCTCCCTTCTCCCTGCTCTCTCTCTCTCTCCCTTCCCCCTTCTCTCTCTCTCTCTCCCTCTTTTCCCTCTCTCCCCTTTTGTTTCTCTCTCTCCTCTCCCTCCTCTCCCTCCCTTCTCTCTTCCTCTTTCTCTCTCTCTTTTTTCCCTTTTTTCTCTTTCTCTCTCCTATTTCTCTCTCTCTCTCTCCCTTCCCTTCTTTTTCTCTCCTCTTCTCTTTCTTTCTTCTCCCTCCTCTCTCTCTTTCTCCTCTTTCTTCCCTTTCTTTCTCTCTTTTCTCTTTCTCTCTCAACCTTCTCTCACTCTATATCCCTCTTCTATCTCTCTCTCTCTCTCCCTCTTTTTTCCAAAACAAGAAAGAGAAGAAGGGAAAGAGAAAAGAGAAAAAAAGAGGGAAGAAGAAGAGATAGAAAAAAGAGAGAGATGAGGAGGAGAGAAGGGGGGAGAAAGAGCGCAAAATAGAGAGAGGAAGAGAGAGAGGGAGAGAAAGTGAGAGAGACAAAGAGAAAGAGAGAGGGAGAGAGAGGGAGAGAGAGAGAGAGAGAGGGGGGAGGGTAAGAGGGAAGGAGAGAGAGATAGAGAGGAAGATGGATAGGAGAGAGAGTGAGAGAAAGGGATAGAAGGAGAAAAGGGAGAGAGAAAGAAAGGGGAGGTGGAGAAAGAAGGGCATGGGAGAGAGATAGGAGGGGAAGAGAGAGGAAGATAAGAAGAGAGAGGGAGAGAAAGAGAAAAGGAAAAGGGAGAGAGAGAGAGAGAGAGAGAGAAGAAGGCAAAGAGAGAGAGAGAGAGAAGGAAAAGAAAGAGAGAGAGAGAGAGAGAGAAGAAAAAGAGAGAGAGAAGGGAGAGAGATAAAGGAGGGGGAGAGAGGGAGAGAAGAAGAGAGAGAGAAAGAGGAGAAGGAGAGAGAGAGAGAGAGAAGGGAGATAGAGAGAGGAGGGGGAGAGAGAGGGAGAGAAGGAGAGAGAGAGAGGGAGGGAGAGAAGAAGAGAGAGAGAGGGAGAAGGGAAGGAGAGAGAGGGAGAGAAGGGAGAGAGAGGGAGAGAGAGGGGGAGGGAGGGAGAGAAGGAGAGAGAGAGAGAAAGGAGGGGAGAGAGAGAGAGAGAGAGAGAGGGGGAGGGGGAGAGAGAGGGGGAGAGAAAGAGATGGGAGAGGGGGAGAGAGAGAGGGGAGAGAGGGAGAGAGAGAGAGAGGAAGAGAGAGAAAATGTAAAAACTAATTTTATATATGTTAAAAGTTAAAACTAGTTTTAACCTATAAACCAGTTTAAACTGGTTTTTTCTATTAAAACTGGTTTTATTTTTATGAACTGGTTTAAACTGGTGCACTGTATTGTAAACTGGTTTAAAACCAGTTTCTTATTTGACAAAGTAGTTTGGTTCAGTTTCTAAACTATTTAAAATGGTTTAGTGCAGTTTCAGTTCAGTTTATGAAAAAACTGAACCATGAACACCCATATACACAACACAAAAAATAACAACAATTAACTTCTAGCATAGTACTATACCAAATAACCGTGCAAGGTCAGATTGATACAAACATGTACCGGGGAGGCATTCTTGTTTTTCCTCAATGCCATTAATGATCAAATCAAACATGCGGATCATGACTACACAAAATTAAACTAGAGTCCAAACCTCGTAACCAAGATTTATCTCATCACTTCCAACCTCAGTCACATCCGACAATTGCATAGCCTACAATTCCAAAATAAACGTAGAAATCCAAAAAAAAAACATAATAAGATAAATCCTTATTAAATATCATGTACATAAAACCTCACTAACCAGCACAAAAAATACGACAAAAAATAGAATTCAAGTCAATCATCCTAACAATTTTAGCTTAAAAACAAATGCATGCAAATGACAATTATAGTAATTGAATTAATTATTTCATAATACCTATTATATAAGTATTTTAACTACTATATATTCTCTTTTCCAATGACACTGTACATCACATAGCTGAACATGCAGTAGATACAACTACCATACACATAGTTTAGTCCTCAATTTCAGAGCCAATGATGCTAGAGTTACTTTTTTTATTCATTGACTATCATGTATAACTATATACATATATTCTAATCCTAACATACAGGAAGCAAATTAGGTATCCCATCAATTGATAACTCTTGCCTTTTTAATTTTCAGTTTCAAATATATCCTTCCTAAATATAATACCATTAGCTGTAACTCAAATTCAAGATACACCACTACTAAGGTTTCAGGGGACCTATGGGCATCATGCAAAGGAACATGAGTGATTACTTATTGAGTAGCAACGTCTCCAAATATAGTCAACTATCATGTTTATACATGCAATTCAAATTTGGTTATATAAATTCTTATATTCACAGAAGATAGTCCAAAAAAGAGGTAGTTTCATCCATAGACAAATCAATATGCCATGGTTAATTTATTTATACAAATTCCCCATACAAATAAGAATACTATCAATATAAAACCATCACAAATTTGGTTGAATCATGAATGTTTGTGATGCATCTGGGTAAGCATTAAACATAAAATTAAACACGCCACTTGCATTGAGTCTAAACTTCCAAATCATTTGAAAAATAACTATCCATTATCAATGTGTTGAACGTAAGTTGCTCACCTTATTCGATTGCTCACCCTCAACGATGAGATGGTTGGCTACGTTTTTATGTGGATTTGATGAAATCTCATTACCGACGATTCAACCACATTGCACTCCGTTAATGAACTCCGGCGGGGTGATGGGGTGAAAAAGAAAGCACACTTGAGACCCCTTTTAATTGCGACGTCGAAATCGGGAAGAAGGCACACACCGGCTGTGCGCTGTCCTCGCTGGACGTCCAGGTTGCTGCGATGCCGCGAAAATCGACCACACGACGGGAACGTGGTGCTGGGCGAGGGTATGTGCGGACGACGACGCCGGTCGGAAGAGAGTCCGACGGCAGGCGGTGACTGTTGCGGCTGAAGCACCGGCGAGATCTAATAAGAAATGGAGTTGATGGAGGTAACACCGTATTGAGAGAGGGAGATCATTGTTTTGATTCTATAACTGACTCTAATTCTAATTTGTTTCAAATTTTAAATTAAAAATAATTCACAATTAATTAATTGTCCACAATTTAATTTTAATTTCAATTTAATCCATTGTATACATTGTATAAAATATATATTGGCTCCTCATACTTTCTCATAATATAAAGAACGAAAAATGGCAGTCAAGTCATCTCTAAGATAGTCAACCAATGATATAAATATTTAGGACATTATTGTATTGATGTTGTGGTCATTGGTACCATTTTAATTTTTTACTAATTTTTATTTTTCAATAAAACTTCGTAATGGCATTGTTGTCGTTGGTAAACAGAGAAATAAGTTACCGTTTTGTCTTTTTAAAAAAAAAAATAAAATTAGCAATGACAGTCCCTAATAAATTAATCAATATTTACTTTTATCTTGAGAAAATGGTCACGATGACGAAACCATCTCTTCACATTCACATTTTATTAAATTATATATTGCAAGATGAAATTATGAGATAATTTCCATAATATAGTCTATTTATTATTTGTTTAGTGCAATAATAATAATAATCTAAATGATGTATGCTAACTAACATTAATTACGATGCTTACAAATTGTATGAGGAAATTTTGGCATAAACTGTGGCACAATTTCTGGCTTTGTTTATATCATATGTAGGTTGTAGGGTTCGAGTAAATACCTTTTTTTAACTGTTTTATCTCTTAGCATAATTTCTTGATTTATTTATATCGTACGCTTATAGTGAACGTGAATATTCTACAATAATACTCGATCCACGATAAAATAATAGGGAAGTTGTACGAATCAGACCATGGTGAAAAGACAAAATGATGACAGTAAAGGTAAATGTGATTGGTTTGGGATGTTGAAGTAAATTTTGGAGTTAAAATGTCCGAATGAATTCATTAAATGAGTAGTCTTATTCTATTAAAATTGGTATGATCCTACACATTCTTGAGGTACATGTGGTGTGGAAAATCATGATTCACATTTTCCATTATTCCGCACAACTAATCAGCAAGTGCACTGGGCCGTCCAAGTAATACCTTACGTGAGTAAGGGTCGATCTCACAGAGATTGTCGGCTTGAAACAAGCTATGGTCATCCTTGTAAATCTCAGTCAGGCGGATTCAAATGGTTATAAGGTTTTAATAATTAAAAGATAAATAAAACATAAAATAAGATAAAGTTACTTATGTAATTCATTGGTGGGAATTTCAGATAAGCGTTTGGAGATGCTTTGTTGCTTCTGAACCTCTGCTTTCCTATTGCCTTCTTCCAACCATGCGTGCTCCCTTCCATGGCAAGCTGTATGATCCTCTCAGTGAAAATGGTCCTCTACGGTTTCTGTACGGCTAATTAACTGTCGGATTTCTCGTCTCGGATGAAAAATACCAGGCACAGCTACCGCATGGCTAATCATCTGTCGGTTCCCGCTAGCGTCGGAATAGGATCCATTGATCCTTTTGCACACTGTCACTGCGCCCAACATTTGCAGGTTTGAAGCTCGTCACAGTCATCCCTTCCCGGATCCTACTCGGAATACCACAGACAAGGTTTAGACTTTCCAGATCCCAAGAATGCTGCCAATGATTCTAGCCTATACCATGACGGTTCTAATCTCAGATTTAGATGCTCTATTGTCAGGAGAGACGATGTGAATCGTTGATTAAAAATCCAAGAGAATATACTCCTACTTTCGTCCAATGACTACGTTAAACATCATGTAGACCGCTTGTGGTTGTCAGGCACGTGGATCTTGGCTAAGCGAGTAACGAAGATAGTGGGTGATTGTCACGGGTCACCCCTTCATTCTGACTTAACTGAATTAAGTACGAGAGTATATCTTGGAGAAGAAGTAGGCGTGAATTGAAAGAAAAACAATAGTACTTGCATTAATTCATGAAGAACAGCAGAGCTCCACACCTTAATCTATGGGGTGTAGAAACTCCACCGTAGAAAATACATAAGTGAAAAGAGTCTAGGCATGGCCGTGAGGCCAGCCTCCAAACGTATACAATGATCTCCAAAGTATGATCCAAGGATAGTGTGACAATACAATAGTAAAAAGTGCTATTTATACTAAACTAGTTACTAGGGTTTACAGAAAATGAGTAACTAAGTGCAGATAGTGCAGAAATCCACTTTCGGGACCCACTTTGTGTGTGCTTAGGCTGAGCATTGAAGCTTTTTCATGCATAGGCTGTTCTTGGAGTTAAACGCGAGTTTGGGTGCCAGTTTGGGCGTTTTACACCAGGAAATTTTAAGCTGGATTTGGACGCCAGTTTGGGCCATTAAATCTCGAGTAAAGTATGGACTATTATATATTGCTGAAAAGCCCAGGATATCTACTTTCCAACGCAATTGAGAGCGCACCAATTGGGCTTCTGTAGCTCCAGAAAATCTACTTTGAGTTCATGAGGGTCAGAATCCAACAGCATTTGCAGTCCTTTTTCAGCCTCTGAATCAGATTTTTGCTCAAGTCCTTCAATTTCAGCCAGAAAATACCTGAAATCACAGAAAAATACACAAACTCATAGTAAAGTCCAAAAATATAATTTTTGAATAAAAACTAATAAAAATATAATAAAAAATAATTAAATCATACTAAAAACTATGTAAAAACAATGCCAAAAAAAGTATAAATTATCTACTCATCAACATGCACACACAAAGAATATAAATTATAGAACTTAACCTCAACGAGGTATTATAGATACAATTATTTTTTCTTCCCACAAAATATAAGTCTATTACAGGTAATATCTTATGAAGTCTCAATCTAATTGCAATGTTGTGATTAAATGTAAATCAAGACACATGGTTGAGACTCAAAAGGAAAAACAAGTCATGCTATTCCAAAATCAAGAATTAGTCCCTATACAAAATTTACATCTAACACAAAACTTCTACAAGTTTTAGCCTCATGATCTAGAGAGTTTGAAATAGTCCACCTCCCAATGCAATGCGCCGGTGAAAATCTAATCTAATATCAAACCTTCAAAAGAAGGTTTTCAGTAGTGAATGAAATGCTAACTTGTTCTGAAGGAAAAGACATGAAGTTTAGACTATTTAAGGAGGAAGCGGATGTGGAGACATGCACGACGACGGTGGTGGCAGCGAATCTACTACAACTATGGGAATTTTAGGCATTTTACAAGGGACATCCCAACAAGCTTTTTGAAAAAACAAGATTTGATCACTTCTGCCAGATTTTCAATTTTGAGACTTTTAGTTTGATGTTTTTCAAGTTTTTTTTTTTAGATCTACTATATTTTGAATTTTTGTGATATTTAAATTTGTTTTTTATTTTTTCGCTTTAGATGTGTTTCGATTGCAATGCAAAGAATCCAACATGAATGTCGATTACGTATGGCTTCTTCATATGCATCGATTGCTCAGCTATTTATCGTTGTTCATCACAATCTAAGAGTGCATATCAACTTTTTTTCAGTTAGTTTCATTAAAGTTCATTCCTTTGGGATGATACCATTTAATTATTTCGGTTGAGGATATGAAGAAGAGGCTGAAGGAGATTGAGAAAGAAACTAGCGCTCTCCAAGAAATGGAACATTTAAAATAAGAAAAAGTATAGATAACCAACAAAATTTTTATTGTTCTCCTAACATTTCCCCTTAATTAAACACTAAAGAAGAAAATCCTACAAAGTTCTAGAGAGAGTTGGCAAATTAATTTATTGCACGTATTTTTCTCATGCACATCTATCAAAGTCTAAATAATTCAGCAATCAAGTTTAAATGTTTCATTTTAAATAAACAGGCTGCGACAGTTGCATACCAAGAACTGATCAACATTAACAAATTCAAACTTAACGAAAAGTGGGATTTCATTCACACATGTAATTTAGCTATAGGTTTATTTTATTCTAATAAACTGTTGTATAAGGTTTGATTGTAGCAGAAAGAGATTTATTAATTTTGAAGGGAATACATGCCCTCTATTTTTATGGAAGAAAGAACTTTATTAATTTTGAATAAAATACATACATCTATCAAGGTTTTTATTTTAAGGGGAATGTTAGAGGAACAATAAAAATTTTGAACAACATGAACAACCACCATATTTTTTCTTAATTAAGTATAGTCTCTTTCATGAGAAAGATTAGTTTTGAAATTTTGCAGTGGTATGTATATTTATTTTTATTTATACTTTTTTTATTCTCTTTTTTCCATTCAGGTGAATGATGAGTATAATTGAAATTTCTTAATTGATGAAGGTGATGATATCATACATATTGATCTTGGCTTCATGTTTTCCAACTCATATGCTGATGTTAATTTTGAAAGTGCACCTTTTAAGTTAACCCGAAAGTTTTTTGAGGTAAACTTAGATTATATCCCTTTGATTGGGTATTGAATTCTATAGCATTGTTCACAAATTCACACTAATATAATTGTACTAGATCATGGATTCTGATGCCCAAGTAATTCAAAGCAAGTTCTTTAATTACATCAAGGTGTTATTGAAAATTCTCAATATTTTTTCATGCTTTTAGTATTTTTCCTGTTTTGGTATTACTTAGGTAAAGTTAATGATAGATTTGGAAGTAATTGTGTGCCAAATCTCTGGCGATAATATATTGCAAAACTTATAAAGTATGTTTTTATTTTTTTTATTTTCTCTTCATTATTTTTTTACTCAATTTATTCATTATTATTATGAGGAGTACTAAGAGATTAATAAACTTTGTGATTTGTAGTCATTAATTAGTTATCATTAATGTTTTTAATAGTGTGAAATTAGATCTAATGGTATAGAATTATTCATTTTTCTTTTGCTGGTTAAGTGCTGGCTAAATTTTAATAAAACTATTAGCTCCCTAAACTTTCTCTATTATTATTTGTTTATTTATTTTTCAGTTCTAACTGTGGTATATCTTAATTATCTCTCATTTTTTTTCATTCTAACCTTATCATGTGAGTCTTGGATTAAGTCACATATATCAATTCTTATTGTTGTATTAATACTGCTTTTAGGTGATTCGAAGGATATATAAGATTGAATCTTAATTTTTTGTGGAAATGTGTTTGGAAAAAATTGATAGCATTGGTGTATTATAGGGACGAATTAAGAAGTTCAAAAAAGTGTACAGTACGACATTAATTTTGGTGATGTTGGCATGTCCATTGATTTTTTTTTTTTACTAAAAATAGGGAGATTTGAACTTGCGATCTTTTAGATAAATATGAAAAAATTATGTCATTTGAGTTATAACTCATTGGCATGTCCATTGATTGTTGAAGGTGAATCTTCGTGTTGTGACTTGTGAGTCATTGTGTTAGCATTAGATATTATTAGTGGAATAAATGAAACAGTTTATTAGAATAAAATAAACCTATAGCTAAATGAAACCTATAGCTAAATTAGAATAAAATAAACTGTTTATTAGAGGTCATAAATGATAATTATAATGAAATATAAATAAGTGAGAGGAATATAAATCAAGTTAGTTGAGATTTAGAACTTAATTTTTTGTTTTTTGTACAGTAAATATACGAAATTATTTTTTGTTATGTAATATAACATGAAAAAACTTTTTAACATTAGTAATTAACATGCCAGAGATAATATTAGTTTTTCATTAACACGGAAAAATTTACGTATGTTAATTTAATTAGATTAGTGATAGATATTATGTTATGTATGCATAATTTAGTTCAATTATGGGGTACATTATCTTTTGCATACATGATGTATTTTTTAACAATCTCGCTACGTAATTAACAGTATTTTTGTCAACTTCTGCTAACTCTTGTTTATGAGTGTGTTTAATGGAAGTGTCTTTGTGGATGTGTCTAATAAAAATATTTTTTTTATAGTTGTATCTAATGAAAGTGTCTTTATATATGTATTTTCTGGATGTGTTTCTTTATACATGTATTTAAAATATAATAATTAATTATTGTTGGTAATAAGTTGACAAATAGTACGTTGGTACCCTATACTTTTTTTATTTTTTAATTTTTGTATTGAACATTTTCTGTGTATCGCATAGATCATTCATTAGTAATGACTATGATGATGTTAACGATGACACACTTAGAGCTCACACCTTCAAGGCTCCAATGAATCTGAATAAATTAAAAGTAACTTCTTGTATTCTTAATAGTAGCTTTTGAAAAGCAAAACTTGTATTTTTATCAAATACCAACTATTCTTTAAATAGAGTTTTTTAAATAATTTAAAAATAATTAGTACCTTTTATTAAGTAAACACGCTCTCCTCTTGATAGTCATTCTTATTTCTTTTTCATATATTCCACCTTTGTGACCATTAAAAGCTTTTGCTAAACGCAAGTATTAGATTCACCCTTATCATCATAACAGAATAATATAACACCAACATATTCACTACTTATCACTAGTGCTCAAAACTTATAAACCATTAGCATATGAGAAGGAAATTATTAATTTAAATACAAGATGAAGCCCTAACATTCACAACCACAAATTCAAAGAGATCAGCTAATGCACCTCTGAACTATAGAAAAAAAAATGTCATTATTCCAAAATCTCAAACAAAATGGGTGGTGCCCTTCATCAAACAATTACCAAGTCCATGAAGTGGCGGAACCGGCGCTGCGAAAGAGCAGCAGCCGACCCCGGCACCAAAAAGGCCACGTGGCATTCAAAATCAACAGCGAGGAAGCGCCAAAAACTGCAGTAGCAGCAGCAGAAGGAGTCTCCTCTGCGCCAGAGACTAAGGCGATCATAAAAAATGTTGCTGAGACTGTGGACCAGAAAGCTAACATGTTTATTATTCATGAGCGGAAGAGGATTGAACTTGCAAGGCTCAAGTCTTTAAATGCAAAGGGTTAGAAAATGAATAAATATCTTAGATATATATTATATGGTCATGAAATAAGAAAATAAAACGTTGTTATTGATGTTTGTAGCTCCATTAATGTTACCTTAGTTATATATATAAGTACACCGAAAATTCTCAAATCTTGTATCCTCTAAATAATACATCATATATACTGCGTTTTATTTTTGTTTGATGTGTGGCATTATATAAATAGTATGTGGTTTTCATGCGGGTTTTTGGTTCCTTGGCTTTTTTTCCTGAGTTTATATTAATTGTTCTGTATATGTTCTGCCCTCAAATTAAAATCAGTTGGTTTCTTCTTCTTCTTTTCTCCCCAACGAATTTCCCAAATTTCATTTAAAACTCGACATTCTCCAATACTTAGCAATTTTTACACATATGATTTCTTCTTCTAACATCTAAAATTCTGAATGTCTTAAAGAACATATACATTTACGTAGTAACGCGTGGCACACAAAGGGAAAGATGCTATTTTGGGTCAGAAGAACTGAAGAAGTGAAGAACATTTTTTATTTGGTAGCCCAACTTTCAACTAACAATTGCTTTCAAATCCAAGGATTGTCTGTCCAAATAAAAAAAAATGAAAACAATAAAATTAGATTTCTGTGGACTCCAGACTAAAAACAAATTTCTGTGGATTGAAGATATTGGTAAAAAGAGATATTGATATAACAAGAAAAAGAGTATAATCCAAGGTTCCGAAATCCGAACTGATTATCGAATGGATTTAATTATTGGTTCATCGGTTTAAAAATTTAACCAGATTAACTATGATTCAATTAAAATAATAGATTTATAATAGGATAAACTACCATTTTAATCTATAATATTTGAGCTAAATTCTGATTTAGACCTTAACATTTCAAACAGCTTTATTTTAATTCCAAAAAATTTTAAATAGATTGAATATTGTCTCACATTTAAATTTGATATGAATAATTAATAGAGTGAGTGACGTGACTGCCGAAACTTTTTTTTTTATTTCCACGTGTTAAAAAATATAACAAAATTTTTTTGTAACACTTTCTATTTTCATTTTTCTTTTCGTATAAAACCTCAAACCCTAGCAATCAATCATCAATGCTCCAAAATCTAAGAAAAATTATTTATATTGGTGATTGTTAGAAGGTTGATTTTACTTACTGAAATTAAACATTATTGCATCTTTGATATATTAATTGTTCGTATTAAATTTAATAGCAAGACAAAATTGAATCCATTTAAAATTTTTTAGGACTAAAATAAGACGTTTAAAATATTAGAGACCAAATTATAATTTAGTCCGAATATTAAAGACTAAAATAATACTTTATTTTTTATAATAAAATAATATATAAAATTATAAATAAATATAAATATATTCTAATATAAACCTTAAAAATACGTATATTAAAAATACAACACTAAGTAGAGATTCATATAAAATTTAAAAAGAAAAACAAATAGATAGATATTAAATTTTATATGCGTATAAAATTCATGATATTATATACTATACGTTATAGAATAATAATTAAAAAATAATCACACAAAAAATATTTTTTAGTTTTATACTATCATAATTCTAATTTTTTATTGAAAAACAAGTGTATTTTATATCTTTTAATTTTTAATCTTTATCTAGTTTAAATTAGATATATTATATAAATATCTTAAAAAATAAGTATAATTTATTATATAATATTTATCAGTTTAATAATATTTTTATTCTTTTTTTTCTTACTTTGAAGACAAATATACTTTTAATATATATCTAATTTAGATTAGATATATTATATTAATATTTTTAACATAAGTATAAACCTGTGATAATAACCAAAAACAAATGTTAAGAAGAAACTCCTTTTTTTTTTGTCAGTAGAAAAAACTTTTTTGATCTTAGTTTACAAAAAAATTAATAAGATAAAAAAACAGAAGCTTTGTAGCCCAAATAAAATATTTTGCCCAAAATCAAACCCTAATTGCACTCACATATATATACACATGAGTATATGACTATTATTTTGGAGACTCTTGCGAGTCCCGCCGTCGTTGCTGAGATAAGGATTGTCTTGCTTCCACAATTTTTTTGAAAAGATACGTTGGAACCGACTTTGTCAGTGTATGTAGGAGTTAGTATTGATTTTTAACATATAAGTCTAATTAAAAATCTTAGTTTAGTGATAAAAAAAATTTATATAAATAAAAATTCTTGGTTGGACGCTCACTTTTAATATATTCTTTATATAATATAACACACATATATATATAATGGTGTATTTTATGGTGCCTATCAATATTTGTCTAACTTATTAAAAGAAGATAAAAATTAATATTTAAATTAAAAAATATAAAAATAAATAATTTTTTAATATTTAAAACTTACTATACAAAGTAAGTTCGGCAATTTCGACACCAAAGTTATAGGCACCATAGAATTTGCCATATATAACACAAGTTGGTCAAATAGAATTGAATTTCGACCCACAGATTAATTCACTCTGCGTTCTGTCGCTCTTCAAAATTCAAGATTAAAACTGGAATTTAAATAATCTTTTGTAATAATGACTATACATAATTTTATTAAAAGACGTTCAAATTCTGAATTTGATCAATATAAAAATTCAAATATTCTTGAAATAAAACATAATACTCAGATTGATAAAAGTTTTACCACAGAAATAGATATGGTCCAAAACATTATTAGAAATCATAGTTAATTACATGTACCATAATTAAAACTCTAATTATATTTTAATTTGTATAATATTTCTAAATGATCCTAAGTACACTTTATTATAGTATTATAATTTATTTTTAAAAACTCATTTACCTTTTGTTACAATGGGTAACCAAAGATTAATGGGCTGGACTCGTTAGGTTGGCCCGATCGTCTGAGGAGGGAAGTCTTCGCAATAGATCACTCTTCTGGACCTCCGTCCGACTTGTGAGTATGAATGAGCGGGGGGTGGTACCTGCAAAGACACTCCGATGCCTAAGTCAGCAAGGACGTAAGCAGGTTTAGGAAGTATTAGGACTTAGTGATACCTGAAGAGTGTCAGTGTATTTATAGTGGTGAACCCATAACCATCATTGGAGTAGTTCCACCTTTTAAGGTGGATAACCGTCCCTTTATCTTAGTGATGTTGAGATATGGCTCCTGGAAGTGGGTTGAGAAATTTTAGGGGCGGTTATTAGCTTGAATGAGTGCCTATCTGCCAGCTAATCTCAGTTCCCGACTTCTTTAGGGCAAGACGTGTTAAGAACCGACTTCTCCAGGGGAAGGTCGGTGTAGGATGAGGCCCAATCTTTTGGGTTGGGCCTTTCGTTTGGACCTGGGCCTTAGCGTTGGGTCAGGGTATGAACAGTGCCCCTACTCGAGCCCAATTTCTTTTAAGAGTTGGGGTCGAGTATTTAACTCAGGACCGTAACCGACCTGATAGGGGACCGACGTGATGTTTCAGATCTGACGTGTTTTAAAAATTCTCAACAGTCGCGTCTAATCAAACGTCGCATCCGTTAGGGATTTGTGTATTCATACGCGGGGATCAGTTACATTGGGAACGGTGCCTCTCTTTAAATGACGGCTTCCGATTTTACTATTATGCCCCCAACGTTTTTATAAATACTTTCCCTCTCTTTCCTTGCTTCGTTTCTGAAAATTTTCACACTTCCTCTCCTCTGTTCGGAAGAAGCTTTTGTTCGAAGGAATTCATCTTTCTCTGCACCTATCCTTTTTCAAGCAAAGGTTGGTTTTCCTCTACTCTCTTTTTATAAAATGCTTTCATTTGCGTGTTTTTATTTTTAGAGAGGAGAGTTGGCTTGTAGGCTTCTAGTGATTCTTTTTTGTTTGATTTTCAGGCCCCTTAGAGACCCTGTTTTTGATCCTTTTTTCTTTTTTCTTTGTAGGTTTCACTAACCCTTTCTAGGAAAAAATGTCTTCTACAGAAACCCTTGCTCAGTGGGTGGATGTCACGGTTCTGGGGGAAGAACCTTTTGTTGATACCGACTTCATCACCAATCTTCGCACTCATCATAGGCTTTGCACCTCTGATGAAAATGAGCCGAAATATGAACTGATTGCCCCGGGTCCGGAAGACCGGGTTTGTTTTGGGAGGGCTTCTGAGGCAGCCCCTCATTTTTTCTATATGTATGAGAGCATGATTACTCGCCTGGGCATTTTTCTTCCTTTTTTCGACTTTGAGATTGCTGTTTTACGCCATTGCCGTGTTGCTCCTACCCAACTGCACCCTAATTCTTGGGGTTTTCTGAAAATTTACCAATTTATCAGCCATGCTTTAGATTTTCCGACTTCTCTGAGGATTTTTTTCCTCTTTCACATGACCAAGCCTTTTAGTGGGCAAAATAACAAACAACAGTGGGTGTCTTTCCGAGCTATACAAGGTCGGAGAGTCTTCACTCTTTTTGATGAATCCTTTCATGACTTCAAAAATTATTTTTTCAAAGTTTAAGCTGTAGAAGGTCACCATCCCTTTTTCCTAGATGAGAATTCTTTTCCTCGCTTTCCTCTGTACTGGTTGGAGGCCTCCCCCTGTGAAAAATATAGTTTTGATGATTTTGATGAAGTGGAGACAGCCATCGTGGGGTTCCTCCGAGAAGTATGGGGGAGGGCCCCTTATCTGGATACAAAAAAGTTTCTCCAGGGGTCTCCGACCTTTTTCCAGACACAACTAGATAGCTTTTTGTGTGTTTATATTTTCCAACTTGTTTCTTCCGACTTGTTTTGCTGATTTTAGTTACCTAATTGTTTTTTACAGAGATGGCAAAGAAGAATTCCAGGGAGTCTTACCAGAGAGTTTAGGAGGCCAAGGAAAGATCCCGCGCCAGAGTTGGTGGCGCCAGGGCAACTAGCTCTTCCCTTCCTTCTCCTCCCCCTCTTCTCGCAATTTGGGGACCCCTGCCCAGCCCATTGTCATTTCTTCCTCAGCTTCTTCTCTGCCATCCCCTCCTCCCCGATCTTCCCCTGAGCCAGAAAAGAAGAAGCGCAAGACCTTGGAGTCTAGCTCTTCTTTTGAAGGTGAGGTCAAGGTGGATGCGCCTCAGTTCGTTCGGAAGTATATCTATCCTCATACCCGTATAGGTATGGATGATGCTTCTGTACGAAACCACCTTACCATTCTGGCTCAGGAGAGTATCAGGGCGGCAGGGGTGTGCACAAAGTTCCTTGATCTTTTTGAGAAGACTCCTCTTAGCTCTCTGGGTTCATCCTCGAGGGTTGAAGAGCTAGAGGGGAGGCTTCTCTTATATCAAGGGCAGGAGAAGGCGCTGAGGGAGGAGGTCGCCAAGTTAAAGGAAGAGAGGGATGGTCTCTAGGAGAGGGAGAGGAAGCTGCAGGCACAGTGTTCCATGGCGGAGGATCTGAGAGAGAAGGCGCAGGAGAGTTACTCGAGTCTGTTCGAGAATCTTGTGGAGGTGAAGAAGGATTTGATGAGGGGCTCGGGAGGCCTATACAGAGCTGGAGGACTCCATTGCTGACGGGGCTGAAGAAGCATGGAGAATTTTTAAGGAACAGGTCGGAGTCCTTGCTCCCGACCTGGATCTCTCTCCTTTGGATCCGGATAAAATTTTCGTCGACGGAGCTATCGTTTCTCCTCCCTCTCCCTACTATGTCACCGAGTCTGATCTAAAGACTCGGGGTCAGAGGATAATGGAGTCCCCTCCCCGATCAAAGGATGCTCTGAGTTCTTCGAAGGCTCCAGGAACTTCTACTTCTTCTCCTATGGACACTTCTCTTCCTGGCCCTGATGGCGTTCCGACCACTCTCCCTGACTCTGGTGGTGCTCCGACTAATCTCTCTGACTCTGGTCGTGACGACCTTCCTAGCTGAAAAAATTTGTTGTGGCTATATGGGGGCCCGGCCTGTGGGTCCCCCTCTTTTTTAAACTTATTTATTTTTATGTGATGGTGATGGTCTGTTGACATTTTTCTTGGCCTTTTAATGCTTTCTTTGTCTTTTTGTGTGTATGCTTTTCTGTTTTTAGGTTTTGAACAACCCCTTTTGATCCTTATTTTGAAAACCCCTTTTTCTTGGCTGACTGTCCCTCCTTTTAAGTTTCTTTTTTCTTTAAGAACTTGGGACAGTCTTTTGCTTTGGCGCTTTTAATAGGTTTTCTGATCTCTTTTCGGTATTCCTTATACTCAAGATTTATTGAGTTCCTATGACTTAGGTTATTTTTGCGATGGTTTTTTTTGCTGCTCGGTTTTTCCGACTTATGAGTCGGAATGTTTCCGAGTTTTTCACGATCCACTTTTATAACCTCTTTACACCGACTTGTACCTCGTCGTTTCATCCTGACGACCATCTAGGTCGGTTCATGGGATTTTCACGTTTTGTCGAGCTTAAGTCGGCGCGTTTCGTAGAAAGAAAGAAAAGCGAGAAGGAATTTATAAGAGATATTGTAAAAGATCTTTATTTATTTGTGAAGGTACTTTACTGCTACTAAGGGTTTTTGACTGTCCATTGTCTCTCAGTCTCTACTGTGATGCCTCGTTAAAAACCCTCCTTCAGAAAAAAACCCTTTTATTTTGGAAAAAAATCATGAAGTTGGGAAAAGAGTACATCAGGGAGTAGAGTTCGCTTTTAACTATAGTACCTTTTCATATTACAAGCATGCCACGACCTTGGTAACTCGGTGGCGTTTAAGTCGGTTACCTTATAATAGCCTTTTCCTAAGACCTCACTAATTTTGTATGGTCCTTTCCAATTAGCTGCGAGTTTTCCTTCCCCAGATTTGTTGACTCCAATGTCGTTTCTGATTAAGATCAAGTCGTCTGAGGTGAAACTTCTTCGAATGACTTTTTTGTTGTATCTGGTAGTCATCCTCTGCTTCAATGCCGCTTCTCTTATCTGGTCTCGCTCTCGAACTTCGGGGAGCAGTTCAAGCTCCTCTTTGTGCCCCTGTATGTTTCCGACCTCGTCATGGAAGATCACCCTTGGACTTTGCTCGTCGATTTCTATTGGTATCATGGCTTCTACACCATAGACAAGTCGGAAGGGTGTTTCCCCTGTGGCAGATTGAGGCGTCGTTCGGTAAGCCCATAATTCTTGTGGGAGCTCCTCAGCCCAGGCTCCTTTTGCAACTTGTAGCCTTTTCTTTAGTCCTGCCAGTATGACTTTGTTGGCTACTTCGACTTGTCCATTTGCTTGTGGATGTTCCACCGAGGTGAATTGGTGTTTTATCTTCATACTGGCTACCAGGCTTCTGAAGGTAGAGTCGGTGAATTGGGTCCCGTTATCTGTGGTGATGGAATGAGGTATCCCATACCTTGTGATAATATTTTTGTAGAGAAACCTCCGACTTCTCTGGGCCGTGATGGTGGCTAATGGTTCTGCTTCTATCTACTTTGTGAAGTAGTATATTCCCACAATCAAGTATTTGACTTGTCCTGGGGCCTGGGGAAAAGGTCCTAACAGGTCCATCCCCATTTTGCAAAGGGCCATGGAGAAGTTATACTGATGAGCTCCTCGGGGGGAGCCACGTGAAAATTTGCGTGTATCTGGCATGGCTGGCACTTCTTCACAAATTTTGTGGCATCCTTTTGCAAGGTCGGCCAGTAGAATCCAGCTCGGATTATCTTTCTGGCAAGTGACTTGGCTCCGAGGTGGTTTCCGCAGATCCCATTATGAACCTCCTCTAGTACTTCAGATGTCCTTGAGGTCGGTACAATCTTCAGTAGTGGTGTTGATATTCCTCTTTTATAGAGGATATTTTTTACCAGAGTGTAGTATTGTGCTTCCCTCCGGATTTTTTTGGCCTCTTTTTCTTCTTTGGGGAGGATGTCGAATTTTAGGTATTTGACCAAGGGATTCATCCATCTGAGGTTTAGCCCGGGTACTTCAAGGACATCTTGTTTGTCTTGTATTTTCACCACGGAGGGTTCTTGGAGAGTTTTCTGGATCAAGCTTCTATTATTTCCTCTCGGTTTGGTACTTGCTAACTTGGAGAGGGCGTCTGCTCTGCTGTTAAGATCTCGAGTTATGTGTCTGACCTCGGTTTCTGCAAAGCGTCCGAGGTGCTCCAGAGTTTTTTCCAAGTATTTCTTCATATTCGGGTCTTTGGCCTGATACTCTCCATTTATTTGGGAGGTCACCACTTGAGAGTCACTGAATATCAACACTTTGGTTGCACCGACCTCTTCTGCTAGCTTTAATCCTACAATCAGGGCATCATATTCTGCCTGATTATTAGAAGCTGGAAATTCAAATTTGAGGAAAACCTCTATCTGTGTTCCCCCTTCATTGGCTAGTATTATGCTTGCACCGCTTCCTGTCTTGTTTAAGGATCCATCTACGTATAGTTCCCACGTAGTTGTCTTTTCCTCTTGGTCTCCCGCGTACTCTGCTATGAAGTCGGTGAGGCATTAGGCTTTGATTGCTGTCCGAGTTTCGTACTTCAAATCGAACTCGGAGAGCTCTATCGCCCACTGAACCATTCTCCCTGCCACATCCGTCTTTTGGAGGATTTGCTTCATAGGTTGGTTCGTTCGGACTCTTATTGTGTGGGCTTGGAAGTAAGGCCGTAACCTCCGTGAGGCTATTACTAAGGAGTAAGCAAAATTCTCTAGTTTGTGGTACCTTAGTTCGGGACCCTGTAGAACTTTGCTGGTGAAGTACACTGGATGTTGTCCGACCTCATCCTCTCGTATCAGGGCTGATGCGACAGCTTTGTCTGCTACAGACAAATATAGGACGAGCTCTTCCCCAACTAGAGGTCGGGTTAGGATTGGAGGTTGGCTCAAGAACTTTTTGAACTCTTGGAATGCTTCTTCGCATTCTGGAGTCCATTCGAACTGGCATCCCTTTCTTAGTAGAGAGAACAATGGAAGGGATCTTAATGCTGACCCTGCCAAGAACCTGTAGAGAGCTGCAAGTCGGCCATTCAGTTGTTGAACCTCTCTCAAGCAAGTCGGGCTTTTCATTTCTAGGATGGCTTTGTACTTGTCAGGATTTGCTTCGATCCCTCTTTGGGTTAGCATAAATCCTAGAAACTTTCCAGCCTCCACCGCGAAGGTGCATTTTGCGGGATTTAGCCTCATCCCATGCGACCTTATGGTGTTGAAAACTTGCGTGAGGTCTGTTAAGAGGTCGGCTTCTTCCCGGGTTTTCACCAGCATGTCGTCTACGTACACCTCCATTAAGTTCCCGAGGTGGGGAGCAAACACCTTGTTCATCAGCCTTTGGTACGTGGCCCCTGCATTTTTTAATCCAAAGGGCATGACCACGTAGCAATAATTCGCTCTAGGCGTGATGAATGATGTCTTCTCCTGGTCCGACTTGTACATCGGGATTTGGTTATATCCCGAGTAGGCATCCATAAACGACAAGTATTGATACCCTGAGCTGGAGTCTACTAGAGTATCAATGCTTGGAAGTGGATATGGGTCTTTGGGACATGCTTTGTTCATGTCGGTATAGTCGACGCACATCCTCCACTTGCCGTTTTGCTTCTTGACTAGCACTACGTTTGCTAGCCATGTTGGATATTTGACTTCTCTGATGAAGTCAGCTTCCAGGAGAGCTTGTACCTGCTCTTCCACCGCTTGAGCTCGTTCTGGGCCGAGTTTACGCCTTCGCTGTTGTACAGGTCGTGACCCCAGATATACCGAGAGCCTATGGGACATGAGCTCGGGGTTTATCCTGGGCATGTCGGAAGCTTTCAAGGCAAAGAGGTCAGAGTTATTTCTTAGGAGCTTTGTCAATCTTTGTTTTAGGTCTTCTTCTAGGTCGGCTCCTATGTTGGTATTTTTTCCTTCCTCTTTGCCGACTTGTACTTCTTCAGTTTTTCCTCCTGGTTGTGGACGTAGCTCTTCTTTGACTCTTGTGCTGCCGAGCTCTATGTTGTGGACTTCCTTGCCTTTTCCTCTCAGGTTCAGGCTTTCATTGTAGCATTTTCTCGCCAATTTCTGGTCTCCCCGTACCGTTGCTATCCCCGCAAGTGTCGGGAATTTCATGCAAAGATGAGGGGTCGATTGATGCGTGAGCATCTTGTCTATCTTTTTCTAGTGAATTTGCATCTAATTTGTTGAGTTTAATTAAGAATTAATTATATTTTAGCCACTATGGATGCTATTTTGAGTTTTGTGCAATACTGTTTATTTTAGATAGCATTTGGCGGAATTTGATGGAGTTTCTGTAGAGAAAGAGAAGAAGTCAAGGAAATGACCAGCGAATACCGACGCGGACGCATGGCTCACGCGACCGCGCGGAATGGAGAAAATCGCAATGACGCGATCGCGTGCCTGACGCGATCGCGTGGACTGGAATCTGCACAAATGACGCGAACGCGTGGACGACGCGGACGCGTCACATGCGCCACGTGCAGAAAATGTAGAAAAACGCTGGGGGCGATTTCTGGGCTGTTTTGAGCCAGTTCTTAGCCCAGAAAACACAGATTAGAAGCTGTAGAATGGACAGAACAAGTGGTCCCCACTTATCAACTAAAGATCTGTTAATTAATTCAAATCTTAAATTAGGAAAAGATATTATTTTAATTTTTAGTTTTAGATATTAGATTTTAAATTTATTAGGATTAGTTATAAAAGGAGGAAGCTTTCCTTCCTTTGTAGGGAGGTCCTGGGAGAGATTCCACCTCATCCCATCAGGGGAACATAACTGACAATCCTAATTTTCTTTCTTTTCTATGAACAACTAAACCTCCACTGTTAAGGTTAGGAGCTCTGTCTATTTGTATGGATTGATTTTATTACTTTTTCTATTTTAATTTATGTATGGATTTATATTTAAGAATTGTTTTCGCTCTTTATTTTATGAATTTGGGTGGAACGGAAGTATGACCCTCTTTCTATTTGAGTTCTTGTAAAACTTGGAAAAGCTCTTTACTTGAACAACAGCTTGAAAACATATTCTCCTAAATTTTAATTATTTGGACTTAACGGGATACGTGACATATAATCCTTTTATTTTTAGACAATTAGAGTTTTTGTGGCATATAAACTGGAATTTGATCATCACCCTCTAATTGGAATTAATTGACCAAAGAATTGGCTGTTAATGAATTTTAGAGGAGACTAGGAAGGTCTAAGGAATTAGGGTCTAGTCACATATAGTTTGCCATAAATTAAATCCTACATGATTAAAATAGTTAGTGAAAAAAATTAATCCGAAAAATAGATAACTCTGAAACCTTAACTATCTTCTCCATATTTTATTCCCAACTTATTTATCTGCCTATCTTTAATATTTTTTATATTGTTTAATGTCTTTTATGCTGCATCTCAACACTATTTTCTGTTTGTCTAACTAAGCCTATCAAACACTATTGTTGCTTGGTCCATCAATCCTCGTGGGATCGACCCTTACTCACGTAAGGTATTACTTGGTACGACCCGGTGCACTTGCCGGTTAGTAAGTGTGGTTGTAAAAATACCGCATCATCGACACCACTGCTCCGAGTTGATTTAGGGTAGCTCTGCCTATTAAGGCATTATATGCTGACCCCACGTCGAGGACTATAAAGTCTATGCTCAGAGTTTTGGATTTTCCCCCTTTCAGAAGGTCGTGTGAAGGGGTAGAAATCCTAGTGGTTTTATCGGCGTGTCGCCTAATCCGTATAAGGTATCGGGGTAGGCTCTTAACTCCTTTTCGTCCAACCCTAGTTTGTCGAACGCGGGCTTTGAAAAGGATGTCTGCTGAACTCCCTTGGTCTACTAGAGTTCTGTGGAGATGGGCATTGGCTAGGATCATGGTTATCACCACTGAATCATCATGTCCACGGATTACCCATTGCCCATCCTCCTTTGTAAATGAGATTGTGGGGAGGTCGGGTGATTCGCTCCCGACCTGGTAGACTCGCTTGAGGTGTCTCTTGCGAGATGACTTGGTGAGTCCTCCTCCCGCAAATCCTCCCGAGATCATATGTATGTGTCTCTCGGGGGTTTGCGGTGGCGGGTCTCTTCTGTCCCCATCCTCTCGCTTTCTCTTCCCATGATTGTCCGACCTTTCCATGAGATATTTATCAAGTCGACCCTCTCTGGCCAGCTTTTCTATCACATTTTTGAGGTCATAGAAATCATTTGTTGAATGACCATAGATCTTATGGTATTCACAGTAGTCGCTGCGACTTCCTTCCTTTTTATTTTTGATGGGTCTGGGAGGCGGCAGTCTTTCAGTATTGCAGATTTCTCGGTATACGTCCACCGTGGAAACCTTTAGAGGAGTATAAGAGTGATATTTTCTCGGTCTGTCGAGACCGAACTCTTCTTTCTTCTTGGGCTCTCTTTCTTTCTCTTTTATCGAGTGGGGATGCCCAGGTCGCCAATTCGGCTCTCGTAGTCTGGCATTCTCCTCCATATTGATGTACTTCTCAACTCTTTCTTGTACATCACTCAAGGAGGTGGGGTGCCATTTTGATATGGACTGTGAAAAGGGACCTTCTCTAAGTCCATTTACTAGCCCCATGATGACCGCCTCAGTGGGCAAGTCTTGAATCTCCAAACACGCTTTATTGAACCTTTCTATATAGTCACGTAAAGGTTCTCCGACCTCCTGCTTTATTCCCAGGAGGCTCGGTGCGTGCTTCACTTTATCCTTTTGGATGGAGAACCTCATTAAAAACTTTCTCGAGAGATCTTCGAAGCTGGTAACCGACCTTGGAGGGAGGCTATCAACCCACTTCATCGCCGCTTTTGATAGAGTGGTTGGGAAAGCCTTGCAGCGAGTTGCATCAGAAGCATCAGCCAGATACATCCGACTTTTAAAATTGCTTAGATGATGCTTCGGGTCCGTGGTTCCGTCATAGAGGTTCATATCAGGGCTTTTGAAGTTTCTTGGAACTTTTGCCCTCATGATGTCCTCACTGAAAGGATCCTCTCCTCCCAGGGACGACTCCTCTCGGTCGCCGTGGGAGTTCTGACTTCTAAGGGAAGATTCTAGCCTCAAGAGTTTTTCCTCTAACTCTTTTCGTCGCTCTATCTCTTCCCTGAGGTTTCGCTCCGCCTCTCGTTGTCGCTCTAATTCCTGTTCCAGTTGTTCCAAACGACCTTGATGACCATGGACCAATCCCATTAGCTCGGTTGCATGGGTGGCCCTTCCTTTCCTGATTCTCGTCCTTCCGAGGAGTTTACCTTTGGATTTTTTAACCCAAAGGTGCCCTCCCTATGTTGGTTGTCGGTTCCCTGGTGAAGAGTTGGGTCCGTGTCGTTGTTTTCGGTGTCCAGGTCTCCCTGTTCGGAATCGGACGCGATATGACCATCTTCTGGTGACTTGTCCGCCATCACTGGTCGATCTCTTGGGTCCCCGGCAACGGCGCCAATGTTACGATGGGTAACCGGAGATTAATGGGCTGGACTCGTTAGGTTGGCCCGATCGTCTGAGGAGGAAAGCCTTCGCAATAGATCACTCTTCTGGACCTCCGTCCGACTTGTGAGTATGAATGAGTGGGGGGTGGTACCTGTAAAGACATTCCGATGCCTAAGTCAGGAAGGGCATAAGCAGATTTAGGAAGTATTGAGACTTAGTGATACATGAGGAGTGTCAGTGTATTTATAGTGGTGAACCCATAACCATCATTGGAGTAGTTCCATCTTTTAAGGTGGATAACCGTCCCTTTATCTTAGGGAAGTTGAGATATGGCTCCTGAAAGTGAGTTGAGAAATTTTAGGGGCAGTTACTAGCTTGAATGAGTGCCTATCTGCCAGCTAATCTCAGTTCGCGACTTCTTTAGGGCAAGACATGTTAAGAACCAATTTCTCCAGGAAAAGATCAGTGTAGGATGAAGCCCAATCTTTTGAGTTGGACCTTTCGTTTGGACCTAGGCCTTAGCGTTGGGTCATGGTATAAACACCTTTATATGATAAACTTTCATTTTTTTCTATACTTATGTTCAAATAATTCTATTTTTCATTTAAATTTATATTTTTTATTTTCTTTTATAATATCTCATACTATTTATATAATTTATATAATTCATCGTTAAATATAATTTATTTTTGTGATAAGTTGAATAATAAAATTTATTTAAATAACTTACAAATAAAAATATAAATAAAATATATAAATAACAATAAAATATAATTTAATGTCATATCTCTTTTAATAACTATTAATCTAAAAAAAAATTGTCAACATTATGCGAATGCTTTTTATTCTATCAAAATCAATTTTACAAACTAAATTTCATCTACAAACGTGGATCCAAACGCACGCCAAATTCTAACATCTATATAACAAATATTTAAATATCAACAATATTTTAACCATATATAACTCGCAACACACAACAAAAACAAATAAATTACTATTACCAAGTTACTTGTAATGGTGTAAATTACCGAATAATTAAAGGAAATGTCATCCTTTTGTGTAAAACCTTCAAAAACTATTCGACTATAGAAATCTAATTTTTTCTTGAAACCTTTTTACACTAAAGTTTTAGATAAATCGATCATCTTCTAAAAGCTTTATTAATCAGATGATTTTATAGCTCAAATTATATTATAATTTCGTATTCTCCATCTTTATTTTAATCTGCTATTTTTTATTTAAAATTATATAAAAAAAAAAAAACTTTTTTCCCGCTCCCGCCCTTAGTTACGTCACTTCCCTAATCCCTAGTACCCGCCCTAAAAACAGAGAAGGTCGCGACGGAGAAAATGACACGACAGCATATACATAACTGCAGTATAATACAATTTCTGCCAAAGAAAAATTATAACTTTTACTATAATAAACTACATATAATAACCATCATACAAATTCACGTTGCACCAAATTATTGAATATAGCTATATTCAGTTCACGCAAATTTGATAGTTCAAATGACATAATCTTTCGATACTTATACTCTCCTCTAAAAAGTCGTGAATTAGAATCTACCCATCTTTGATATTAAAAAAAAAAAACAAGCTAGCTTTAAAATTGGTATTAAGCAAATAATACCTTTGCCGCGATTGCGCACACATACAAATCAAGCAACAAAGCAGCGTGATCTTTGTGTTTCGAAATAGAAACCGAAAATACATTAAAAAAAGGCTTCACTACTTCAAAAGGGGGTCAACAAATTAAACAGACAAAAAGTAAGAGAGCTCACTACATATGTATATAAGTTCTATAGTTAATTAAACCATAACTAACTAGCTAAACATGTTGCCTAATTGAGAAAGTAGACATAACACTAATATTAATTAAAAAAGTTTAAAGGCAAGTAACTTTATCAAATTCTAACCAGCATATAACCAACAAGAAAAAGTGAGCCATTGGATAAAATCTCACACCAATCTCACACCATTAAAATCATCATTGATGGCTATTTGATGGCTGCAAATCACAAAAGTTACTGCCCACCAGTATTTCTCATATTAATTAGTAGTCTAGGAGAATGAACGGCACAAAGGGCAAGTGGTGTGCATGTTATCAAACCATTTGTCTAAGCAGCTTGTGTGGAAGAAATGCTTGCAAGGCAACTCGCTAACCTCTTGATTCGCTTCGAACCCTGTGAGGCACACGCAACACTCCACCATAACACTCTTATTGTTGTTGTGGCACAATGACTTGTAGTGTGTTATGGACACACTTCTTGGCCTAGAACAACTCGAACTTTCGCATGATGTTGTGTCTTGAAACATGCTACTATACGATGATGGGTAATATGAAGAACTGGTATCTGAAGAAGTGGTGGCACCAACAGCTTGAAGCACCGATCTAAACATGTTCTTCAATATAGCAACAGACATAACCGTGTTCATCACAATTAAAGGTATCACCCCTTCAGCTGCACATGGGTAATTTGAGAGACCCATTGTTGTTAATGCTTGAAATTAGAGAAAGGAAAACAAGTGCGAAGTCACTCACTACTCACTGTGAATTTATCACTATGATACTATACATTGACAAAAATGACAAAAACATAATATAAATAGTATCGTGAGACACATTCTATTTATATAAGTTCTTATTTCTTAAACTAGAATGAGACTAACCTAACCATGGTTCCGAAGTTGAGTAACCAAGGGAAATGATGTTACACGTGGCGACACGTGTTGGAAAATGGTAAGTAGCAAGGACTTTTGTGTGAAAACAAAAAAATAAATAAGTAATGTGGCGCTTTCAAGTGTCACGAGGAGGGAGGAGGGTAAAGTTATAGGAGGCCACGTGTCCAAGAGGCTACGCGGTGGCCACAGTAATTGTGACTGGTGGCATCGATCACAGCCTTTCAGCTGCTTCACACAACGAAGTTTCTTGATCTCCGCTGATGGGTCCGCGTATGTATCCGTTCTTTTAGAAAAATATATATGAAAACCAATATCTTTTTTTAGTAATAAAATTTGGTATAAATGATTTTTGAGAGTACATATCTCTTTTTTAATTTTTTTTAAAAATAATATTTTTAATATTTAATTTTATGCATAATATTTTTATTTATATCAAAATTAGATAATAAACTTAATTTTATCTAAAAGTTAAGCATAAAATTAAAAACATTCAAAAATATTTTTAAATATAAATAAAAAATTTAAAAATAAAATTAAATGAATCTACAAAGTTCAGAATATAATAAAATTAAATGAAATATTCTACCCTAATTTTTATTATATATTACAATATTATAATTCGAATCTAAAATTTACTTTGAACGGGTAAAAAGTTAATGTTTTTTTGGAATGAATAAATAAATAAATAAATAAATAAATAGATCTCAATCGGACTCAACAAAAAAGTTTGATACCTACCGTGACATACCACGAAGATTGAAGGATTTTTTTTTTTCAATTTTTAAAATTACTATTCCACTCAAGTTAAAATTCATCGTAAGATAAAATTTACCGCAATCTTTTTTAACTGCTTGAAAAGCTCGGGCAGGATTGTTCTGGTCAGCTTATTAGTGTTGAGATCCAAACAAATCAAGCTGTGGCAGTCGTCCAGTTCCGTCGGAATGCTGCTAGAGAATGAGTTGTTGCTAAGCTTTAAGATCGTCAAATTCAAAAGCTTTCCAGTTCAGAGAATCTCTCCCGTAAGTCTGTTGTTCGAAAAAGAAATCCAATTAAATTGCGTGTAGTTGCTTAAACCCGCAGGAATGCCTCCTGTTGGTTCATTGAAGTCCAAGATCAAACTGCAGCGTCTTTATGTTACCCAGTTCCTGCAAAATCTCATCGGAGAACAAGTTCAGCCATATGACAGTGGTTGAAACTCAAATCCAATCCCACTAGGTTGGAACAGTTGCTGAGAGTGGACGGAATAGAATGGAATAGAACCTGTAAAGTGATTATTCTGTAGGAACAGTTCCTTCAACGATTCCTAAGATCTTGACACAGTCACTTCGAAATTGTACCATAGAAGTTGTTCGAATTTAGATCCAACTATTCCAAACGCTCTATCTCTGTCAATGACTCCGAAAGCAATGCTTCGAACTGGTTGAACCCAACAGAAAGCTCCTCAACCCCTCCATTTTCACAAAAATCTCAAGCGGTAACTCATCGAAGAATCTGTTAGACAATATATCGAACGAGACGAGAGACGAGCAAGACGTGAACTCGTCAGGAACTGGACCCGTGAAGTTGTTGGATGAGAGATCGAGTTCGAGAAGTTGTCCGCCATGGCGACCGAAATCTGGCTGGTGAAGTGGTTGCCAGAGAGGTATAGGAACTAGAGCGAACCGATTGGGAGGAAACGGAGATTGTCCGCCATGGCGACCGGAATCTGGCTTGTGAAGTGATTATCAGAGAGGTAAAGGAACTAGAGCGAACCGATCGGGAGGATTAATTGTAGTTTTGAAGGGGAAGGACTTCTTTTATCCCGTCTTCCAAACTACCATTCCACTTTATTTATATATATATATATATATATATATATATATATATATATATATATATATATGGCAGAATCTCACTTGCAACCGACTTGACATGAAATTATTTTTGGATGAATGATACATGTTATTATTTGGTTTAAAAAAATCGGTTTATTTTATACAAATAATTTAATTAAAAAATTAATTGATATAACTATGATTTAAATTTTTTATTGTATTTTATTTTAAAAATAAATTGACTAATTTAAATTGAGAAATTGTAGTTAATTATTTATTATATAATTTTTTTAATCAAAATTATAATTAAAAATTATTAAAAAATAAAATTATCTAATATATTGGACCAACTCAATGTTAATCAGTTTTTTTTCTATTATAAAATATAAAAAAATTAATTCTAAAAAAAATTATATTATTTTTTAAGATTTAATTTTTTATTCTATTTTCATAAAATTTGCACAAAATTCACCTGTTACATCGGCTAAACTTATTTATTTACGTAAAGTTTGTTTATAGACTCAGCAAACTTATTTACGTTTTATTTTTAAATTAAAAGAATATACTTATTTTTTTGGTGACTAAAGAATATACTTATTTAAAATAATATGAGTACGTTTATTTAAATTTAAAAAATTTTAAAATAATAAGAGTATATTTAGTTAAAATATTAAAATTTTAAATTTCAAATAAACTTATTTATATTAATTTTAAATTTTATTTAAAATAATACGAATATATTTATTTAAATTAAAAAATTAAAATAATAAGAGTACATTTATTTAAAAAAATTTAATTTAAAAATAATATAAGTGTATTTATTTGTTAGTTAAAAATTAACAACCGTTATTTATTTAAAAAGTTAAATAAATATAATTAATTATATGAGTACAATAATACAAATACATACAATTTTATAAATTATTAATTTAAATTATATTTATTTAAATTTTAATTATAAACTAATACAAATTTTATAATTTAAAATTCTAATTATTTAAATAAAATTAAATTGATTAAAAAATAAAAATATACTAATACAATTCAAATAGTATTAAAACTTAAACACTGAGTTTATAAACAAACTTTACGTAAATAAATAAGCTTAGTATAGGTGAATTTTATGCAAACTTTATGAAAACACAATAAAAAAATTAATCCTAAAAAATAACATAATTTTTTTTAGAATTAATTTTTTTATATTTTATAATAAAAATAAACAATTTTATTAACATTGAGCTGATCCAATATACTAGATAATTTTATTTTTTTTAATGATTTTTAATTATAATTTTGGTTAAAAAAATATATAGTAAACAATTAACTACAATTTCTCAATTTAAATTAGTCAATTTATTTTTAAAATAAAATACGATGAAAAATCTAACATCATAATTATATCAATTGATTTTTTAATTAAATCATTTATATAAAATAAACCAATTTTTTTTAAACCAAATAGTAACACGTGTTATCCATTCAAAAACACTTTATGTGAAATATATATATATATATATATATATATATAGTGTATTTTAATTTATTTTTTATTTATTAAATGTATATAATTGTAACAAATTAAAGTTAGTCAAAATAGTAAACACTTTATTATTTATTCAAACGATCTTAAATTTGAGTCTTATAAATAACAAAATATTATCTTAATAATATTTTTTTCAACATATTAATATATAAAAATTTCTATTTTTTATATATTTAAAATTATACTAAGAATATGTCGTTTTATAAATAAAAGGAAGAGAGTAGAGACTATAATTTTCTATTTTTCTTATTTTTTATTTCTCTTTTTCAGAACTAGCATTGATTACAATATTCCAAAAACATACAATAATTTAATTGATTTCTTAGTGTAATGCACTATTCAATCATATCATCTTGGTATTTGGGTCCTCTTTCCGATCCCTTATCGTTTTCTTCATTTTTAATTAGGCAACAATTATTCAATAATTTTAGTTATGGATATGTTTGAATAAATTGTTAGTATTTTCTTTAAATGGAAATATGGAATGGCGAGATAAATATATAAATATATATATGTTACATAAACAAGCAGACAAGTATATTATGGAATTTTGTGTTGTTAGATAGGGATCAAGATTTTTATAAGATTTTTATAGGATACAGAGAAGGATAGGAACAAGCCAACATACAACTTATGATCCACTTGTTATTTTTGCATAATCAAAGGGTAATTTAAATTTTGTATTCTATTAGTTTTTTTTTATTATCATGTAGTTGATGTAACAATTTACAAACTGTTAACAAATTATTAATAATATAATACATATTTAACTCTTTCTTTTTATTTTTTTTAATTTGATTTAAACTCATTCTTGTTATATATTATCAACTTTTATTTAAATAAATAAATATGGATCAAACATGAAATATTAATAAATACATAAACCTTATAAATGATAAATAATTTATATATAAAGAGTAAACAACGGTATACCATTGAAATTTTATATAAAAAAAATCCATTTTCTTTCGGTGAATTTTATGATATCTTTTGTTTTAGTATTTAAATTATTTAAATTGTCTTTTAAAATAAAATATATAATCATTTTTTCTATTTAAATAAGTAATAAAAAAGACTCTACTACGTACCAATAGATGCTCGTATAGTTGATCAAACTAAATATTATAAATAGTATAAAAACTAAATATTATAAATAAAAATTTAATTTTTATATATTATCAAAATAAATATAAGCGTTTTTTTCTTTTTATTTGGTTTGGATAGAGTGGGTTATTATTATTTCAAACTGAACCTCTCCTTAAACAGATTCACTTAGAATCTCTCTCTCGCTCTAGCAACCAGTCTTCTATATATTATTCTTTCTCGTTTTGGTTTTTCTGCAAGTTGTATATACTTCAAGAATCTAATAATTAAATTTAAGAAAACTCGACGTTAAATTCAGTTCTTGTATATATATGTAAAAACATGTACAAGAAACTAAACTTTTAATTTTTTTAACTAAAGAAAAGATTAAGACTAATTTGTCACATTAAAAATATATCAGGGACTATTTTTCTTTCTATTTTATTACAAATTAATATATCAAATATGCGAAAAGATAAGAAACAAAACTGTTAATTTTTTATTAGAAAATATTTTTTTACAAATAAAAATTATTGAAAGATAAGTTAGAAATTTATTTTATTATTATTATTATTATTATTATTATTATTATTATTATTATTATTCTTTTTATAAAGTTATAGTAGTATTTGATAAGCTTGAAAATGAAGAGTGAGAAAAATATGATTTAAAGAGTGAGATGCGTGTGAAGCGTGTGTATAATGAAAAAGGAGAAGAACAACGTCGGATTGGGGACTTATCTACAAACTGTGAATGATGCAAAGGAAGAATCCGCCAATACAGCAACCGCCTCAAGTAAACAGGGTGCGGGGCCTACGTTTTCACTTCGTCGATATACGTCACAATCTTATTCTTTCCATTCAGTTTTCAAGCCCAACTCAAAAACCATCTCACACGGATTCCTTCCAATGTTAGAATTTAGTGAAATTAATTTGGGTTGGTTTAGAAATTAGTTTATTAATTTATTTAAAAATTCTTATGAATTTAAATTTTGTTTTAAATTAAGATTTATAAAGAATTAATCTTTGATCCCTCAAGTTAGAGAATAACAAAATTCACTTAGACAAATGTATCTTTTATACAAGATTTAATAGGAAACAAATTTCATGAATCAATTAAATAGAATCTATTAATATTATAAGAACAGAAATATATAGAAAATTAAACGAACTTAAAACTGATATATATTGGATAGGATTAGAGTTGATCATAGATTAGATCCGATCCGAAAATTATGGATAAATTTTAATTTTTAAATTTATATATCCGCAAAAAAATAATAATAAATAAATAAATAAATAAAAATTATATATAGTTAAACTATAACCTATATCTAGCAAACAAATCCTAAATCCCTTCTCCCGTTTCGGCTCACTGCCTCCCTACCTCAATTCCAATCTTATCTCACTCTCTCTAAGTCACCGTCTTATTGTTATAACAAAAAAAAATAGTTATTCAATTTTCTGTATTCTTGTTTGAATTATGGGTCTGTTTGTTGGTATGAAAAAAAGATAATTTATTTGATCTTTTTCTTAATTTTTGGTATAATTTTGTATTTTTGTTTGAGGTTTTTGTTAAGGTAAGTATATATGGGTGTCTCAATTTTCTCATATTAAAAGAAGTAAGTTATAGACAAAACAATATTAATGAAGTTTAAAAAGTAAAATTTTGTATGTTTATAAAAATATGTATGGGACAAAAAGAATACACACAATAATAATATAAAGTAAATATTTTCTCTCTCTCTTTTTTATATACACTATAATATAAAGTACTTATTTATTTTTTTTCTTCACATATTACTAATATAATATTAATATATTATCTTTATAGTAGTATAATAGTATCAGTAAATACTGATAGTAGTGTTTTTTTATTTATACTTTATTTTATTACCTCTTTCTTATTTATTTTACAACACGTTATCAGTACGAGACTTTGATCAAATTTTTAGAAAGACTAAGGTAACAAATTTTTATTATGTCGAAACTCTCTCATCTTGAATTTAATGCTCTTAATGTATCTGGAAACAACTATTTATCATGAATACTAGATGCTGAAATCAATCTTAATTCAATAGATATTAGAAATACCATTAAGGCTGACAATAATGTATCCCAAAAGGATAAGGCCAATGCCATGATTTTTCTTCATCGTCGTCTTGACGAAGGATTGAAAAACGAATATCTCACATTAAAAGATCCTGCAGATCTGTGAAAAGACCTTGAAGAAAGGTATAATCATCAACAGACAGTGATACTTCCTCAAACCCGATATGTTAGAGAAAACTTTTTTGACCTTCTATGCCTCGAATGTGCTCCTGCAGCAGCAGTATCGAGAAAAAGGATTTAAAAAGTATTATGAGTTAATTTCTTACCTTCTTGTTGCTGAACGCAACAATGAATTACTTTTAAGGAATCATGAAGTGCGCCCAACTGGCGCCGCCCCATTTTCTGAGGCAAGTGCGACAAATCATTATCCATGAAAAGGTAAATGGCAAGGTTTTGGTAATAAGAAAAGTTATGGAAGGAAAAAGAATTATATTCACAAGAAAGGATCTCACCAGAAGTGGGATAAAGAAAAAAATAATGGGTAAAATAAATCAATTGAGGATCCTGAAGGAAATATTGGCTATTTGATCAATGATAGAATTGTTTAATATGTGAGTTTGTTAAGTATTCATGTAAATAAATAATAAACTTTTTGTTAAGTTTTATTTTTATGCATCTGAATTTTAAATATATTATTTATGAATTTCAAAATTATTGAATTTGTATTTCTACTCATTTTATTATTATTATTTGTCTTTGAAAAAAATGGTAAGGACATATAATGAGGATGTATGCCTTGCGAATAGTGCAAGTTTGCACACTATTCTTAAAATTAATATATATTTTACCTATCTTATACCAAAAGAAGAATATGTTAATACTATTATTCATCCACCATGTGGATCTTTTAGATATTTTATGGTCCTAATAGACGCATCTTCGAGATGGTCACATGTGTGCTTATTGTCTTCTCACAACCTGCCGTTTGCGAGATTACTTGCTCAAATTATTCGATTAAAAGCACAGTTTTCAGAAAATCCAATCAAAGCAATCCGTCTTGATAATGCTGGTGAATTTACTTTCCAAGCCTTTGATGCTTATTGTATGGCTAATGGAATAAGTGTTGAACATCTAATAGCTTATGTTCATACACAAAATGGGTTAGCAGAATCACTTATTAAACGCCTCCAATTAATTGCTAGACCCTTACTTATGAGAACAAATCTCCCAACCTCGGTTTGAGGGCATGCTATTTTACATGCCGCGCCACTTATTCGTTTGAGGCCAACGAGTTACCATCAGTTCTCTCCTATGCAATTAGCTTTTGGCCAGCAGCCAAATGTTTCCCATTTAAGAATATTCAGATGTGCGATACATGTTCCCATTGCACCACCTAATCGCACCAAAATGGGACCTCAAAGAAAATTGGGGATATATGTTGGATATGATTCTCCCTCTATAGTGAGGTATCTTGAGATACAAATCCCTCGATCAGGGCAATGTGACCTGGAAGTTCAAAAGATTATACATTTGCAAAGAATAGCAAATGAATTGCCTGATGTATTTTCTGATACAAAGAGGATAACCAAATCTTATATACCAGCGGAAAATTCTCCAATTCGAATTGATGTCCCAGTTGGACAAATTGCCACCAAACAAATACACGCCAGAAGCGTGGCAGGCATGTCAGTTCCAAAGACAAAAATCCTCGAAAGAGAAAAGAGGTAAATACTATTCCTATTGAAAAAGACATAGTAAAGACACCTGCAGTTGTCCAAAATTCTAATATAATTTTAACGCCAGAAGACGTTCAGGTACCTGAAAATTGTAAAAATGACGAGATCTCGATAAATTATGTCTTTACAGAAGAGAAATGGGATCGAAATAAGACAATTGTCAATGAAATATTTGCATATAACGTGGCATTAAATATCATGCATGAAAGTAAGGATCTTGAGCAAAGATCAGTCGAAGAATGTCGACAAAAAAATGATTGGCCAAAATGGGAAGAAGCCATGAAGGCTGAATTAGACTCGCTTGCAAAATGTGAAGTCTTTGGACCTATAGTCCGTACACCTGAAGATGTAAAACCTGTTGGATACCGATGGGTATTTGTGAGAAAACGAAATGAGAAAAATGAAGTTGTGCACTACAAAGCCCGACTTGTGGCACAAGATTTTTTACAAAGGTCCTGTATAGATTATGAGGAAACATATTCCCCTGTAGTGGATACAATAACATTGCATTATTTGGTCAGTCTATCCGCATATCATAAACTACATATGCATTTAATGGATGTGGTAACAGCCTACTTATACAGCTCATTAGATCGGGATATCTATATGAAAGTTCCTGAAGGACTAAAGATGTCTAAACTATCCAATGAATATTCGCAGGGGTTATACTCAGTTAAAGCAATCTGGACGAATGTGGTATAATCGTCTTATTGAGTATCTGGCCAAAAATGGATTCAAGAATGATGGTATCTGCCCATGTATTTTCATAAAGAAAACTATATCTGAATTCATTATAATTGCTGTGTATGATGATGATTTAAATATTATTGGAACTCTTGAAGAGATTCCAACAATTATAAAAACTCTAAAAGAAGAGTTTAAGATGAAAGATCTTGGAATGACTAAATTTTGTCTTGACCTGCAGATCAAACATATAAAAAGTGGGATCTTTATTCATCAAACAACATACACAGAGAAGATCTTGAAAAGATTTTATATGGATAAATCACATCCCTTGAGTACACCAATGATCGTAAGATCTTTGGATGTGGAAAAGGATCAATTCCGTCCTAAAGAAGAAAATGAAGATATCCTTGATCCTGAAGTACCATATCTTAGTGTCATTGGAGCGCTAATGTATCTTGCTAATAATACACGACCCGATATATCATTTGCTATGAATTTACTAGCAAGATATAGTTCCTCTCCAACCAGAAGATATTGGAGTGGAATCAAACAAATCTTTCGATATCTTCATGGAACGGTTGATATGGGATTGTTTTATCCCTATGGATCCAAGTCACAACTAGTTGGCTATGCAGATGTTGGATACTTGTCTAATCCACACAAAGGGAGATCTCAAACAGGATACCTGTTCACATATGGTGGTACAGCTATATCATGGAGGTCCACGAAACAGATGATAGCAGCAACCTCCTCTAATCATGCTGAAATACTAGCGATACATGAAGCAAGTCGCGAGTGTTTTTGGCTCAAGAGTTTGATCCAATATATCTTGTCATCATGTGGACTGATTGATCATAAGATAGCTCCAACTGTCCTATTTGAAGATAATACAGCATGCATTGCTCAACTTAAAGGCGGATACATCAAAGGTGATATAACAAAGCATATTTCTCCCAAATTCTTCTTCACTAATGATCTTTAAAATCAATGGACAATTGATGTCCAACAGATCCGCTCAAGTGACAATCTGGCAGATTTATTCACAAAGTCACTCCCAAAATCCTCCTTTGAAAGATTGGTACATGAGATTGGGATGCGTCGATTTCGAGACATTAAATGATGTCGACAAGAAGGGGAGACTGTACTCTTTTTTCCTTGGTCAGATTTTTTCTCATTGGATTTTTCTTGACAAGGTTTTTAATGAGGCAGTCCCTATCACAAAGGATATTATACTATTTTTCCTTCACTAAGGTTTTTTTCCACTGGATTTTTCTTTGGTAAGGTTTTAACGAGGTATAATCCTAAATGGTTATCTAAGACGGAGTGTTAAGATAAGTATATGATGTGGATGACCATTAATATGGGCGGCTCAGTTTTCCCATATTGAAAGAAGCAAGTTATAGACGAAACAATATTAATGAAATTTGAAAAGTAAAATCTTGTATGCCTATAAAAACATGTACGGGACAAAAGAAATACACACAGCAATAATAAAAAATAAATACTTTTTCTCTCTCTTTCTTATATACACTACAATATAAAACACTTCTTTACTTTCTCTCTTCACATATTACTAATATAATATTAATATATTATCTTTATAGTAGTATAATAATATTGGTAATACTGATAGTAGTATTTTTTATTTATACTTTATTTTATTATATTTTTCTTATTTATTTTACAATAATTTTTTTATTCTTTTTAAATTTTTTAATTTTTAGGATCCTTTTCTTAATTTTTAGTTGGTTCTGTTTGAATTTTTTTTCACTTTTTAAAATTTTAAAAATATTTTTTTATTTTTCAATTGAATTCGAACATAAAAAATGTGGATACTGAATCCAATCCTATGAGTTTAATGCAAATTGAATCAAAATTTAACAATATCTGATTTAATTTAATCCGTGTGTGGTCTTAGATAGGACAAGGCACCACAATAAAAAATTAATAAACTTAAGAACGTCACAGGAATGAATCTCTTCATAAGTTCAAAGAATTCTATAAAGAACTAAATAAAGAATAAATTTCATAAAATATTAATATTGAATTATTGATGATCTGATTTTATATAACCTAGAAACTTCTATTTAAAGATGGAGTGGATAAGGGCAGAATGAATTGGAAAGAATTCACTAACGTAAAATTTTTTTACCAAGTCTTTAATGTTCCACTATATTGAAAATAGCTAATCACTTAATATTTTCTTAGTAAAACTAAACATTCAAGATGCTAAATGGAAAATAAGTTTTAAATATTCCACTAAGCATTTATTACACTTTGAAATAACATAAAAACTAATAAGGGGTTATACAGCTCATTAATTTCGCAAATGCCTTTTTAGTCATGCATCTTCATGATTAATGATCCAAATAACAACCTTGGGCTCCAATTCTTCTTGCTTTGGATATTTTCCAAGTATAGTTACAATAATTTGTTGTAAAGTCTCTTTAGTCTAAGGTTCTAAGAACCGGACCGGTGATCAAACCACTCTAGTCATTGATTCACTAGTTTATTAGTCCAACCGGTTCAACCAAAAAAACTGTTTTAAAATAAAATAAAAAATAAATTATAAATATGCAAGTATTAAGTTGAAGGTATAGGGTAGTATGAAATTTTTCCAATGGAGTGGTAAATTACTTTTTTAGGATTTCTTTTTTTTTTTAATAGTAATTACAAAATAGCAAGTACAATTCCTCATCAGTACACAAAATGTTAAAAGAAATATCTCACAAGAATAGGAAGAATATCAAATGAATTATCATAAATCCAACTGAAAAAAATAAACATAGTACTTGGATAAACAAATTTGATAACATTATTAATAACAAAGTTGGCAGTGGACTACCGCTAGAAAGACTTCACCAAATGAAAGAGCATGCAGGCTTTAAGAGACAATAGACTTGGATTTGTGCAGCAGCATTTTGGATGAGTTGCTTTGAGGACTATTTGGTGAAACTAAGCTTTCTTGGTGAAACTAAGTGCTCATAACAAACAGAACAATTTCTCAAGATACATAAATAAGTGCTCATCCTCTGAATAATCATCTGAATTGATACAAGGCAGGAAAAAATGACCATAAGTCTCTTTACCCAAGTCAAAATAAACAACTATATCTGAACTCAACAATCAGCCTTCAGCACCAAACATTACAAAACATTAACCAATAATCACACTAAACCTGCAACCAGCAATTACAAAACAGCAACTACAAAACAACAAACATTGTACATTATAAAACATTCCAAATCAGTGATGACACTAAACCTGCACCCAGCACCCAGCAACCAGCAATTACAAAACAGCAACAAACATACAAAACATTACAAAATATTACAAGAAAATTTGAACAAAAATTTCAGAAATTAAAAGAAAGAAGAAGAACCGAGCATTCAGAAATTAAACAAATAAGTAACTATTTCAACAAATCAGTAACTATTTCAACAACAAATTAAATACCAACAGCAGCAATGCAGCATAACAAATCACTGATCGCAAATTTCAAATTCAAAACACACACTGATCACAAATTAATTAATTTCAGATTCAAAAATCACAAATCACTCATCAGACATTCAAAATCAAATTCATAACACTGAAACAGCTCAAAATAAAAAATAAATTTCTTGATTTTAGCTAAGTAATTTTTGGTAGAAAGATTTGGTTTCTTCACACTTTTTAGCTTATTCTTGAATTGTCTCAATTTTGTTTTGTTTGAACTTTGAAGCAATGAAGTGCTGCTACAACTTGAATATTTGACTAAATGCTTAAAAGACTGAATAACAAAAGACTAATACACAAATTTAAAAAAAAAATGAAAAGCTGATTGAAACAGGGGAAAAAGAAATCCAAGGGTCACTTTCGCTCTCATCCAAGGCTGTGCTGGATTGGAAACAACCAAAAAACCTGAAGCAGCTTAGGGGTTTTTTGGGTTTGACAGCTCAAACTCAAAAACAAAATCACTAACCTTCCACCGACAGCAGGACGACGACGGCGACTTGACGGCGCAGCAGCTGGAAGCCTTGAACACCGAAGTCACCGACGAAGACAGGACGACGTGCTGAGCTAGAAAGCCTAGTAGAGAAGGTCTGACCGCATGGATTTGGGACAGGGGAAGGAGGAGGATTGAGAAGTAGACAGCGGCGCAGCAGAGAAGTGGATGACGGCTTGACCGAGAGGAGGAGGAAACGGCGGCACTTGCGATGATTCTTCCTCTGTGAGCGCGACGGCGGCGAAAGAGAGCACCTTCGAAGCTATAAGCCTTGAACAGAACACGAAAGGAGACACCGAGAGAAGGAGCACCTTTGAACGGGACAGTGGCTGCGGTGAAATAGAGCTAGCGCCGGCGGGACCGTGGCAGCGCGAAAGGGCTCGCCGGCGTTGAGAGGAACGGCTAGCTCGAGGGTGATGGGAGGGACGAGGGAGCGTGTGCTGCTGCGTCGTTGGAGATTTGGAGTGGGTTAGGGTTGGTAACGCAAGAGTTGGGGAGGGGGTTACTGAAAGCTAAACGCGCGTTGAGTGTTTTTGGGCCAAGCAAAAAACCGGCCGGGTCCCGGTTCGGTTCGACTGACCGGTTGCCGGCCGGTTTAGCGGTTCAACAACGATTTTCATTTTTTTCGGTTTTGGCATAAAACCGAATCGTAATTCTCACCGGTTCACGGTTCAACCGGTTCGATCGGGCAGTTCGAACCGATTTTCAGAACATTGGTTACAACCAAGGTTCGAAAAACCTGACCGATCATCAAACCGCTCTAGCTACTGGTTCACTGGTTTATTGGTCCAACCGGTCTAACCAATGGTTCAACTGAAAAAACTGTTTTAAAATAAAATAATAAATAAATTATAAATAAACATCCTAAAATATAATTATAGTATAATATAAATATTAAAATAGTTTTCAAATTTAAAAAACTACATTAAATGTCATCAACCAGATTCATATAATCTTATTAATATACAAACTCAAGTTAAATAGTATAAAGAAATTTCAAATATTAAATGTCAACATAAAAATTTATCAATCATCAAAACCTCAAGATGTTCTTGTGAGTTTTTTTTTTTGGGATAATTATTTAAACATATTATGTAATTATGATTGTGATTTCAACTATTGTGCTAAAGAAACCTTCAAGTAACAAGGATATGCTAATGGTGGTGGTGTCTTCTGAGGCATCAATGTCTCTTCATCCAGCTCCTCCAATTTCTTCAGCTAAAGCCATAACAAAAGGAATGGTACCAGAAAATGAGGTAGTTAATAGATCATCAAATAAGAAGCTTTTTGTTATTACAAGTGAAGATGAATAGGCCAATGCACAAGTTTGAATGTAGCAACTTAACAGAACTTAACAGCAACAAAAGTTAAATACCAGCAACAAATAATCACTCTAAACCCTGAAATCAATAACTATTTCAACAAAAATTCAGAAACATCATACTTAAAAATTAAAAAACGGCAATAGCAGCATAACAAATCCATTTTAATCAACAATTTCAACAACACAAAATCAATGATTTAATTAATTTCAGATTCAGAAATCACAAATCAGAGTATCAGACATTCAAAACACTAAACCTTCACTCAGCAATTACAAACAAAGCCAGCAAAACCAGCACAACCAGTAACTACAAATCAAAGCCATTAGCAAATTTGAACAAAACAATTAGGAGCCATCAGCAAAATCAGCAATTAGAAAACAAAGCCAGCAATTACAAAACACTAAACCTTCACCCAGCAATTACAAACAAAGCTAGCAAAACCAACATAACCAGCAACTACAAATCAAAGCAAAACCAGCAACTACAACACAATGAAAAACAGATATGAAATTAAAAAGAGCCCCACAACACAATGAACAATAACAAGTTAGGAGCCATCAGCAATTAAAAACAGGACCCACAACACAATGATTAACCATGTTCTTAACCTAAAGCAGGAGCCATCAGCAATTAAAAACAGGACCAAAACAGAGTAACAGTTACAATTTTCCAGCATATTAGGTGCTCTGGACCAAAACAGAGTAACAGTTAGAATTACAAAATAGCAAAACACTAAAACAGCAATATTAGCCTATTAGGTGTTCTGGATACAAATCACATAACAGAGACAGTTTCTAGCATTATCAACCAACCCAAACATACATACAAGGAAGACCATAGATACAAGGAATTGAAGAACAAAGAACGAATTTCCACAGCAATCAGAACCATACATACAAGGAAGACCGAAGAACAAAGAACGAAGAATGAAGACTGAAGTCCGAAGAACGAAGACTGAAGACCGAAGAAGAAGAACCAAACTTCAAGCCAAGACCCAAGAAGAATTGAAGCAATATGGATCAAAAATTGAAGAAGCTCAGAGAAGATGAAGACGAGGAGCACTCACCTGGGTTCGAGAAGCCAGCGAAGACGAAGAGACCTGCTGACTTACTGGTTCCTGAGGACTTGGGGACGGCGGCGGCGCTGACGACCTCTGAACGGCGTCGACAGTGGAGGGCTACGGTTCAGGGTTCTTAGGGCTAGGGTTCGGCGACGATGGAGTCCTTGGAGTGAGCTGTGAGGTGATTAGGTGAATCTGAATGAATGGGGAAAGGGGGATTGGAGAACGAGTGTTATCGGGTTTTCTTTTTTTTTTTTTTTTTTTTAAAAAGTAAAATACGGCATCGCTTTAGAGGAACCGGCCGGTTACCGGTCCGGCCCAACCGGCCGGTTTTTGGACGGTTTTTTCCCAAGCGGTTATAGGAGGAGGACCGAACCGTTTGCGTCACCGGTAACTCCGTAAAAAATTAGTCATCTCTCTACCAAGGCCATGAAAGCTGAAAAATCTGAAATCTGAAATCAGAATTCAAAACCTCACAGATAATACTTTCTTTGAAAGAAAAATTGGCTGAAACATTTCTTTGAGTAACATCCAACATTATGTTCCTCTAGATTTAACCGACATACTTGTACAAAACTGAATCCAGGCAAAAAGGTGACTTTTGACCTTTCAAGAAGACTCTGTTTCTGTGCTACCATTGTTTTCTTTAAGAGCCTCAGAATTTTCACTTGCGACTTGCTCCTCTTGCTGTGCTTGCTCAGGCTTTGCAGGTCCCGGACCAGCTGATACCTTCACCATTGATGGTCGCAAAAGTCGGTCACCAAGTTTAAAACCTTTCCTGAATTCTTGGATTATGATGCCATCCTCAAACTCAGTTGAATCCTCGCGCATAATTGCTTCATGTAGCTTTTACAAGTAAATTGCAAATTATAATTTATCAGAAAAAATTATCATGAATATCAATCAGTCTTTCATACCTCTGAAGATCACTACATGAAATATTCAAAGAGACTAACGCATTGCGTTTCATTCAATGAAGTGGCTGATGCAAGCGATTTCAAAGTTCTATAATCTTACAGCAGCCAGCTAAAAATAGTTCTCTAAAAATATGTGTTGAGATTCACATACATAATTTGCTACAATGCTCTCCTTTTTTGGCAATTTTGTCATACAGATTCAGACTCACCAAGTTGGCTCAAAATAATCAAGAATTGCCGAGTTAAAAACGAATCCAGGTCTTCATGAAACCTGAATAAGCTTGATTAAGTGTTTGAAAAAGTTGATTGAATTTCGAGCCAACTGTTTCTGTGCCTGCATCAATCATGTATGACATCATTATGCCAAAATGCAGAAGAAATGATGGGGCCAACAATATACTTCTAAAACATTGAGATAATTTTCATATAAGGAGAAAAGGACTTCAAAATATCAGTGATAATCCAAGGAAGACAAATCATATTGAACAAGTCAAACAGAACTCAATATGTTTGGATTAATGGTAAGTAATGCAGTAGAGGAGAATGGAACACAAGGTTGTGTAATGGAACAGGAAAATAGAGTATTTTTTTTACTTAATTGTTTCAATAAAAAAAATAGGTTCTATCACAAGACACCCAAATCGGGAGGACCCAAAAATTGGAAATTGTAATGGAATCGGGAGGAAATAATTCCATCACTAACCATTCCATCCTACTAAAATTTAAGCAATTCAAACAATGGAAGCTATTAAAATACCTTGGACTCCATTTTCATCTCAAACCAACAAACCAGACAGGATAAGAGCAAAGTGTCCAAATGAAATTGACAAATTACACTGGCAAGTGTATGGGTATTTTTTACTAAACTACTAACACAACTTAAATAAATACTAACTGTTTCAAAACTATCCTACTATTAAAAATTTAAAAAGAAAAAAAGAGGGCAGGAGGAATTCTATTTTTGGACAAAACATTATCACCTACATGATAATAAGATTTTCTCCTCAATTGAAAAGTCAAATTTGTTTGACATCCTGGAAATAAAAATAAAATAAAATAAAATAAACTGATTACCAACTTACCAATGGATCAAAGGGTTTTCCAACTGTCTTAACTGGTTCAACTCCAAGTGCAGTAAGAATTTCCATGAACTGTTTATATATGCTCTGATAGCTGTTGTTTATTTTCTCCTCTGCTTCTGTCTCCACCTTGATCTGAGTTTTTGCTCTCTCAAAATTATCCAATACAGGCAACAAGCTCTCCATAACTTCCCCCTGTGCATTAGTGACCAGAGAAAGGCGATCTCTCTCGGTTCTCTTCCGGAAATTGTCAAAGTCTGCACTAATCCTTAGAATCCTATCCTTCTCTATTGATAACTCTGCAGATAACGAAGCTATCTTCCTTTCAAGACCTATTTTCTCATCTTCAATGGACTTCAAATATGATTCCAGCTCGGCAACTATGGCTTCATTATTATTAGCTACCACTTCTTTGTAAGATTGCAGTAACTCTTGCAAGGGTGAAGATTCCTCACTTTCATCAGCCTCACTAAGCTCATTATGGCCAGCACTGTCCTCTACATCAACAGCACCATCCTGTTACAAGAGTTCACCAGAAAATTGAGCTAGAAGATGGAAAATCAACTAATCCTAAAAACTCTTGACTCATCATTTTCTTTATCCGAGATAATCAAAGTTGCAAATATCAAAGATAGGTATGCATTGTGTGTGATTCTTAGATAAGCTTCTTAAAAGAACAAAACCAGAATATTTTTGTTTTCCTTTTTCAAAATAATCTATCCAACCACAATCTAAAGTTCATAATTTCAGAGTCACAGTTTGCCCAAAATAAATTTGTATTCTGGAACGGTCCAAAATTATAGCTTTCCTCAGGTATCATAAACAATTAAAATAAAACTATCATATATTATCAATTTACCATTGAATATCGCCTCAATTTTATATAGCATCACAAAATGCAAAGTATGATACACACTACTTCAAAGTAAGTCAACATAAAAGTCTCTCATTCCAGTACAGTCCTTATCAAACCAAGAAATTTTGCAATCCAAAATTCAACTAGGTTCCAATTTCACCCAACCACACAAAATTTGAAAGGAAATAAAAAAAGAACTTAAATTTAATTCCAAATTGAAACTCACCTCAAGCTGAAGCTCAGGTTCTTGAACTTGAGGCGAGGCCTCGGTGTCTCCTTCGAAAGCGAAAGGGGCGAACTTCGTGAAGCGCAGGGAAGGAATTGAAGGGAACCGCAAAGTGGTCCTTCTGTGGGTAGCAGTTTGTCTGAAAGAGGGAAAGGCAACGCATGAGGGCTTGGTGGCGGCGGCGGCGGAAGAAGAGGAGGAGCGCGGCGGCAGGATACCTGGCCGGAGAATGGGGGTTCTAAAGACAGTGGCCATTTTGGAGAGGAAAATGAAGATTGAAGAGAGGAAGATAAGGGGAGGGAAGTGAGAAGTGGAACTGTGGAAGGGGAAGTGTTAGCTGTCAGGTGGCGAGTGGGGTAATTACTTTGGAAGACATTGGTGGGTGATAGGGCTCCGTTCGATGGCCACTTGGTATTTCAATCTGACGGTTCACCTGCCTTCGTTTTGCCTTCTGTTTTATTGGAAGAGAAACCTTGAGAAAGATCTGGAAGGATTAATAACTGGTGCTACTCTGCTACAACAATGAACAACAGTGATAGCTAAAATTTAATAAGTAAAAAATAACAAGGTATGTCATTTTAATTTCTTTCTCTCTGTGTCACCCAAGGTTCTGAAAACTGAACCGGTCATCGAACCGTTCTCGTTACTGGTTCACTGGTTCATAGGTTCAACCGGTTCGACCGTGATTGAACCGAAAAAACTGTTTTTATAATAAAATAATAATTAAAATATAAATAAATACATTAAAACATAATTATAGTTTAATATAAACTTTAAAATATCATCCAAAATAAAACCAAAATGTTATGATCTCATTCAAATACAAACTCAAGTCAAATAACAAAAACAACCAACTAAACATAAAATGCCAACATCCAAGTTTGTCATCAATCATATTTATTCATATTCACAATTTTATCACATTCATTTATATTCATAATCCCTTGCCTTATTCAACAGCACAAAAATTGAATTCAGTTAACCATTTATCCACTTGAAATGAAAATGGCAAATAAAACACCTGCTCTGAGAACATCAGCAACAGCATCCTCTGCTGATTTTGCATACTTCTGATATTCATGTGGCCACTACATGTTACTATTTAATATTAGGAAGGGTACTAGTTATGCCCAATAGAATTACTTAGTCTTTCAAGAATATAGATAAGAGACTTTTATCAATGTATTAAAGCTTAAAGGAATTAATGAATTGATATTGAACTTGGTTCAATTTGGAGTTTCTCTCCCTAATTCATAGAAGGAGTTCTAACATTGGTGCTCTCGCTGAGAGGTTTCTTCCATTTTTCATGGGAAAACAAATAACTCAACAATATTCAATGGGAAATATGGTTATGGATGGACACCTGAGGAGCAGAGATTCATAGAGGTGGAAAGAGGTTTGAAAGGGAAAGCTCTAAGATGGTTTCAGTTATGGAAGGCACTCAATCCATTTGCCAATTTGGAAACATTCGAAATTGCTGCTGGAAAATTGAGTGGGAAGAGATTAAAGCTAGACTAAGGCAACAACGGCAACCAAATCTCAGCTATCAACAGAACCAAGACTCGCAGCAACATCAACAGAAATTCAAGAAAAAAGAGAGGCCAAAATCGATGCAAATTCAGATTCAACAAGCAATTTAGCAAGCAATTACAAACAAAGCCAGCAAAACCAGCAACTACAAATCAAAGCCATTAGCAAATTTGAACAAAAAAATTAGGAGCCATCAGCAAAACCAGCAATTAGAAAACAAAGCCAGCAATTACAAAACACTAAACCTTCACCCAGCAATTACAAACAAAGCTAGCAAAACCAACATAACCAGCAACTACAAATCAAAGCAAAACCAGCAACTACAACACAATGAAAAACAGATATGAAATTAAAAAGAGCCCCACAACACAATGAACAATAACAAGTTAGGAGCCATCAGCAATTAAAAACAGGACCCACAACACAATGATTAACCATGTTCTTAACCTAAAGCAGGAGCCATCAGCAATTAAAAACAGGACCAAAACAGAGTAACAGTTATAATTTTCCAGCATATTAGGTGTTCTGGACCAAAACAGAGTAACAGTTAGAATTACAAAATAGCAAAACACTAAAACAGCAATATTAGCCTATTAGGTGTTCTGGATACAAATCACATAACAGAGACAGTTTCTAGCATTATCAACCAACCCAAACATACATACAAGGAAGACCATAGATACAAGGAATTGAAGAACAAAGAACGAATTTCCACAGCAATCAGAACCATACATACAAGGAAGACCGAAGAACAAAGAACGAAGAATGAAGACTGAAGTCCGAAGAACGAAGACTGAAGACCGAAGAAGAAGAAGAACCAAACTTCAAGCCAAGACCCAAGAAGAATTGAAGCAATATGGATCAAAAATTGAAGAAGAAGCTCAGAGAAGATGAAGACCAGGAGCACTCACCTGGGTTCGAGAAGCCAGCGAAGACGAAGAGACCTGCTGACTTACTGGTTCCTGAGGACTTGGGGACGGCGGCGGCGCTGACGACCACTGAGCGGCGGCGCTGACGACCTCTGAACGGCGGCGACAATGGAGGGCTACGGTTCGGGGTTCCTAGGGCTAGGGTTCGGCGACGACGGAGTCCTTGGAGTGAGCTGTGAGGTGATTAGGTGAATCTGAATGAATGGGGAAAGGGGGGTTGGAGAACGAGTGTTATCGGGTTTTCTTTTTTTTTTTTTTTTTAAAGTAAAGAACGGCATCGCTTTAAGGGAACCGGCCGGTTATCGGTCCGGTCCAACCGGCCGGTTTTTGGACGGTTTTTTTCCAAGCGGCTATAGGAGGAGAACCGAACTGTTTGCGTCGCCGGTTCCCGGTTGAACCAGTCCGATCGGCCGGTCCGGTCCGGTTTTCAGAACCTTGGTGAGAGGTGAGAGTGGAGGTTGAGGCTCGAGAGGAGAGGAGTGGGTGACTAGGGTTCTCTTTTGGTTTTGGCCCTTTCAGCATGCAAAACGCAGCGTTTTGCCTAAATTTAAAAAACCGTCTGGATCACGGTTCGGTTCGACCGACCGGTTTCCGGCCGATTCAGCGGTTCAACTTCGGTTTTTAAAATTGACGGTTTTACTATCTGTCCGAACCGTATTTAACAGCGGTTCCCGATTCGACCAGTTCGACCGGTCTGTTCGAACCGATTTTCAGAATATTACTTTATTATTTTTTCTCTTACTCTTTCTTTTGTCATAGTCCCACCTAATCTGTGTATTTCTCTTCCTTAATCAAGTCCAATTGTGTTGTCAATGCTCATGCTATCATTAAGTTTGATTGTGTCTGCATCATTTCCTTCTTTAGCAGAATTTGTCCTCAAATCTGATACTTTATCATCTACTTCAAAAGGAGACAAATTAAAAATATTTAAAGTAGCATCAACATTATAATCACTAAGAAAATCAATATTTTAAGCATTGTCATTGATTCTCTCTAAGACTTGAAATGGTCCAACTCCCTTGGTTACAACTTAGATTTTCTTTGCTCCGAAAATCTTTCCTTCCTTAAAAAAAGTCACACCCATTTCCTAGTTCAAAGACAACCTTTTCTTCGCCCCTTTTTAACATTTTTGGATAACTTGCACCTCTTTTCTCCATACGTGCCTTAACTTTCTCATGCAATTTAAGTACATAATCAACTTTAACTTATGCATCCTTATGCTTAAAAAAAGTATATTAGACATATGCAATAAATCAAGTAGAGTTAAATGATTAAATCTATACACAATTTCAAATTACGAACAATTAGTTGTGTTATAAACAACCCTATTATATACAAATTCTAGGTATTTTTATATAAATAAATAAAATAAAATGATTATTTCTTTAAATACGTATGAAAAAATTTGTCACCAAAATGCGCAGGGCCATTTCGCCGTTAGCGCCAACGAAATAAAATTGCACAACATTTCAGCCATAGCACCTGCGAATTGGAGAGTGAAATCACCTTTTTAGACCTGGCTACTAACACTTGCGAAATGGGACTCTTATAAAATAGAGCGGCGACCATTTCTCTGCTGTCGCACGGGAAATGGACCACACCTGTCGTGACGCCTGCAAATTTGACCATATCTGTGGTGGTGTCTGCGAAACGCCATTCCCAGTCTAGTTTCCAACAATAACCAACTTTTTCCTGGAACACTTAGTTCCTTTGTCATGCAATGCTGATTTTTTTCTTTTTTGTATCTTTTTTCGAAAAAACAGAAATAACTTATATTAGAAGATTAGTATGGATAGGGAATGATCATATTGAATCTTCCTACTTAAACAATAAAAATTTTTTCAAGATGTTTTACAAAAGAGAGAAGGAAGTTCTTAAGAAGAGATTTAGATTTCGTTTTCTATTTTTATTTTTTAAAAATAATTTTTATTTTCAATTTTTCATATTTAAATTTTTTTTAAAAAGATAATTTATTTTTAAATGTTGAAAATAATAAAAATATATTTATTTGGCCTATTTTTAAAATATATTTTTTAATATTTTAAAATATAAAATTATATTTTTATTAAATGCACGTTTTAGTTATTTAATTTTTTATTAATTCAATAATTTATTTTTATATAATATCAAATATGAAATACATTACTATCTTAAAATAATTAATTGCATCTATATGGATCTACTATTAAAAAATAAGACTAATAGTTAATCTGTTATTCACCATAATTATTTTAATTCAGTTGTTACCTACTCAGTACTAAACAAAAAAATTCAACAAATATACTTGTTCAATCTTAAATTTTAAAACTAAATTGACTATATTTTTATTGGTTTTTTTTCTATCACTATAAATTTTATGTTTATATGAAGATGTTTATGAAAATAAAATTTTATTTTTTAACCAGTTTACATAAATATCTTTTTAAATATGTAAAGATAAAATTTTTAATGTTGTCAATTTTAATGTAAAATTTTATTAATTAATTTCAATAAAGAAATAACATAATTTTTTAATATAAATATTGTTCATATCCTAACCCAACAAATAAAGCTAGACCCAATAACAAGGAAAGGCCCATCGAAAGAGGTGGCGTCTACAACATACCCGGCCTCTTTAAAGAGGTTGGACAGTGATAAATCACTATTTTATGGTTTATCTTGTGCTAATTTGAGTGGTTTTTATAATCTATTTGCTCACTTATTCATATAATTTGCATGGTTTTAGTTTTTCCTTCCTAATTTTGGATATAATTGAAAACTTGCTTCCTAATCCTTTAAATTGTGTAGTTTTTATCTCTCTACGTATCATTCGATGCCGTTATCCGTGTGTTCAGTATTTTCAGGCTTTACAGGGCAGGAATGACTTAGAGGAGGGAAAGGAAGCATGCAAAAATGGAAGGAACACAAGAAACTAAGGAGATAACCAGCGAGCATCAACGCGCACGCATGGCTGACGTGTGCGCGTGATTTGGAGCTTTCCATAGTGACGCGTGTGCGTACCTGACGCGTACGCGTGAAAAGCGAAGTTGCACAGCAACGCGTACGCGTGACTGACGTGCACGCGTGACATGCGCTACCTGCAGAAAATGCAGAAAACGTTGGGGCGATTTTGGGCTGAGTTTGGACCCAGTTTTCGGTCCAGAAACGCAGACTAAAGCCAGGGGACAAGCAGAGACTCAGGAGACATTGACACAACATTCATTCTCATAATTTTAGGTTTTAGATGTAGTTTCTAGAGAGAGAGGCTCTCTCCTCTCTCTTAGCTTTTAGGATTTTAGGATTAGCTTTTCTTAGTTTAATAGTTTCTCTTCTACTTTTATTTGTCTTAGTATTCTAGTTTATCTATTTCCTCTATTGATTACTTTATGTTGCTATTTGGTTTATGAATTCTTATGTTTAATTTGATTTTCTATTTAATGCAATTTGAGGTATTTTAGATCTATGTTATTGATGCTTTCAATTTAATTTAGATTTCTCTCTTTTGGCTTTGGTTGAGTAATTGGAGACGCTTGAGTTATCAAACTCCTTTGTTGATTGATAATTGTTATGTTTGCTGGTTAATTTGGATCCCTCTAAAGCTAGTCTTTCCTTATGAGTTGACTAGGACCTGAGAAATCAAATTGATTCATTCACTTGACGTTTCTCCATAGTTAGAGGTTAATTAAGTGGTAGCAACTGACAATCCTCATCACAATCGATAAGGATAACTAGGATAGGACGTCTAGTTCTCATACCTTGCCAAGAGTTTTCTTAATCATTAGTTTATTTTCTTGTCATTTACATTCCTTGTCCAACCTTTCAAAAACCCAAAAATATACTTTTTTTCATAATCAATAATAACTACACCTCCCTGTAATTCCTTGAGAGACGACCTGAGGTTTAAATACTTCAGTTTATTTTTATTGGGTTTGCTTAAGTGACAAACAAGTTTTTGTATGAAAGGATTATTGTTAGTTTAGAAACTATACTTGCAACGAGAATTTATTTTGAATTCTTTACTAGCAAAAGTCCGTTCATCAGACACCATGAAGGAGCCCAGCTCTACCTGCCTGAAGTGGGGTCTCGATCTACTTGGATCATTTTCTCAAGCTCCAAGGCAAGTCAAATACCTCATAGTAGGGATTGACTATTTCACCAAATGGATCAAGACAGAACCCTTAGCAACTATTACCACTCAAAAAAGTCGGAAATTCTTGTACAAAAATATTGTTACAAGGATTGGAGTTTCCTACTCCATCACCACAAACAATGGGACTCAATTTACTGACTTGACTTTTTGGGACCTAGTGGCCGACCTCAAGATAAAACACTAGTTCACATCGGTAGAACATTCCCAGACTAATGGACAGGCTGAAACTGCGAATAAAGTCATATTGGCCGGATTGAAATGCCAATTACAAGACGTAAAGGGGGCTTGGGCTGACGAGCTCCCTCAAGTCTTATGGGCATATCGGACCACTCCGTATTCCACAACGAGAGAGTCTCCTTTTCGACTTGCTTACAGAATTGAAACCATGATCCCAATAGAGATCTCTAAAGAATCACCTAGGGTTATATTCTATAATGAAGGAGCTAACATCTGTGCACAAAAAGAAGAGCTCTATCTTCTCCCAAAAGTTCGAAAAAGAGCTCGGATTAGGGAAAAAGCCCTCAAACAAAGGATGTCATTAAGGTATAATCAAAAGGTGATCTAAAGGAGCTTCACCAACAATGACCTCTTCTTGATCCGAAATGACATCGAAGTACAGAAATTAGGCGAAAGAAAGTTGGCTGTTAACTGAAGGGACCTTACAAAATAGTTGAGGTCTTAGGCAAAGGTTACTATAAAGTGTCCGACCTCCAAGGGCGAGAGCTCCCGAGGTCCTAGCCCGCATGTAACCTAAGAAAGTATTACAGTTAGATAGTGAACCTTGTTCTCTGGTGTACTCTTTTTTCCAACCATAGGATTTTTTTCTGAAGAAATATTTTTTCTGAAGGGGGTTTTAACGAGGCACTAAAACAAGGGCTAAGGGTGCCCAAGCCCTTAGTAAGTAAGTTTATGTAAAGGAATTTTTAATTATTAATAAAATTCCCACTTTTTCTTCAAAAGGTTTCCTATTAAAACGCATTAATTTAAGCTCGACAAACCGCGAAAATCGTTATCCGACCTAAAATGGTCGTCAAGATGAAGCGACGAGGTACAAATTAATGTAAGAAGTTATATAAACAACTCGTACAAACCGACTTTAGCCACAAAGCCGGACAAAAAGGAGGTGTAGAAGTAACTTAACAAAGTCCGACTACATGAAGTCAGAGCTAGGAAAGGACACTCACAAATGAAGTCATCACTTACCCCAAAATTTGCTAAGGTACACAACTAAGAAACTACAATAAATCTAAAAAACCTAACTTTATCCACGTAAAGACAAAAAGGTTCAAGAAAGTTGTTTTGAGTATGAAAAAGTTGATGAAACCACAACTATAAAAAGTATTCAAAAAAGCTAAGCTATTACAAAATAAAATTGTTCAAAAGACCCACATGCTGGGCCATCTTAGAGACTACAAACTAGAAATTAAGAAGTCGTGCCAAATAAAGGGACTAAGCACTTCTCCGGTTTTGATATCTTTGTCCTGAGCTGAAGGGGTCAGAGGATATACAAAGACCGGGATGACTGGAATGGGTCCTGGAGGTGAAGAAGGAGCCGTCGTGTTCACGACCTCAGCCTGGACCTCAGGAGTAGGGGAGTCTTGACCGACCTGAGCCTTTGGGTCGAGTACAGGACCCTCATCTTTATCCTCTGGGACTGGGACAATCTTCCCGTCCACGACTTGGCTATCCTGGCTAACCAACAAGAGATCAAGATTGGGGGTAAGAACTTGAACTTGGGCCTTTAAATTTTCAAACATCTCGTCCATCCCTGTGACCACATTCTCTTGAAGGGCGGCATCTTCAAAATTTCATAAATAAATGTATTTTTAGATATTTTATTTAAAAAAATATTTGATATCCATTTCTATTTTTATTGTTTTTTTTCCTATGTGATATCTCCACAAGTTCAATGACTAATTTAGTTTTCAGAACCTTACTTAAAAAACACAAACAATAATAAAAGGCTAAATAACATTAAAACTAAACTATTTAAATAATATCTAAAATATTCAATGATAGCTATCAGTGGCTAAGAGAAGAGGAAGTTGAATCTTGGCCTCTTTTTTGCTGAATATTACTTTCGTTTTATCAAAAGAACTTAGGAGATATTTTTGCTTTTGTCTCCTGTCGAGGTAAGAGACTGCTCTTTTTATCTCCTAAATTACAAAAACAGAAATAGAGTAGAGAAGAAGGAGTGACACTCAGATATATCCTGGTTTAGCTACCCAGTACAATGTAGCCTACATCCAGTCTTCATCACAATAATGACGTAATTTTACTATCTTTCAACAAGATTACAATCACCAATTCTTCCTAGGATCTACCCAATCCTATCTGGGACAAGTCTAGATTCTAACCCAACATGAACTTGACTAGGACTCAAACCTAGCTTTCAACAGCAAAGTGCTAACCCAACTTGTAAGGGAATCCTCACAGGATGAAGACAAAAAATAAAAAGATGTACAAAGAAAATCTAAGACATCTTATGGATTTTTCTCCTAATTTAACTCACTACATTTTACCTCTCATTGGCTTTTTTCTCACAAACATCACCATGTTTGCCTTTTTCAATGAGACTCAGACAGACTAAATTGAGAAAAAGAAATACTACATATTAACCATGAAGGAGAAGAACTCAGAACAACTTAGGTAGCTATGAGAACTGAACTCAGTGCTTCGTTCTACTCTCTTACCCCTCAACCCTTGACCATTCACCCTTATTATAGAAGAGTGAAGCTTCTAAGATTGAATCATCAAACCCAATGCTGTCTTCTTCTCCAATCCTTAAAGCTTGCAGCGGTTTGGTCAAAGGAGAGAGAGAGAGCTTCGATTCTGTTGCATGCAACTTACCCATTCTCTCTCATCCTTTTTCTTCATGTTCCTTCAATCTTGACCATGAATTATTTCTTTGGCCCCAAGTTTGGATTTGGACCGTGGATGAGCTTCTGACCGGATTTGACTTTATTTTTTCCATGGTTGCTTGATCTATGCTTGAAACTTGGCAGATTTCTTAATGGTTCCTTAGTGTAGCACAAATGGGAAAGGAAGTCTTTTGACGTTCTCTGCCCGAATGAGAATAGTTTCTTAGTTGTAGCCCTTCTTCTTGCTTGGATTTAGAAACCACCTTTTTGTTCTTCACCACAACCTAGCTTCTGTAGTTTTCATTTCCTTCTTTCTTCCTTGTTGAGTGAGTGACATGACCGATGAGAAAGAGAGAGGAGAGAGAAGAGAGAATTTGGCTTTAGTGGAAGCTAGATGAAATTAAAATGTATTGAACTCGAGATTCAAGTTTCTGAGAGTTAGGCTTAGGTGACTTCACCGAATGGGCTTGGATATTTTCTTTGGGCCTTTTCGGTTTTTATTTCTTCCTCAAGGTTCAACCATTTAACTTTTGGATCAAATTGTTGTTATGGCTGAATTGGTGTTGAGCAAGGTTAGTAGATGTGGGCTTGCTTATTTATTCCTTGGACTTAGTTAATTAATTTATTTTCCTGCACACTAAACCAAACACATTACACAAACAATTGATAACTACCTAATAATGTTTGTTCATCACTTTAGTCAAATATTAGTTTTTTAAACTAAACAATCTTTCCCTTGATGATTAAAAATGAATTGAAAGGAGTTTAGGAACAGAAACTTTATTTTGATGATTTATGTCACTTCCCCTATCCTTTGATCATCAGGCTCCCCTTTTCTTTTGATCACCTTGCTTCCCCTGAGTATTTGCTTTGATCAACCAATCATTAATCAACATGTACAGCCTATGTTCACGATCAAAGCTAAAGCTTACTAACAGAGTAAAAAATTAATTTCCATTTCAACAGAAACAGAGACGGCATTTAACCATCAGAGTAAAAAAATCAATTTTCATCACAACAAAAGCAGAGACGACATTCAACCATCAGAGAAAAAAATCAATTTTCATCACAACAGAAATAGAGATGGCGTTCAACCATCATTGAAACAAATATTGTTTCAATTTATTTTCTGTTTCAATTCATTTTTCCCACTTTTTCTCCCTTTTGTTATCAAGGAGGGAAACCTGCAATAAAACACATCAATAAACAAACCAAAATAGTAAACTAGGCATATCAAATAGAGTCAAACAGAGTTAATGAGTCTAGAGTTATTACAGTCATCCAATAAAAACAAAGTTCAAGTAAAACCAGAAAAGAAATTCATCACAGTTCCGAAACTAGAGGCAGCAAAAAATTTGACTTTCAGAGGCAATAGGGAGCAAAACTAGGCATCAGAGTCCTCTTCCTCAGTCTCAAAAATATCTTCATCTTTGTCCGACATTACCTAGTCCTCATCCAGCGAATCAAGATGCTTAAAAAATACCTCAATCTGATCATGGGATTTCATTAAAGATTTTTCATTTTGCAGTGCAATCTTATGCTGTTCTATGCTTGATCTGACCATCTATTTGGTCATGAAGACGTACTCTTGAAGGACGTCTTTAACAATTCCAAAGATTAAGTATTTGTGTGAATCAGAGGTACCAGCTACTAAGGGAGAGGGAAGTATTTCATCTTTACTTTCATTCATGGTCGAAGCCTTAGCACCCTTGTGATCTTTGCCTTTAGTCTATTTTGTTGCACCACCACCTTTGAGAGAAGAGACTTTATTTTCTATGGGCTCATTACTTAAATCAATTGAAACATATTCAAACAAATAAGTCAAAAATATTCCATAAGGACGAGAGATATTTTTCTTACTTTTGACACAGTCCCACATATGGCGAATCATGAGATAAGCAAATGAAATAGGAATAGAGTTTAGAATGGTATAAAGCACTAGATAGTCACAAACCGTTACCCGTTGATAAGACCCGCTTTGGGGTATGATGATATGAATCACAATGTGACGCAGTTGAGCCCTAACAAGTCCTAGGGCCCTGTGAGTGGGGGTCATACCATCCATGAGTGAAAATTCTCACAGATTCTGGCCAATACATTTTGATGAGAAACACCAACATGATCATCCCATTTTCCAGTCATGTAAACTCTCACCTTTTATGTCTTGATAGCCGAGAACATCACTAATGGTGCTAGTGTTCAAAACAAATTGAGTACCCTTGACATATGAGTGGAGTTCACCCTCATGAAAGAGCATGTTAGTGTAAAATTCTCTAACCAGATTCGGATGAACAGGTTTTCTAATCTTAAAGATGTTATCCCATTCCAGAGATTGAAAATTACTTCTGTAATCTATGCCCTTTTAAGCTAATGCATCAATATCAGCCACAAAAGTAGAACAAAGTGTTCGTTTTGAAATAACTTGCTGATGTAACTCATAATCTGAGCAGTAAGTGAAACGATAAGGATTATAGTGAGAATGAGATGGTTTACCAAACTTGTTTTTGAAGTCAGGTGAGTCAAGGTTTGGAGGCTCCCTGGTATTATGAAGAATTGACCGTCTGGGACCCCTTAAAGGATGGCTGGATGGAGTAGAGCGTCCCGAAGGATGAGGAGTGGGACGTGGAGTAGGAGATGATGGATGTTCTTCTTCGTGCATGGGTCCTTTTCCTTTTCCACTCTTTTCACGAGAAGATTCGACTCCCTTGTGAGCAGAGGAACCCTTGGGATGAACGGTTTTCCTTTCCATAGATTTAGTTTGTTGAGGAGATTGAGAAAAGGATGAGAATGAATATGTATGTGAATATGAGATTGAGGTAGTTTTGAGTGAGGAGGATTGCAAAGAGGGATGTATGAGCCCGTGCTTCTTCTGGTAGCTATTTTCTTTCTCATATTGAATAAGGGAAGAAAAGGTGGAATGGAGAGAGAGCATTGAAAATGGGTAGTGGAGAAGAGAGAGGTTATCTTAAAAGAGAAATCGTCATTAATGTATATTGAAAAACTTCTCTTTAAAACAAAAGGTTTAATGAAAGGATTTTCAAGGAAAGGTTTGAAATTCAAAAACAATACAATTTTTGAAGTGACATATCATGAAAGATTTGAAAGGTTTCTGATTGACATGACTGGAAATAGAGAAGAAAGAGAATGTCTTAAAAAAATTTATGATTGATAGTAGTAAAAAGCCCATATCATTAGAACTTGTCTCAGATAGGCCCAATGGTGGTGATGTGGAGGCATACCAAGCCATTTGAAATAGATTTTTAGTTTCATATCACAGAGAATTTCTGGGCCTTTGTTCAAGCCTTATAGAGAAATTCATCATTTGTCCAGTTTTGTCTCCCTACAACCTGCGAGACAAAGCAATACTTGAAAATTTATTAGTCACAATTTCTCCACAGATTTAATATCAATTATTCTCAGAGCAATTTTTAGTTTACAGAACCTATCTTCACATAGTGGCTATGTGAAGATATCATCCAATTGATCTTCCGATTTTACAAATTGAATATCAAAATAGTTCCCTTTTGCACATGTTCTCTTATAGAATGATATCTAACATCAATGTGCTTAGTTCTTGAAAGCAACATAGAATTTTTAGAAATATTTATTGCACTCATGTTATCACAAAGTAAGGAAATACTATTAATTTTCAGTTTGTAATCGATAAACCGAGTTTTAAGCCAAATTAATTGTGAACAGCAAGAAGAAGCTGAGATGTATTCAGCCTCAGCAGTGGATAAAGCAATAGTGGCTTGTTTTTTACTTGATCACACATTTAGGGATTGTCCAAGAAAGCAACACATCCCCAAAGTACTTTTCTATCCACACGGTCACCCACAAAATCTGTATCACAATATTCAACTACACAAAATTCATTAGTACTAGGATACCACAAACCAAGGTTAGATGTTCCTTTTATGTACCTAACGATCTGTTTTACAGCTGAAAGATGTGATTTCTTAGGTTGAGATTGAAAATGAGAACATACACCCACACTTTGAACTATTTCTGGTCTAGAGAATGTGAGATACATGAGAGATCCAATCATTCTTCTATACCTAGTTTCATCAACATCTTTTTCATTTTTATCCTTGTCTAGTTTGGTATTTGGATGCATAGGAGTGCCCATTGGTTTGGAATTTTCTAAACCAAATTTCATTACTAATTCCTTGGCATATTTACCTTGGTGAACAAATATACCACTAGGAGTTTGTTTAATTTGAAATCCAAGAAAGAATGTTAGTTCTCCCATCATGCTCATATCAAACACGCTACTCATTAATTTTCCAAACTCTTCACACAAGGTTTCATCTGCCGGACCAAAGACAATGTCATCCACATATACTTGAACAAGCAAGAAATAATCATTAGATTCTTTAATGAATAGAGTTGTATCTGTAGTACCCCTTTGAAAATTATTTTGCAACAAGAAGACACTAAACCTTTCATACCAAGCTCTAGGAGCATATCTCAAACCATAAAGAGCTTTTGCAAGTTTAAAAACATGATTTGAAAAAAATTTATTTTCAAAACCGGGGAGTTGAACTACATATACTTCTCTATCAATTAAGCCATTTAAAAATGCACATTTGACATCCATTTGAAAGAGTTTGAAGCCTTTATAGGCAGCATATGTAAGCAATACTCTTATTGCTTCCATTCTAGCTACCGGAGCAAATGACTCATCAAAGTCAATGCCCTCTTCTTTATCATAACCTAAAGAAACATGTATGGATTCCTCAATGGTTCTATGTTCTTTGAGATAAACTTTATAAGCTTTACTAGTAGTTGAGTATCCTACAAACACACCATCATAAGATTTTGGATCAAATTTTCGAAGGTTATCTTTATTATTTAACACAAAACACTTGCATTCAAATATGTGAAAGTATTTGAGATTTGGAGGGGTTCCTTTCCATAGCTCATAAAGATTTTTCTTTAGCCCTTTTCTAATGATGGTTCTATTCAAGATGTAGCAAGCTGTATTTACAGCCTCTGCCCATAGATATTTAGAAACCTCATTTTCACAAAGCATTGTCCTAGTCATTTCTTGGAGACTTCTATTTCTCCTTTCAACAATCCATTTTGTTGGGGAGTTCTAGGGCATAAAAAATTATGAGAAATTCCAAATTCATCACAAAGGTTTTCAAAATCTTGATTCTCAAACTCTTTTCCATGATCACTTCTAATATGAGCAATTTTCAAATCCTTTTTATTTTGAATCTTTTTGTAAAGAGAAGAGAAAGCATTGAACGCATCATTTTTGTGAGCTAAGAAAAGAATCCATCTGAATCTAGAGTAGTTATCAACCACTACTAAACCATAATGTTTACCTCCTAAGCTTTGAGTTCTTGTGGGATCAAAAAGATCAATGTGTAGCATTTCTAATGGCCTTTTGGTAGAGATTCCATCTTTGGGCTTATAAGAAGATTTGGTTTGTTTGCCCAATTGACAAGCATCACAAGTGATGTCCTTGTCAAACTTTATATTAGGAATTCCTCTAACTAAATTTTTCTTTACAAGTTTAGAAATTTGTTACATGCTAGCATGACCTAATTTCTTATGCCAAAGCCACTTTTCTGATTCCGTTGAAGTGAAACATGCCACATTTTATTCTTTTAGTTCCTCTAGAGTTAGTCCATACACATTATTACATCTTTTTGCCTCAAATAATACTTCACTGTATTTTTCACAAATAACTAAGTAGTCCAATTTTCTAAAAATAACAAAATATCCAAGATCGCATAATTAGCTAATGCTTAGTAAGTTGTGTTTCAATCCGTCAACAAGAAAAACATCATTAATGAATGAAGAGAAATTTTTAGATACTTTACTTATGGCCATTATCTTTTCTTTACCATTATCACCAAAAGTTACGAAGCCTCCATCATACTTGTCTAGCTTGATAAAGAACGTAGACTTTCTGGTCATATGCCTAGAGCATTCGCTGTCCAAGTACCACATGTTGTACTTCCTTTTGGATGCTAGGCAAAACTGCAAAAAATTCTTAAGTGACCTTAAGTATCCAAATCCTTAGGTATCCAAATACTTAAGGATCCTTTGATGTTAAACCATCTTCTTTGGTCAAGACCATTGTAGTTGCTAACTATTTTGTAAACTTTATCACCAATTATTTTTTCAGTTATGAAACATTGAATAGGAAAATGTTCATCTCGATTGCATAAACGACAAAATATTTTAGATTGCTATTTTTCCAGATCAGTTGGATTTTGAAACCTTGTGTCATCTGAAGTAGAAGCCATATTTGCAAATGGCGATTTTTCAAAAATAGTTTCATATTTTTCATAAAAACCCAATCCAGCCTTTTCATAAAGAGGTTTTTGACTGGCCAAGAGTTTGTTTAAATTTTTAGAAATTTGAGCAAATTTGGCCAGATCTTCTTTTAAACTTTTAACCTCTTTGTGCAACCTGTCATTTTCTTCAAAACAAATTAAAAATGCAATCACCGAATGTTGTTTCTCATAGCTCTTAAGTTCAGCCTTAAGCCTCTTGTTTTCTTCAACGAAATCAACAGTGGCTTCGGCTTCCCTTAATTTATCTTTGAGAAAAGCATTTTCATCTTTTAGGATGTTATTTTGAGATTCAAGTTCATGATTTTCATTTAAGAAACATCTTAATTTTTTAGTGAGATGATCAATCATGAGATATAAGTCTTCAGTAGAAGGTTTAATAAAAATTACCTCATCAGTTTGGTCGGCCATGAGACAGGCTTGAGAGTTGTCTTCTGACTCTTCATCCTCATCTGAATCATTTTTCAGATCTTTCCAAAAGGCCAGAAACCCCTTCTTCTTGTCTTTTCTGGTCTTGTCTTCCATCTTTAGTTTAGGGCAGTCAAACTTGTAGTGACCAACTTCTTTATAGTTATGACAGAAGATTTTTCTTAAGTCTTTCTTTGGTCTTCTTAAGTGGCTTCCCTTGCTCCTTCCCTTCAATTTCATCATTTTCCTAAATTTCTTATTAAAAAGAACAAACTCGTCATTTGATAAATCATCTCTGGATTCGTCATGCAGTGACTCGGTGCGTGATTTGAGAGCAATTCTTTTTTTTTGTATCATTTTTTAAATAAGTAGTTTCAAAAACAAGTAATTTTCCTCTCAATTCATCATAAGTCATTTGACTAGCACAGGTTCAGGATGGGTAATCCCATAGCATCTAAGCCGTTGATGATGACGGTGAATCTTTCGAACATTTCGTCAATAGATTCTCCTTCCTTCATAGAGAACATCTCGTACTTTTTACACAGCATGTCTATTTTGGTCTGCTTCACTTAGATAGTGCCTTCATGAGTGACTTGAAGCTTATCCCAGATTTTCTTTACTGTTTTGCACCTTGATACCTTTCGATATTTTTCGAAGCTGATAACACAATTAAGCATTGATGCGCGAATATTTTATATGCTTTTTGACATCACTTCCATATAGATTTTAGTAGTTTTTATTTAGGTTTTATTAAGTTTTTATAGGTTTTAGTGTTAAAATCACATTTTTGGATTCTACTATGATTTTTTGTATTTTAGGGTGATTTCAGATATTTTCTGGCTGAAATTGAGGAGCTGGAGCGAAAGTCTGATTCAGAGACAGAGGAAGCATTGCAGATGCTGTCTAGATCTGACTTGCCTGCATTCAGAAGAGATTTATTAGAGCTACAGAAGTCCAAATGGAGCACTCTTAATGGCTATGGAAAGCTTACTTCTAGAGCTTTCCAGAAATATATAATAGTCCATACTTTTCTTTGGATTAGAAGGCCCAAAACTGGTGTCCAACGCCATCTTCCTGCACCCTTCCAAGCGTCCAGCGCCCAAAGAGCAGAGCCCAGCATCCAAAGGCCTAGAAAGCAAGGTTCTGAAAACCGGACCAGACCGGCCGGTCGGCTCGATTCAATCAGGAACCGGCGACGCAAACGGTTCTGTCCTCCTCCTATAACCGCTTGGAAAAAAACCGTCCAAAAACTGGCAAACTGGCCGAAAACCGGCTGGTTGGGTCGGACCAGTAACCGGCCGGTTCCCTTAAAGCGATGCCACTTTTTACTTTTAAAAAAAAAAAGAAAAAAAGAAAATCTGATAACATTCGTTCTCCAACCCCCCTATCCCCATTCATTCAGATTCACCTAATCACCTCACAGCTCACTCCAAGGACTCCATCGTCGCCGAACCCTAGCCCTAGGAACCCCGAACCGTAGCCTTCCATTATCGCCGCCGTTCAGAGGTCGTCAGCGCCGCCGCCATCCCCAAGTCCTCAGGAACTAGTAAGTCAGCAAGTCTCTTCGTCTTCGCTGGCTTCTCGAACCCAGGTGAGTGCTCCTCGTCTTCATCTTCTCTGAGCTTCTTCTTCAATTTTTGATCCATATTGCTTCAATTCTTCTTAGGTCTTGGCTTGAAGTTTGGTTCTTCTTCTTCTTCGGTCTTCAGTCTTCGTTCTTCGGACTTCAGTCTTCATTCTTCGTTCTTTGTTCTTCGGTCTTCCTTGTATGTATGGTTTTGATTGCTGTGGAAATTCGTTCTTTGTTCTTCAATTCCTTGTATCTATGGTCTTCCTTGTATGTATGTTTGGGTTGGTTGATAATGCTAGAAACTGTCTCTGTTATGTGATTTGTATCCAGAACACCTAATAGGCTAATATTGCTGTTTTAGTGTTTTGCTATTTTGTAATTCTAACTGTTACTCTGTTTTGGTCCAGAACACCTAATATGCTGGAAAATTGTAAATGTTACTCTGTTTTGGTCCTATTTTTAATTGCTGATGGCTCCTGCTTTAGGTTAAGAACATGGTTAATCATTGTGTTGTGGGTCCTGTTTTTAATTGCTGATGGCTCCTAACTTGTTATTGTTCATTGTGTTGTGGGGCTCTTTTTAATTTTGTATCTGTTTTTCATTGTGCTGTAGTTGCTGGTTTTGCTTTGATTTGTAGTTGCTGGTTATGTTGGTTTTGCTAGCTTTGTTTGTAATTGCTGGGTGAAGCTTTAGTGTTTTGTAATTGCTGGCTTTGTTTTCTAATTGCTGGTTTTGCTTATGGCTCCTAATTTTTTTGTTCAAATTTGCTAATGGCTTTGATTTGTAGTAGCTGATTGTACTGGTTTTGCTGGCTTTGTTTGTAATTACTGGGTAAAGGTTTAGTGTTTTGAATATTTGATACTCTGATTTGTGATTTCTGAATCTGAAATTAATTAAATCATTGATTTTGTGTTGTTGAAATTGTTGATTAAAATGGATTTGTTATGCCGCTATTGCCTTTTTTAATTTTTAAGTATGATGTTTCTGAATTTTTGTTGAAATAGTTATTGATTTCAGGGTTTAGAGTGATTATTTGTTGCTGATATTTAACTTTTGTTGCTGTTAAGTTCTGTTAAGTTGCTACATTCAAACTTGTGCATTGGCCTTTTCATCTTCACTTGTAATAACAAAAAGCTTCTCATTTGATGATCCATTAACTACCTCATTTTCTGGTACTATTCCTTTTGTTATGGCTTTAGCTGAAAAAATTGGAGGAGCTGGATGAGGAGACATTGATGCCTCAGAAGACACAACCACATATCCTTGTTACTTGAAGGTTTCTTTAGCACAATAGTTGAAATCACAATCATAATTACATAATATGTTTAAATAATTATCCCAAAAAAAAAACTGACAAGAACATCTTGAGGTTTTGATGATTGATAAATTTTTATGTTGACATTTAATATTTGAAATTTCTTTATACTATTTAACTTGAGTTTGTATATTAATAAGATTATATGAATCTGGTTGATGACATTTAATGTAGTTTTTTAAATTTGAAAACTATTTTAATATTTATATTATACTATAATTATATTTTAGGATGTTTATTTATAATTTATTTATTATTTTATTTTAAAACAGTTTTTTCAGTTGAACCATCGGTTAGATCGGTTAGACCAATAAACCAGTGAACCAGTAGCTAGAGCGGTTTGATGACCGGTCAGATTTTTCGAACTGCCCGATCGAACCGGTTGAACCGTGAACCGGTGAGAATTACGATTCGTTTTTATGCCAAAACCGAAAAAAATGAAAATTGTTGTTGAACCGCTAAACCGGCCGGTAACCGGTCAGTCGAACCGAACCGGGACCCGGCCGGTTTTTTGCTTGGCCCAAAAACACTCAACGCGCGTTTAGCTTTCAGTAACCCCCTCCCCAACTCTTGCGTTACCAACCCTAACCCACTCCAAATCTCCAACGACGCAGCAGCACACGCTCCCTCGTCCCTCCCATCACCCTCGAGCTAGCCGTTCCTCTCAACGCCGGCGAGCTCAGTCCCTCCCTTTCATGCTGCCACGGTCCCACTGGCGCTAGCTCTATTTCACCGCAGCCACTGTCCCGTTCGAAGGTGCTCCTTCTCTCGGTGTCTCCTTCTTTCGTGTTCTGTTCAAGGCTTCTAGCTTCGAAGGTGCTCTCTTTCACCGCTGTCGCGCTCACATAGAGGAAGAATCATCGCAAGTGCCGCCGTTTGCTCCTCCTCTCGGTCAAGCCGTCATCCACTTCTCTGCTGTGCCGCTGTCTACTTCTCAATCCTCCTACTCACCGCGGTCTTTCATCCGCTGTCTACTTCTCAATCCTCCTCCTTCCCTTGTCCCAAATCCATGCGGCCAGACCTTCTCTTCTAGGCTTTCTAGCTCGGCACGTTGTCTTGTCTTCGTCGGTGACTTCGGTGTTCAAGGCTTCCAGCTGCTGTGCCGTCGAGTCGCCGTCATCGTCCTGCTGTCGGTGGAAGGTTAGTGAATTTGTTTTTGAGTTTGAGCTGTCAAACCCAAAAAACCCCTAAGCTGCTTCAGGTTTTTTGGTTGTTTCCAATCCAGCACAGCCTTGGATGAGAGCGAAAGTGACCCTTGGATTTCTTTTTCCCCTGTTTCAATTAGCTTTTCATTTTTTTTAAATTTGTGTATTAGTCTTTTGTTATTCAGTCTTTTAAGTATTTAGTCAAATATTCAAGTTGTAGCAGCACTTCATTGCTTCAAAGTTCAAACAAAACAAAATTGAGACAATTCAAGAATAAGCTAAAAAGTGTGAAGAAACCGAGTCTTTCTACCAAAAATTACTTAGCTAAAATCAAGAAATTTGTTTTTTATTTTGAACTGTTTCAGTGTTATGAATTTGATTTTGAATGTCTGATGAGTGATTTGTGATTTTTGAATCTGAAATTAATTAATTTGTGATCAGTGTTTTGAATTTGAAATTTGCGATCAGTGATTTGTTATGCTGCATTGCTGCTGTTGGTATTTAATTTGTTGTTGAAATAGTTACTGATTTGTTGAAATAGTTACTTATTTGTTTAATTTCTGAATGCTCGGTTCTTCTTCTTTCTTTTAATTTCTGAAATTTTTGTTCAAATTTTCTTGTAATATTTTGTAATGTTTTGTATGTTTGTTGCTGTTTTGTAATTGCTGGTTGCTGGGTGCAGGTTTAGTGTCATCACTGATTTGGAATGTTTTATAATGTACAATGTTTGTTGTTATTTTGTAGTTGCTGTTTTGTAATTACTGGTTGCAGGTTTAGTGTGATTATTGGTTAATGTTTTGTAATGTTTGGTGCTGAAGGCTGATTGTTGAGTTCAGATATAGTTGTTTATTTTGACTTGGGTAAAGAGACTTATTTTTTCCTGCCTTGTACCAATTTAGATGATTATTTTCAGAGGATAAGCACTTATTATGTATCTTGAGAAACTGTTTCTGTTTGTTATGAGCACTTAGTTTCACTAAGAAAGCTTAGTTTCGCCAAATGGTCCTCAAAGCAACTCATCCAAAATGCTACTGCACCAATCCAAGTCTATTGTCTCTTAAAGCCTGCATGCTCTTTCATTTGGTGAAGTCTTTCTAGTAGTAGTCCACTGCCAACTTTGTTATTAATAATGTTATCAAATTTGTTTATCCAAGTACTATGTTTATTTTTTTCAGTTGGATTTATGATAATTCATTTGATATTCTTCCTATTCTTGTGAGATATTTCTTTTAACATTTTGTGTACTGATGAGGAATTGTACTTGCTTGGTATCATGCTTTCATCTGGCAATTTTGTATTTACTATAAAAAAAGAAATTCTAAAAAAGTAATTTACCACTCCATTGGAAAAATTTCATACTACCCTATACCCTCAACTTAATACTTGCATATTTATAATTTATTTATTATTTTATTCTAAAACGGTTTTTTCGGTTGAACCAGTTGGACCAATAAACCAATGAACCAGTAACTAGAGTGGTTTGATGACCGGTCCTGTTCTCAGAACCTTGCTAGAAAGGACCCCCTAGCTGGCATTCCATGCCCAAGAGACCTCTATGCACGTGGATCTCATCACCAAACACTCACCAAGTGGGCCTCAGAAGTGGATTTTAGCACTAAATAGACTGTTTTACCCTACTAGTCATCTATTTAAGGGATTAAACTTATGTAATTTGGAGAGGACTGGAACAGAATTTCATCACCTTCCTCCCCCTCTGGGAGGGAGGTCTACCATTATTGTTTTTCTTCTGTATTTTATTTTCAGTATGAGTTTCTAAACCTCCTAGGTTGAGGGGAGGAGCCCAACTGAGTCTTATGAATTAATAAAAGTACTATTTCTTCTTCTTCGATTCGTGTCTAATCTATCTCTAAGATGTATATCCTGATCTTCATCGTGATAAACAGGACGATCTGACAAATTGCCTCTGTTCATCACATTAAGACGAACGTGCCTGACAAACACCCGCGTCTACTTGGGTTCATGTGAATACTTGGCCGGAAAGCATGAAGCAACAGCTATGGATTTACATCTCTCAGACGGTTAATCCACGATTTCGTTGGGGACTTCTCGAGACATCAGTTCAGCCGATCTCTGGGGAGATTAAGGTCTCCGTGGTATAGGCTAGATCCAAGAAGCAGCGTTCTCTGATCCGAAAGATTCTACCTTGTCTGTGGAGTTTTGAGTAGGATCGCCAAGAGAATGGATTGCTATGCGCTTCACCCTCGATTGGATTGAATACCAAAGGCCCTAGCGTTCATTCTGTAGCAGAGGAGATCAAGAACCATTGGCGTGGCTTTGATCACTTACAACTTGCCATATAAGAAGATCATTCACAAGCAAAGAAGATGATAGTACCAGAGTTACTTCAGAAAGACAAAGCAACTCTAACTCTCAACTCTATTCCTTTTGTTGGCCTATTCCTATTGATGTTTTTAAGGTATAAATTACTATAACAACCCCAAAAACCTTTTGATTCCGCCTGACTAAGACCTACAAGACAACCATAAGCTTGCTTCAAGTCACAATCCTCGTGGGATCGACCCTAACTCGTTCAGGTATTACTTGGACGACCCAGTACACTTGCTGGTACTGCTGCTGTTGTACAAAATAGTGTGGGTTTTGCGTACACGCGCACCAAGCATATTGACAGCTTTAGCATTGAGCTCTATTTTCTTCTTATCTTCATCATTCCATTCAGCTTAAGACTTGGAAACTACTACACCATCTGCTCCTACTCTGGTTGGGACTTAGGGACTGTTCATGATGATCTTTCATATGTTGTAGTCCACCGACTGAACAAAGATCTTCATTCTTTCCTTCTAGTAGCTGTAGTTCTTTCCATTGAAGAATGGAGGTCTGTTGTTGGATTGCTCTTCTGTCAGAGTATAGGCCACCACATTGGAACCATTGTTGCTTGCCATCAGGATCTTTTCCTCCAAGCTGAAAAGTTTGATCTCTTTGAGACCAAGCTCTGATACCAATTGATGGTTATCAGTGGCTAAGAGAATCGGGAGTTGAATCTTGGCCTCCTTTTTTGCTGAATATTACTTTTGTTTTATCAAAAGAACTTAGGAGATATTTTTGTTTTTGTCTCCTGTTGAGGTGAAAGACTCCTCTTTTTGTCTCCTAAATTATAGAAACAGAAATATAGTAGAGAAGAAGGAGTGACATTCAGATGTATTCTGGTTCAGCTACTCAGTGCAATGTAGCCTACATCCAGTCTCCATCACAACAGTGACGGAATTTCACTATCTTTCAACTAGATTACAATCACTAATTCTCCCTAGGATCTACCCAATCCTATCTGGGACAAGTCCAGATTCTAACCCAACCTGCACTTGATTAGGACTCAGACCTAGCTTTCAACAGCAAAGTACTAACCCAACTTGTAAGGGAATCCCCACAGGATCAAGACACAAAACAGAAAGAGGTACAAAGAAAATCTGAGACATCTTATGGCTTTTTCTCCTATTTTAACTCACTACCTTTTACCTCTCATTGGCTTTTTTCTTACAAATCTCACCATGTTTGTCTTTTTCAATGAGACTCAGACAGACTAAATTGAGAAAAAGGAATACTACATATTAACTATGAAGGAGAAGAACTCAGAACAGCTTAGGTAGCTACGAGAACTCAGTGCTTCGTTCTACTCTCTTACCCTCAACCCTTAGTCGTTCACCCTTATTATAGAAGAGTGAAGCTTTCAAGGTTGAATCAAGTTCAAACCCAATGCTATCTTCTTCTCCAATCCTCAGAGCTTGCAGGGGCTTGGTCAGAGAAGAGAGAGGGAGTATCGATTCTATTGCATGCAACTTACCCATTCTCTCTCATCTTTTTTCTTCAAGTTCCTTCAATCTTGACCGTGGATTATTTCTTTGGTCCCAAGTTTAGATTTGGACCGTGGATGAGCTTCTGACCGAATTTGACTTTATTTTCTCCATGGTTGCTTGATCTGTGTTTGAGGCTTGGTAGATTTCTTCACGGTTTGGTGTAGCACAAATGGGGAAGGAAGCCTTTTGACGTTCTCTGCCCGAATGAGAATGGTTTCTTGGTTGTAGCCCTTCTTCTTGCTTGGATTTGGAAACTACCTTTTTGTTCTTCACCACAACCTAGCTTCTGCAGTTTTCATTTCTTTCTTTCTTCCTTGTTGAGTGAGTGACGTGACCGATGAGAAAGAGAGAGGAGAGAGAAGAGAAAGTTTGGCTTTTGGTGAAAGCTAGATGAAATTAAAATGTATTGAACTTGAGATTCAAGTTTTTGAGAGTTAGGCTTAGGTGACTTCACCGAACGGAGTTGGATAATTTTTTTGAACCTTTTCGGTTTTCTTTCTTCCTCAAGATTCAGCCATTTAACTTCTGGATTAAATTATTGTTATGGCTAAATTGGTGTTGAGCAAGATTTGTAGATGTGGGCTTGCTTATTTGTTCCTTGAGTCTAGTTAATTAATTTATTTTTTTGCACACTAAACCAAACACCTAATAATGTTTGTTTATCACTTTAGTCAAATATTAATTTTTCACACGCAACATTTAATTCTAGAACTTACATAAATTTACACTAGAGTCATTTTCAAAAAAACAACCAATAAAAATAGTGTAATTAAAAATAGTGTAATTAGGTTGAATATGTAAAATTTGTATAAATTCAGACAATTTTCTCGTTAAATAAATCTCGTTATTTGTTATCCAAACAATGCAGCACATTATGTAATAACCAGGTTGAGGGGCCATATTAACCTTTGGGCCCCTTAATAGCAATGCATTGACATACTATATGGTTGATAGTTTATAAAATATTAATAAAATCACCATGTTAAACAGTAGTTTTGTAGAACTAAGAAAAAAGATGAAATAGTAAACTCTATACAAATATTATTCTAAGTTGCATATTCAAGTTTCATACAAATTTTTGAAAATTAAAAAGAAAATTCAATCTCATTATGTGCTTCACTCGAAGATTATTAACTAAACATAAAAAAATTAGAAGTGTTAAAATATGAATTAACATGTAAAGTTCTAAAATTGTAATTGCATCATAAATTGAATTTTTTTAAAAAAGATAATTTTATCCACACATTTTATTAGTCTAGTCATAATATATAAATAGATCCAACATCTTTTAGTATAATTTACTGTCTCTGCGTTGAACTCTCATATCTATAAAATTAATATTTAAATTGGCGAATATAACTCAATATGAAAACTCATAAATGTAATGCATTGTAAATAATAATAAAAAAATCACACTATATACTGAAAAAAAAAACATTACAATTTTATGAAATAGTTAAAAAAAAACCTTAAAAAACTAAACATTTAGAAAATATTTAATTTTATATATAATATTTATTGAGATATAAAAAAGAATTAATATAATTATTAAAAAAATATAATATAAAATATTAAAATTATTTATAATTCTTATCGTATATAATTAACGATTAATTATTAACAAATACAATACTTTTTAAAAATAACATTAAGAAAGAAAATGCATAAAGATTAGCGCTAAAATATGCCATGTTAGCATATTTAATGTCGAAATACTATATGTTGTAATGATATTCTATACGTATGCAGTGCCCTAATAATTTGGGCTTTTGCTTTCAACTATAATACAAAGAGCATAATAATTATTTTATAGATGTGTAATGCATATCCAAATAATAATGTATCCAAGAAACCTACCATATAAGTATCATCTATTTATCAAGTAGCGTATCATAAAGTCTAATAATTACTTAATATAAATTTTGAATTCGAAGGTTTTTAAATTTTATTATATATATAGTTTTTAAATTTTTAGATATACAAACTAATTTACAAGGTGTTTGCTACAGTACGATGATAAATTCATACGTAGCGATACGTTAAAAATTTAGACAAATAGTAACAAGCCACGTAAAATTTATTTTCCATATCAGTATTTAATTTTTTCTTTTTAAATATATATTATATCACCACTTTTACTAATACACCCCTTTTAATTAAATAAAAATAAAAATATATTTTTAATTTAATTTTATAAAAAGTCTCATTACCAAAATCAGAACTTCTAGCCACCCCATTACCAAAATCAATGGAACAATCCGAACCAAGATAACCCTAATCAATGGAACCCTAGGAATTAAGGCTATCCACAACCTTCCTAATTTCAAAACCCTAACCAGTTCAACCCACAAGGTTCTCTACTAGGGCAAGCTCACGTTCTCGTAGCTCCTTCTCCTCCTCCTCCTCCTTCGCCAGCCCCTTCAATTGTTGATTTGAGACGTGTGTGCCAAGAGGGGAGGGTTAAGGAAGCAATTGAGTTGATGGAGAAAGGGATGAAAGCCGATACTTCTTGCTTTCATTTGCTATTTGATTTTTGTGGCAAATCCAAGTCCCTTGAGGATGCCAAGAAGGCACACTTATTTTCTGCAATCAACTTGCAGGAGTGATCTCAATTTGAACAACAAGGTCATTGAAATGTATGGGAACTGCAAGAGTATGACGGATGCACGAAGGGTGTTTGATCATATGTCCAACAGAAATATGGATTCTTGGCACTTGATGTTGTGCGGTTATACCAATAGCACAATGGGGGATAATGCCTTGCAGTTGTTTGATCAAATGAATGAGTCCGGTTTAGAAATTTTGTCGGAGACTTTTGCCGTTTTGGTTTGGGACATTTACTGTTTGCTTCAGAAGGGGGCGAATGATATTAGGAGAATTGGAGAAGATGAAGAACGATTGATTTTTAGTTTTATTGATATGTTTTGTTTTGTTTTAGAGAGGGACACGAATGATTAGGAAAATTGGAAAAGATGAAGAACAATTGATTTTTGGTTTTTTTTTTAATATGTTTTTGTTTTGTTGTTTAAATTATTTGAAACTATAAAATTAGAATTAATTGAATTTTAAAATTTGATTAATTTAAAAAGGTATTTTTATCGAATCAAATAAAGTAAGGATGTTTAAGATTTTTTATAAAATTAAATTAAAAAATATTTTTATTTTTATTTAATTAAAAGGGGTGTATTAATAAAAGTGGCGATATAATATATATTTAAAAAAGAAAAAATTAAATACTAATGTGGAAAATAAATTTCACGTGATTTATTACTATTTGTTCATATTTTTAACATATCAGTACGTATGAAAATTTATCATCGTACCGTAGCAAACACCAATTTACAATGGCTAACTTTTGTTATAACCCGATTGATACGGTGTAACTATGTTTCGGATTCTCAGTCCTTGTTCATAACAAAAAAACAAATTGTTGCTTTTCGGTTGTGCTAAGGTGGCGCTAAATCCATTTGGCATGTAATGGAAGATTTTTGATTCTAATGGAGTTTGTGGTTTAGTTGGCTTAAATCAATCAATTTACTAACCAATAATGGGGTGAGGTGTCTTTACTCTAGATAGCAACAGCCGTATATGGATCGGAGCTTGATTTTTATTAAAGTAACAAAAGGAAAGTTAAATAATTGTGAATATTCACCAACACAACCAAACATTACAAATTGGTATAGTTAATCATGCGACTCATACATGTTAATATATTCATTAGTTTTTTTAGGCTGGTTTGGTATTTAGTTCTATCAAAATATATAATAATATTCACCTGTAATCTTTCGTAAAAGGTTCACACGTCTCCTTAATTTAATTTAATTTGTGATTTTATTTTATATCTGTTTCGACTCAGTTTATCAGTGACTCAGATTCACACATGAACAGTCAATCCGACAGATCATTTTGAAAAGTAATTTTTACATCACTTTCTCATCTACGTAAAACTTGAACAATTAACAGAAACTTTTAAAAAAGTGGATCTAGCTACAAGAAGTCCACTCGAGTACGGAATATAAAAGAAGAGGGACCTATCCCTCTTTACAAGTACGTTATCCTAATTCTCACACGTCGACTTCTTGTACAGATCCTAACTTGAACGTGAGAGTCCTTGCAAGTGGTCTCCACTCACCCTCCAATTAGCGACAAAAGTCAGACCCCAACATCTTAGTTCACACTCAGGTTCCAACTTTTTCGAGTCTCTGCTCCAGCAATCAGCCTACCCGAACCGTCAAGAACCTGAGCAGGCAAACAATATCTAAAACAGAAAAATTTTTTATACACTAAAATTAATTATTAAATATTTGTATATATATATATATATAATTTATTTTTAATATATATTTTATATAAAATATATATTAATATATATTCTATATTAATAATTAATTTGAGTGATTGATTAATTTAGTTTACACATATCATGGTTACATTTAAAATTTGTGATTAAATTATAATTATTAGACATATAAAGAGTATCAATACCCTTATAAATAATGTGGAGCATGCATAAAAGGCTAAAAATGAAATACACGTATTTAATGCAGTTAAAGGATTTGTCGAATTCCATTGGCCACAAAACCATTTTCTTTCTCAAAGTCTCAACACATGGACGTCCACTTTTGAAGGAAAAAGAGAATTTGTGTCACGATTTGCATGATCTACTTGGCTTGTCACTGTACAAAGTTTTCGAAGTTGATTTGTCAAACAAGCGAAAATATCTAATAATAAGAAAAAATCATGACCACAGGAAACATTCCGAAGAGAATCTAGAATGTTCATCACACTTCCAAACATGAAGAATGCATTTTCAACTAAAAAAAAATGTGTTATTTATGGCTTTGTCTTTGGTAGGGAAAATATAATCAGGACTATGGTGGATCAGGTGGAAAGATTCCGTTTGAATGGTTAGGATGAGGTCCGTACGGTATTTGCTGAAAATTATATATTTGGCCTAAAGTTTAGTTTATTTGTGAACCGGTACACCATGGTTTTTTTCGATTTGAGTTATAATTTCCGGTTTATTTATTTTTTGTTGGAAATGGGATAGTTTTTTTTGTTCACTATGGGTTTTAGGAGGTGGGCTACCGTCGTTCCCAAAAAAAAAAAACTATATAATACAAAATCCACCTCCCAAAAATCTTCTGACGGTCACCATCCTGAGTTCGGCAATCAAATGGGGACAAGCTTGGAAGGGTCTCTATCGCAATGACGGCGAGTGACGGAGAACCCCATGCCCAGCGAAAGAAACGATGCCGACGAGAAGGTTTGATGAAATGGAGAAGAGGTTTGGTGAGTCTGCAATCCCAACGGCGGCGACTAAGGGAGAGCTCCATATACCCGGCTAAATGGAAGAGGGTTCGATATTGAGAGATTGAATGGAGGAGGTGCCTGATGGTCTTCAACAGTGGCCGACGAGGGCAACTAGTTAGCGTTGCAAATCTTGGATGGAAATCCTGGATGGAGAAGGAAATGGGTCTGGCATGGGAGATATGAAACAGAACACGGCCACTCCCAAGACACAGCGACATGATGAAGATGCTATCTCGCGAAATGGTGATGGCAAGAAGAAGTTCGTAATGGTTGTCGGTAATGGATAGTGGCAATGGAGGTAGAAACGAAGATTCTTGGCCGGCATGTAGGAGGGAACCCTTTTTTTTTGTTTGGTCGATAGGTGGGATACGAATTGGGCGATAGGGAAGTTGTTGGTTTTGGGTTCGATGTCGAAATGGGCCCAGACTCGTGCCGAGAAAAAAAAGAGAGCGACATTCTATGTCGTTACTTTAATAATGCTACCCCAACTCCTCCTACAGAACTGGTCAAGTAGTACTTCTACAAAGTACCAAAAAAAAATAATAATAAAGTAGCACTTCTACATCGACATCTACCTGTAAAACCTTGATGCAGATGCAAATATTGTGCTAATCTATCGCAAGAGATTTGAAGATTTACCTTAACGTGGGAGTTGGTGTATGAGAAATATTTGGTGGTCGTTATTAAGCCGTTTTAATTACAGCATAGTGAATGCAGATAACTAATAATGGAGAAATCCACTGAAGTAAAGCAGTAATAGTCAGCGTAATGTAAGAAGTAGGTTGCAGATGGAGTTCAATTTGGTTAGCAAGCTGGGACGCGATGTACGTGGTGCCAGCAGCCGTAAACATTACACGCAGACAACACAGTCTATTTTCAAAGAGCGATACAGCATTATCCACAAAATACAAGAAACTTGGTCTATTGTTTTTCCAGGAATTAGCACATCAAGTAACGGAATTCGCAAAAAGTGGTATGCACAAAGTTCATCCACAAAATACATGTCTGGTTAACAACATAAGGATAGTAAGAAGAGTCAGGAGCTTGCAGCATCGTTGCGACATCGGACCTGCAGTACTGTGACTGGCTCAGTGGACATGACCTCGAAGATCCCCACACCTCCGGGCTCGAATTTGCACAGGCTAACAAAGTCTGCTCAGCCTCCGGAGATGACCCCGAAGCTACCGTCTCACTTGCCACTAAATCTGGTGTAGGTTGCCTCGACCTCAGTGTGTCCGTGTGACAGGAAGAGCGTGTGTCTCTGACTAGTGAAATGGCTCAGATGAGGGACATTTAGCTGATTGCAGCATAGCAGCAGATCATTAACAGAAAAAAAAACTTATTGCTGAAGACACGTACAAGAAAATGAATTGGTGTGCCTTACCAACAGGTGGGAGTGCAAGACGCGGTCAGTGAGGTCCATGACAAAGAATGACCATTTGGTCTTGTGTGTTTGGGCTATCGCTTTTGCCTTGTGTGAGGAAGGATTGTTGATACAGCGGGCACGCCGGTAAGTACCTTTCGCTTCGTACGGAGGTTCCTTTGACGGTCGGGGGCGGTATGTGTTTTCGCATCCACTGAAGTCAAAGATACGCACTTGGAATTCAGAGTTCCCCTTGTGCTTGAAAAGAAGCATGGAGTCTAAATTAATTTGGTACGTCCAGTAGAACTCTGGCTAATCACGGGTCAATGCGATGCTGTCATTTTGCTGTTGTTTCCAGAAGCACCGATGGCCAATACACCTGCCGTCAGGGACTACCAGGGTCATGTACGGGGCTCCACTCGGGAGTTTGTCTGGACCGATTGGGAGGGCCTGCAAAAGAACAGGAAAGTGTTGGCCAACACATTGATCATTCAGGAAGTAATAACATTGGGTGTCTTGTGATGTACGTCTCGGGGGGGGGGGGTGGCTTACCAGTTTGAAACTTGGGGGACTTATTATTGGCTTCAGAAAACGCAGTGGGCGTTGTTGCTGGTTTCGTTGAAGGTCTGTTGCAGGCTGCTTTTCCTTGTTCCTGGATGAAGACATGATCACCTGTTACAGTACAAATACCAGCCCTGAGAGTCGTAATCTAGAGGTGGTTAAATAGTATTTCAAACAACAGCACACAATATTGGAGAAACATTATTGACTTTTCTAATAGTTAAACATTGTCAAAAATTGAATGAACCGAAAATATCGTTAGGGTTTAGGGTTTCATCTGAGAAGTGGAAAAAATGGAAGCAAACAACAGAAACATGTGCAAAATCTTTGGAACGTAAAACAAGGGGTTCCAGAGTGAGTCATTTTTCTGCTAGTCGAACTCGGTGGTTCTACATGAGAATTGCGAAGTAAAACAAACAGGCAGGCAAGCCACGAGACTAAGAAATGATAAAAAACGTCAAGATTGCATGTTAGATGAAACATGCAGAGAAGGTAGCCGGCGCAAGATAGTGGAACCAAGGCAAGGGTTCAGCAAACAGTGCACCCCCATGAAGGGATACCACCAACGAGATTGGATAATGGTTTTCCCCACCGTCGAATCAAAGGCCCCATATAACAAGAATGACGATGCAAGGAAACATAGTGAAAAATATTTTTTTTACAGGAAAAAAATGCAACATGTACAAACGGCCTCGGCTGTTGATGATATCAGTTTCACACAATCAGATGGGTGGGATTCCGTGAAGCAACAAACAGACGGTCTAAATCGAATCGCAAGAAGGGATTCGGGACGGCTTGCCTGGATTGTGTAGGTTGTTGTCTGTGGACTGAGGAAACTTCGTGCAAGAGTCTCCCGGAAGAGGTGTTGGTGGTTGGATGTAAAACGACGAAGGGGTCAGGGTGTTATGTGTTTGAATGAAAGGCGCAAGTATTTTTCAGCCGGTGTAGTAGAGAAAAACATCCAGCGTGTCCTTCATCTAATTTTTATTGGGTGATGGGCCAGGAGAAGTCCAAGAAGAGCAAAACAACAAGGATCGTTCCTGGTTTTTTGTTTTTTACTTTTTTTCCAATTGCGATGGCATGGAAGCCAGGCCCAGAAGCAAAGACACGCATGTTATAATATTAAACGTAGTATAGCATAAATTATATTTATATGTACATATTACGATAAGTAATAGTCGGAGTGTAATTATTAACATTTTATCTAATACTGTAATATATAATGAAATGATGTTTTTGTATATATGCGTAATATCCATACGTTTATATAAATATATACATAATGAAATATATTATATTACATTATCTACTACTTTCATATTTTATTTTATCTAGTGTGAGGTTGATTCGGGTGAGTTTAGTGAAAAATAGATTAAGTGAAAAATAATGGTTAAGATGAGAGATTTAGGATAAGTATGCTTGTGAGGAAAACACTTTTATTAATGACAAATAAGCAATACAGGAACTAATAATGAGGAATAGAGGTGGAGAACAAGTGTTGAGACCTTCACTAATGTCACAAGAGGATGAATGAGCTTTGTTTAAAGTGGACAGGAGTGGGTTAATGGTTGTCGAGTGTTCTGGTGGAACAGCCAAGTGCCAGTTTTTACTCGTGAAGGTGATGAATAAAAATGATGAACAATGAGAAAAATTTTGGGAGAGAAAAAGAATGGGTTTTTCAGTTTCTCAGCTTCAGAAGTAAAAGGGAAGGTTTTCAAAAAAGAAAGAGGTGGTTTGATGTCCTTTTTATAGTGTAAAACCATGATGAAGAGGAAATATATTGTCCAATGGTTATAGTCTGATATTTGGTTTACTGCTTTTTCCAAAATATCTTTAGGTATTCCCATCACTTTAAGTCTTTTCAACTGTTTAATGGAGGAAGTTGATTCCCACACGTTAAACTAAAGCTCATGACATGTGACATCAGTGAAGGGACATCTAGCTTGGTTTTCTTGCAACTAAATGGCGCTCTTTACACTCCAAATCCAACCAATCCACTTCCACCAATTTAGTTCCCACTGAAGAGAAATTCAATTCCTCAAGGTGTTCTTTTGGGTTCCATCCTTTTTACCTAATACCTTTGGGAGGAACTTGACTCTTGTTTGACCATGTTTGTAGGTAAAAGTTTATATTTTTAGTACACAATTAGAGGTATAATGTCAATATGAATGGTGAGATTCAGCGATATTTAAGAAAGATTTTTCTATCTAAAATTTAAAAAATAAAAGACAATTATTTCGGAAATAGGGTAATTTTCTAGATTGTTAATTAAAAATATCCGTGCTAAATATGGCTTATTCCGGTAAACCTGTGTATTTGTGGAGACGATGATAATGGTCGTCATTATTAAATATGGCTTGTTTTTTTTTACTTTCCAATTTAGAAAAAGAAATCGTTGAAGAAGCCATGCTTGTTGTGTGTGTATTTCTGTGTACTGCCAGGGTCCGTTTGGTTACGACTAGACACAGACACAAAGAGACATGCATCAAAGACATGGGCACAATATATATTGTGTGTATGCATTTAGTTTGTCAAAAATAAAGAACAAGAAACACATGTTTAATTGAAGACTTAAATTATCATTTATATGTATAATTTTTATTTTTTTTAAGGAAAAAATCCAAGGATAAATTTGGTTGTAGGATCAAAGAGAGGAAGAGGAAAAAAAATAAAGGTTTGGATAGACAAGATGAGAAAGTTTAAGAACTCTTTGAGGGTAAAACAGTAAAAAGTCAGGGTCTGAAGCGTTGTGTCTTAGTGGCTCAGCAAATTGCAGATACACAAATTTAGTGTCGCCGGGGTCACTTATCAGTGTCCTCCCACGTCCTTTGAAACTCTGTGCCTCACCAAGTCAAACAGCATATGTGTGACGTCTCTGCGACGGTGTGGTGGCTTGATACTCGTGTGGGATGTTGCGACTGTTTAGTGGTGGGTTATAGATCTTGGGGGAGTGGCGAAGAATGGCGGCAGCAATGGACATCAGCCATGCACAACCATGTATAGTGTTTCTTGATCTATATACTATTTTAGAGACGAAGACATGGATTAAAAAACATTCGTTTTTAAACCCTAAACCCTAGACCGTAACCACTTGCATCTATCCCTTTTGACCTAAAACCATAATCCCTAACCAGTGGAGAGAAGCTCAGGTTGGTCCCTGCACAGCTTTCCATCGATCCCAGTCCCTCTGAATGGGGATTTACTATGGCCAATAATATCTTACCATTTGGCAAGTTATTATTTAAATATATAATTAATTAGATTAAATATTTATATTTTTGTTTAATTAATGATTTATATTAATTATTTAAATAAGAACTAAATTGTAATTAATTTATTAATAATTATAATAATAATAATTAAATTTCTAATTAATTAATGATTTATATTAATTATTTATGTCATAATTAATATTGAGTATTATATATATTATTAGGAAAAGTCTAGGGGACCAGTAACTTTTCCAAATTTTGGCCAGCATGTAACCAGCAAAGAAAAGTGAGTCATTGGATGAAATCTCACACCAATCTCACACCATTAAAATCATTATTGATGGCTATTTGATGCTACAAATCACAAAAATTGCTGGCTCCCTAGCACTCCTCATATTATTATATTAAATTAGCCGGTGTAAAACTTGCCGTTGCAAAATTATGTTTTTCTTTGCATTAGGTGACTTTACAAATTACTGTAATCCCGAACCATATATTGTGTATTATTGTTAAATATCAATTTATTTAATATTAATATCTTTTAATAGTGAATTATTTTTAAATTTTAAATTTTAAATTATATTATTGAAAAAAATTAATTACATTAATTTTAAGTATTTTAATTAATTAATTAAGTGGGACCACAACAGGGACTACAGTTAGTTCCTCCTAATAGAGAAAGAGAGAAATTTTGAGTTCCTATTTACTGTTTAGGATGCAAAAGCTGATGCGGAGTTACCTTCTATGACAGGGGGACATAAGCAGGAACTGGGATGAGTTCCCTATTGGAGATGGTCTAAACCATAAACCTTAGTCGGTAAAACCTAAAAGTTATCATTTCGTTGCCATCGTGATGAGTGTATGAAGTTAGTCCCTGATAAACCATTATTTTATGGTTTATATTGTGTTTATTTGAGTGGTTTTTATCAAGTCCTTACCCACTTATTCATATGATTTGCATGATTTTACAATTCCTTCCTAGTTTAGTTCTATGGTTGAAAACTTGCTTCCTAGAAGTCTTTTAATTGTATATTTTAATTCTCCTTTATACCATTCGATGCTGTGATCCGTGTGTTAAGTGTTTCAGGCTTCATAGGGCAGGAATGGCTTAGAGAATGGAGAGGAAGCTTGCGAAAATGGAAAGAACACAAGAAACCAAGGAGATGATCAGCGAGCTTCGACGCGCACGCATGGCTCATGCGTGCGCGCGAAATGGAGCAAATTGCAGTGACGTGTGCGCGTGCCTGACGCGTACGCGTGGATTGGAATTCTGCAAAGCGACGCGAGCGCATGCTTGACACGAACGCGTGACATGCCAAAACGACCAGCGACGTGGACGCGTGACCGACGCGTATGCGTGAAATGCGCGAGCTGCAGAATTAACAAAAAATGTTGGGGGCGATTTCGGGCTGTATTTTGACCCAGTTTTCGGCCCAGAGACACAGATTAGAGCCAGGAAACATGCAGAGACTCAACAGACATGAACACATTTGCATTAGGATAGTTTTTAGGTTTTAGATCTGAATCTAGAGAGAAACTACTCTTCCTCTAGATTTGCTTTACATTCATAGTTTATGCTTTTGCTTTGGATTTTAAACATTGAAGAGTCATTACCTCCGTTGAAGATACATGTTCTAGTTTGTTTCCTATTTCTTTGCTCTTTTTATTTATCTCATTTGGCTTGTTACTTACTCTTCCATGTTCAGAGTTACAATTGGATTATTTTCATGGATTGTTAATGGAAAGGATTATTTTTATTTTTAATTAATTTTCAATCTCTATTTTATTGAATTTATTATGTCTTCTTATATTTTTATGAGCGTTATATTCATGTCAATGGAGTAGATTTTTCTACTTGACATGGGGGTTGATTAAGAGGAGACACTTGAGTTGGAATGCTCAAGTGCTTAGTTAATTTGGACATTGTTGGCTAATTCTGTATCTACTAACGCTAGACCTTCCCAAGGGAGAGGACTAGGACTTGTGGATAAGAGTTAGCTCAATCACTTGACTTTCCTTTATTTAGTAAGGGTTAACTAAGTGAAAACAACAACCTCTTTATACTACACTTGAGAAGATTCCAACAAGGACAGAACTTCCAATTAATCATTCCCCCAGTCAAGGCTTTTTATATTAATAATAATTCTTAGTTTTATTGCTTTAATTTACAATTATTTTAATTACTCATTATTCAACTCAAACCTTCTGGAAAATTCCTGATTAATAAATTAGCACCCTTTTCTGCAACTCGTTGGGAGACGACCTGGGACTCATACTCCCAGTATTTTATTCTAAATTTTGTGACACCCTTTTCTAAATTGATGAGGCGGATCTTAGCTGATTAAGGACTATACTCACAACGTATTCATATTTTGATTTCTTAATTAGCCGACTTCTGCCCTCTCATCAATTTTTGGCACCGTTGTCGGGGAGTTGCAATAGTGTGCTAGATTATTAATTAGTGTACATATTTTATTCTTTATTTGCATATTTTATTTTTATTTTGTTACCATGAACTATATGTATTTCTCATTGAATGACGCGTTCATTGCTTGATCTAAGCTTAGCCGCATTTGATCCTGAGATTGAAAGAACTCTTTCACGTATTAGGCGAGTTCGACGTCGGTTAGCAGTGAAACTACTGCTCTTACACAGAGTATATGTGAAATGACCAACCTACTAAAGCAGATGCAGTTAAATCAATAACAAGCACAACAAGCTCAGCCTCCCCACCACAACAAAGCCAACAGTTAGTCCCACAGAGAATATGCGGAATCTGTGCTGATTATAGTCATTATATTGATGAATATCCGCAGCTCCAACAGGAAGACAATACTGTAGCAGCCACTCATAACTTCTATGACCGCCCGAATCAAGGATACAATCAACAAGGTGGCAACTACAACCAAGGTGGCAACTATAACCAAGGATGGTAGGATAACTCCAACCAGGGTTGGAGAGATAATCCTAACGACGGCTGGAGGGACAACTATAACAGAGGAGGCAAAGACAACAATGGAAACCAGAGGTGGAATAACAATAACAGACAACAGAATCAGAACCAACCTTACAGAGCACCTCACCTAAGACAGTCCCGAGGACCCCAGCACAACCAACAACAAGTTCCTCAGATCACTTATTCAAACTCCTCATCAAATGACGAGATGTTTCATTCTCTTGTACAAGGACAACAAGACATGCAGACGCAGCTGAATTCTACTTTAAATGGTTTGACTGCCACTTTACAAGCTCTCATCTCCAGGATAGATTCATTGCCTAATTCCAACAACCAACTTTCAAGCTCCAGTGGAATTCCTTCTCAACCCCTACCTAATCCCAAGGGTGGCATCAATGCCATCACTTTGAGGTCCGAAACCACATTGCAGGAGAGGAACCATGAGGAGCCAAGTCCACCAGAACACGCCCCAGCTGAGGAGGTGGTGGAGGTGGAAGATGTTGAAGAGGAAGAGGACGTACAAGACATGGTTGAAGAAGAAGAAGCTCAACCACAGAAAGAAGCACCAAAGGATGCAGAAGCTGCAAGTAGTGCCCTTCCCATCCCATTTCCACAACTTGCAAGGAAGCCCAGAAAGCAGATGGAACTTGATCCCAAAATGGTAGAAATATTAAAAAAGGTTGAGGTAATTATTCCCCTTTTTTATGTTATTCAGCAGGTACCTAAATACGCAATGTTTCTAAAAGATTTGTTCATATATAAAGATAAAATTAATGAGTTAGAAACTATTCCTTTAGGTAGTTCTATATCTGCTTTAGTGGAAGGTATACCTGAAAAATGTAGTAATCCAGATCCATGTATGGTTAACTGTACCATTGGAGATGTAATGTTTTCTGACTGCATGTGTGATTTAGGAGCGTGTGTTAGTATAATGCCATTGTCTATTGGTGCACGAAATCGTGATTGTTCATTCCTTGGTAACGGTGCTGAAAACTTAATACGCACGTTCATAATCTTAGTTCTTTGTCACAATTTCGCACAATTAACCAGCAAGTGCACTGGATCGTCCAAGTAATAAACCTTACGTGAGTAAGGGTCGATCCCACGGAGATTGTCGGCTTGAAGCAAGCTATGGTCATCTTGCAAATCTCAGTCAGGCGGATTCAAATGGTTATAGAGTTTTAATAATTAAAATATAATTAAGACGTAAAATAAAGATAAAGATACTTATGTAATTCATTGGTGAGAATTTCAGATAAGCGTATAGAGATGCTTAGTTCCTTCTGAATCTCCGCTTTCCTACTGCTTTCATCCAATCCTCCATACTCCTTTCCATGGCAAGTTGTATGTTAGGCATCACCGTTGTCAATGGTTACATCACTTCCTCTCAGTGAAAATGGTCCAAAATGCGCTGTCACCGCACGGCTAATCATCTGTCGGTTCTTGATCCTGCTGGAATAGGATTCAGTAATCCTTTTGCGTCTGTCACTACGCCCAGCACTCGCGAGTTTGAAGCTCGTCACAGCCATCCCTTCCCAGATCCTACTCGAAATACCACAGACAAGGTTTAGACCTTCCGGATCTCAAGAATGGCCGCCAATAATTCTAGCTTATACCACGAAGACTCTAATATCTCGGACTCGGTCCCCTGTATTAGATATCAAAGAGATACTCATTCTAGCTTGTCTTCATATAGAACGGAAGTGGTTGTCAGGCACGCGTTCATAAATGAGAATGGTGATGAGCATCACATAATCATCACATTCATCATGTTCTTGGGTGCAGATGAATATCTTAGAATAAGAATAAGCTTGAATTGAATAGAAAAACAATAGTACTTTGCATTAATTCATGAGGAACAGCAGAGCTCCACACCTTAATCTATGGTGTGTAGAAACTCTACCATTGAAAATACACAAGTGATAATGGTGTTCATTGGCTTCGGCCCCAGAGAGGGAACCAGAATGACCAAGGTTCTCAATACAATAATAAAAGGTCCTATTTATATTGAACTAGTAACCTAGGGTTTACAGAAATAAGTAAATGATGCAGAAATCCACTTCCGGGCCCACTTTGTGTGTGCTTGGGCTGAGCATTGAAGCTTCCACGTGTCGAGGTCTTCCTTGGGGTTAAATGCCAGTTTGTAACCTATTTCTGGCGTTTAACTCTGCTTTGCAACCTGTTTCTGGCTTTTAACGCCAGAATAGGGCAGAGAGCTGGCGTTGAATGCCAGTTTGCATCATCTAAACTCGGGCAAAGTATAGACTATTATATATTTCTGGAAAGCTCTGGATGTTTACTTTCCAACGCAATTGAGAGCGCGCCATTTGGACTATTGTAGCTCTAGAAAATCCACTTTGAGTGCAGGGAGGTCAGAATCCAACAGCATCTGCAGTCTTTCTTCAGCCTCTGAATCTGATTTTTGCTCAAGTCTCTCAATTTCAGCCAGAAATTACCTGAAATCACAAAAAAATACACAAACTCATAGTAAAGTCCAGAAATATGATTTTTATTTAAAAACTAATAAAAATATACTAAAAACTAACTAAATCATACTAAAAACTATGTAAAAACAATGTCAAAAAGCGTATAAATTATCCGCTCATCACAACACCAAACTTAAATTGTTACTTGTCCCCAAGCAACTGAAAGTCAAATAGGATAAAAAGAAGAGAATATACTATAAATTCCAAATATCAATGAAACTTAGCTCCAATTAGATGAGCGGGACTAATAGATTTTTGCCTCTGAACAGTTTTGGCATCTCACTTAATCCATTGAAGTTCAGAATGATTGGCATCTATAGGAACTTAGAATTTAGATAGTATTATTGATTCTCCTAGTTCAGTATGTTGATTCTTGAACACAGCTACTTTATGAGTCTTGGCCGTGGCCCTAAGCACTTTGTTTTCCAGTATTACCACCGGATACATAAATGTCACAGACACATAATTGGGTGAACCTTTTCAGATTGTGACTCAGCTTTGCTAAAGTCCCCAATTAGAGGTGTCCAGGGTTCTTAAGCACACTCTGTTTTTGCTTTGGACCTCGACTTTAACCGCTCAGTCTCAAGTTTTCACTTGACACCTTCACGCCACAAGCACATGGTTAGGGACAACTTAGTTTAGCCGCTTAGGCCAGGATTTCATTCCTTTGGGCCCTCCTATCCACTGATGCTCAAAGCCTTGGATCCTTTTTATTACCCTTGCCTTTTGGTTTAAAGGGTTACTGGCTTTTTGCTCTTGCCTTTTGGTTTAAAGAGCTCTTGGCTTTTTCTGCTTGCTTTTTCTTTTTCTTTCTTTCATCATATTTTATTTTTCGCCAATTTTCTTTTCTTCTTTTTTTTTCCGCTAGCTTTTGTATTCACTACTTTTTCTTGCTTCAAGAATCAATTTTATGATTTTTCAGATTATCAAATAACATTTCTCCTTTTCATCATTCTTTCAAGAGCCAACATATTTAACATTCATAAACAACAATATCAAAAGACATATGCACTGCTCAAGCATTCATTCAGAAAACAAAAAGTATTGTCACCACATCAAAATAATTAAACTAATTTTAAGGATGAATTCGAAATCATGTACTTCTTGTTCTTTTGTGATTAAAAGCATTTTTCATTTAAGAGAGGTGATGGATTCATAGGACATTCATAGCTTTAAGACATAGACACTTAGACACTAGTGATCATGTAATAAAGACACAAACATAAATAAAACATAAGGATCAAAAACCAAAAAACAGGAAAATAAGAACAAGGAGATTAAGGAACGAGTCCACCTTAGTGAGGGTGGCATCTTCCTCTTCTTGAAGAACCAATGGTGCTCTTGAGCTCCTCTATGTCTTTTCCTTGTCTTTGTTGCTCCTCCCTCATAGCTCTTTGATCTTCTCTAATCTCATGGAGAATGATGGAGTGCTCTTGGTGTTCCATCCTTAGTTGTCCCATGTTAGAACTTAATTCTCCTAGGGAGGTGTTGATTTGCTCCCAATAGTTTTGTGGAGGGAAGTGCATTCCTTGAGGCATCTCAGGGATTTCATGGTGAGGAATTTCCTCATGCTCTTATTGAGGTCCATGATCTCTTGTTTGCTCCATCTTTTTTTTAGTGATGAGCTTTTGAGATGAATTTCTCCATCTCCCATGACTCAGAGGTGGAAGTTTTTGCCTTCTTTTTCCTCTTTCTAGAGGTTTCTCTGGCCTTAGGTGCCATAAATGGTTATGGAAAAACAAAAAGTAATGCTTTTACCACACCAAACTTAAAAGGTTTGCTCGTCCCTGAGCAAAAAAAGAAAGAAAGTAGTAGAAGAAGAAGAAAATGGAGGAGATGGAGGAAGAAGGTGTATTCGGCCAAGGGGGAGAAGTGGTGGTTGTAATGTGTGAAAATGGAGTAGTGTTGAGGGATTTATGGGGAAGAGTGGATGGATGTTAGTGGTTAAAGGTATTTGGGGAAGAGGTATGGAGGTGATTGGTGAAGGGTATTTGGGGAAGAGGTTTATGAAAAGGTGTGAAGAGGAGAGAAGAAGAGGTGGGGTAGGTGGGGATTCTGTGGGGTCCATAGATCCTGAGGTGTCAAGGATTTCTCATCCCTGCACCATTTAGGCGTGCAAAACGCCCTTAGAATGCATGTCTGGCATTAAACGCCCAAATGTAGCCTGTTTCTAGCGTTTAACGCCAGATTGATGCTTGTTTCTGGCGTTAAACGCCAGCTTGGTGTTTGTTTCTGGCGTTTAAACGCCAGAATGCTCTTCCTCCAGGGTGTGCTGTTTTCAATGCTGTTTTTCATTCTGTTTTTGATTTTTCAGTAGTTTATGACTCCACATGATCATCAACCTAAAAAAAATAAAATAGCAATGGAAAATAAATAGATATAATTAAATAACATTGGGTTGCCTCCCAACAAGCGCTTCTTTAATGTCAATAGCTTGATAGTGAGCTTTCATGGAGCCTCACAGATATTCAGAGCAATGTTGGAACCTCCCAACACTAAACATAGAGTTTGAATGTAGGAGTTCAACACCAAACTTAGAGTTTGGTTGTGGCCTCCCAACACCAAACTTAGAGTTTGACTGTGGGGGCTTTGGTTGACTCTGCAGTGAGAGAAGCTTTTCATGCTTCCTCTCCATGGTTACAGAAGGAGAACCTTGAGTTTTAAATACAAGGTAGTCCTCATTCAGTTGAAGGACCAACTCTCCTCTGTCCACATCAATCACAGCTTTTGCTGTGGCTAGGAAGGGTCTTCCAGGGATGATGGACTCATCCTCATCCTTCCCAATGTCTAGGATTATGAAATCAGCAGGGATGTAAAGGCCTTCAACCTTTACTAGCACGTCCTCTACTAGTCCATAAGCCTGTTTTCTTGAGTTGTCTGCCATCTCTAATGAGATTCTGGTAGCTTGCACCTCAAAGATCCCAAGTTTCTCCATTACAGAGAGTGTCATAAGGTTAATGCCTGACCCCAGGTCACACAGAGCATTCTCAAAGGTCATGGTGCCTATGTTACAGGGAATTAAAAATTTACCAGGATCCTGTTTCTTTTGAGGTAAAGTGTGCTGAACCCAGATATTTAGTTCATTAATGAGCAATGGAGGCTCATCCTCCCAAGTCTCATTACTAAATAGCTTGGCATTCAGCTTCATAATTGCTCCTAAATACTGGGCAACTTGCCCTTGAACAATGTCTTCATCTTCTTCAGAAGATGAAGAGTCATCAGAGCTCATGAATGGTAAAAGGAGGTTCAATAGAATCTCTATGGTCTCTAGATGAGCCTCAGATTCCTTTGGTTCCTCAAAGGGAAACTTCTTATTGGTCACTGAATGTCCCAAGAGGTCTTCCTCACTAGGATTCACGTCCTCCTCCTCCTCTTTGGGTTCGGCCACACTAAGTAAGGTTATGGCCTTGCACTCTCTTTTTGGATTCTCTTCTGTATTGCTTGGGAGAGTATTAGGAGGAGTTTCAGTGATTCTTTTACTCAGCTGGCCCACTTGTTCCTCCAAATTTCTTATGGAGGATCTTGTTTCATTCATGAAACTTAGAGTGGCCTTAGATAGATCAGAGACTATATTTGCTAAGCTAGATGGATTCTGCTCAGAATTCTCTGTCTGTTGCTGAGTGGATGATGGGAAAGGCTTGCTATTGCTAAACCTATTTCTTCCACCCTTATTAAAGCCTTGTTGAGGCTTTTGTTGATCCTTCCATGAGAAACTTGGATGATTTCTCCATGAGAAATTATAGGTGTTTCCATAGGCTTCACCCATGTAATTCACCTCTGCTATTGCAGGGTTCTCAAGATCATAAGCTTCTTCCTCAGAAGATGCTTCTTTAGTACTGTTGGATGCAGCTTGCAATCCATTCAGACTCTGAGAAATCATATTGACTTGCTGAGTCAATATTTTATTCTGAGCCAATATGGCATTCAGAGTATCAATTTCAAGAACTCCCTTCCTCTGAGGCGTCCCATTACTCACAGGATTCCTTTCAGAAGTGTACATGAACTGGTTATTTGCGACCATGTCAATGAGTTCCTGAGCTTCTACAGGAATTTTCTTTAGGTGAATGGATCCACCTGCAGAATGGTCCAATGACATCTTAGCTAATTCAGACAGACCATCATAGAATATATCCAGGATGGTCCATTCTGAAAGCATGTCAGAAGGACACTTTTTGGTCAGTTGCTTGTATCTCTCCCAAGCTTCATAGAGGGATTCACCTTCTTTCTGTTTAAAGGTTTGAACATCCACTCTAAGCTTGCTAAGCTTTTGAGGAGGAAAGAACTTGGCTAAGAAAGCTGTGACCAGCTTATCCCAAGAGTTCAGGCTATCTTTAGGTTGAGAGTCCAACCATATTCTAGCTCTGTCTCTTACAGCAAACAAGAAAAGCATAAGCCTGTAGACCTCGGGATCAACCCCATTGGTCTTAACAGTATCACAGATCTGCAAGAATTCAGTTAAGAACTGAAAAGGATCTTCAGATGGAAGTCCATAAAACTTGCAATTCTGTTGCATCAGAGAAACTAATTGAGGCTTTAGCTCAAAATTGTTTGCTCCAATGGCAGGGATTGAGATGCTTCTTCCATGTAAGTTGAAATTTGGTGCAGTAAAGTCACCAAGCATCTTCCTTGCATTGTTATTATTTTCGGCCATGTCTCCTTCTTTTTCGAAAATTTCTGTCAGATTTTCTCCAGAGAGTTGTGCTTTAGCTTCTCTTAGCTTCCTCTTCAGAGTCCTTTCAGGTTCCAGATCAGCTTCAACAAGAATGTTCTTGTCCTTGCTCCTGCTCATATGAAAAAGAAGGGAACAGAAAATAATAGGGATCCTCTTTGCCACAGTAGAGAGGTTCCTTTATGTGAGTAGAAGAGAAGAAAAAGAATTCGAACACAGAAAGAGGGAGAGGGTTCGAATTTTTAAGAAGAAGAGAAGTGTTAGTAGATAAATAAAATAATTAGAAAGAGGTGAGGGGGAGAGAATTCAAAAATAAAATAAAATAAAAATATTTTTATTTTTAATTTAAAATTAAAGTTAAAATTCAAAAATTAAGAAGACAAATAAAATTAAATCAGATTAAAATTTAAAACAAATAGTTAATTAAAAAGGAATTTTGAAAAAGAGGTTAGTGATTTTCGAAAATTAGAGAGAGAGAATTAGTTAGGTAGTTTTGAAAAAGATAAGAATCAAACAAAAAGATAAGATTAATTGAAAATGATTTGAAAATCAATTTTGAAAAGATAAGAAGTTAGAAAAGATTTTGAAATTGATTTTTAAAAAAAGATGTGATTGAAATTTATTTTGAAAAAGATTTGAAAAAGAAATTTAAAAAGATTTGATTTTGAAAATTAAAGTTGATTACTTGACTAACAAGAAACTAAAAAGATATGATTCTAGAGTTTAAAGATTGAACCTTTCTTACTAGGCAAGTAACAAACTAAAATTTTTTGAATCAATCACATTAATTGTTAGCATTAATTTCGAAAATATGAAATAGAAATAAGAAAAAGATTTAGAAAATAAATTTTGAAAATTTCGAAATTATGAATGAAAAATTGAAAAATATTTTATTTTTGAAAAAGATTTGAAAAAGATAGAATTTTTAAATTGAAAATTTGATTTGACTCATAAGAAACAATTAAATTTTAAAACTTTTTGACTAAATCAAACCAAATTTTCGAAAATTTATGAGAGAATAAGGGAAAAATATTTTTTGATTTTTGAATTTTTAGTGAAGAAAGAGAAAAACAACCAAAAGACTCAAAACATGAAAATTCAGGATCAAAACACATGATGCATGCAAGAACACTTTAAATGTCAAGATGAACACCAAGAATACTTTGAATGTCAAGATGAACACCAAGAACTTATTTTTGAAAATTTTTAAGAAAAGAAAAACATGCAAGACACTAAACTTAGAAATTTCAAACTTTAGACACTAACAAATTGAAAATGCATATGAAAAACAAGAAAAGACACAAAACAAGAAAAATTAAAGATCAAACATAGAAAATCATCAATAACAACTTGAAGATCATGAAGAACACATGCATGAGTTTTCGAAATTTTTAGTGAAATTAAAAATTATGCAATTGACACCAAACTTACAATTTGACACTAGACTCAAACAAGAAACATCAAATTATTTTTGATTTTATGATTTTATTAATTTTTTTTTATTTTTCGAAAATTATTTTGAAAAGGAAAATAAGGATTTCAAAATTTCTAATGAGAATTTCAGGAATCATGCAATGTTAGTCTAAAACTCCGGTCCAGGAATTAGACATGGCTTACTAGCCAGCCAAGCTTTCAGTGAAAGCTCCGGTCCAAAACACTAGACATGGCCAATGGCCAGCCAAGCTTCAGCATACATAGTTCAAGCATGTGAAGAGGAAGCCTCAGTCCAAAAGAATTTAGACATGGCTTTACAGCCAGCCAGACTTCAACAGATCATCATGAAACTCTAGAATTCATTCTTAAAAATTCTGAAGAACATAGAATAATTTAATAATTTTTTTCTTTTTTTTGTATTATTTTCGAAAATAAGAAATAAAAAGCTTAAAAATAAAATAAAATTATCTAATCTGAGCAACAAGATGAACCGTCAGTTGTTCAAACTCGAACAATCCCCAGCAACGGCGCAAAAAATTTGGTGCACGAAATCATGATCGTTCATTCCTTGGTAACGGCGCTGAAAACTTAATACGCACATTCATAATCTTAGTTTTTTGTCACAACTTCGCACAACTAACCAGCAAGTGCACTGGGTCGTCCAAGTAATAAACCTTACGTGAGTAAGGGTCGATCCCACGGAGATTGTCGGCTTGAAGCAAGCTATGGTCATCTTGCAAATCTCAGTCAGGCGGATTCAAATAGTTATAGAGTTTTAATAATTAAAATATAATTAAGACGTAAACTAAAGATAGAGATACTTATGTAATTCATTGGTGACAATTTCAGATAAGTGTATAGAGATGCTTAGTTCCTTTTGAATCTCCGCTTTCCTACTGCTTTCATCCAATCCTTCATACTCCTTTCCATGGCAAGCTGTATGTTGGGCATCACCATTGTCAATGGTTACATCCCATCCTCTCAGTGAAAATGGTCCAAAATGCGCTGTCACCGCACGGCTAATCATCTGTCGGTTCTCGATCCTGCTGGAATAGGATTCAGTAATCCTTTTGCGTTTGTCACTACGCCCAGCACTCGCGAGTTTGAAGCTCGTCACAGCCATCCCTTCCCAAATCCTACTCGGAATACTATAGACAAGGTTTAGACCTTCCGGATCTCAAGAATGGCCGCCAATAATTCTAGCTTATACCATGAAGACTCTAATATCTTGGACTCGGTCCCCTGTATTAGATATCTAAGAGATACTCATTCTAGCTTGTCTTCATATAGAACGGAAGTGGTTGTCAGGCACGCGTTCATAAATGAGAATGGTGATGAGCGTCACATAATCATCACATTCATCATGTTCTTGGGTGCGGATGAATATCTTAGAATAAGAATAAGCTTGAATTGAATAGAGAAACAATAGTACTTTGCATTAATTCATGAGGAACAGCAAAGCTCCACACCTTAATCTATGGTGTGTAGAAACTCTACCGTTGAAAATACATAAGTGATAATGGTGTTCATTGGCTTCGGCCCCAGAGAGGGAACCAGAATGACCAAGATTCTCAATACAATAATAAAAGGTCCTATTTATATTGAACTAGTAACCTATGGTTTACAAAAATAAGTAAATGATGCATAAATCCACTTCCGGGCCCACTTTGTGTGTGCTTGGGCTGAGCATTAAAGCTTCCACGTGTCGAGGTCTTCCTTGGGGTTAAACACCAGTTTGTAACCTATTTCTGGCGTTTAACTCTGCTTTGCAACCTGTTTCTGGCGTTTAACGCCAGAATAGGGCAGAGAGCTGGCGTTGAACGCTAGTTTGCATCATCTAAACTCGGGCAAAGTATGGACTATTATATATTGCTGAAAAGCCCTGGATGTCTACTTTCCAACGCAATTGAGAGCGCGCCATTTAGACTCTTGTAGCTCCAGAAAATCCACTTTGAGTGCAGGGAGGTCAGAATCCAACAGCATCTGCAGTCCTTCTTCAGCCTCTGAATCTGATTTTTGCTCAAGTCCCTCAATTTCAGCTAGAAATTACATGAAATCACAAAATAACACACAAACTCATAGTAAAGTCCAGAAATGTGATTTTAATTTAAAAACTAATAAAAATATACTAAAAACTAACTAAATCATACTAAAAACTATGCAAAAATAATGCCAAAAAGCGTATAAATTATCCGCTCATCATCTATATATGATACTTTGAGGCTCCCTCCCTTAAAAAGGTTGGCAGCTCATTTTTTGTTAGTAGATAAAAGCATTATTACAGTGGTTGGAATTGCTGAAGATGTATTAGTGAGCATTAAGGGGCTCACAGTTCCCATTGACTTCTATATCCTGGAAATGCCCCCTAGTGACTCAGGAAGACCATCATCAATCCTGCTTGGAAGACCATTCCTAAAGACTTCAAAGTTCAAGCTGGATGCATTCTCAGGAACTTACTCCTTTGAGATAGATGGCAGAGCAGTGAAGTTCAGTTTAAATGAAGCTATGAAGCACCCTCCGGAAGATCATTCTATCTTCCAGTGCGATATTATTGATGAAACTGTAGCTGAGGTTCACCAAGAAGAATTAGAAGATAATCACTTGGAGCAAGGTCTAAGTGTGGGGACACCCTTTGAACACAATGAGGACACTTTGCCATTATCACTAGCCCCGGAAGATCCAGAACCTATCCATGAGAAGAAATTGGAATTAAAGCCCCTTCCTCCACACCTCAAGTATGCTTACCTTGAGGATAAGAAGAAGTTCCCAGTGATCATTGCAAGGGAACTCACTTCTCAACAGGAAGAACAGCTGCTTAGTGTACTGAGAAAACATAAGAAAGCAATTGGATGGAGCTTGGCAGATATAGTAGGTATCAGCCCTCAAGTTTGTGAGCACAGAATATTCTTAGAAGAGGGAGCAAGGCCTGTCCGTCAGCCCCAGAGAAGATTGAATCCCACCATCTTGGAAGTTGTCAAGAAAGAAGTGACCAGGCTACTTGAAGCAGATATCATTTACCCCATCTCAGACAGTGAATGGGTCAGTCCAGTACAAGTGGTGCCCAAGAAGTCTGGAGTCACAACAATAAGGAGCTTCTGACAACTAGAGTGCAGAATTCATGGAGGGTTTGCATTGACTATAGGCGTCTCAACCAAGCCACTCACAAGGATCACTACCCCTTGCCATTTATTGATCAGATGCTTGATCGCCTGTCAGGTAAATCCCATTATTGCTTTTTAGATGGTTATACAGGCTATTTTCAAATTCATATAGCTCCTAAAGATCAGGAAAAGACTACTTTTACATGTCCTTTTGGAACTTATGCTTATAAGAGAATGCCATTTGGCTTATGCAATGCACCAGCCACTTTTCAAAGGTGTATGATGAGTCTTTTCTCTGATCTTATTGAGAACTATATGGAGGTTTTTATGGATGATTTTAGCGTCTATGGTGATTCATTTAGCCTTTGCTTGGATAGTTTAACTAGAGTATTAGACAGGTGTGTTAGTTCAAACCTTGTACTGAATTTTGAAAAATATCACTTTATGGTAAAACAAGGAATTGTATTAGGACATGTGGTGTCTAATACTAGCATTTCTGTAGATCCAGCAAAGGTGGATGTTATTTCTAGTTTACCTTACCCTTCCTCCATGAGGGAAGTCCGTTCGTTCCTTGGCCATGCAGGTTTCTATAGGAGATTCATTAAGGACTTCAGTAAGGTAGTATTACCTTTATCCAGATTACCACAGAAAGATATTGAGTTCGAGTTCAGTGAGCATTGCATACAAGCATTTGATAAGCTGAAGATCGCCCTGACTCAAGCTCCAATTGTAAGAGGACCAGACTGGAGCCAGCCATTTGAGATTATGTGTGACGCCTCCAACCATGCAGTAGGAGCGGCGCTGGCTCAGCACGAAGGTAAGGATCCTTTTGTAATTGCTTATGCGTCTAAGACATTAGACGCTGCTCAGTCTAACTACACAACTACTGAAAAAGAGCTTCTTGCTATTGTTTTTGCTCTGGATAAATTTTGAGCCTATTTACTTGGTACTAAGGTAGTAGTGTACTCGGACCACTCAGCTCTAAAATATTTATTAGCTAAAAAGGAGTCCAAACCAAGGCTAATACATTGGATACTGCTGCTGCAAGAATTTGATTTAGAAATTAAGGATAGAAGCGGTAACCAGAATTTAGTGGCGGACCACTTGAGTCGCCTTGAGCACATTAAGGATGACTCCACTCCTATAAATGATACTTTCCCATTTGATAGCTTACATGCAGTATCCGAAGTCGTTCCTTGGTATGCACCTGTAGCTAATTATCTAGTTAGCCACACTTTCCCTCCACATTTTACTAAGTATCAGAGAGACAAGCTGAAAAGTGAGTCCAAATATTATATATGGGATGACCCATATCTATGGAGGTGTGGTGCTGACCAGGTAATTAGACGATGTGTAACTCAATCAGAATTTCAGTCCATTTTTGAGGCCTGTGACTCATCTGAGAGTGGTGGACACTTTGGCCCTCAAAGAACAGCTAGAAAAATCTTAGACTGTGGATTCTGGTGGCCTACTCTTTTTAAAGATGCTGCTGAATTTTGTAAATCTTGTTCCTCTTTGCCAAAGGTTTGGTAATATATCCAAGAGGGATGAGATGCCTCAACAGATTATGCTTTTCTGTGAAATTTTTTATGTTTGGGGCATTGACTTTATGGGTCCATTTCCAAACTCTAATGGTTACTTTTATATACTGTTAGCTGTGGATTATGTTTCTAAATGTGTGGAAGCAATTCCTACCCGTACTGATGATACTAACACTGTTGTTTCCTTTGTTAGAAACCATATCATTTGTCGCTTTGAATCACCACGAGCAATCGTGAGCGATCAAGGCACCCATTTTTGTAACAGGAGACTAGCAGGATTACTGAAGAAGCATGGAATAGTTCACAAAGTAGCAACAGCTTACCATCCCCAGACCAATGGCCAAGCAGAAGTCTCTAACAGAGAGATTAAACGTATTTTGGAGAAGATAGTAAAGCCTCATAGGAAGGATTGGAGTGCCAGGCTAGAAGATGCACTCTGAGCATACAGAACAGCATACAAGACACACATTGGGATAAACCCCTTCCGCTTAGTATACGAAAAAGCTTGCCACTTTCCAGTAGAGGTGGAACACAAGGCTTTCTGGGCTATGAGGGAGTGCAACATGAATTTTGAGAAAGTTGGTGCTGAAAGGAAGCTGCAACTAGCAGAACTAGAGAACCTTCGCCTAGAAGCATATGACAACTCCAGGCGATACAAAGAAAAGATGAAGGCTGTCCATGACAAGCACATAAAAAGGAGAGAATTCAGACCAGGGGAGTTAGTTCTTCTTTATAACTCCAGACTGAGGCTCATTCCAGGTAAATTGAGATCAAGATGGGAAGGTCCATACAGAGTAGAAAAAGCAGAGCCATATGGAGTTTTTCACCTGCGTCATTGGTATGCGAAATTGTTACTTTGAGATTGTAAAATTTGTTGTTCGTTCTCTCCCTGGCAATGGCGCCAATAACTGGTGCACAATACCATGGTCCAAACATAACTTCACAACTTCGCACAACTAACCAGCAAGTGCACTGGGTCGTCCAAGTAATAAAACCTTACGTGAGTAAGGGTCGATCCCACAGAGATTGTTGGTATGAAGCAAGCTATGGTCATCTTGTTAATCTCAGTCAGGCGGATATCAAATGGTTATGGAGTTTTCGAATAATAATAGTAAATAAACAGAAAATAAAGATAGAAATACTTATGTAATTCATTGGAGAGAATTTCAGATAAGCGTATAGAGATGCTTTCGTTCCTCTGAATCTCTGCTTTCCCGCTGTCTTTATCCAATCAGTCTTACTCCTCTCCATGGCAAGCTTTCTGTAAGGGCATCACCGTTGTCAATGGCTACATCCCATCCTCTCTGTGAAAATGGTCCAAATGCTCTGTCACGGCATGGCTAATCATCTGGAGGTTCTCGATCATGCTGGAATAGGATTCACCCTCCTTTTGCGTCTGTCACTACGCCCAGCACTCGCGAGTTTGAAGTTCGTCACAGCCATCCCTTCCCAGATCCTACTCGGAATACCACAGACAAAGTTTAGACTTTCCAAATCTCAGGAATGGCCATCCATGGGTTCTAACTTATACCACGAAGATACTAATAACTCGGACTCGGTCCCCTGTATTAGATATCTAAGAGATATTCATTCTAGCTTGTTTGCATGTAGAATGGAAGTGTTTGTCAGGCACGCGTTCATAAGTGAGAATGATGATGAGCGTCACATAATCATCACATTCATCATGTTGTTGGGAACGAATGGATATCTTAGAAGCGGAATAAGTTGAATTGAATAGAAAAACAGTAGTACTTTGCATTAAATCATGAGGAACAGCAGAGCTCCACACCTTAATCTATGGAGTGTAGAAACTCTACCGTTGAAAAATACATAAGTGAAAGGTTCAGGCATGGCTGAATGGCCAGCCCCCATGATCTAAGAACCAGACGTCCCAAGATGTAAATACAATAGTAAAAAGTCCTATTTATACTAAACTAGTTACTAGGGTTTACAGAAGTAAGTAATTGATGCATAAATCCACTTCCGGGGCCCACTTGGTGTGTGCTTGGGCTGAGCTTGAAGTTTACACATGGAGAGGTCATTCTTGGAGTTGAACGTTAGTTTGTAACGTGTTTCTGGCGTTCAACTCTGGTTCGTGACGTGTTTCTGGCGTTTAACTCCAGACTGCAGCATAGAACTGGTGTTCAACGCCCTTTTGCGTCGTCTAAACTCGACCAAAGTATGGACTATTACATATTGCTGGAAAGCCCTGAATGTCTACTTTCCAATTCAATTGGAAGCGCGCCATTTTGAGTTCTGTAGCTCCAGAAAATCCATTTTGAGTGTAGGGAGGTCAGAATCCAACAGCATCAGCAGTCCTTCTTCAACCTTCGAATCTGATTTTTTCTCAAGTCCCTCAATTTCAGCCAGAAAATACCTGAAATCACAGAAAAATACACAAACTCATAGTAAAGTCCAGAAATGTAAATTTAACATAAAACTAATAAAAACATCCTACTAAAAACATACTAAAAACAATGCCAAAAAGCGTATAAATTATCCGCTCATCACAACACCAAACTTAAATTGTTGCTTGTCCCCAAGCAACTGAAAATCAAATAGGATAAAAAGAAGAGAATATACTATAAATTCCAAACTATCAATGAAACATAGCTCCAATCAGATGAGCGGGACTTGTAGCTTTTTGCCTCTTGAATAGTTTTGGCATCTCACTTTATCCATTAAGGTTCAGAATGATTGGCATCTATAGGAACTCAGAGTTCAGATAGTGTTATTGATTCTCCTAGTTCAGTATGTTGATTCTTGAACACAGCTACTTTATGAGTCTTGGCCGTGGCCCTAAGCACTTTGTTTTCCGGTATTACCACCGGATACATAAATGCCACAGACACATAATTGGGTGAACTTTTTCAGATTGTGACTCAGCTTTGCTAAAGCCCCCAATTAGAGGTGTCCAGGGTTCTTAAGCACACTCTTCTTTTGCTTTGAACCTTGACTTTAACCGCTCAGTCTCAAGTTTTCACTTGACACCTTCACGCCACAAGCACATGGTTAGGGACAGCTTGGTTTAGTCGCTTAGGCCAGGATTTTATTCCTTTAGGCCCTCCTATCCACTGATGCTCAAAGCCTTGGGATCTTTTTTATTACCCTTTCCTTTTGGTTTTAAGGGTTATTGGCTTTTTGCTCTTGCCTTTTGGTTTTAAGAGCTTTTGGCTTTTTCTGCTTGCTTTTTCTTTTTCTATATTTTATATTTTTTTTTCTGCAAGCTTTTGTATTCACTGCTTTTTCTTGCTTCAAGAATCATTTTTATGATTTTTCAGATTATCAAATAACATGTCTCCTTGTCATCATTCTTTCAAGAGCCAACATATTTAACATTCATGAACAACAACTTCAAAAGACATATGCACTGTTCAATCATTCATTCAGAAAACAAAAAGTATTGTCACCACATCAATATAATTAAACTAAGTTCAAGGATAAATTCGAAACTCATGTACTTCTTGTTCTTTTGAATTAAAATATTTTTCATTTAAGAGAGGTGATGGATTCATAGGACATTCATAACTTTAAGACAAAGTTACTAAATGCTAATGATCATGTAATAAGACACAAACATAGATAAATATTTAACATAAGAAAACGAAAAACAGAAAATTTAAGAGCAAGGAATGAGTCCACCTTAGTGATGGTGGCGTTTCCTTCTTGAGGAACCAATGATGTCCTTGAGCTCTTCTATGTCTCTTCCTTGTCTTTGTTGGTCCTCCCTCATTGCTCTTTGATCTTCTCTAATTTCATGGAGTATGATGGAGTGCTCTTGATGTTCCACCCTTAATTGTCCCATGTTGGAACTTAATTCTCCTAGGGAGGTGTTGATTTGCTCCCAAAAATTCTGTGGAGGAAAGTGCATCCCTTGAGGTATCTCAGGGATTTCTTGATGGTGAGCTTCCTCATGCGTTTCTTGAGCTCCATGAGTGGGCTCTCTTGTTTGCTCCATCCTTTTCTTAGTGATGGGCTTCTCTTCCTCAATGGGAATGTCTCCTTCTATGAAAGCTCCAGCTGAGTAAAATAGATGGAAAATAAGATGAGGGAAAGCTAGCCTTGCCAAGGGGGAGGACTTTTCGGCTATTTTGTAGAGTTCAAGGGAGATGACTTCATGAACTTCTGCTTCCTCACCAATCATGATGCTATGAATCATGATGGCTCGATCCACAGTAACTTCAGATCGGTTGCTAGTGGGGATGATGGAGCGTTGGATGAACTCCAACCATCCTCTAGCCACAGGCTTGAGGTCTAGTCTTCTAAGTTGAACCGGTTTACCTTTTGAGTCAATCTTCCATTGAGCTCCTTCCACACATATGTCCGTGAGGACTTGGTCCAACCTTTGATCAAAATTGACCCTTCTAGTGTAGGGGCGTGCATCTCCTTGCATCATAGGCAAGTCAAACGCCAACCTCACATTTTCCGGACTAAAATCTAAGTATTTCTCCCAAACCATGGTGAGATAATTCTTTGGGTTCGGGTTCTTACTTTGATCATGGTTCTTAGTGATCCATGCATTGGCATAGAACTCTTGAACCATTAGGATGCCGACTTGTTAGATGGGGTTTGTTAGAACTTCCCAACCTCTTCTTTGGATTTCATGTCGGATCTCCGAATACTCATTTCTCTTGAGCTTGAAAGGGACCTCGGGGATCACCTTCTTCTTGGCCACAACATCATAGAAGTGGTCTTGATGAGCTTTGGAGATGAATCTTTCCATCTCCCATGACTCGGAGGTGGAAGCTTTTGTCTTCTCTTTTCCTTTTCTAGAGGATTCTTCGGTCTTGGGTGCCATCAATGGTAATGGAAAAACAAAAAGCTTATGCTTTTACCACACCAAACTTAGAATATTGCTCACCCTCGAGCAAGAGAAGAAAGAATAGATGAAGAAGAAGAAGAAAATATGGAGGAGAGGAGGGAGGTTAGTTTCGGCCATATAGGGTGGGTTTGGGTGGGAAATTGATTTTTAATTTTGAAGGTAGGTGGAGTTTATGAGGTAGATTTATGGGGAAGAGTGGATGGATGTGAGTGGTGAAGTGGTGATAGGGAAGAGAGGATGAACATTGAGAAGAGGGAAGAGAGTGAGTGGTGGTAGGTGGGGATCCTGTGGGGTCCACAGATGCTGAGTTGATCCTGTGGGGTCCACAGATCCTGAGGTGTCAAGGATTTGCATCCCTGCACCAATTAGGCATGTAAAATGCCTTTGCATGCAATTCTGGCGTTTAAACGCCGAATTGATGCTTGTTCTGGGCGTTCAGCGCCCAGATGCAGCATATTTCTGGCGTTGAACGCCAGCCAGATGCTTGTTTCTGGTGTTCAGCGCCAGCTCTTCCTCAGTGTGCATTTCTGGCGTTCAATGCCAGATCCATGCTCTGTTCTGGCGTTGAACGCCAGCCAGATGCTCCTTACTGGCGTTTAAACGCCAGTAAAATCCTCCACCAGGGTGTGATTTTTCTTCTGCTTTTTTTGATTCCGTTTTCAATTTTTATATTTATTTTGTGACTCCACATGATCATGAACCTAATAAAACATGAAATAACAATAAAAATAAATTAAAATTAGATAAATAAAAATTGGGTTGCCTCCCAACAAGCGCTTCTTTAATGTCAATAGCTTGACAGTGGGCTCTCATGGAGCCTCATAGATGTTCAGAGCATTGTTGAGGCTTCCCAACACCAAACTTAGAGTTTGGATATGGGAGTTCAACACCAAACTTAAAGTTTGGTTGTGGCCTCCCAACACCAAACTTAGAGTTTGACTGTGGGGGCTCTGGTTGACTCTGTTTTGAGAGAAGCTTACTGTGCCTCTTTTCCATGTTTACAAAAGGATGTGCTTGAGTTTTAAACTCAAGGGAGTCCCCATTTAATTGAAGGACTAGTTCACCTCTGTTAACATCAATCACAGCTCTTGCTGTGGCTAGGAAGGGTCTTCCAAGGATGATGGATTCATCCTCATCCTTCCCAGTATCTAGGATTATGAAATCAGCAGGGATGTAAAGACCTTCAACCTTTACTAATATGTCCTCTACTTGTCCATAAGCCTATTTTCTGGAATTGTCTGCCATCTCTAATGAGATTTTAGCAGCTTGTACCTCAAAGATTCCCAGTTTCTCCATTACAGAGAGTGGCATGAGGTTTATCCCTGACCCAAGGTCACATAGAGCCTTCTCAAAGGTCATGGTGCCTATGGTGCAAGGTATTAGGAACTTTCCAGGATCCTGTTTCTTCTGAGGCAATCTCAGTTAATCCAATGCATTTAGTTCATTGGTGAACAGGGGAGGTTCATCTCCCCAAGTCTCTTTACCAAATAAATTGGCATTCAGCTTCATGATTGCACCAAGGAACTTGGCAACTTGCTCTTCAGTAACATCTTCATTCTCTTCAGAAGAAGAGTACTCTTCAGAGCTCATGAATGGCATAGGGAGGTTCAATGGAATCTCTATGGTCTCTAGATGAGTCTCAGAGTCCTTTGGTTCCTCAGAGGGAAACTCCTTATTGATCACTGGACGTCCCAGGAGGTCTTCCTCCTTGGGATTCACGTTCTCCCCTTCCTCTTTGGATTCGGCCATGATGGTTATATCAATGGCCTTGCACTCTCCTTTTGAATTTTCTTCTGTATTGCTTGGGAGAGCACTATGAGGGGTTTCAGTGATCTTCTTACTCAGCTGGCCCACTTGTGCCTCCAAATTTCTAATGGAGGACCTTGTTTCATTCATGAAACTCAGAGTGGCCTTAGATAGATCAGAGACTAAGTTTGCTAAATTAGAGGCATTTTGTTCAGAGTTCTCTGTCTGTTGCTGAGTGGATGATGGAAAAGGCTTGCTATTGCTAAACCTGTTTCTTCCACCATTATTAAAGCCTTGTTGAGGCTTTTGTTGATCCTTCCATGAGAGATTTGGGTGATTTCTCCATGAGGGGTTATAGGTGTTTCCATAGGATTCACCCATGTAATTTACCTCTGCTATTGCAGGGTTCTCAGGATCATAAGCATCTTCTTTAGCAGATGCCTCTTGAGTACTGTTGGATGCAGCTTGCATTCCATTCAGACTCTGAGAAATCATATTGACTTGCTGAGTCAATATTTTATTCTGAGCCAATATGGCATTCAGAGTATCAATTTCAAGAACTCCTTTCTTCTGAGGCGTCCCATTACTCACAGGGTTCCTCTCAGAAGTGTACATGAACTGGTTATTAGCAACCATGTCAATGAGTTCTTGAGCTTCTGCAGGCGTTTTCTTTAGGTGAATGGATCTACCTGCAGAAGTATCCAATGACATCTTAGCTAATTCAGACAGACCATCATAGAATATATTCAGGATGGTCCATTCTGAAAGCATGTCAGAAGGACACTTTTTGGTCAGTTCCTTGTATCTCTCCCAAGCTTCATAGAGGGATTCACCTTCTTTCTGTCTGAAGGTTTAAACATCCACTCTAAGCTTACTCAGCTTTTGAGGAGGAAAGAACTTGGCTAAGAAAGCCTTGACCAGCTTATCCCAAGAGTTCAGGCTATCTTTAGGTTGAGAATCCAACCATATTCTAGCTCTGTCTCTTACAGCAAAAGGGAAAAGCATGAGCCTGTAGACTTCAGGATCTACTCCATTGGTCTTAACAGTATCACAGATCTGCAAAAATTCAGTTAAGAACTGAAAAGGATCTTCAGATGGAAGTCCATGAAACTTGCAGTTTTGTTGCATCAGAGAAACTAATTGAGGTTTAAGCTCAAAATTGTTTGCTCCAATGGAAGGGATGGAAATGCTTCTTCCATGTAAATTGGAATTAGGTGCAGTAAAGTCACCAAGCATCCTCCTTGCATTATTATTATTTTCGGCTACCATCTTCTCTTCTTGTTCGAAAATTCCTGTAAGGTTGTCTCTGGATTATTGTATTTTAGCTTCTCTTAGTTTTCTTTTCAGAGTCCTTTCAGGTTCTGGATCTGCTTCAACAAGAATGTTCTTGTCCTTGCTCCTGCTCATATGATAAAGAAGGGAATAACACAGAAAATATGGAATCCTCTATGTCACAGTATAGAGATTCCTTTGTGTGAGTAGAAGAAGAAAAGAATGTAATGTAAGGAAAGAGAAGGGAGGAGAATCCAAACACAAAGGTGAGGAGAGCAGAGATATGAGATGAAGAGAAGTGTTAGTAAGTAATTAAATGAATAGAAGAAGATGAGGGAGAGGGAATTTCAAAAATTAATTTTGAAAAAGAGTTAATGATTTTTGAAAATTAAGATAAAATTAAAATTAAAATTAAAAATTGAAACAATTAATTAATTAAAAAGAATTTTTGAAAAAGAGGGAGGTATTTTCGAAAATTAGAGAGGGATAGTTAGTTAGGTAATTTTGAAAAAGATAAGAAACAAACAAAAAGTCAATTAGTTAGTTGAAAAAGATTTGAAAATCAATTTTGAAAAGATAAGAAGATAAGAAGCTAGAAAAGATATTTTAAAGTCAAATTTTTGAAAAAGATTTGATTTTTTAAAATCACAATTAATGACTTGATTCACAAGAAATCACAAGATATGATTCTAGAACTTAAAGTTTGAATCTTTCTTAACAAGCAAGTAACAAACTTGAAATTTTTGAATCAAAATATTAATTTTTGATGATATTTTTGAAAATTATGAAATAAAATTAAGAAAAGTATTTTTGAAAAATATTTTTAAAATTTTCGAAAATAAATAAGAGAAATGAAAAAGATTTGATTTTTGAAAAAGATTTTGAAAAAGATAAGATTTTTAAATTGAAAATTTGATTTGACTCATAAAAACAACTAGATTTTAAAATTTTTTGAAAAAGTCAATTCAAATTTTTGAAATTTATGAGTGAAAAAGGGAAAGATATTTTTTTGAATTTTGAATTTTTAATGATGAAAGAGAAAAACATGAAAATGATGCAATGCATGAAAATTTTGGATCTAAACATGTGATGAATGCAAGAACACTATGAATGTCAAGATGAACACCAAGAACACTTTGAATGTCAAGATGAACATCAAGAACTTATTTTTGAAAAATTTTCAAGAAAAGAAAACATGCAAGACACCAAACTTAGAAATTTTTTATGCATAGACACTATGAATGCAAGAATGCATATGAAAAACAAGAAAAGACACAAAACACGAAAATATGAAGATCAAACAAGAAGACTGTCCAATAACAACTTGAAGATCATGAAGAACACTATGAATGCATGAATTTTCGAAAAATGCATAAATTTTTTTAGAAAAAAATACAATTGACACCAAACTTAAAAATTGACTCAAGACTCAAACAAGAAACACAAATTTTTTTTTGATTTTTTTTTATGATTTTATAAATTTTTTTTCGAAAATTAATGTGAAAAAGAAAAATAAAGATTCCAAAATTTTTAATATGAATTCCAGGAATCTTGCACTCTTAGTCTAAAGCTCCAATCCAAGGGTTAGACATGGCTCACTAGCCAGCCAAGCTTTAGAAGATACAAATCAAGCATATAACAGCTGATACTTCATCCAACTTCATATACATGCCTTTTATGTTAACAAGTGGAAGCCTCAATCCAAAAGAATTTGGATATGGCTTTACAGCCAGCCAGGCTTCAACATGTTACCATGAAACTCTAGAATTCATTCTTAAAAATTTAGAATAATTTTCGAAAATAGATGAGAAATTTTTGAAAGATTTTTGAAAAATTTTTGAAAATAAAACAAAAAGAAAATTACCTAATCTGAGCAACAAGATGAACCGTCAGTTGTCCAAACTCAAACAATCCCCGGCAACGGCGCCAAAAACTTGGTATGCGAAATTGTTACTCTGAGATTGTAAAATTTGTTGTTCGTTCTCTCCCTGGCAATGGCGCCAATAACTGGTGCACAATACCATGGTCCAAACATAACTTCACAACTTCGCACAACTAACCAGCAAGTGCACTGGGTCGTCTAAGTAATAAAACCTTACGTGAGTAAGGGTCGATCCCACGGAGATTGTTGGTATGAAGCAAGCTATGGTCATCTTGTTAATCTCAGTCAGGCGGATATCAAATGGTTATGGAGTTTTCGAATAATAATAGTAAATAAACAGAAAATAAAGATAGAAATACTTATGTAATTCATTGGTGAGAATTTCAGATAAGCGTATAGAGATGCTTTCGTTCCTCTGAATCTCTGCTTTCCCGCTGTCTTCATCCAATCAGTCTTACTCCTCTCCATGGCAAGCTTTCTATAAGGGCATCACCGTTGTCAATGGCTACATCCCATCCTCTCTGTGAAAATGGTCCAAATGCTCTGTCAAGGCATGGCTAATCATCTGGAGGTTCTCGATCATGCTGGAATAGGATTCACCCTCCTTTTGCGTCTGTCACTATGCCCAGCACTCGCGAGTTTGAAGTTCGTCACATCCATCCCTTCCCAGATCCTACTCGGAATACCACAGACAAGGTTTAGACTTTCCGGATCTCAGGAATGGCCATCCATGGGTTCTAACTTATACCACGAAGACACTAATAACTCGGACTCGGTCCCCTGTATTAGATATCTAAGAGATATTCATTCTAGCTTGTTTGCATGTAGAACGGAAGTGTTTGTCAGGCACGCGTTCATAAGTGAGAATGATGATGAGCGTCACATAATCATCACATTCATCATGTTGTTGGGAACGAATGGATATCTTAGAAGCGGAATAAGTTGAATTGAATAGAAAAACAGTAGTACTTTGCATTAAATCATGAGGAACAGCAGAGCTCCACACCTTAATCTATGGAGTGTAGAAACTCTACCATTGAAAAATACATAAGTGAAAGGTTCAGGCATGGCCGAATGGCCAGCCCCCATGATCTAAGAACTAGACGTCCCAAGATGTAAATACAATAGTAAAAAGTCCTATTTATACTAAACTAGTTACTAGGGTTTACAGAAGTAAGTAATTGATGCATAAATCCACTTTTGGGGCCCACTTGGTGTGTGCTTGGGCTGAGCTTGAAGTTTACACATGGAGAGGTCATTCTTGGAGTTGAACGTTAGTTTGTAACGTGTTTCTGGCGTTCAACTCTGGTTCGTGACGTGTTTCTGGCGTTTAACTCCAGACTGCAGTGTAGAACTGGCGTTCAACACCCTTTTGCATCGTCTAAACTAGACCAAAGTATGGACTATTATATATTGCTGGAAAGCCCTGAATGTCTACTTTCCAACGCAATTAAAAGCGCGCCATTTTGAATTTTGTAGCTCCAGAAAATTCATATTGAGTGTAGGGAGGTCAGAATCCAACAGCATCAGCAGTCCTTCTTCAACCTCCGAATTTGATTTTTGCTCAAGTCCCTCAATTTCAGCCAGAAAATACCTGAAATCACAGAAAAATACACAAACTCATAGTAAAGTCCAGAAATGTGAATTTAACATAAAAACTAATAAAAACATCCCTAAAAGTAACTAGATCCTACTAAAACATACTAAAAATAATGCCAAAAAGCGTATAAATTATCCGCTCATCAGTCATCCTTCTAGCTCCAAATTCATCAAGGTCAATGGACATCGCTTAAAACTTTATCATGGTGAGAAGATGAAGGATCACAAAGAACTAGAGGTTTTCCTCCTGGAAGACCCACTGATGAACGGATTTCTGCCAGTAAAGAAATTCACAAATATAATTGCGTTGTAAGTATAGTTTCTAAACCAACAGAGAATCCTTTCGTACAAAATTTTTGGTTGTCACTTAAGCAAACCCAATAAAAATAATAAATCGAAGTATTTAAACCTCGGGTCGTCTTCTCAAGGAATTGCAGGGATGTATGATTTATTATTGGTTATGGAAAAAGGTATATTTTGGGTTTTTGAAAGGTTAAACAGGGAAATTAAATAGCAGGAAAATAAATTAATAATTAGAAAATCTCTTGGCAAGGTATGAGATCTGGAAGTCCTATCCTAGTTATCCTTATCAGGTGTGATGAGAATTGGATTTTTCTCCCACTTAGTTAACCCTTACTAAATAAAGGAAAGTCAAGTGGACTAATTAATTTGATCCTCAAGTCCTAGTCAACTCCTGTGGAAAGACTAGCTTTAGAGCGATCCAAATCAATCAGCAATTCCCAAATCTCAATCTACTACTGAGTTTGATAACTCAAGCGTCACCAATTACTCAACCAAAGCCAAAAGGGAAATAAATCTAATTTAAATTGGAAATATCCATAACATAAGTAAATCAAAATGATCTTAATTCTAAAATACCTCAAATTCTATTAAATAGAACATTCAAATCTTAACATGGAAAAGGTTCATAAGCCAATTTGGAAAGATAAATAACAATTAAAGTAATAGAATAAATAACAGTAGAAAATAAATTAAAGGAAAAATAAACCTGTATTCAAAGAGAAGTAATCCTAAAATTAAGAGAAATCCTAAATCCTAAATCCTAAGAGAAAGGAGAGAACCTCTCTCTCTAAAAACTACATCTAAACCTAAAATTATGAATAATGAAAAGCGTATTCAGTATGTTAAGTATCGATTGAGTCTCTGCATGTTCCCTGGCTTTATTATGTGTTTCTAGGCCGAAAACTGGGTCAAAATGCAGCCCGAAATCGCCCCCAGCATTTTCTGAATTTTCTGCAGATCGCGCATGTTACGCGTACGCGTCACTCATGGGTACGCGTCGCTGGTCGATTTTCCTTTCCACGCGTGCGCATCAGGCACACGCTCGCGTCGTTTGCGCAAACTCCAATCCACGCGTACGCGTCAGGCACGCGTACGCATCGCTGTGATTTTCTCTATTTCGCGTGCACGCATCAGCCATGTGTGCGCGTCGCTGTTCGCTGGTCATCTCCTTAGTTTCTTGTGTTCCTTCCATTTTTGCGAGCTTCCTCTCCATTCTCTAAGCCATTCCTGCCCTATGAAGCCTGAAACACTTAATACACGGATCATGACATCGAATCGTGTAAAGGAGAATTAAAATATACAATTTAAAGACCTCTAGGAAGCAAGTTTTCAACGATGGAACTAAACTAGGAAGGAATTGTAAAATCATGCAAATCATATGAATAAGTGGGTAAAGACTTGATAAAAACCACTCAAATAAACACAATATAAACCATAAAATAATGGTTTATCAACCTCTCCACACTTAAACATTAGCATGTCCTCATGCTTAGCTTAAGGAGATAAAATAAATGAATAAGGAGAAGTTAGACTCATGCAATGCAATGCAATGCAACCTATATATATGAATGCAACTATTTGATTTTGTCTACTTGGTTAAAAGCAAATAAGTTCTTCAAGACAAACATAAATCAAATTCCACTAATTCAAATTATACAGTAAAGACAAGCAAACTTGTAAGAAGATAGCTCATGAAAGCAGGGAACATAGAATCAAGCACTGAACCCTTACCGGTAGTGTATATCACTCTAACTCTCAAGTGTCTAGGGTCGATCACTCTACTCTTCCCTAGTAATGCTTTCTCAACCTTGTTCTTCATCTAACCAATCAACAAATATTTAGCATACCAATGCAAACATCATGAGATCTTTTCAGGGTTGTAATGGGGCTGAGGTAAAGGTAAGGATACATGTATGGTCAAGTGAGTTAAAATATGAATCTTTGACTAACCTAAGCTCTCACCTAACACACACATTATGTAACTTTTAAAGTCATACCTAGCTACCCATAATTCCCACTTTTATATAATTCCCATACTCATGTACCAAATTTTTGATATTTCTTTACTTTTATCACATGTGCATTGATCTTTTATTAACTTAACTTTGCATTTGGGTAATTTTTGTCCCCTTATTTATTTATTTATTTATTGAATATTTTTTTTTGAAATAGAAAAATAAACATAACTTATCAATGCAGATGGACTTTTAATTTTTTCTGGTTTTACATGAGTAAGTTCCCAAATTTTCATTATTCAAATAAATTAGAAACATGATACATTCCCTTATTAACCCATGTTTCCACAGTTTCCCCACACTTAGTTGATGCACAATCTCTATCTTAAGCTAACCAAAGATTCAATTGGAGTATTTAATTATTTTTCTGCTTAAGGCTAGTGATGTGGTTATAGAATAGAAGGGGATTAAAAAGCTCAAAGTGGCTAACAAGGGTGACAAGAAGGGTAGGCTTATTTGGGATAAGTGAGCTTAAACAAGTAATGGCCTCAATCATATGCAAGCATGTAAATACACTAAACAAAGGACATATATGATGGAACAAAGTAAAGATCACAATTATAGAGAAGTAAACACACAAGAATAAAATATTATGGTTAAATAATGTAACCATATAAATAAGCTCAAAATCTCATAGGTTGTGTGTTCTTTGGCTCAAAAACCATGTTCCAAATACAACTTCAAACAAATTTAACACATAAATATTTTAATTTAAATTAGTGAAATTTTTCAAAAATAGGGTCCTAGAAAGAAATTTATTATTTTTCAACCAAGTAGTACTTAAATGCAAACAATCAACTACACATGCAATCTATTATGCAATGCAACAACTCAGTAACAAAGAAAACTATAAACATTGGTGTTGAAAAGAGAGTAACTAACCCATGGAGATCGGTATCGACCTCCCCACACTTAAAGATTGCACCGTCCTCGGTGCATGCTGAGATGTGCAGGTGGACAGGCGGTTCCAACTGGCACTTTTCTCCAAAGATTGTGCATATGGACTTGTTTGTCTCCCCATGTAAACGTCGTCTGGTTCCCTTCCGGGTGGCCATCCTAAAAGAAAAAGAGAAGAAAAGTAACCCAGAAATAAAGATAAGAAATTAAATAAAGTATGGGTGGGTTAATGCCAAATAATAAGGGTCTCAATGACATGGTAGCTACAACATGCAAGTGAGAAAACAGTATGGCATGTCAATAGTACAAAAGTTGCAACAATGGGGAACAGAGTGGGTAAGGAAAGACAATATAAATTCATGTCAATGCAAAATTAATACAAGTATCATAAAAGATTAGCATTGACTTAAATAATATTACCCAACAGTGTGAAACAAGTCATTGAGTACCAAAATAATTCAAGAAAGGATGCAATAGTTGAATAAGAAAATTTTAACACCAATGGAAAAATAATACATTTAGAAAGGAAAATAAAAATATGCAGAAAGTAAAAATGCAATGAATGAAAGTATGCAAATAAATAAAATAGAATGAAAGTGAAGAAGTGTGAAAGGTTAAACAGATGAAGAAGAAGAAAGTAGGAAAAGAGAAGGAGAAAAGGATGAAGAATAAAGAATAAGGAAGAGAAAGAGAGAAGAAAGAAATAAGGATTAGAAAAGAAAAGATAATAAAAGTGGCGGCGCAAGGATCTGGTGGTGTTGCACTAGTGACGCGCACGCGTACGCCACGCGTACGCGTGGGTCGCAAAAATTGGAAGGTGATGCATGAGCGTCGGTCACGCGTACATGTGACCGTGTTTGTGCTACTAGCGCGAGGGCAACGTGGCACTCGCACAACTCTCTGTTTGTCCTGGGGAGTGTGCCAAAATAACATGTGATGCGTGCGCGTCAGGCACGCGCACGCGTGGTAGTGCTTTTTGTGAAAGTGACGCGCACGCGTCAGGGACGCGTACGCGTGATGCAATTTTGTGCCTTGGGCACAGTGCCAGCACCACTCCAGCATAACTTTCGGCCAATATACCTTTTACGTCAATTTTTCAGGGTCACGTGTGCGCGTGAGGGACGCGCACGCGTGGGAGGTTAGTTTCGCAAATGACGCGGACGCGTTGGTGCCTAAGGCATGCCTCCAGCCACGCTCCCGCGTGACTTTCTGTTCGATCCCTTATTTTGTCGCATGCACATTTGACGCGTACGCGTCAGCGATGCTTGCGCGTCGTGTGCGAAATTTTTTTTTATGCAGAATGCAAATGCAAATGTAGAATGCAGGTGAATATGCAGAAATTATGAATGAACACTAGTAAAAATAAAATAAAATAAAATAAGATTAAGAATAGAACAAAACAAAATAAAATCTCAATAGAGCCATATTTTTTTTTTACAATGCATGAAAAATGCAGAATGCAGAATGCAGATGCTGACATGATAAATGAGCACTAATAAAAATAGGATAAGTAAAACTAAGAAGAAAACAAAGTAAAATAAAACTAAGACTGGAAAAGAATGATCATACCATGGTGGGTTGTCTCCCACCTAGCACTTTTAGTTAAAGTCCTTAAGTTGGACATTTAGTGAGCTCCTTGTCATGGTGGCTTGTGCTTGTACTGATCCTTGAATCCCCACCAATGTTTGTAGTTCCAATGGCCTCCGGGATCCCAAACTAGGCGCATACAGCCTTCAAGCAAGTTAGAACAAGTGACAAGGCCCCAAGAGTGTTGATTGTTGGAATGAATTCCGGGTCCCAAACCTTGCTTTTGCACCCATCTTCTTGTTGATCATTGTTGTTCTGACCGGGTGGCAAGCAATCTGAATTCTCACTGAAGCGTCCAAACAACTTCCTAGACCCATTCAATCGAGATTTGTACCAATCTTTGTACTTCAATTTGGAGCATGCAACCATATTGAACCTTGTATGACAATTCCTACCACTAACCATCTTCCGCTTGCTCTTATAGCCACAAAGAGCTCTAAGTTGCCCATCTGTTTCAAGCAAAGCATATTCAAGTGAGCTATTTAAGCTTAGAGATGAGAGATTTACCCACTTGAATGAAGGGATGGATGGTGATGGCTTTGGGGGAGAGGTCTCCAACAACCCTGGCAAGGTGATTTCCAGCTCCATTCCCTTGGGCTCTCCTTTAACAACTTCCACCTCTTTGCAAGCTTCTTCAATATCAACCTCTTCCTCTTGGTTGCTTTCTTCTAATTCGATCTCTTCCTCATTGTTCACCAAGGGCATGGGAGGTTGTGCTTCTTCTTCTTTAATCTCCATGTCAAGTCTAATGGGAGAGGATTCAAATGTAGATAAGAATTCATTAATGATTGAATCCATCTCTTGATCATACCCTTCAAAGTCTTCAACCATGACATACCTTGGAGGTTGTACACCCTTTTCAACATCAAATTCAAACTCCTTAAAAGGGGGTACTGTGACTTGAGGTTCCCATAGACGTTCCGCATCTCCTAAGTCTTCAACTACTTCCACTTCTTCTCTGGCAGGCGCAGCTTCTTCCAGTTGTTCTGATACAAAGTTATGCTGCTCACTGTCCACTGGAGTTTCTAGTGTCTCCTTCATGCTATGTTCTTTATTAGGTTGTCCACATGAAGCCATGGGAGTTCCTTGAGTGTCCGAATGTCGGAAAGGTAATCGATTGATCGCTTGCTCCAGTTGGTGAAGGGTTGCATGAAATCGATCCACTGTTACCTTGAGACGATTCTTTGATTCTTGTTGCGCTCGGCTATCATAAGCAGGATCACAGTGCTCTTGGATTGATGGATATGGATATGGTGTATATTAAGGTGGTGGTTCTAAGTATGGCTCATAAGGTGGTTGGTATGGTGGATATGGGTTAGGGTCATATGGAGATGTTTGGTGGTAAGGGACTTGTGAGTTTGGTGGTTCAAAAGTATGTTGGGGAGGTGGTTCATAAGCATATGGTGGGCTTTGTTGGTAACTACAAGGGGGTCCACCATATTCGTCATCTTGGTATGCTCCCTAGAATGGCTCTTGACTATAGTAATTGGGTGGAGGTTGGTTGTCACGAAAGGGTCCACCATAACTATTGTCTTGGCATGCATTGTAGGATGGTTGTTGTCCATGGTACTTTGGAAGGTGTGGTTGCCGAAAGGGTTGATCAGATCCTCGTGGCTCCTTCTATCTCTGATTATTTTGACCTTGATGCATGTTCCTGTTATAGCTTCCATTCCTTTCAACAACATTAGAACTAAACTCAAAGCGACGGGGGTGAGAACTCATAGTACCTAATAAAAATTAAAAACAAAAATAAAAACAAATAAACAAGAAATAGAAAAATATTTACAACAACCAATAATAAGGCACACGTTTGCAATTCCCCGGCAACGGTGCCATTTTGATGAATGAATTTTTGCCAGTAAAGAAATTCACAAATATAATTGCGTTGTAAGTATAGTTTCTAAAGCAACAGAGAATCCTAATTTCGTATAAAAGTTTTGGTTGTCACTTAAGCAAACCCAATAAAAATAATAAACCGAAGTATTTAAACCTCGGGTCGTCTTCTCAAGGAGTTGTAGGAAAGTATGATTTATTATTGGTTATGGAAAAAGGTATATTTTGGGTTTTTGAAAGGTTGAACAGGGAAATTAAATAGCAGGAAAATAAATTAATAATTAGAAAATCTCTTGGCAAGGTATGAGAACTGGAAGTCCTATCCTAGTTATCCTTATCAGGTGTGATGAGAATTGGATTTTGCTCCCACTTAGTTAACCCTTACTAAATAAAGGAAAGTCAAGTGGACTAATTAATTTGATCCTCAAGTCCTAGTCAACTCCTGTGAAAAGACTAGCTTTAGAGCGATCCAAATCAATCAGCAATTCCCAAATCTCAATCTACTACTGAGTTTGATAACTCAAGCGTCACCAATTACTCAACCAAAGCCAAAAGGGAAATAAATCTAATTTAAATTGAAAATATCCATAACATAAGTAAATCAAAATGATCTTAATTCTGAAATACCTCAAATTCTATTAAATAGAACATTCAAATCTTAACATGGAAAAGGTTCATAAGCCAATTTGGAAAGATAAATAATAATTAAAGTAATAGAATAAATAACAGTAGAAAATAAATTAAAGGAAAAATAAACCTGTATTCGAAGAGAAGTAATCCTAAAATTAAGAGAAATCCTAAATCCTAAATCCTAAGAGAGAGGAGAGAACCTCTCTCTCTCTAAAAACTACATCTAAACCTAAAACTGTGAATAATGAAAAGCGTATTCAGTATGTTAAGTATCGATTGAGTCTCTGCATGTTCTCTGGCTTTATTCTGTGTTTCTGGGCCGAAAACTGGGTCAAAACGCAGTCCGAAATTGCCCCCAGCATTTTCTGAATTTTCTGCAGATCGCGCATGTCACGCGTACGCGTCACTCACGCGTACGCGTTGCTGGTCAATTTTCCTTTCCACGCGTGCACGTTAGGCACGCGCTCGTGTCGTTTGCGCGAACTCCAATCCACGCGTACGCGTCAGGCACACGTACGCGTCACTGTGATTTTCTCTATTTCACGCGCACGCGTCAGCCATGCTTGCGCGTCGCTGTTCGGTGGTCATCTCCTTAGTTTCTTGTGTTCCTTCCATTTTTGCGAGCTTCCTCTCCATTCTCTAAGCCATTCCTGCCCTATGAAGCCTGAAACAGTTAACACACGGATGACGGCATCGAATGGTATAAAGGAGAATTAAAATATACAATTTAAAGACCTCTAGGAAGCAAGTTTTCAACCATGGAACTAAACTAGGAAGGAATTGTAAAATCATGCAAATCATATGAATAAGTGGGTAAGGGCTTGATAAAAACCACTCAAATAAACACAATATAAACCATAAAATAATGGTTTATCACCCACCAATAGAAGCAGAATGAGCCTGAAGACCGTCCAACTTAAGGACGTAAAAGCAAAGTGCTAGGTGGGAGACAACCCACCATGGTATGATTGTTCCGTTTCAATCTTAGTTTTATTTTACTTTATTCTATTTTGTTTTTGTTAATGACTCTTCTAATGACCTCTGCATATAGTCTGCATTAAAAAAAAAGAAAAGAAGTACGCGACGCGCCAGAGTCGCTCACGCGTCCACGTCAGAAGAGAATTAGCAAAAAGGGAAATTGAACAGAAAGTCACGCGGGAGCGTGGCTGGAAGCGTGCCTTTGGCACCAATGCATGCACGCGAACGCATCCCTAACGCGTCCGCGATGATTGCGGATCCAGCCCTCCACGCGTGCGCGTCACCCACGCGCACGCGTGACCCCGCGAAATCAACGTAAATGGGTGTTTGGCAGAGAGTTATGATGGAGTGGGGCTGGAATGGTGCTAGAAGCACAAGTCCCATCACGCGAACGCGTACCTCACGCGTCCGCGTCATTTTGGAAGTAAGGCCATCAACGTGTGCGCGTCACCCACGCGCACGCGTCACCCAAAATTTTGGCGTATATGCGTTTGAGACCGAGAGTTGCGCGAACGTGAGGCTGCTCTCACGCCACTAGCATAATTCAAGTCACGGGTCCGCGTGACCCACGCGTCTACGTCACATGCGACGCACAGTTTTACTAGATCAGCGCCAGAATATCCTATCTTTTCCCAAATCCTATTTTTCTCTTCTCCCTTCTTATTTCTTTCTTCTTCCTTCTTTCTTCTTTACTCCTTCTCACTTTTTACTTTCTTTCCCCCCCTTTTCTTTCTTCTTCACACTCATCATCAAGGTTCTTTTCTTTTCTTCTTCCCTCTTTACTTTTCCATTATTATTTTATCTTTATTTATGTTTTCTTCTTCTCTTTCTTTTTACTTTCGTTATCTATGTTTTCTTTTTCTTTTTAACCCTTTTTAATTGGTGTTGGAAATTTATTTGGGTCATTATTTTCTATATTTTGCTTGTGTATTATTAAGGAATTGTTTGACAATTATATGTTACTTCTAAAAGGGTTTCTTGCATGTTCAAATTTAATTCTTTCAACAACATATTTACCATGCATGCTAAGTGTTTGTGAAAAAGCCCGTATGGCATTGTGCATTATTTTTATATTATTCTATTCTACTACTCTGAAGCCTGTTTTTCACAAAACCCCTTTTTATATTTTATTCATTAAATTTAATTGTCATTACAAACAGATTGTTAGTTTTAAAGAGTTGGTAATCTAACTTGGACATTGAATGCTTGATCTATGCTATTCATGCCTTTACCAGCATGCCAATAAACATCTTGCATTTAATTGTCATCACATGCACTTGCTTTATTTCCATTGATGAACTTTTCACATGTAGTTGCAACCATGTGTTAACGACATCCTTCTTTACCGTGCATTGATTATCATTTGTTATGTTCCCTTCCTTGCTCTAAACCTTAAGTTTCACAAGTTACTTTCCTTTTCCCTTTTCAGGATGGCCACCAAGAAGGGTAAAGAGAAAGCTACTCCCAAACCACCAGCAAGGAGAGGAATAAAAAGATCATTAGCTGTAGAGACACCTTTAACAGCGGTAAAACCCTTAACAAAAAGAATCAAGAGGATCATCAATATCGACGAAAAGGAGAAAGCCTTCCCAGCAAAGGACACTGCGCGGTTCACTAACCACTACTGTGAGTAGATGTTCCCCATTCTGGCAGAAAGGAACTACAACTATGAGCACCTTCTAATCCTCCCGATCAACATTGTTAAATTTGTTGAGCCCCGCATTGAGCGAAGAGAATGGGGATTCCTACGAAGACAGCCACAACAGGTTAATCTATCATGGGTGGTTGAATTCTACTCCAATTTTCACCTGCCAACCCTGCAATCTGTCTATGTCCGTTAGAAGCAAGTCCCCATAACTGAAGAAGCCATTCAGCGAGCTTTAGATCTTCCCTCTGCTCCAGAAGGATTGGACGTATTTCAAGAAGCATCACTCAAGCGCCAGACATACAAATTTGACTGGGATGCCGTTCTCAGAGTTATAGCACAACCTAGCAGCAGATGGACCTATGGATACCATAGATCCCGACCTAAAGGGATATCGGCTTCAACACTTACTGTAGAGGCTCGAGTATGGGCACAGATTATGTCCCATTACGTCTTTCTGAGCACTCACGAGTCCTCCTTCATTACAGACATGGCTGTTCTACTCTGGTGCATCCTTACAGACCAGCCCTTCAACTTACCAAGACACATCCGGAATGCTATGGGACACGTACAAATTACGGGTAACCTACATTTTCCCGCCTTGGTTTTAGATCTAATCTCAGCAGTCAGAGTCTCCTAAAGAGCTGGGGACACCAAAGCCATGCTTCCACGGGATAATCAGTACGTCCCTAACAGGAAATATATCAGACCTCCAACAGCCACTACCAGCCAGCCTGAAGACCCGGATGAAGACATTCTTCCTTCCACATCACAAGCACCCACAACAAATCAGCTGCTCCATCAGATACTTGAGAGGTTGGACCGGCAAGACCAGAAGGCAAAGCTAAGAGAGCGCCGTAATCAGCGCCGTTTCACATTCCTCAAGGAGCTGCTTATGGGAAACCACAGATCTGAGAAAGACCCAGACACCCCGGACTCTACTTCATTCACAGCACAGGGAGCCATGATGGTCCCGGTTGCGGAGATACTGCTACCAGCCCCCCTTTGTTCCTGACAGATGGCACCAAGGACGGTGCAATGCATTAAGTGTGGGGAGGTCGGTCAGTACCTGACTTCTGGAGGTAATTTCTCTTCCCTAACACCAATAAAATAGGATAATTATTTATTTTTTTATTAGGATAGGATAAATTGCATAATAATAGGTTATTTGTATCCTCGCGTATGCGTAAATTTCTGTTTCGTTTGTATATTGCCAAAATTTAGGGTGACGCGTGCATGTGGGTGATGCGTACGCGTGAATGGCCTGACTTTTTAAAATGACACGGACGCGTGAGGGCACGTTCACGTGATAGGGCTTTGTGCTTTTAGTACAATTCCAGCCCCACTCCATCCTAACTCTCTGCCATTCACCTATTTACGTCGATTTTGCGGGATCACGTGTGCGCGTGGATGACGCCCACGCGTGGAAGGCTGGTTTCGCAAATGACGCGAACGGGTCAGGGACGTGTTCGCATGGACGCGTTGGTGCCTAAGGCACGCCTCCAGCCACGCTCCCGCGTGACTTTCTGTTCAATTCCCTTTTTTCGCTCATGCACCTATGACGCGAGCGCGTCAGCTACGCTTGCGCGTCGTGTGCAATTTTTTTTATATGCAGAATGCAAATGCAAATGCAGACTATATGCAGAGATTATGAGAAGAGTCATTATCAAAAGCAAAATAGAATAAAGTAAAATAAAACTAAGACTTGAAATGGAACGATCATACCATGGTGGGTTGTCTCCCACCTAGCACTTTACTTTTACGTCCTTAAATTGGACGGTCTTCAGGCTCATTCTGCTTCTGTTGGTGGGTCTTCCAAGAGGAAGACCTCTAGCTCTTTGTGATCTTTCATCTTTTCACCATGATAAAGCTTTAGGCGATGTCCATTGACCTTGATGAATTTGGAGCTAGAAGGATGAGGCAGGTGAAAAACTCCGTACGGCTCTGCCTTTTCTACTCTGTATGGACCTTTCCATCTTGATCTCAGTTTACCTGGCATGAGCTTCAGTCTGGAGTTATAAAAAAGAACTAACTCCCCTGGTCTGAATTCTCTCCTTTTTATGTGCTTGTCATGGACAACCTTCATCTTTTCTTTGTATCGCCTGGAGTTGTCATATGCTGCTAGGCGAAGGTTCTCTAGTTCTACTAGTTGCAGCTTCCTTTCAGTACCAGCTTCCTCAAAATTCATGTTGCACTCCCTCACAGCCCAGAAAGTCTTGTGTTCCACCTCTACTGGAAGGTGGCAAGCCTTTCCGTATACTAAGCAGAAGGGGCTCATCCCAATTGGTGTCTTGTACGCTGTTCTATATGCCCAGAGTGCATATTGTAGCCTGGCACTCCAGTCTTTCCTATGAGGCTTTACTATCTTCTCCAGAATACGCTTAATCTCTCTGTTAGAGACTTATGTTGCCCATTGGTCTGGGGATGATAAGCTTTTGCTACTTTGTGAACTATTCCATGCTTTTTCAGTAATCCTGTTAGTCTCCTGTTACAAAAGTGGGTGCCTTGATCGCTCACGATTGCTCGTGGTGATCCAAAGCGACAAATAATATGGTTTCTAACAAAGGAAACAACAGTGTTAGCATCATTAGTACGGGTAGGAATTGCTTCCACCCATTTAGAAACATAATCTACAGCTAACAGTATATAAAGGTAACCATTAGAGTTTGGAAAGGGACCCATGAAGTCAATGCCCCAAACATAAAAAATTTCACAGAAAAGCATAATCTGTTGAGGCATCTCATCCCTCTTGGATATATTACCAAACCTTTGGTAAGGGGAACAAGATTTACAAAAGGCAGCAGCATCTTTAAAAAGAGTAGGCCACCAGAATCTACAGTCTAAGATTTTTTTAGCTGTTCTTTGAGGGCCAAAATGTCCTCCACTCTCAGATGAGTGGCAGGCCTCTAAAATAGACTGGAATTTTGATTGAGGTACACACCGTCTAATTACCTGGTCAGCACCACACCTCCATAAATATGGGTCATCCCATATATAGTATTTGGACTCGCTTTTCACCTTGTCTCTTTGATGCTTAGTAAAATTTGGAGGAAAGGTGTGGCTAACTAGATAATTAGCTACAGGTGCATACCAAGGAACTACTTCAGATACTGCATGTAAGCTATCAAATGGGAAAGTATCATTGATAGGAGTGGAGTCATCCTTAATGTGCTCAAGGCGACTCAAGTGGTCTGCCACTAAATTCTGGTTACCACTCCTATCCTTAATTTCTAAATCAATTGGAGCTTGAGTCAGGGCAATCTTCAGCTTATCAAATGCTTGCATGCAATCCTCACTGAACTTGAACTCAATATCTTTCTGCAGCAATCTGGATAAAGGCAATGCTACCTTACTGAAGTCCTTAATGAATATCCTGTAAAAACCTGCATGGCCAAGGAACGAACGGACTTCCCTCACGGAGGAGGGATAAGGTAAACTAGAAATGACATCTACCTTTGCTGGATCTACAGAAATTCCAGTATTAGACACAACATGTCCTAGAATAATTCCTTGTTTTACCATAAAGTGGCATTTTTCAAAATTCAGTATAAGGTTTGAACTAACACACCTGTCTAATACTCTAGATAAACTATCCAAGCAAAGGTTAAAAGAATCACCATATACGCTAAAATTATCCATAAAAACCTCCATACAGTTCTCAATGAGATCAGAGAAAAGACTCATCATACACCTTTGGAAAGTGGCTGGTGCATTGCATAAGCCAACGGGCATTCTCTTATAAGCATAAGTCCCAAAAGGACATGTAAAAGTAGTGTTTTCCTGATCTTTAGGAGCTATATGAATTTGAAAATAGCCTGTATAACTATCTAAAAAATAGTAATGGGATTTACTTGATAGGCGATCAAGCATCTGATCAATGAATGGCAAGGGATAATGATCCTTGCGAGTGTCTTGTTTGAGACGCCTATAGTCAATGCAAACCCTCTGTGAATTCTGCACTCTAGTTGTCAGGAGCTCTCCATGCTCATTCTTCACTATTGTGACTCCAGACTTCTTAGGCACCACCTGTACTGGACTGACCCATTCACTGTCTAAGATGGGGTAAATGATATCTGCTTCAAGTAGCCTGGTCACTTCTTTCTTGACAACTTCTAAGATGGTGGGATTTAATCGTCTTTGAGGTTGATGGACAGGCTTTGCTTCCTCTTTTAAGAATATTCTGTGTTCACAAACTTGAGGGCTGATGCCTACTATATCCGCCAAGCTCCACCCAATTGCTTTCTTATGTTTTCTCATTACACTAAGCAGCTGTTCTTCTTGTTGGGAAGTGAGTTCCCTTGCAATGATAACTGGGAACTTCTGATTATCCTCAAGGTAAGCATACTTAGATTAGGAAAAAAAATTTTCTTTTTAGTTTAGAGTCTTCTGTTTGAGTTTAGTTTCATATTTTAAGTTTGGTTTCCTTCGTGTTTCAGTTTTCTTAAAAATTCTTCAAAAGTTGCTTTTGGTGTTCATCTTGATATTCAAAGTTTTCCTGTTTGTTTTCTTTGTTTTGATCTAAAAATTCTAAGTTTGGTGTCATTTTATTGTTTTTCTCTTTCCTCATTAATTTCAAAAATATCTTTTCTCTCTATCTAATTGAATTTTCGAAAATCTCATTAAAAAAATCAGATTTCTATTTTAAAATTTTTATTTTATCCTGTTTTAGTTTTAAAATTTCAAAATTCAAAATCTCTTTCAAAAATCATATTCAAAGTTTTTCAAATCTTCTTAATTAAGTAATTTTAGTTTTCAAATTTAATTTTTCCTATCTCTTTTAGTTTTGAAATTTATATTTTGATTTCTAGTTATTTTATCTTTTTTTTTTTATTCGGTTTGCTTTTAATTAATTAAAATAAAAAAAATTAAAAAATATATTTTATTTGCAATTCACATCAATTCCTTTTTCTCCATCATGGACATAAGTGGAAATGAACAGTCCAGAAGGATTCTGGGGTCATATGCTAACCCCATTACCTCCCATCAAAGCAAGCAGTTTTGAGCTAAATCCTTAGCTCATTGTCATGGTGCAGCAAAATTGCCAGTATTCCGGTCTTTCACAGGAAGAACCTACTGAGTTTCTGGCATAGTTCTTGCAAATTGCTGACACAGTGCGTGACAAGGAGGTAGATCAGGATGTCTACATATTATTGCTGTTTTCATTTGCTGTAAAAGATCAAGCTAAGAGGTGGTTAAACAACCAACCCACAGCAAGCATAAGAACATGGAAACAGTTATCAGACAAATTCCTGAATCAATATTTCCCTCCAAAAAGGATGACACAGCTAAGGCTGGACATCCAAGGTTTTAAACAAGGGGATGATGAATCCCTTTATAACGCTTGGGAGAGGTACAAAGGGATGCTAAGGAAATGCCCCTCTGAAATATTTTCAGAGAGGGTGTAGTTAGACATCTTTTACTATGGGCTTACAGAAAAAGCTCAGATAGCTCTAGACCACTCAGCTGGTGGATCTATACACATGAGAAAGACAATTGAAGAAGCTCAAGAACTCATCAATACAGTTGCTAGAAATCAGTATTTGTACATAAATAGTGAGTCCTCCATGAAAGAAGAAGCTAAGGCAGTATCTACTGACTTTAGTCCTCAAGAACAAGTTACTGAACTCAATCAGCAACTATCTTCTATAATAAGACAGTTAGCAGAATTTAAAGATATGCTACAAGACACTGAAAATGCTAACAAGAATATGGAAGTACAATTGAATCAGACAAGACAGCAGCTATCTGAACAGATAACAGAAGAATGCCAAGCTGTTCAACTAAGGAGTGGGAAGACATTGAATAATTCAGCTCAAGGTAACAGAAAGCCAAGAAAGGAACAATTGACAGAGGATGACCAAACCACTGCCCAAAATCCCTCTGAGGACAGTAAGAGCCCAGAGAGGAATCATTATGGCATTCAAACGCCAGAAAAGGGTGACAGATTGGCGTTAAACGCCCAGTGGATGCCTACTTCTGGCGTTTAAACGCCAGAAAAGGGTGAAAAACTGGCGTTAAACGCCCAATCCATGTCCAGTTCTGGCGTTCAAACGCCAGAAAAGGGTGAAAAGTTGGCGTTAAACGCCCATCCAACCCCTAATCTTGGCGTTCAAATGCCAGTGAGGGATCAGACACCTGAAAGTGCTGATAGTAACCCCTCCAAGAAGGCTTCTCCAACCACCTCTGTAGGAAATAAACCTGCAGCAACTAAGGTTGAAGAATACAAAGCCAAGATGTCTTATCCTCAGAAACTCCGCCAAGCGGAATAGGATAAACAATTTGCTCGCTTTGTAGACTATCTCAGGACTCTTGAAATCAATATTCCGTTTGCGGAGGCACTTAAGCAAATACCCTCTTATGCTAAGTTCATGAAAGAGATCTTAAGTCATAAGAAGGATTGGAGAGAAACTGAAAAAGTTTTTCTCACTGAAGAATGCAGTGCAATCATTTTAAAGAGCTTACCAGAGAAGCTTAAAGATCCTGGGAGCTTTGTGATACCATGCACATTAGAGGGTACTTGTACCAAGACAGCTCTGTGTGATCTTGGGACAAGTATCAACCTAATCCCTGCATCCACTATCAGAAAGCTTGGCTTGATTGAAGAGATCAAACCAACTCAGATCTATCTTCAACTTGCTGATGGCTCCATTAAATATCCATCAGGCATAATTGAGGACATGATTGTCATAGTTGGGTCATTTGCCTTTCCCACTGACTTTGTAGTGCTGGAGATGGAGGAGCACAAGAGTGCAACTCTCATTCTAGGAAGACCTTTCCTAGCAACTGGACGAACCCTCATTGACGTCCAAAAATGGGAAGTGACCCTGAGAGTCAATGAGGATGAGTTCAGGCTGAATGCTGTTGAGGCAATGAAGCATCTAGACACATCAAAAGACTGCATGAGTGTTGATATTATTGACTCCCTGGTAGAGGAGATCAATATGGCTGAGAGTCTCGAATCAGAGCTAGAGGACATCTTCAAAGATGTTCAGCCTGATCTGGAGGAATCAGAGGAGATAAAAGAACCTCTGAAAACTCCTTAGAAAGAGGAGAAACCTCCTAAACTCGAGCTCAAACCACTACCACCATCCCTAAAATATGCATTTCTAGGAGAAGGTGACGCTTTTCCTGTAATCATAAGCTCTGCTCTAGAGCCACAGGAAGAGCAAGCACTAATTCAGGTGCTAAGGACACACAAGACAGCTCTTGGGTAGTCCATAAGTGATATTAGGGGCATTAGCCCAGCCAGATGCATGCACAAGATCCTATTAGAGGATAATGCTAAGCCAGTGGTTCAACCACAGAGGCAGCTAAATCCAGCCATGAAGGAGGTGGTGCAGAAAGAGGTCACTAAATTACTGGAGGCTGGGATTATTTATCCCATTTCTGATAGCTCTTGGGTGAGCCCTGTCCAATTCGTCCCAAAGAAAGGAGGTATGACAGTGATTAATAATGAAAAAAATGAATTGGTTCCTACAAGAACAGTTACAGGGTGGCGTATGTGTATTGACTACAGAAGGTTCAATACAGTCACCAGAAAGGATCACTTTCCTTTACCATTCATAGACCAGATGCTAGAGAGACTAGCAGGTCATGAATACTACTGCTTTTTGGATGGCTATTCAGGTTACAACCAAATTGCAGTAGATCCTCAGGATCAAGAGAAAACAGCATTCACATGTCCATCTGGAGTATTTGCCTATAGAAGGATGCCATTTGGTCTGTGCAATGCACATGCAACCTTTCAGAGGTGCATGCTCTCCATCTTCTCTGATATGGTGGAGAAATTTCTGGAAGTCTTCATGGATGATTTCTCAATATTTGGAGACTCATTCAGCTTCTGCCTTGACCATCTAGCACTTGTTCTGAAAAGGTGCCAAGAGACCAACCTAGTTTTAAACTGGGAAAAATGTCACTTTATAGTGACTGAAGGAATTGTCCTTGGGCATAAAATTTCAAACAAGGGAATATAGGTGGATCAAGCTAAAGTAGAGGTAATTGAAAAATTACTACCACCTGCCAATGTTAAGGCAATCAGAAGCTTTCTGGGGCATGCAGGATTCTATAGGAGGTTTGTAAAGGATTTTTCAAAAATTGCAAAATCTCTGAGCAATCTGCTAGCTGCTGACACGCCATTTGTATTTGACACAGAGTGTATACAGGCGTTTGAAACGCTGAAAGCTAAGCTGGTCACAGCACCTGTCATTTCTGCACCAGACTGGACATTACCATTCGAATTAATGTGTGATGCCAGTGACCATGCTATTGGTGCAGTATTAGGATAGAGGCATAAAAAGCTTCTGCACGTCATTTACTATGCCAACCGTGTCCTAAATGACGCACAGAAGAATTATACAACCACAAAAAAAGAGCTGCTTGCAGTGGTTTATGCCATTGACAAGTTTAGATCCTATTTAGTAGGATCAAAAGTGATTGTGTACACTGACCATGCTGCTCTTAAATATCTACTCACAAAGCAGGATTCAAAACCCAGGCTCATAAGATGGGTGTTACTTCTACAAGAGTTTGATATAGAAATAAGAGACAGAAAAGGGACAGAGAATCAAGTAGCTGATCATCTGTCCCGGATAGAACCAGTAGAAGGGGCGTCCTTCTCCTCTATTGAGATCTCTGAAACCTTTGCGGATGAGCAACTCTTTGCCATTCAGGAAACACCATGGTTTGCAGATATTGTAAACTATAAAGTTGTAAGATTCATACCCAAAGAGTACAGCAGGCAGCAAACAAAGAAATTGATTTCTGATACAAAGTAATACTTGTGGGATGAACCATATCTCTTTAAGAGATGTGCAGACGGAATAATTCGTAGATGTGTGCCCAAAGAAGAGGCACAGAAAATCCTATGGCATTGCCATGGATCACAATATGGAGGACATTTTGGAAGTCAGCGAACGTCCACAAGGGTCCTCCAATATGGCTTCTACTGGCTTACCATTTATAGAGACTCCCGAGAGTTTGTACGTAACTGTGACAATTGCCAAAGAGCTGGCAATCTGCCTCACGGTTATGCCATGCCTCAACAAGGGATCTTAGAGATTGAGTTGTTTGATGTATGGGGTATTGACTTCATGGGGCCTTTCCCACAATCATACTCAAACACTTATATCCTGGTGGCAGTAGATTATGTATCTAAATGGGTAGAGGCAATTGCAACACCAACCAATGATACTAAGACATTGATGAAGTTCCTCCAGAAGTATATCTTCAGCAGGTTCGGTGTCCCTAGGATACTGATCAGTGATGGGGCACTCATTTCTGCAATAAACAGCTTGACTCTGCTCTGGTCCGATATGGAATTAACTACAAAGTGGCAACTCCGTATCATTCCCAGACAAATGGGCAGGCTGAAGTCTCAAATAGAGAACTTAAAAGAATCCTGGAACGGACTGTGAGTAACCACAGAAAGGATTGGGCAAGAAGTCTGGATGATGCTCTGTGGGCATACAGAACAGCATTCAAGACTCCCATAGGGACCTCTCCATACCAACTTGTGTATGGGAAAGCGTGTCATTTGCCAGTGGAACTGGAACACAAGGCCTACTGGGCAACCAGATTCCTAAATCTTGATGCCAAGTTAGCTGGAGAGAGAAAAGATTGCTCTAGTTGAATGAGCTAGAGGAATTCAGACTCAATGCTTTTGAAAATGCAAAAATTTACAAGGAGAAAGCAAAAAGGTGGCATGACAAGAAACTGTCATCCAGAGTCTTTGAGCCAGGACAGAAAGTTCTGCTGTTCAATTCTAGGCTCAGATTATTCCCCGGGAAACTAAAATCCCGGTGGAAGGGACCATATGTGATTACAAGTGTGTCACCATATGGGTATGTAGAGCTTCAAGATATTAACTCTAATAAGAGGTTCATTGTTAATGGACAGAGAGTCAAGCATTATCTTGAAGGCAATGTTGAGCAAGAATGCTCAAAGCTGAGACTAGATTAAAGCTCAATAAAGTCCAGCTAAAGACAATAAAGAAGCGCTTGCTGGGAGGCAACCCAGCCATTAGTGAAGTTTATTTATTATTTAAATAATAATTATAAAAGTTTGATATAAACTATCTTCAAGGTTAATTATCAATTACAGGAATTCACAGAGTTAAAGAAGGATTCAGAGCATAAAGCAGAGAAAAGGCGCTCACTGGCGCAAAAACACCAGTAAGGGGTATTTTGGACGTTAAACGCCAGAATGGGCACCATTCTAGGCGTTTAACGCCAGTAAAGATACCTTTCTGGGCGTTTAGAAAAATGCCCAGTGATAAAGGTTTTCTGGCATTTAACGCCAGCCATGGTACCTGGCTGGGCGTTAAACGCCCAAAAGAAGCAGCAAATGGGCGTTAAACGCCAGAATGGATGCCATTCTGAGTGTTTAACGCCAAAAATGTGGAGGGGAGGAAGTTTTGTTTCCAACTCAAATTTTTTTTCAAATTTTCATGTTTCCATCCAAAATTTCTTGCATAAACATGTTACAAATTATCATCTTTCAATTTCAATTTCAAAAAAAAAAATTAAAATAAATTTTTAATCCTACAAATCTTTTTCAAATCTCCTTCAACTTCTTTTCAAATCTTTTTCAAAACTCATCTATCTTTTTAATTTCTTCTCAAATCTTTTTAAACTCATCATACTATCTTTTCAAATTCAGATTTATTTTGTTCAAATCTCTCTCATATCTTTTCAATTTTAAAAATTGCATCCTTTTCCTATCATACTTATCTTTTACAAATCATATCTTCTATCATATCTTTTTCAAAATTTTCGAACCCACCCCCTCCCTTTTAAATTCACATTTGGCCTCCCCCTCTCCTCTACAATTCGAATTTGACTCTCCTTCTATTCCTCTCCTTTCCTTTCTTTTGCTTGAGGACAAGCAAACCTCTAAGTTTGGTGTGTTTTTTGTGATCACTGAGCTAAGACTCACTAAGATCATGGCTCCTAAGGGAAAACAAACCACTTTAAGAGGTAAGAAAGAGAACACTCTAAAACCACTTTAGAATCAAGAGAGGTTTTTAACCAAAGAACATGTAGACCATTACTACAAAATAATGGGTCTGAGATCAGTGATCCCGGAAGTTAAATTCGATCTGAAAGAAGATGAATATCCGGAGATCCAAGAGCAGATCCGAAATAGGGGCTGGGAAATTCTAGCTAATTCTGAGACAAAGGTGGGTAGAAATATGGTTCAGAAATTCTACTCAAATCTGTGACAAACAGATAAGCAGAGTATAACTAGAGCCGCCTTCTATACCTTTCGAACCTTGGTCAGAGGGAAGATTATTTACTTTCACCAGGATAAAATAAGAGAGGTCTTCAAGCTGCCTCAACTACAAGATGATCCAGAATCCTTTAATAGGAGAATGGTGAGATTTGATAAGTGCTTAGACAAAGTTCTAGAAGACATATGCATCCCTGGAACCAAGTGGATAACCAATACAAAGGGTGTCCCAAATCAACTCAAGAGAAGAGATCTCAAACCAATTGCTAGGGGCTGGCTGGACTTCATTGGGCATTCTATACTGCCCAACAGCAACCGCTCTGAAGTCACTGTCAAAAGAGCAGTGATGATCCACTGCATGATGCTGGGAAACGAAGTGGAGATTCATCATCTGATTTCTTGTGAGCTTTACACAATTGCAAACAAGAACTCCACTGACGCCAAATTGGCTTACCCAAGCCTAATCTCTCTGCTATGTAAAGATGTTGGGGGTAAAGATGGGAGTGGATGACTATATCTCAATCGAGAACCAAATCACCAAAAAGTCAATGGAAGGACAACAAGTGCAAGATAACTCCATCAAAAGGAGGGCACAGGAGTTCCTCCCAGAAATCCCTCAGATTGACTACTGGACCCGCCTAGAAGCATCTGTCACCAAGCTGCAAGAAGCTATGGATCAACTGAAAGAAGAACAGCAAACTCAAAATAACATACTCTGCAAATTGCTGAAGGAACAAGAGAAGCAAGAGCGTGAGCTACAGGAGCTGAAGCGCCAGAAGCTATCTCTTGAAGGGCCAGACACCCCACAGATTGAAGGAGCATCCATATCCCAAAATAAAGGTTGTTGAGTCCTAATCTTAACTATGTGATAACTTTTTCTATTAGAGATCTGCCTTAGGAGTCACATGAATAATAGTAATTAGTATCCTTATTTTAATTTTTTTTTATTATCTCCAAATAAGCTATAATTTATTTTTCTCATCATTATTAAACATAAATAAAATAGCAGATTCTCTTAGAATAAGGAGGCAATTTTATTTTTGAGTTCTTAATAAGAAAAATTCAAATTATTTATATGTGGTGGCAATACTTTTTGTCTTCATAATTTTTTATAGTGAAGTGTATGAATGTTAAATTTGTTGGATCTTGAAAGAATAATGAAAAAGGAGAAATGCTATTGATAATCTGAAAAATCATAAAATTGATTCTTGGGGGTATTTTCATATAGTTTTTAGTAGGATATAGCTACTTTTTATTATATTTTTATTAGTTTTTATTCAAAAATCACATTTCTTGGCTTTACTATGAGCTTATGTGTTTTTCTGTGATTTCAGGTATTTTTTGGCTGAAATTAAGGGACCTGAGCAAAAATCTGATTCAGAGGCTGAAAAAGGACTGCAGATGCTGTTGGATTTCTGACCTCCCTGCACTCAAAATGGATTTTCTAGAGTTACAGAAGCCCAATTGGTGCTCTCTCAATTGTGTTGGAAATTAGACATCCTGGACTTTTCAGAAATATATAATAGTCCATACTTTGCCCAAGTTGAGATCATGCAAATTGGCGTTTAACGCCAAGTCTTTACCCTATTCTGGCGTTAAACGCCAGAACTAGCATAAAAACTGGAGTTAAACACCAGAAATAGGCAGCAACCTGGCGTTTAACTCCAAGAAAAGTCTCTACACATGGGAGCTTCAATGCTCAGCCCAAGCACACACCAAGTGGGCCCCGAAAGTGGATTTCTGCACTATCTATCTTAGTTTACTCATTTTCTGTAAACCTAGGTCACTAGCCTAGTATAAAAACTACTTTTAAAGATTTATTTTGTAACCTCATGACATTTTACATCTGAATTTTGTATCTTCTATGGCATGAGTCTCTAAACTCCATGGTTGGGGGTAAGGAGCTCTGCTGTGTCTCGATGGATTAATGCAATTACTTCTGATTTCTATTCAATCACGCTTGATTCTATTCTAAGATATTCACTTGCACTTAAACATGATGAATCTGATGATCTGTGACACTCATCACCATTCTCAACCTATGAATGCGTGCCTGACAACCACTTCCGTTCTACCTTAGATTGAGTGTGTATCTCTTAGCCTCCAGATCAGAGTTTTCGTGGTATAGGCTAGAATGAATTGGCAGTATTCTTGAGATCCGAAAAGTCTAAACCTTGTCTGTGGTATTCCGAGTAGGATCTAAGATGGGATGACTGTGATGAGCTTCAAACTCGCGAGTGTTGGGTGTAGTGACAGCCGCAAAATGATCAATAGATCCTACTCCAACATGAGTGAGAACCGACAGATGATTAGCCGTGCAGTGACAGTGCATTTGGACCATTTTCACTGAGAGGACAGATGGTAGCCATTGACAACGGTGATCCACCAACATACAGCTTGCAATGGAAGGAGCCCTGTGTGCGTGAAGAAGAAGACAGTAGGAAATCAGAGATTCAGAAGACAGAGCATATCCAAAACCTCAACATGTTCTCCATTACTGCATAACAAGTATTATTTAATCCATGTTCTTTTACTCATTCCAATTTAAACTGAGAATTATTATTGATATCCTAACTAAGAGTTACAAGGTAACCATAGCTTGCTTCAAGCCAACAATCTCCGTGGGATCGACCCTTACTCACGTAAGGTATTACTTGGACGACCCAGTGCACTTGCTGGTTAGTGGTACAAGTTGTGAAAAGTGTGATTTACAATTTCGTGCACCAAGGCTCTTCTATGGCTACGCGAACACAGGAAATTCGGTCGCTATATTCCATACAGGGATGGCAGAATTCTTCTGGATTGGCCGCCATGTCGGAGGGATGAACACCCTGATTGAGGCCGCTGATGCGGGCGATTTCTACGCGCGTTACATTTCTGCGATGCTGCTACTCACACCCGGTGTCGGGCAGTCGGAGCATTTTGGCAAGGGTATTGACATGTATGCCAACGTACGGGCTTTTGGAAAAATCAAAATGTGTAGAGAACTGTTTCGGGATGTGTTCACAAATCTGTTTATTGTGTTGCTTTCGTTGGTTCCAGGAAAGCCTGTCGTCTGCCGGTCAAGCATGTGCTCGACCCGCGGGACCATGGGGTCCGCCAATACTTTGTCGAGTGTATCGTGCATCCACTGCCTGGCCGAGTTCGAAGTCTTGAGTTTCTTGAGTCTGTTTGCCTTCAAATGATGCTTCGTTGTAACTTTTCTTGTCAATGACATGATTCGAGGCTGGTTTAGAAGTGTGTTTAAGTTCTGTACATCATTTGTTATATTTTCTTACAGTATGTGTTATTGTTTCTATTAGAAATTACAAATTAAATAAACTATTAATAATAAATAAAAAATATAACTAATAATAAGTTAGAATCTAAAATAATAACGGAAATATGACTATTAAAAGAGTGAATAAAAAAAATAATCAAACGTGTTTATGTATGTTATTTTTACCTTAACAAATAAATATCAACTTCTATTGTAGAAAAGTACTTAAAAATATTTGTCAATTTTAATATTTATTTTTTATTTTATAAATTAGTTTTATTTTTAATAGGATAGCAGATAATTATAATTATAATACATAAAAACAGAACGTCATAGAAAAATATGATGTAAAAAAGATGTTGTGAGAAGTGAAAAAAAAAGGATTAGATACACTAAAAAAACGATATTATCATCCTAATATTATATTTGTTTAGTAATTAAGCGAGTTTAACTCATATTATTTGGACAATATTTATTTAAACAAACTCGATTTTAATAGACAATTGCGGAACGGAAATCATGTTTAATTCTGCAAAAAAAGGACATCAGTAATTAAAACGCTACGTAAAGGCCCAGGCAGTACTCTAAACAGCCAATACAAAATGTCCCCCCCCGGTCTAATGACCTAACAAAACCCTAAACAAAATAACCGGCAACAGCGGTGTAATTGAAATTTTAAATGGCGTGCTTAAAGACCACGCCGATATATATGCATGTTAGTTGCCCACCGATCCGTCATCGTCAACGGCCGACGCTTCGCGGTGGTTATGGGCATGTGACGACAGCAACGGTCCATCCCCATCGCGGCGCCGCTTGTTTTGACGAAACATCTCCAGAGCCGCGACCCTCAACCCCAAATCTCGCCACTTGGCAGCCTCTTTTTCTCTCTGCTTATGAAGTCTGTCGAGCATCGTATCCAGATCATCTGCCTTCCTTTCCAGAGTGCGTACCGTGATCTCCTCTTCGTCCATCTCATCCGGCGTCGGCGGCTCCATGCCCTATTTTGCGTTGTCTCCATTCCCGGCTTCCAGTACCTCCTCCTTCAGACTGGTATCGACGGTCAACTGGCTCGTCCTCAAAAGGCACAAAAGTAGACGGTACATGCGAATTTGGTCCTCGAGGCTAGCCTCCCTCTTAACCAATGCTGCCTCGACCTTGGAACATGCTGCACGGTTCTCCTCCATGCAGAGGAGGTTGATCAGCTCCGCGATCGACAGTCCCTGCAGAGCATCAGCACTCATCGAGTCCTGCGACATCGTCGGGTTCCGTGGCGGGGTTGAATCGGGATGCAATCTCACGATAAACCCTCAAACGTAACGGTGGAGTGGTGGCCAGAGATGAAAAGATTGATATTTATTGATGCCTATCGGTAGCCAGCGAGACGTGTGGCACACGTTTGGCCCGAAACTGTAATTATTAGACCCGGTTTGATTAGGTCCAATTACACAATCTAGATCAAATATCTTTACATTTTTTATAAAAATACAAATATATAATACGTTGTGGGAATAGTACAATACGTCCCATTTGGACACTAAAACAGGTTTTGCCATTATATATTAATTGCAAATTACAGATTATAGATTATAGATAATTATAGATTATATATTGTTATAGATGTAAAAAAAAAACATCCAAATTCATCCAAATTCATTTCCCGCGAAACAAGTAGTGTGTTAACATTCCCCCAAGTGGGGATAACCGGTTGATTAATACATTGTGTTGGAATACGTCTATTTACCAGTTAGAAAGCAAATTAAGCAGATAATCATTACCACGCTTTGGGTTCCCAATGTATATGTGCAGTTTCGTCGAGGTAGACTTGTAGGGCATCTGTACAGGAACTGGTTACTGTCCACTGGAAGCGCTGGGTGCTCGAGTATATCCCTATACAACCCCCATTGAATACCCCTGTCTGGTCCCATCAACGCTCATTGGGACTTGGGAAGAGGACATGGCGTCATGAAAAGGAAAGGTGCACGAACAAGGGAGTGGCCATTCCGAGAGGAAATAGGGGGATCCCGGGTGGGGAAAAAAATATCGTGTCTTATGCACGTATATGATTTAATCAAGTACCCAACCTATATTATATTTATAAACGATTATTTATGTGTGTCATCAAATATAATGGCATATGATTTAATTAAAGGGGTAATTAAGTCTTAACAGAAAAACAAAACTGCATCATCCGTGTTACCAACATAGAAAGCAAATAGCCAGGCCATATACTGGCCGTCGGACAATGAAAAATATCATAACACCCTAAGACATGGACAAGTTTAACGACCCTTAACCTCGGTCCTCTTACTGGCCGGACTACTCGCTATCAACTCAGCTGCCTTGGCTTCCATCCGCCGGATCGTGGCGTCCTTCTTCTCCCTTGCTAGGCTAAGCAACAGATGCTTCCCCCGGAACTTCTCTCTCCACATCTTCCAGCTCCAAGTCTGTGGCCCTCAGTTTCACGTCAGCCGTCAAATGCGCAGTCCTCGCGGTGCTCAACTGTTCGAGGTACTTCTGGATTTTGGCCTTCAGATCATCCTCCCGCCTTACCAGTGCCTCCTCAACTAGATCACAGTCTGCACACTTTCCCTCCGGAAGGATGATGTCGATCAGGGCTGCGATCGGCAGGTCTGTTAGGTCCTCCGGGCGCCTCTGGTTGGTTGGTTCGGTGACGGAGTCTTCTGACATTGTCAGTTAACTTTGCGTGAGTCTTGGACTGGTATTTATGTTAGGGTAAGCGTGCAGCAAGTATCACGAGAATGGAAACTACGAGCTACCCGTGATTTATAAAGAGGAGCGTGGGGGCAACCGAAGCGCCTGAGAGACGTTTCGGACTCTAACTGGGACAAATGCATCAATGGTTACCTGTATTATTGGTTATGATTTCATAAATTAACATAAACCATTGTCGAGATGAAGCCTTACATAGTTAACGTAATCAGTTATTATAGTTTATAGACACTAAATTTGATTTTATCATTCGGGTACTTATGAAATAATTAATTGTACTAACTAATGAAGACATGGATAACTTGTTGGGCAAAACATGAAACCGATGGTCGAATTTGAACTATGATAGAAAACGGAGGGCCATCGCATGGCTCATATGCAGGCTTGTAAAAAATAGGAAAAGGAGGTGCTGAAAGAAATCAGAAAAGGAAAACCACCATATTGTTTGTCAGAAAACACCATCAAAACCCTGACACAAAACAATGTAAAACAGGAGGTCGTCGATGGATTTTCCGTCGAAGCCTAAGCTGAGAGCAATAACGCACATGGAAACAGAGCAAGTACAGAAGCAACCAAACATAATAAGTAATAACAAAGATCCTCCAGGCGAGGACGGAAACGGAAGAATGACAGGCGTCATGTGCTTACGCACCAGGAGGACTGGCCCCGGCACCCTCATCGCCCGATTGTGCCAGGTCAACACCCGCTTCACGGAGCAGTTGTTCATACCTCTCCTCCAGCTCCCTGACACTCACTCCCAGGGCAGCCCACTTTGCAATCTCAGATTGTTGCCGTTGACGAAGCTCTTTGAACCTCGCCTTCATGTATTCTACTTGCTGTTCCAGCACCCGAATTAGGCGATCGTTAGTGTGTCTCGCAAACCATAACAGCTCTTCCACCTCCTGGCACGCGTGCTCACACTCCCTCACCTCGGAATCCTTCGCCTTTAGCCTGGCTTTGGCCGCTGACTGTGTCAGCTTCGCCGCCTTCACTCGCTGGCCGAAATCGACGATTTTTTCTCTGAGGCGTCTCTCCCTCTCGGCCAATGTTGCCTCGCGCATCTCCCACTCCGTTCCTTCCACGTCTGTGCGGATGTTGCTCAGAATCTCTTCGTTAGACCGTCTGGCAAGATCAACGCCAACAACCGGCTTGGTTGGATCCGCTCCAGATTCCCGCGACATTCCTAGTTATGTGGGTGTCTCAGTGTTGTATTAATTTTATCCAGAAGCTATTCGGCCTATGCAGTTGATGCGCACGGAAGCTGAATATTTATTATCAAACTTATGTGCATCTATTAATAAGGGAGGCTTCCAAAGCACGTCTTGGGGCATCATAGTGAACCGTATTGCAGGGGCCAGTGTTGGCTAATTCGATTCCACTGCTTAACCACACTAAATCCATTCGGTTTCTTCCCACTACGCAACCCAAATTATCGGGTCAGATGTTAACATTATAATCTATAGTTTTGTTAACAGCTGTGTAGGATATAGATTGGTAGATTGGTTGAGCCACGGACGGTGGAAGAAGTTATGTCTGATATTTTCTGTTACCGGAACACTGTGTTTGGAAATAAGATGGTAAACAGAAAAAAAATGAGAAATAGGAAAGAACGAAAGAATAAGGATGATATTTTTCCTGGTCATAAATGCCAATGTGCAAAAAAAAAAAAGATATTAATCTATAACATTTTATAGAATGAATAATGTATTAACAATAAAGAAGATAATTTGTCAAAAAACAATAGAGAAGCCGCTGAACAGACCCGGTGGTGAAAACTCGCGCTATTCAATGCTTCCTCTCTCGTGGACCTTCTTAACCTCACCTATGGAATAAATGATAAAAGGTGTACCGGAGGTGATGATGCTCGATGATCGGAGCCTCCAAGCATCGAACCCCACTTGGGTGATGGTCGGGACCGGCCGTGTGTCCGCTTAAACTACTCCCACGTGACATCTGGGTGAGGGTTGCCACGGAGGTCACCAACGCCTCGATACAAGACCTTCTCAACTTTGAGATGACTTGCAAGGTGTTTTTCGATGCCGGGCGGTCGGCCGTCGTATACAAGCATGCCATGGCCTGGAGCATTCCGTGGGTTTCCTTTCTAAGGTACCCGGACCGGGCAAAAAGAAGGTTCGTCGATCGGTGCGTCGATGCGGGAAATCCGGACGCAATTCTCAGGGATAGACTGCACGAGTATTTTTTTTATGGCCTGACGTCACGCCGGAATGGATCTACTTACCAGGGCTGCATCGCAGAGCAGCATGGAGGCCGGCTACGTATGCTCTATGCTGCTGTTGTGTAACCACCAAGATGGCGACGACGTGAGGCGCGGCGTCGATCTTTTTGCAGTTATCCTTGCAGCTGAGAATGTCCACATGTGCAGGGAGATCTTCACGGACATCCTTGCAGAGCGTTGGGTAGGCGTGACACCTCCGGACCCTGGGCAACCCATGGCATGTCGATCCCCTATGTGCCCTATACGAGGCATCATGGGTGATGCTCACGACGTCTCGGGCGTATCGTGCATCCGGTGCCTGGCCGATCACGAGTTTCGCGAGTTCCTGGCTATGTTTCGACGACGTTGAACAGCGATAGGTACTCTTTTGGTTGTGTGTTGGGTACTTGCATGCGTAGATGAATTTTTCATGGGCACGGCTATGTGGACAGGAAGTTCCAGATGCACTCAATGCTCGAGTTGGATGAATTTATTGGGTTTTTTTTCTCTTATTTTAGTTTAACTCTCTTCTGCTAGCATGAAATGCTCCCAGAAAAAACAAGTGTGATTTAAATAGAAGAAGCAACGTAGTTTAATTCCCGGTGTCGTAATTTAAATATACTTTGCATCAAACCAAGTGTGCCATGGTGCATTCCCGCCGATGCGGATTCTGTTCCAAGTTGTTTCAAAATTTTAAGCTAACCAAGATGTCCTCGATGTTTCATTTCTTCCATAAACACACATCAAAATAGTACATTCACGGCGCATATGTGGTACACGAAATTGTGATCTCAACTGCGCCAACAACTTGGTACGCACGTTCATAATCTCAATTCCTTTTCACAACTCCGCACAACTAACCAGCAAGTGCACTGGGTCGTCCAAGTAATAAACCTTACGTGAGTAAGGGTCGATCCCACGGAGATTGTCGGCTTGAAGCAAGCTATGGTCATCTTATAAATCTCAGTCAGGAAGATTCAAGTGGTTATGGGATTTTGATAATTAAAATATAAATAGAACATAAAATAAGATAGAGATACTTATGTAATTCATTGGTGAGAATTTCAGATAAGCGTATGGAGATGCTTTGTTCCTTCTGAATCTCTGCTCTCCTACTATCTCCATTCAATCATTCATACTCCTTTCCATGGCAAGCTGTATGTTGGGCATCACCGTCGTCAATGGCTACCTCCCGTCCTCTCAGTGAAAATGGTCCAAAATGCGCTGTCACCGCACGGCTAATCATCTGTCGCTTCTCAATCATGTCAGAATAGGATCCATTGATCCTTGTGCGTCTGTCACTACGCCCAACACTCGCGAGTTTGAAGCTCATCATAGTCATCCCATCGCAGATTCTACTCAGAATACCACGGACAAGGTTTAGACTTTCCAGATCTCAAGAATGCTGCCAATGGATTTTAGCTTATACCACGAAGACTCTAATATCTCGGACTCGGTCCCCTGTATTAGGTATCTAAGAGATACTCATGCTAGCTTGTCTTCATGTAGAACAGCAGTAGTTGTCAGGCACACGTTCATAAGTGAGAATGGTGATGAGCGTCACATAATCATCACATTCATCATGTTCTTGGGCGCGGATGAATATCTTAGAATAAGAATAAGCTTGAATTGAATAGAAAAATAATAGTACTTTGCATTAATTTATGAGGAACAACAGAGCTCCACACCTTAATCTATGGGGTGTAGAAACTCTACCGTTGAAAATACATAAGTGAAAATAGTTTAGGCATGGCCGTGAGGCCAGCCTCTCAAAACGTGAACAATGATCAAAAGACCGATTCTATGGTCCCTTCCGAAGACTCTGAAATAAATCACTAAAAGTAGTTTTTATACTAAACTAGTTACTAGGGTTTACAGAAAATAAGTAATTGATGCAGAAATCCACTTCTGGGCCCACTTGGTGTGTGCTTGGGCTGAACATTGAAGCTTTCATATGTAGAGATTCTTCTTGGAGTTAAACGCCAGGTTGTAGCCTGTTTCTGGCGTTTAACTTTGGTTTGTAACCTGTTTCTGGCGTTTAACTTCAGAATAGGGCTGGAAGTTGGCGTTTGAATGCCCGTTTACACGTCAAAACTCAGGCAAAGTATGGACTATTATATATTGCTGGAAAGCCCTGGATATCTACTTTGCAACGCAATTGAGAGCGCACTAATTGGGTTTCTGTAGCTCTAGAAAATTCATTTCGAGTGCAGGGAGGTCAGAATCCAACAGTATCTGCAGTCCTTTTTCAGCCTCTGAATAAGATTTTTGCTCAAGTCCCTCAATTTCAGCCAGAAAATACCTAAAATCACATCCAGAAATGTGATTTTTATTTAAAAACTAATAAAAATATAATAAAAAGTAACTAAAACATACTAAAAACTACCTAAAAACAATACCAAAAAGCGTATAAATTATCCGCTCATCACAACACCAAACTTAAATTGTTGCTTGTCCCCAAGTAACTGAAAATCAAATAGGATAAAAAAAAGAGAATATACTATTAAATTCCAAAATATCAATCAAACTTAGCTCCAATCAGATGAGCGGGACTAGTAGCTTTTTGCCTCTGAATAGTTTTGGCATCTCACTTTATCCTTTGAAGTTCAGAATGATTGACATATATAAGAACTCAGAATTTAGATAGTGTTATTGATTCTCCTAGTTCAATGTGTTGATTCTTGAACACAGCTATTTTATGAGTCTTGGTTGTGACCCTAAGCACTTTGTTTTCCAGTATTACCACCGGATACATAAATGCCACAGACACATAACTGGGTGAACCCAGATTGTGACTCAGCTTTGCTAGAGTCCCCAATTAGAGGTGTCCAGGGTTCTTAAGCACACTCTTTTTGCTTTGGATCACGACTTTAACCGCTCAGTCTCAAGCTTTTTACTTGACACCTTCACGCCACAAGCACATGATTAGGGACAGCTTGGTTTAGCCGCTTAGGCCAGGATTTTATTCCCTTGGGCCCTCCTATCCACTGATTCTCAAAGCCTTGGATCCTTTTTACCCTTGCCTTTTGGTTTAAAGGGTTATTGACTTTTTGCTCTTGCCTTTTGGTTTAAAGAGCTATTGGCTTTTTCTGCTTGCTTTTTCTTTTTCTTTCTTTCTTTTCTTTTATTTTCGCCATTTTTTTTTTGCAAGCCTTGTTTTTCACTGCTTTTTCTTGCTTCAAGAATCAATTTTATGATTTTTCAGATTATCAATAACATTTCTCCTTTTTCATCATTCTTTCAAGAGCCAACAAATTTAACATTCATAAACAACAAATTCAAAAATATGCACTGTTCAAGCATTCATTCATAAAACAAAAAGTATTGCCACCACATCAAAATAATTAAACTAATCTCAAGGATGAATTCGAAATCCATGTACTTCTTGTTCTTTTGTTTTTAGAACATTTTTCATTTAAGAAAGGTGATGGATTCATAGGACATTCATAGCTTTAAGGCATAGACACTAGACACAAACATAAATAACAATAAAGCATAAAGAACAAAAACAGAAAAAATAAATAGATAAGGAGATTAGGGAACGGGTCCACCTTAGTAGGGATGGCGTCTTCTTCCTCTTGAAGAACCAATGGTGTTCTTGAGCTCCTCTATGTCTCTTTCTTGCCTTTGTTGCTCCTCCCTCATAGCTCTTTGATCTTCTCTAATCTCATGGAGAATGATGGAGTGCTCTTGGTGCTCCACCCTTACTTGTCCCATGTTGGAACTTAATTCTCCTAGGGAGGTGTTAATTTGCTCCCAATAGTTTTGTGGAGGAAAGTGCATCCCTTGAGGCATCTCAAGGATTTCATGATGAGGAATTTCCTCATGCTCTTGTTGAGGTCCATGAGTGGGCTCTCTTGTTTGCTCCATCCTTTTCTTAGTGATGGGCTTGTCCTCTTCAATGAGGGTGTCTTCCTCTATGACAATCCCAGCCGAATTGCAGAGGTGACAAATGAGGCGAGGAAAGGCTAACCTTGCCAAAGTGGAGGACTTGTCAGCCACCTTGTAGAGTTCTTGAGGTATAATCTCATGAACTTCTACTTCCTCCCCAATCATGATACTATGGATCATGATGGCCCGATCCATAGTTACTTCGGATCGGTTGCTAGTAGGGATGATAGAGCGTTGGATGAACTCCAACCATCCCCTAGCTACAGGCTCAAGGTCCGGTCTTCTCAATTGAACCAGCTTACCTCTTGAGTCAACTCTCTATTGAGCTCCTTCCACACATATGTCCATGAGGACTTGGTCCAACCTTTGATCAAAGTTGACCCTTCTAGTGTAAGGGTGTGCGTTTTCTTGCATCATTGGCAAGTTGAACGCCAACCTTATATTTTTTGGACTGAAATCTAAGTATTTCCCCCAAATCATTGTAAGCCAATTCTTTGGGTTTGGGTTCATACTTTGATCATGGTTCCTAGTGATCCATGCATTTGTATAGAAATCTTGAACCATTAAGATTCTGACTTGTTGAACAGGATTTGAGAGTACTTCCCATCCTCTTCTAATCTCTTGTCGGATCTTCGGATATTCGCCCTTTTTTAGCTTAAAAGGGACCTTAGGGATCACCTTTTTCTTAGCCACAACTTCATAGAAGTGGTCTTGATGGACCTTTGAGATGAATCTCTCCATCTCCCATGACTCAGAGGTGGAAACAATTGCCTTTCCTTTCTTCTTCCTTGAGGTTTCTCTGGCCTTAGGTGCCATTAATGGTTATAGAAAAATAAAAAGCAATGCTTTTACCACACCAAACTTAAAAAGTTTGCTCGTCCTCGAGCAAAATAAGAAAGAAAGTAGTAGAAGAAGAAGAAAATAGAGGAGATGGAGGGAGATATGTGATTCGGCCAAGGGGTAGAAGTAGTGGTTATAATGTGTGAAAATGAAGGAGTGTTGAGGGGTTTATATAGGGGTGGGGGGAAGGGTAGGTTTCGTGTATTAGGGTTGGGTTTGGGAGGGAAAGGATTTTGAATTTGGAGGTAGGTGGGGTTTTTGGGGAAGAGTGGATGGATTTGAGTGGTGAAGAGTATTTGGGGAAGAGTGTTATGAAAAGGTGTGAAGAGGAGAGAAGAAGAGGTGGGGTAGGTGGGGATCCTGTGGGGTCCACAGATCCTGAGGGGTCAAGGACTTAGCATCCCTGCTCCATTTAGGCGTGCAAAACGCCCTTAGAGTGCAATTCTGGCGTTAAATGCCAGGTTGCTGCTTGTTTCTGGCGTTTAACGCCAGCTTTTCTCCCTTCTTGGCGTTAAATGCCAACTTGATGCTCTGTTCTGGCGTTAAACGCCAGTCTGGTACCTGTTTTTGGCGTTAAACGCCCAAAATGGTGCCAGACTGGGCGTTTAACGCCCATTCTACTACTCTTACTGGCGTTTAAATGCTAGTAAGCTCTTCCTCCAGGGTGAGCTATTTTTAATGCTGTTTTTCATTCTGTTTTTTATTTTTCAGTTGTTTTTGTGACTTCACATGATCATCAACCTAAAGAAAACATAAAATAATAATGAAAAATAAATAGAGATAATTAAATAACATTGGGTTGCCTCCCAACAAACGCTTCTTTAATGTCAATAGCTTGACAGTGAACTCTCATGGAGCCTCACAGATAATCAGAGCAGGGTTGTGGCCTCTCAACACCAAACTTAGAGTTTGGTTGTGGCCTCCCAACACCAAACTTAGAGTTTGAATGTGGAGGGTTTTGTTTGACTCTGTATTGAGAGAAGCTTTTCATGCTTCCTCTCCATGGTTACAGAAGGAGAACCTTGAGTCTTAAATACAAGGTAGTCCTCATTCAACTGAAGGACCAACTCTCCTCTGTTAACATCAATCACAGCTTTTGCTGTGGCTAGGAAGGGTCTGCCAAGGAGGATGGATTTATCCTCATCCTTCCCAGTGTCTAGGATTATGAAATCAGCAGGGATGTAAAGGCCTTCAACCTTTACTAGCACGTCCTCTACTAGTCCATAAGCCTGTTTCATTGATTTGTCTGCCATCTCTAGTGAGATTCTTGCAACTTGTACCTCAAAGATTCCCAGTTTCTCCATTACAGAGAGTGCCATGAGGTTTATCCCTGACCCCAGGTCACACAGAGCCTTCTTAAAGGTCATGGTGCCTATGGTACAAGGTATGAAGAATTTTTCGGGATCCGGTTTCTTCTGTGGTAATTTCTGCCTCATTAATACACTCAGTTCATTGGTGAACAAGAGGGGTTCATCCTCCCAAGTCTCATTACCAAGTAATTTGGCATTCAGCTTCATGATTGCTCCTAGATACTTAGCAACTTGCTCTTCAGTGATGTCTTCATCCTCTTCAGAGGAAGAATATTCATCAGAGCTTATGAATGGCAGAAGGAAGTTCAATGGAATCTCTATGGTCTCTGTATGAGCCTCAGATTCCTTTGGTTCCTCAAAGGGAAACTCCTTTCTGTCCAGAGGACGTCCCATGAGGCTTTCCTCACTGGAACTCACGTCCTCCTCACTCTCTCCAGGTTCGGCCATATTGGTCATGGTTATGGCCTTGCACTCTCTCTTGGGATTTTCTTTTGTATTACTTGGGAGAGTACTGGGAGGAGTTTCAGTAATCTTCTTACTCAGCTGACCCACCTGTGCCTCCAAACTTCTAATGGAGGACCTTGTTTCATTCATGAAACTTAGTGTGGTCTTGGATAGATCAGAGACTATGGTAACCAGACCAGAATGGCTCTGTTCAGAATTCTCTGTCTGTTGCTGAGAAGATGATGAAAAAGGCTTGCTATTGCTAAATCTGTTTTTTCCACCATTATTGTTGAAGCCTTGTTGAGGCTTCTGTTGGTCCTTCCATGAGAAATTTGGATGATTTCTCCATGAAGGATTATAGGTGTTTCCATAGGGTTCTCCCATGTAATTCACCTCTGCCATTGTAGGGTTCTCAGGATCATAAGCTTCTTCTTCAGAAGATGCCTCTTTAGTACTGTTGAATGCAGCTTGCAATCCATTCAAACTCTGAGAAATCATATTAACTTGCTGAGTCAGTATTTTATTCTGAGCCAATATGGCATTCAGAGTGTCAATTTCAAGAACTCCCTTCTTCTGAGGCGTCCCATTGTTTACAGGATTCCTCTCAGAGGTGTACATGAACTGGTTATTTGCAACAATTTCAATGAGTTCCTGAGCTTCTGCAGGGGTTTTTAGATGAAGAGATCCTCCTGCAGAATGGTCCAATGACATTTTTGACAACTCAGACAGACCATCATAGAATATACATATGATGCTCCATTCTGGAAGCATGTCAGTAGGACACCTTTTGATTAGTTGCTTATATCTTTCCCAGGCTTCATAGAGGGACTTACCCTCCTTCTGTCTGAAGGTTTGGATTTCCATTCTAAGCTTGCTCATCTTTTAAGGTGGAAAGAATTTGGCCAGGAAAGCACTGACCAGCTTATCCCAAGAGTTCAGGCTATCCTTAGGTTGTGAATCCAACCATGTTCTAGCTTTGTCTCTTACAGCAAAAGGGAAAAGCATAAGCCTGTAGACCTCGGGATCAACTCCATTGGTCTTGACAGTGTCACAGATTTGCAAAAATTCAGCTAAAAACTGATGAGGATCTTCCATTGGAAGTCCATGAAACTTGCAATTCTACTGCATTAGAGAAACTAATTGAGGCTTAAGCTCAAAGTTGTTTGCTCCAATTGCAGGAAGTAAGATGTTTCTTCCATAGAAGTTAGAAGAGGGTGCAATAAAGTCACCAAGCATCTTCCTTGCATCTCCACCATTGTTATTAGGTTCGGCCATGTCTCCTTCTTTTTCGAAAATTTCTGTCAGGTCCTCTCGAGAGGGTTGTGCCTTAGCTTCCCTTAGCTTCCTCTTCAGAGTCCTTTCAGGTTCAGGATCAGTTTCAACAAGAATGTTCTTATCCTTGTTCTTGCTCATATGAAAAAGAAGAGAACAGAAAAGAAGAGGAATCCTCTATGTCACAGTATAGAGATTCCTTTGTGTGAGTAGAAGAATAGAAGAGTAGAATTAAGAAAAGAGAAGATGAAAAAATCGAACACAGAGAGGTAAAGAGGGTTCGAATTATGAATAGAAGAAGAGGGTTAGTAGATAAATAAATAAATAAAAGGAAATGAGAGAGGGGAGAGAATTCGAATTTAATTTAAAATAAAAGGAAAATATTTTTATTTTTATTTTAAAAATCAGTTATAATTTGAAAATTAAAAAGAGAAATAAAATTTGAAAAAAAAAAGATAAAAAATAGTAAACTTTTAAAATCGAACAAAAAGATAAGATTACTTGAAAAAGATTTGAAAATCAATTTTAAAAAGATAAGAAGTTAGAAAAGATTTTGAAATTGATTTTGAAAAAGATATGATAGAAATCTATTTTGAAAAAGATTTGAAAAGAAAATTAAAAAGATTTGATTTTGAAAATTAAAGTTGATTACTTGACTAACAAGAAACTAAAAGATATGATTTTAAGATTTAAAGATTGAACCTTTCTTAATAGGCAAGTAACAACTTGAGATTTTTGAATCAATCACATTAAATACTTTGTATTAATTTCAAAAAAATAAGAAAAAAATTTTGAAATCATTTTGAAATTTTCGAAAATATGAAAGAAAAAATGAAAAAGATTTGATTTTTAAAAAAGATAGAATTTTTAAATTGAAAATTTGACTTGACTCATAAGAAACAACTAAATTTTAAAATTTTTTGAATAAGTCAATTCAAATATTCGAAATTTATGAGAAGAATAAGGGAAAGATTTTTTTTATTTTTGAATTTTTAATAAAGAGAGAGAAAAACATAAAAATGACACAAGACATAAAAATTATGAATCAAAACAAGAAAAATATGCAAGACACTTTGAATGTCAAGATGAACACCAAGAACATATTTTTAAAAATTTTTTAAGAAAAGAAAGACATGCAAGACACCAAACTTAAAAATTTTTAAACCTTAGACACTAACAAATTGCAAAGATCAAATAAAGACAATCATCAAGAACAACTTGAAGATTATGAAGGACACATGCATGAATTTTCGAAAATTTTTAAGAAACATTGAAAAGATGCAATTGACACAAAACTTAAAATTTGACACAAGACTCAAACAAAAGTACAAAATTTTTTTTATGATTTTATTAAATTTTTTTTTTGGGATTTTATTCCGAAAGTTAATTTGAAAAAGAAAACAAATAAATTCAAAATTTTTAATAAGAATTCCAAGAATCATGCAATGTTAGTCTAAAACTCCGGTCCAGGAATTAGACATGGTTTACTAGCCAGCCAAGCTTTCAGTGAAAGCTTCGGTCCAAAACACTAGACATGGCCAATGGCCAGCCAAGCTTTAGCAGATCATTACATTCAACAGCAAGATTGATAAAAATCGACAAGCTCTTGTGATGATAAGTTGAAACCTCGGTCCAAAAGATTAGACATGGCTTTACAGCCAGCCAGACTTCAACAGATCATCATGAAACTCTAGAATTCATTCTCAAAATTCTGAAGCCATAGAATAATTTATTTATTTTATAAAATTTTCTTTTTTCTTTTGAAAATTTTTCGAAAATAAAAAAAAGATTAAAAATAAAATAAAGTTACCTAATCTGAGCAACAAGATGAACCTTCAGTTGTCCAAACTCGAACAATCCCCGGCAACGGCGCCAAAAAATTGGTGCACGAAATTGTGATCTCAACTGCGCCAACAACTTGGTACGCACGTTCATAATCTCAATTCCTTTTCACAACTCCGCACAACTAACCAGCAAGTGCACTGGGTCGTCCAAGTAATAAACCTTACGTGAGTAAGGGTCGATCCCACGGAGACTGTCGGGTTGAAGCAAGCTATGGTCAACTTGTAAATCTCAGTCAGGCAGATTCAAGTGATTATGGGATTTTGATAATTAAAATATAAATAGAACATAAAATAAGATAGAGATACTTATGTAATTCATTGGTGAGAATTTCAGATAAGCGTATGGAGATGCTTTGTTCCTTTTGAATCTCTGCTTTCCTACTGCCTCCATTCAATCATTCATACTCCTTTCCATGGCAAGCTGTATGTTGGGCATCACTGTCTTCAATGGCTACCTCCCGTCCTCTTAGTGAAAATGGTCCAAAATGCGCTATCACCGCACGGCTAATCATTTGTCGGTTCTTGATCATGTCGGAATAGGATCCATTGATCCTTTTGCGTCTGTCACTACACCCAACACTCGCGAGTTTGAAGCTCATCACAGTCATCCCATCCCAGATCCTACTCGGAATACCACAGATAAGGTTTAGACTTTCTGGATCTTAAGAATGCTGCCAATGGATTCTAGCTTATACCACGAAGACTCTAATATCTTGGACTCGGTCCCCTGTATTAGGTATCTAAGAGATACTCATTCTAGCTTGTCTTCATGTAGAACGGAAGTAGTTGTCAGGCACGTGTTCATAAGTGAGAATGTTGATGAGCGTCACATAATCATCACATTCATCATGTTCTTGGGCGCGAATGAATATCTTAGAATAAGAATAAGCTTGAATTGAATAGAAAAACAATAGTACTTTGCATTAATTTATGAGGAACAGCAGAGCTCCACACCTTAATCTATGGGGTGTAGAAACTCCACCGTTGAAAATACATAAGTGAAAATAGTCTAGGCATGGCCGTGAGGCCAGCCTCTCAAAATGTGAACAATGATCTAAAGACCGATTCTATGGTCCCTTCCAAAGACTTTGAAATAAATCACTAAAAGTAGTTTTTATACTAAACTAGTTACTAGGGTTAACAAAAAATAAGTAATTGATGCAGAAATCCACTTCCGGGCCCACTTGGTGTGTGCTTGGGCTGAGCATTGAAGCTTTCATGTGTAGAGACTCTTCTTGGAGTTAAACGCCAGGTTGTAGCCTATTTTTGGCGTTTAACTCTGGTTTGCAACCTGTTTCTTGCGTTTAACTTCAGAATAGGGCAGGAAGTTAGCGTTTGAACGCCAGTTTACGTTGTCAAAACTCGGGCAAAGTATGGACTATTATATATTTATGGAAATCCCTGGATGTCTACTTTCCAACGCAATTGAGAGCGCACCAATTGGGTTTCTGTAGCTCCAGAAAATCCATTTCGAGTGCAGGGAGGTCAGAATCCAACAGCATCTGCAGTCCTTTTTCAGCCTCTGAATCAGATTTTTGCTCAAGTCTCTCAATTTCAGACAGAAAATACCTGAAATCACAGAAAAATACACAAACTCATAGTAAAGTCTAGAAATATAATTTTTATTTAAAAACTAATAAAAATATAATAAAAAGTAACTAAAATATACTAAAAACTACCTAAAAACAATGCCAAAAAGCGTATAAATTATCCGCTCATCAATATGCACCCTAAATCCTAAACCCTAAACGCTAAACTAAGAGCATCAACACACAAAGTAAAAGATCAAACACCAAATACATAAACACAAAATACAAATAGCGAAGTTCCTTAAGGCGATGAAGGGTATCGGAAAACGACAGAGAGTTCACAAGCGTGCACGCCAAGTCAAACACCTCTCGTAGCCTCTTCGACGTTGGTGAACATATCGTCCTGGTTGTCTCACTCTGCCGATTGCACGGAATCATAGGCTCCTTTGCCGCTCTGGGAATTTATTCCCCTCCTCCATATCTGCGACCCTTCCCCGCAATGCATCCAACTTTGCAAAATCAACCTGCTCCCGGTGATGAAGGTCTTCAACCTTCGCCATCAGGTCGCCTCCCTGCCTCTCCAGCTGCTGCATGCCCGTGTGGAAGTCGTTAACCTGTTCACACAGCAACGCGTGCATCCCATGCATGGCATGCTCGGCCTCCTCGACCTGTAACTCCTTCGCCTTCAGCTTGACCTCGACGGTCAGATACGCCGTCTTCGATGCACTCAACAGTTCACGGAGCGTCTCAACTTTATCCTTGAGAATCTCTTCCCTCTTCACAATGGCAGCCTCAAACAGTGTCCAATCCATATTTTTCTCATCCCCCCGAAAAAGGCGGAACATCTCGCTGATCAACAGTTCCGCGAGTTCGTCCGCATCGAGTATTTTGGTTGGTTCCGCCCCCGAATCCTGAGACATTGGTCTTTTTTGTTCGTGTTTTTTTTAATCCAGGAGTATCGTCTGTTACCTAGAACCATCTCCTTTCCAAATGCAGGGGGCGTATATAGTACACTAGTCGCACTGTATGGGTGATACTTCGACAACACGCGTCAGCCCAAGATGGTAAATTAAATTCGTCTGTTAAAATAACAGTAGATACATTGTATGTGTTATAATTCAATGCTAAAATAATACAATAAAAATAAAATCATCTTCATAAATTCCAGGGGAAAAAATAAAAAAAAAATAATTTTTAACCGAGATAAATAAAACGGAAGAAATACTAAAAATTTGCTGACATTCCACCCGCTACAAATTACAGGAACCCTGGGACTTGACAACACAACGTTCCTTCGAGTAGTCAAGAAAATATAGCAATTCTTACTCAACAAGTAAATAAAAAAAAGGAAATTCCATCACTCACATGAGTACCCTGATGTTATTCGCTCGCAATCAAAGATTTTTTTTTCTTGTGTCTGTACATATATATGCTACTGTATATTGTACTTTAAAATGGTTAAAATAGTGACACAAGTAACATGCCTCGGGAAACCAATATACTTGAGTGGGATAATTCGACGAGGCAATCCGCAACTCGAAGTTGATGCATTTTTTCGAGGTTCATTGCAGTATCGACAGTTGTGTCAATCGCCCCTGATAGTAATGATTACAATTGACATTCAACTCCTTCGTAGAACACTATATATAGAGTTAACAAGAAGGTCACATTCAATGGTTATACGATGGGGTGTTCCTGTTACTGTGATTGTCAGGGAAAAAGAAAAAAACAAAAACAGATTGAACGTTTCTGCTCTTTGATCGACAAGGGAGGGTGGTGCACGAAATTGTGATGTCCAGGTTCAAACATTCCCTAGCAACGTGAGCAACTTGGTATGTGCAATCGTGATCACACTTTGATTATGTAGAATTCATGGCTCTTTCTTTCCCTGGCAATGGCGCCAAGAACATGGTGCCAATACCATGGTTCACAACTTCGATACAACTAACCAGCAAGTGCACTGGGTCGTCCAAGTAATACCTTACGTGAGTAAGGGTCGAATCCCACGGAGATTGTTGGTATGAAGCAAGCTATGGTCACCTTGCAAATCTCAGTCAGGCGGATATAAAATAATCATGGAGTTTTCGAATAATGAATAATAGAATAGGGATAGAGATACTTATGTAAATCATTGGTAGAAATTTCAGATAAGCGAATGGAGATGCTTTTCGTTCCTCTGAACCTCTGCTTTCCTGCTATCTTCATCCAATCAGTCTCACTCCTTTCCATGGCTGGCTTTATGTGATACATCACCACTGTCAATGGCTACTTTCGGTCATCTCTCGGGAAAATGATCCAATGCCCTGTCACGGCACGGCTAATCGTCTGGAGGCATCACCCTTGGCAATGGCTTCATCTTATCCTCTCAGTGAATAATATGCTCACGCACCCTGTCACGGCACGGCTATTCATCTGTCGGTTCTCGATCATGCCGGAATAGGATTTACTATCCTTTTGCGTCTGTCACTAACGCCCTGCAATGGCGAGTTTGAAGCTCGTCACAGTCATTCAATCATTGAATCCTACTCGGAATACCACAGACAAGGTTTAGACTTTCCGGATTCTCTTGAATGCCGTCATCATTCTAGCTTACGCCACGAAGATTCTGGTTAAGAGATCTAAGAGATATTCATTCTGGCTTATTTCATGTAGAACAGAAGTGTTTGTCAGGCACGCGTTCATAAGGGAGAAGGATGATGAGCGTCACACATAATCATCACCTTCATCACGTTCTTGGGTGCGAATGGATATCTTAGAAGAGAAATAAGAAGAATTGAATAGAAAACAGTAGTACTTTGCATTAATCTTTGAGGAACAGCAGACCTCCACACCTTAATCTATGGAGTGTAGAAACTCTACCGTTGAAAATACATAAGTGAAAGGTCCAGGCATGGCCAAGATGGCCAGCCCCCTAAACGTGATCAATAGTCTCCTAAGATGAACAATGGATTAAAACTGAGACCAAAGATGTTAAAAAGACTAGTAAAAGGTCCTATTTATAATAAACTAGTCACTAGAGTTTACATGAGTAAGTAATTGATGCATAAATCCACTTCCTGGGCCCACTTGGTGTGTGTTTGGGCTGAGCTTGAGTGTTGCACGTGCAGAGGCCATTTGTGGAGTTGAACGCCAGCTTTTGTGCCAGTTTGGGCGTTCAACTCTGGTTTTGGCTCCTTTTCTGGCGCTGGACGCCAGATTTGGGCAGAGAGCTGGCGTTGAACGCCAGTTTACGTCGTCTATTCTTGGCCAAAGTATGAACTATTATATATTTCTGTAAAGCCCTGGATGTCTACTTTCCAAAGCAATTGGAAGTGCGCCATTTAGAGTTCTGTAGCTCCAGAAAATCCACTTTGAGTGCAGGGAGGTCAGAATCCAACAGCATCAGCAGTCCTTTTTCAACCTCTGAATCTGATTTCTGCTCAAGTCCCTCAATTTCAGCCAGAAAATACCTAAAATCACAGAAAAACACACAAACTCATAGTAAAGTCCAGAAATATGAATTTAACATAAAAACTAATGAAAACATCCCTAAAAGTAACTAGATCCTACTAAAAACATACTAAAAACAATGTCAAAAAGCGTATAAATTATCCGCTCATCACAACACCAAACTTAAATTGTTGCTTGTCCCCAAGCAACTGAAAATCAAATAGGATAAAAAGAAGAGAATATACTATAAATTCCAAACTATCAATGAAACATAGCTTCATTCAAATGAGCGGGACTTATAGCTTTTTGCCTCTTGAATAGTTTTGGCATCTCACTTTATCCATTGAGGTTCAGAATGATTGGCATCTATAGGAACTTCAGATTTTGAATAGTGTTATTGACTCTCCTAGTTCAGTATGATGATTCTTGAACACAGCTTCTTTATGAGTCTTGGCCGTGGCCCTAAGCACTTTGTTTTCCAGTATTACCACCGGATACATAAATGCCACAAACACATAATTGGGTGAACCTTTTCAGATTGTGACTCAGCTTTGCTAAAGTCCCCAATTAGAGGTGTCCGGGGTTCTTAAGCACACTCTTTTTTTGCTTTGGACCTTGACTTTAACCGCTCAGTCTCACGTTTTCACTTGACACCTACACGCCACAAGCACATGGTTAGGGACAGCTTGGTTTAGCCGCTTAGACCAGGATTTTATTCCTTTAGGCCCTCCTATCCACTGATGCTCAAAGCCTTGGGATCCTTTTTATTTGTCCTTGCCTTTTGGTTTTAAGGGTTATTGGCTTTTTGCTCTTGCCTCTTGGTTTTAAGAGCTTTTGGCTTTTTCTGCTTGCTTTTTCTTTCTATTTTTTTTTCGCCTATTTTTTTTTCTGCAAGCTTTGTTCTTTGCTGCTTTTTTTTGCTTCAAGAATCATTTTTATGATTTTTCAGATTATCAAATACATGTCTCCTAGTCATCATTCTTTCAAGAGCCAACATATTTAACATTTTTAAACAACAACTTCAAAAGACATATGCACTGTTCAAGCATTCATTCAGAAAACAAGAAGCATTGTCACCACATCAATATAATTAAGCTAAGTTCAAGGATAAATTCGAAACTCATGTACTTCTTGTTCTTTTGAATTAAAATATTTTTCATTTAAGAGAGGTGATGGATTCCTAGGACATTTATGACTTTAAGACATAGTTACTACTACTAATGATCATGTAATGAAGACACAAACATAGATAGGCACATAACATAGAAAACGAAAAACAGAAGAAAGAAGAACAAGGAATGAATCCACCTTAGTGATGGTGGCGTTTCCTTCTTGAGGAACCAATGATGTCCTTGAGCTCTTCTATGTCTCTTCCTTGTCTTTGTTGCTCCTCCCTCATTGCTTTTTGATCTTCTCTTATTTCATGAAGCATGATGGAGTGCTCTTGATGTTCCACCCTTAGTTGCTTCCAATAATTGTGTGGAAGAAAATGTATCCCCTGATGTATCTCAGGGATCTCTTGATTTGCATTCAAATGTTCTACCACTGAGCTATAGACCCTTGATGGAAGCTTTTGTCTTCCCTTTCCTCTTTCTAGAGGTTTCTCTGGCCTTAGGTGCCATCAATGGTTATGGATAAAACAAAAAAAGCTATGCTTTTACCACACCAAACTTAGAATGTTGCTCGCCCTCGAGCAAAAGAAGAAAGAATAGAAGAATAAGAAGAAGATATGGAGGAGATGGATGGGAGTGGTAAAGGGTTGATAGGGAATAGTGTTTATTGGGAATAGAGGATGATTGAGAAGAGAGAAGAGAGTGAGTGGAGATAGGTGGGGATCCTGTGGGGTCCACAGATCCTGAGGTGTCAAGGCATTTACATCCCTGCACCAATTTAGGCATGCAAAATGCCCTTGCACACAACTTTGGGCGTTCAGCGCCAGGTTGGTGCCCATTTTGGGCATTCAACGCCCCTCTGCTGCCTTTTCTGGCGTTGAACGCCAGAACCATGCTTGTTCTGGGCGTTCAGCGCCAGAACCATGCTTTGTTCTGGCGTTTGAACGCCAGACAGATGCTCCTCCAAGGTGTGATTTTTCTTCTGCTGTTTTTTATTCTTTTGTTTATTTTGTGACTCCACATGATCATGAACCTATAAAGACATATAACTAAGAAAAATATAGTTAGATAAATAAACATTGGGTTGCCTCCCAACAAGCGCTTCTTTAATGTCAATAGCTTGACAGTAGACTCTCATGGAGCCTCACAGATGTGCAGAGCTTTGTTGAGACTCTCCAACACCAAACTTAGAGTTTGGATATGGGAGTTCAACACCAAACTTAGAGTTTGATTGTGGCCTCCCAACACCAAACTTAGAGTTTGACTGTGGGGGCTCTGGTTGACTCTGCTTGGAGAGAAGCTTTTTCTGCTTCCTCTCCATGGTTGCAGAGGGAGATCCTTGAGTTTTAAACACAAGGGAGTCCTCATTCCATTGAAGGAATATTTCACCTCTGTCAACATCAATCACAGCTCTTGCTGTGGCCAGGAAAGGTCTTCCTAGGATGATGGATTCATCCTCTTCCTTTCCAGTATCCAGGACTATGAAATCAGCAGGGATGTAAAGGCCTTCAACCTTTACTAACACGTCCTCTACTTGTCCATAAGCCTATTTTCTTGAACTGTCTGCCATCTCTAATGAGATTTTAGCAGCTTGCACCCCATAGATTCCCAGTTTCTCTATTACAGAGAGGGGCATGAGGTTTATTCCTGAACCAAGGTCACACAGAGCCTTAAAGATCATGGTGCCTATGGTACAGGGTATTATGAACTTTCCAGGATCCTGTCTCTTCTGAGGCAATGTCAGTTGATCCAGATCACTTAGTTCATTGATGAACAAGGGAGGTTCAACTTCCCAAGTATCAATGCCAAATAATTTGGCATTCAGCTTCATGATTGCACCAAGAAACTTGGCAGTTTGCTCTTCAGTAACATCCCCATTCTCTTCAGAAGAGGAATACTCATCAGAGCTCATGAATGGCATAAGGAGGTTCAATGGAATCTCTATGGTCTCTAGATGAGCCTCAGAGTCCTTTGGTTCCTCAGAGGGAAGCTCCTTATTGATCACTGGACGTCCCAGGAGGTCTTCCTCACTGGGATTCACGTCCTCCTCTCCCTCTTTGGGTTCGGCCATTTTGGTAATATCAATGGCCTTGCACTCTCTCTTTGGATTTTCTTCTGTATTGCTTGGGAGAGTATTGGGAGGGATTTCAGTAATCTTCTTACTCAGGTGGCCCACTTGTGCCTCCAAATTTCTAATGGAGGACCTTGTTTCATTCATGAAACTCACAGTGGCCTTAGATAGATCAGAGACTAAGTTTGCTAAGCTAGATAGATTCTGCTCAGAATTCTCTGTCTGTTGCTGAGTGGATGATGGAAAAGGTTTACTATTGTTAAACCTATTTCTTCCACCATTATTAAAGCCTTGTTGAGGCTTTTGATCCTTCCATGAGAAATTTGGATGATTTCTCCATGATGAGTTATAGGTGTTTCCATAAGGTTCACCTAAGTAATTCACCTCTGCTATTGCAGGGTTCTCAGGATCATAAGCTTCTTCTGCATAAGAGGCTTCTTGAGTACTGTTGGATGCAGCTTGCATTCCATGCAGACTCTGAGAAATCATATTGACTTGCTGAGTCAATATTTTATTCTGAGCCAATATGGCATTCAGAGTATCAACTTCAAGAACTCCCTTCTTCATAGGCGTCCCATTACTCACAGGATTCCTTTCAGAAGTGTACATGAACTGGTTATTAGCAACCATGTCAATGAGTTCTTGAGCTTCTGCAGGCGTTTTCTTTAGGTGAATGGATCCACCTGCAGAAGTGTCCAGTGACATCTTTGATAGCTCAGATAAACCATCATAGAATATATCCAGGATGGTCCATTCTGAAAGCATGTCAGAGGGACACTTTTTGGTCAACTGTTTGTATCTTTCCCAAGCTTCATAGAGGGATTCACCTTCTTTCTGTCTGAAGGTTTGAACATCAACTCTAAGCTTGCTCAGCTTTTGAGGAGGAAAGTACTTGGCTAAGAAAGCCGTGACCAGCTTATCCCAAGAGTTCAGGCTGTCTTTGGGTTGAGAATCCAACCATAATCTAGCTCTGTCTCTTACAGCAAAAGGGAAAAGCATGAGCCTGTAGACTTCAGGATCTACTCCATTAGTCTTAACAGTATCACATATCTGCAAGAATTCAGTTAAGAACTGAAAAGGATCTTCAGATGGAAGTCCATGAAACTTGCAGTTCTGCTGCATCAGAGAAACTAATTGAGGTTTCAGCTCAAAGTTGTTTGCTCCAATGGCAGGAATGGAGATGCTTCTTCCATGTAAATTGGAATTAGGTGCAGTAAAGTCACCAAGCATCTTCCTTGCATTGTTGTTGGGTTCGGCTGCCATCTCCTTTACTTGTTTAAAATTTTCAATCAAGTTGTCTCTGGGTTGTTGTAATTTAGCTTCTCTTAATTTTCTCTTTAGAGTCCTTTCAGGTTCTGGATCAGCTTCAACAAGAATGCCTTTTTCTCTGTCCCTGCTCATAAGAAAGAGGAGAGAAAAAGAAAAGAAGAGGAATTCTCTATGTCACAGTAAAGAGGTTCCTTATTGTTAGTAGAAGAAAAGAAGAGGAAATTCGAACACAGACAGAAGAGGGGGTTCGAATTTGGTGATGATGTGAGGAAGATATGTTAGTAGATGAATAAATAAATAGAATAAGATGAGAAAGAAGGAGGAATTTTCGAAAATTATTTTTGAAAAGGAGTTAGTGATTTTTGAAAATGGTTTTTGAAAAATGTTAGTATTTTTTTTTTCGAAAATTAAGATTTAAAAATTAAAAATTAAAATAATTAATAAATTAAAAAGAAATTTTGAAAAAGGGGGAAGATATTTTCGAAAATGAGAGAGAGAGAGAGTTAGTTAGGTGGTTTTGAAAAAGGTAAGAAACAAACAAAAAGTTAGTTAGTTAGTTGAAACAAATTTTGAAAAGATAAGAAGTTAGGAAGTTAGAAAAGATATTTTGAAATCAAATTTTTGAAAAAGATAAGATGAGAAGATATTTTTAAAAAGATATGATAGAAATTAGTTTTTGAAAAAGATTTGATTTTTAAAATCACAATTAATGACTTGATTCATAAGAAATCACAAAATATGATTCTAGAATTTAAAGGTTGAATCTTTCTTAACAAGCAAGTAACAAACTTAAAATTTTTGAATCAAAACATTAATTGATTATGTTATTTTCGAAAATTTGATATAAAAATAAGAAAAAGATTTTTGAAAAATATTTTTGGAATTTTCGAAAATAACTAAGAATTTTGAAAAAGATTTGATTTTTGAAAAAGATTTTGAAAAAGATAAGATTTTCAAATTGAAAATTTGATTTGACTCATAAGAAACAACTAGATTTTAAAAATTTTTGAAAAAGTCAATTCAAATTTTCGAATTTGATGAGAGAAAAAGGGAAAGATATTTTTTTGATTTTTGAATTTTTATGATGCAAGAGAAAAACACTAAAAAGATGCAATGCATGAAATTTTTAGATCAAAACATGTGATGCATGCAAGAATGCTATGAATGTCAAGATGAACACCAACAACACTATGAAGATCATGATGAACATCAAGAACACATTTTTGAAAAATTTTTAATGCAAAGAAAACATGCAAGACACCAAACTTAGAATTCTTTAATGCTTACGCACTAAGAATTCAAGAATGCATATGAAAAACACCATACAACACAAAACAAAAAATCATCAAGATCAAACAAGAAGACTTACCAAGAACAACTTGAAGATCATGAAGAACACTATGAATGCATGAAATTTTCGAAAAATGCAAGATGCACATGCAAATGACACCAAACTTATGATATGACTCAAGACTCAAACAAGAAACACAAAAAATATTTTTGATTTTTATGATTTTCAAATTTTTTTGGATTTTTTTTGGATTTTTTCGAAAATTATATGAAAAGGAAAAATAAGGATTCCAAAATTTTTAACATGAATTCCAGGAATCTTGCATTCTTAGTCTAAAGCTTCAGTCCAGGAATTAGACATGGCTCACTAGCCAGCCAAGCTTTCAATGAAAGCTCCAGTCCAAAACACTAGACATGGCCAATGGCCAGCCAAGCTTCAGCATTTAACACCAAAGTATATTGCTCTTGATAACAAATTGCTGCTCATTACTTATCAAATATGTAACTTGCCTCTGATGGTTTGGAAGCCTCAGTCCAAAAGAATTTAGACATGGCTTTACAGCCAGCCAGGCTTTACATGCTTCATGAAACACTAGAATTCATTCTTAAAAATTTTGAATAAAATTTTTTTTTTTCGAAAACAGATGAGAAAATTTTTGAAAGATTTTTTGAAAAATTTTTGAAAACAAAACGAAAAAAAATTTACCTAATCTGAGCAACAAGATGAACCGTCAGTTGTCCAAACTCAAACAATCCCCGGCAACGGCGCCAAAAACTTGGTGTTGTTGCCGGATCAAACTTGGCATTGATGTTACCGGACCAAAAGCTTGCCGAAAACTCGAACAATCCCCGGCAACGGCGCCAAAAACTTGGTGCACGAAATTGTGATGTCCAGGTTTAAACATTCCCTGGCAACGTGAGCAACTTGGTACGTGCAATCGTGATCACACTTTGATTATGTAGAATTCATGGCTCTTTCTTTCCCTGGCAATGGCGCCAAGAACATGGTGCCAATACCATGGTTCACAACTTCGATACAACTAACCAGCAAGTGCACTGGGTCGTCCAAGTAATACCTTACGTGAGTAAGGGTCGAATCCCACGGAGATTGTTGGTATGAAGCAAGCTATGGTCACCTTGAAAATCTCAGTCAGGCGGATATAAAATAATCATGGAGTTTTCGAATAATGAATAATAGAATAGGGATAGAGATACTTATGTAAATCATTGGTAGAAATTTCAGATAAGCGAATGGAGATGCTTTTCGTTCCTCTGAACCTCTGCTTTCCTGCTATCTTCATCCAATCAGTCTCACTTCTTTCCATGGCTGGCTTTATGTGATACATCACCACTGTCAATGGCTACTTTCGGTCATCTCTCGGGAAAATGATCCAATGCCCTGTCACGGCACGGCTAATCGTCTGGAGGCATCACCCTTGGCAATGGCTTCATCTTATCCTCTCAGTGAATAATATGCTCACGCACCCTGTCACGGCATGGCTATTCATCTGTCGGTTCTTGATCATGCCGGAATAGGATTTACTATCCTTTTGCGTCTGTCACTAACGCCCTGCAATGGCGAGTTTGAAGCTCGTCACAGTCATTCAATCATTGAATCCTACTCAGAATACCACAGACAAGGTTTAGACTTTCCGAATTCTCTTGAATGCCGCCATCATTCTAGCTTACGCCACGAAGATTCTGGTTAAGAGATCTAAGAGATATTCATTCTGGCTTATTTCATGTAGAACAGAAGTGTTTGTCAGGCACGCGTTCATAAGGGAGAAGGATGATGAGCGTCACACATAATCATCACCTTCATCACGTTCTTGGGTGCGAATGGATATCTTAGAAGAGAAATAAGAAGAATTGAATAGAAAACAGTAGTACTTTGCATTAATCTTTGAGGAACAGCAGAGCTCCATACCTTAATCTATGGAGTGTAGAAACTCTACCGTTGAAAATACATAAGTGAAAGGTCCAGGCATGGCCGAGATGGCCAGCCCCCTAAACGTGATCAATAGTCTCCTAAGATGAACAATGGATTAAAACTGAGACCAAAGATGTTAAAAAGACTAGTAAAAGGTCCTATTTATAATAAACTAGTCACTAGGGTTTACATGAGTAAGTAATTGATGCATAAATCCACTTCTTGGGCCCACTTGGTGTGTGTTTGGGCTGAGCTTGAGTGTTACACGTGCAGAGGCCATTTGTGGAGTTGAACGCCAGCTTTTGTGCCAGTTTGGGCGTTCAACTCTGGTTTTGGCTCCTTTTCTGGCGCTGGACGCCAGATTTGGGCAGAGAGCTGGCGTTGAACGCCAGTTTACGTCATCTATTCTTGGCCAAAGTATGGACTATTATATATTGCTGGAAAGCCCTGGATGTCTACTTTCCAAAGCAATTGGAAACGTGTCATTTCGAGTTCTGTAGCTCAAGAAAATCCACTTTGAGTGCAGGGAGGTCAGAATCCAACAGCATCAGCAGTCCTTTTTCAACCTCTGAATCTGATTTCTGCTCAAGTCCCTCAATTTCAGCCAGAAAATACCTGAAATCACAGAAAAACACACAAACTCATAGTAAAGTCCAGAAATGTGAATTTAACATAAAAACTAATGAAAACATCCCTAAAAGTAACTAGATCCTACTAAAAACATACTAAAAACAATGTCAAAAAGCGTATAAATTATCCACTCATCAGAGGGTCCCTTTGAATGGGGACTCTTGTTGCACACTAATAACATGCCATTTAGCAAATGTTTATAAAAAATAAACAATAAACAATTATATAAAATTTTAATTAATTAAATAAATATATGTCAATTTATTTTATATGTTATATTAACTATTTAAATAATTATTACTTAAGTTATTAATAAATCACAATTAACCTATTAATAACTATCATATCTAATTGGGTTAAATGCTTAAATTTGTATTTAACTAATGATTTATATTAACAAATGTGTTTTTAATATTTTTGTTTATTTTTTGTACCGCATTCCCCTTTTGTTTTTCCCTGCACCGGAATTAATTAACAATAAGAGAAGCAAGGCCTGATCATGCCGTACAACATTTTTTATCCTTCCGACGAGGAAGTAATACAAGTTTCATTATCACAACATGGCAGTCATCACAAAAAGCATGCTAATAACAAGAAAACGTGCCAATAACAAGAAGACGAATCGTCGGCTACAGTTGTCAACCAATACACTAAGCAAAGGAACCGCATCATGTTACGAATGAAAGACGGCCGGTATTCGTAGAACTATGCGATCACATGCAGAGGGCAGGCACACATAACAAACATGTGCATCCGCAAACTCAAGTACATCCCGCATACCTGTGACTATGGGATGACTGTTCGGAACGACCATCTCCGCCTGGTGATTGCGCTGGATGAACACCATGCATTTCCTCCGCACATTTATGCCTCTCCTCCAACACGGATAACCTCAAACCCAATTCATCCCACTTGGCGACCTCAACTAGTGCCCGCCGACGGAGCCTATGGATCTCCGCCTTCAATGCGTGTTCCTCTTCCACCAGTCGGCAGATTGTGCCGTCATTCTCATGCCTCATGACACCAAGTAACATTTTCATCCCCCGCAATGCCCTCCCCGCCTCCTCCAACTCTTGTGCCCTTGACCTCAACTTGACGTCTGCGGTTAAGTGCGCCATTTTTGCCGTGCTCAGCTCTGTGCGGAGGGCCTGGATTGTACCATTCAGATCAGCCTCCCTTTTCACAAGTGCAGCCTCAACCATATCACAATCCGAACAGATTTCGTCCCTGCGGACAATGTTGATCAGATCCGCGATGGACAGTTCTGCGAGATCCTCCGTGGGGATCGGTTTGGGGGGGGTGGATGTGGCACACGCAGCAAGTTGGTTGTAAACGCCGAGTGTGTGATAGACAACGCAAGACGCTTATCGCCTGCTGTGGTAGGGTTTAAAACGGGTGCTATTAATCATTATGCGAACAAGATCTAAACGCATCTTCCTTAATACGTTTCTCACGGTTACCGAGGATCATCTCCCCCTGGGCAACCATGAAGAACAACCATTTTTCGTCACTCGCCAAACTTTGGTCACGCAAGCGCGCGGGTGGCCTTGTGTGCCCCCATGGAGTGAAGGTCACACGCTTCCTGTCTAGTCAAACGTCACTTTAGTAATCGAAGAGTTCAGATCAAGTCCCCCCTCCAAACCAATATGATTCGGCCTAAGCTATAGCCAATAAATGCATTTATTGCTACGCCTGCGGGTACTCAATACGGCACACGTTTTCCCAAATTTTTTTCGTTTACCAATAAAACCAGGGGATTATTACCTTAACTATTTATTGAAAAAATAAAATGGGCACATTAAAATAAAAGAAATTAATACGAACTAATTATATTTTTTAAAACTTATTTTTAGATTCAAAATTTAAAACAAAATAATCAAAATAAAAAAGGACACCACTCTAACAAATACACTAAGAATATCTTTTTTTAAAGACATTTGTGTTGTGATAAGTGTGAGTAGGATATGAGGTGGATGCCCATTTTTAAATGTTGCTTAGAATATCAAGAGAGATTACCATTAATGAAGTCTGAAAAAGGTGACCCCTTGTATGTATGTAAATAGGGATTTCTTCTGAAGTAATATACACAAGAACAAACAATTCTCTCTCTCTTTTATGTTGCAATACTTCATTATTTCTCTTTATATCTTATCCTTGTTACCACTTCCTTATTTTTATTTAGTTATTTCATAATAGTTTACATGTGTTATGTTATTATTGGACATTTTTATTAAACCAATTAATAAGTTATTCTTTAATAAACTAGAATAAAACCGGTTTATAACAAGGACGAACCCAATTGTCTACATTATAATTATTAGATCCAGTTTGATCCGATCGAATTACACAATCTAATCCGAACATCTTTAAATTTTCTAATAAAAAAGACAAATATATCCCTGACTTTTTGTTTTGTGGATATTTAAATCCCTAAAAATTTAAAAATACAGTTAGATCCCTAAAAAATTAGATTTATTAATATTGTTATAAAAAATCGATTTTGTTATGATTTGTGAGGAAATTTAAAAATAACCAGTTTATTAATACATCCATTAATAATGTGACACATAAACGTGCTTATGTAAAGACGGAGCATTCCCCGAGAAAGAATGCAAAAGAAATTTGCACAAACAACTAACGGGCAGTCAACTAATAAATGCATAGAGAATGTAAATAAGAGATGACCAACAGTTCGTTCCATTTTGCAAACGAAAGCACCGTGTGTGATAATCGTCCCTCCTCCCTCCCCCCCAAAAAAGAAAAAAGAAATGCACACAATCGGCACTCGTGGAAAGAATGGGCACGCAATCAGTCGGACCCATTGCCCGTTTAAAACTATTCCGTTTGACATATGGGTCAGTATTGCAACGAGAGTTGCGTCGTCTTTAATTCAAGATCTGTTCAACATGCAGGCCACTTGCAGGCTATTTGCAACTGTATGCAGTTTCGACGCCGTGTACATGCATGCCTTGGTTTCGGAGTTACCCGTTGCTTGCCTCCTGCATCACTCTGGGCGGGCTGCAATGGGATTTCTGAGCCGATGCACCACGGTACCGAATCCGGCCGCTCTGCTTCGGCTAGGGATGGTTGCTTTATTCTGGCTTGGTCACCGCAGAGGTGGTATACAGACCGTGACCGAGGCAGCAGAGTTGGGCGATGTGGAGGCCTGCTACCTCTCTGTGATGCTGCTACTGTCGCTTGATGTGAAGGACGATGATGAGATCCGCCGTTGATTTGCATTTTTCGATGTGGTCCGTGAGTCCAGTGCAGTTAAAAGATGCAGAGAGGTGTTCACGTAGGTGTTTGAGGGCCCGTGGTCGAAGATAAACCCGACGGACCCAGCAGAGGCCATAGCATCCCGTTCCGGTAGTTGTCCTATCCGCAGAACAATTGGTATTGCAAGCGACTTGTCCGGTGTGTCGTGTGTGCAATGCCTGGCCGAGCACGAGGTGCGGAATTTCCTCGCGACTGTTTACGTTTAAGGTGTTTTCCAAACCCCGATGATCGATGCAGGATAATTGGGCAAGCTTGCTGATGCTTCCTAACATTGACTCTGCCCCAATGTGCTATCCTATTTTGAGCCTAATACTACTACTATGCTATCATACTCAAAAGCAAAATTTCACAAGTTAATTGGTTTATCCTTCTTTGCCACTGACTATTACACGACAAGAACAAAATTTCTGAGTTACTTCCATTTTGATTGACATTGTTTCGAAAGATTGATATTCTATGCTTCGTAGTTTTTATTAATTCGTTCAATCCAGATGTGGTTAACTGTCAATATCTTCTCATCTCCTTTCTTGTTAGTAATAATTTGAATTGATTTTAATTGAAATAAATATTTTATAAATACGCAAAACACTTTTCGGTGACTCCCCATTGCCTTTCCGAGTAACCAGTTTTGTGGGCAGAGTTAACTGTGATAGTATCAGATAGTTCACAGCTCCAAGCAAAAAAACAGGGGGTGTAAATCATCCAATATAAAACAAGTCATGTAAGTACCCTAGAAAGACACGTCTACTTAGTAAACTGTACATGTATACATAAGTATATAGTACATGTACATATAGTATTCACAGTAATACGGTAATATGATATTTGACAAGCGTATTGATTATCCGATATTATTCATGATGTTGGGCAACGCTGACGCGCTAAGTCATGTAATTAATGTCAGTATATATAATATAATAATAATAAATATGTATTAACTTGTATATGGTAGAAGATAATCGTTACTTATCCCGGAAGCAGGTGAGGTAAGGATATACACGCTTTAGAAATTTGAATCAATATAATAATTGTACTATCGCAATAACCGACAAGTTTAAATGATATTAATAATATATAAAAGCTCACACTCCGTCTTTTAACTACAGATGGTTTCAACCCTTCGTAATCTCTGACATCTAACAAGGCCTTGCAAATGGCTGGAACTCCAAGATAAGCAGAAAGAAAGGGATCGTACTCGTCGAGTATGAATGTCCGATGAATATTCTCCCTCGCGATTTATGGGTGAGGATTGCCACAAGGTTGCATCATATTCAATCCATGACCTATTCAACATGCAGGCTACTTGCAAGGTGTTTCTTGATGCAGGTAGTTCCGACGCCGTTTACCAACATTCGACGATGTGGCAGATACGGCTAGTCTCCTTTTTATTTTACCTTGACCGACCTGAAAGGAGGTTCCTCGATCGCTGTGTGGAAGCAGAAAATGCGGATACTATACTCCGGCAGGAGATGACAGAGTATTTCTGGATTGGCCGCCGTGACATAGGGATGGAACTGCTTGATAGGGCCTCGACAGAGGGCAGCGTCGAATCAGGTTACCTGTTTGCCATTTGCTACTGTGTGAACACGAAGACGAAGAAGAAATGCAAAGGGTGTTGAAATGTTAGACTTTATCTGTACTTCTGGAAAGATCGAAAGGTGCAGGGAGTTCTTCAAGGACATTTTCTAGGAGCGATGGGTTGACGAGAAACCATCGGATCCGGGGTAGACCATGGCTTATCGTTCTACTGCTTGCGCTACCCGCGGAACCATGGATGATGTGAATGACGTGTCCCGTGCCTCGTGTGTTCTGTGCCTCGCGGATTACGAGGTCAGGGTTTTCCTGGAGATGTTCACGTTGTAGTGAATGTGGTTGTACATCACTCTTTACTAATCTGTCCCCGAATGTACTGTTGTAGGGTTAATCTTTAAGTACCTTTATGTAGTCTGCCAAAGCAGTAGCTAGCAACTGACGATCACAGAACAATATATTTTCCGGTTGAAACGATCTCAGTTTGATCCAAGTAATTAACATATTTCACAGCATTGTTGTTTGTCGTTGACGCAGTATTTCATAACTTCACCCGCACAAGAAAGAGATTAAAAAAAAAAGGGAAACAAACAGTTAAACTCAGACGGTGCAAAGTTAAATGTAAGTAGGAAAACCGAGTTTTAAGTTTGACTTACAGAGAATCAAATATACGGCTAAACAAACGCGGGAAATAACTTAACATTGATGTATCGTTTAGGTCGTACTCGAAATACAACGGTGTTCCGAACACGGCTTAACTTTATTTGGTCTTTCCGCAGTTCATACGTGTCGGTGTCAAGATAACCCGGTAGATGGATTTTTCGTTGGAGGCGGCTCAGATGATAGCCTACATCTTTGGCGATTGTATGAACCCTGACGAGAAACTGTTTCGCTGCAATGATCGCCAACTGGACCGAGGCGTTTTCGTCGCTCCTTCCTGGGAATGAACCATCAGCCTACATCCTGGAGCTGCTTGCGCTCAGAACCTCATGGACACAGTCGCAATTGCAATGGTGTTCGGTCTGGTCCCTTCCGCTGATATTTTCGGTAACGTTTCCATACTATGTACTTCCCGTTGCTGATTGTTTTTTCCGCTACAGTTACGACTGCTATATGACCGGACTATGTCACACGTGATAGGAATTTGCTCTGACCAAGGACATCGATGATGAGAACTTGATGGACTACTTTCGTGGGACATGGCTACCACGGCCGAACGACCTGAGATATGTAAGCATTGTTGCGGTGCATACCGCACGGAAAACCAAAAAATAGAAAAAAAATGACATAGAATTGTGGAAAACCAAAAAACCAATATGGTCTTTATTATTCCTGTTGCTGCTCATACCTGACCAGAAACGCTAACGCATACCTTCGTGCCAGATCTACGTCCAGATGAAGGACGTCCTCGAGGGCATGAAGGAGTCTCACTACTACCTGATGGCCGTTGAGGTTTCCAGTCGCCGGATGTGGATATTCAACAACTTTCCAACACAGGAGACTATCATGGGAAGAAAGTCTGCGGTTAAGTCGGTGGTACGTAATTTCTACTTTTCCTTTCCCATAATGTACGACATTTCGTTATGTTTCCGTCTCAACTTCGGAGGGCCTTTTTTTGTTTTTATTTAATCCGAATTGTTTTGAACTAGTGGGCATGTTGGGTTTAGTCCTGATCATATATAATCCAAAAAACGATAAAAAAAAAGGACGATAAATAAAAAAACCCAAAAAAATTATGTATCCTCCCTACCCACATTGGTTTTTTTTATTATCTCATCCTCTACGGGACATGCCACTAAACCCAAACATTCATTTTTTTAGGAAGTAAACAGGGAACAATCCGAAAACTCAACGTTAACTCTTCTCCCGTCTCATCTGCTGCCGTTTTGCAGGCCAGGGTTCTGGACAAGATCTTGACAACCATGTTCCCAGACATCGACGTCTTAGGAAGGAACCCACCGCTGTCTGAGTGGAATTCGGACTTCATCCTGGGGATCACCAACGAGAACAACTGGTACAAATTATATTAATTGCTCAACCATGTATATGTGTTATCCAGTTTTGACAGGTATTCACCAATTTCTGTTTCCGGCGGCGACCGCGGAAAAAAAAGCAACAAGGATAAGCTGTGGATGATGCTGTGGCTTCAAATGGAGCAGATGTTCACAACCAATCCTGTCCCGCAGAAGAAGGTATTCAACACAACTTTTTCCACGCTGTATGCATTTAAAAAGGTTTTTCGTTGTGTAAAGATCTCTTAATCGACACATCCATGTATGCCTTTACTTTGTCATGCTGTAGAGCATCGATCAACTGTCCGATAGGATACGAATTGACACTGCGTTGGCTCTTGTAAACGAGCACTTCAATGAGTTACGTGATGAGATAAGGCAGAGGACAGAGGTGGACTGGAATAGCCGGAGGGCAATGGCAGCCGTGCTGCTATGACCCTGTCATAACATGAGCTTCGTTTTGACCATGCTGGGCTTTTCATGTCCCCTTTTGTTGGCGACCAGGGTGGGCCGTCACTTTGAAGTAGTACCAATACATCTCTGTACACGACTCCACTTCGACGTTATAGCTACCCGACCCGCCATATTGTAAAACTTGTGTAATTAGGTTTAACTGATTGAATGTATTTTGTTGCATGCGTATCCACCGTTGCATGCCAAGAACCACCGCTTTTTTGGTTAAATACTTTGTTGCCGTGTGCTGGATGTTAAATTAGCGCGGATTAAATTTTATCTTCTGTTCCGTATGTGTTTCAATGGAGTCTGCAATATAATACACTGCCTTTATTATCATTCCCTAAACAAAGCCTCTTATTATTATATGTTTTTTTTTTCGCTTCCTGATGGATAGTGCCATATTCTTAGTACTAGAAAAGTATAAACACTCGATGCAGTTTCAAGGTTATAGGCAATTTTGTCTCAAAATCCGGACAGCCAAAAGCCCTGCGCAATGACCACTTTCATTTGGCAACAATGTCTCGTTATAGTTCCTTGCGCCAAACCCGGTAAACACATGACTCGATTTACATCAACTAGCCCTTTCTAATTTAATTAATCAAACACAAACGCAACTATTGTCACAACACAGACCAACACATTGAGGACGCACATCCTCACAAGCTGCACTGCATACTACATTCATCCCTGAACGCAACCAATATTACCAGAAGTATAAAATTTTTAACTCACATAACCTACGCTATGCATACGCCCTTTCGGATGTCACGCCAACAAGTACAGCGCGTAGCAGCCAGCCATACTCAATCCAGCTCGATGCATAACCGCCAACAAGAATAGTTTAGCCAGCTCACTCAAATTTGTAGTACTCCTCACCCCCCTCTCCTGCCTCCATGCTTTCGTAAGCCGCACCAGCCTCAAAACTGTCGATGTTCTTCCCCATACTCGATTGTTGACACTTGCGAGAATTGTGTCCGCCCTTTCCACACAGTCGACACTTCTGAACACGGTGAAACTTTTCCCGGGAGGTGACAACTCTTCGACCGCATCCTTTGTACCTTGCCCGCAACGGGTCCCGAACAGACACCCTGCTGGCCTCTTCAGCAACACCCAACCTTTGGCGATGTTTCTCCCGCAGAGATTGGCGCTCCTTTGCCAACCTTGTTTTCACGTCCACATAGTCCTCAAAAAACTGGCAAGACAAGCTCACCAGCTCCCTACAATCATCCAGCATCGCCGCGTGCATGCTCATGTATGCCGTGTCTGAGATCTCCCCAACACGAGTTCCGTCGCAGGATGCACGCGGCTGTTTTATCCTCTTTGTCCACCGGTCAAGTATTAGGCCTTTGGGATAGCTATCATGTTCAGATAAACCAGAACCCCCAACCATGTGGACACAAGGAAGCCCAAAGGACTCCATCCGCTGACAAGAACAGCTAAATTCGTCGTCTTCCTCGGCCCACAACACGGCTCATGATCTCAGCTTGCAGTACATTGCAACCTCGAACAAAACACAAGCGCTCGTCCTCTTGGTGGACACAACTCTAACGTTGCTGGCTAGCATCAGCACCTCCCGAAACAGTTCGAAAACCTCTCTTGTATAAACTGTTGCAGCGAACTGCTCAATGGCCTCGAGTTTCGTCTTTACAACAGACTCGCCATACGCAGACTTGTAGTTTGCCACTAGTTCTCTCCTCCTCATGAACTCCAAATAGTGTTGAAAGTGCTCCACAAACTCCCTCAGATTGTACCCGTTGTGTATAAATTTTCCAAGCTGCATATTCAAAGCCTCGCACCTGGATGTCATCTTCAGTCCTGCGAAGAATTTCCCCCGGATATGGGCATTGGACTAGGAATGCTTCTTGGCATACATCTCCACTATCCACGGATGATCCTCCAACTCGTGGTCCGCCACACTCTCCGTCCATATTCTCTCAAATTCGTCGACCTCTAGATCTCCCATGAGGCACAGACGGAATTTCCTAAGAACCCGGCCGTCCGACTATAGCAGTGGTGTTCCTTAACAAATGCCAGCTACACAACTTGTGATGTGCACCGGAGAAAACTGTGCTAACCGCACTCTTCATGGCAAGGTCACCGTCTGTGATGACAGACTTTGGCTGTTTTCCCTTCACTGCCTCAAGGAATGACCGCAGCCACCACACATAGCTTGCTTCGCTCTCGTTGCTCAATATGGCGCAACCGAACACAACCATCCTCATATGATGGTCCACCTTTGAGAATATTACCAAAGGGCACTTGTATTTGCTACGACGTAAGTTGCATCAAAACCCAGGACATCACCGAACACGCTGTAGTCATAACGACTTGTACCATCGCACCAGAAGAGATTTTCCAGCCTCTTGTCAACATCCAGCGAGTACTTCCAGAACATCCCAGAATCAGTCGTCCTTAAAGTTCCCAAGAACTTCAACGCGGACTCCGCATTTGTCGCGCCAGCCCGCCTTTGCTTCTCTATCGCATTATATATGTCCTTTATCTCGAACCCAATAGTCTCAAATCCTCCTGACTGATTGGCAAACACGCAGAAAATCGTCGGCACCCGCAACCCAGATTTCCTCATGGAATTGATTTGGTGCAAATCCCCTACCTTGACTGCTCTGTGTGACCGCGACAGACCCCTAAACCTCGCATCCAGCATGGGATGATTATGGTTGTCGAAGAATTGTTCAACAAACCATCGCCCGCTGGCATCATCAACGTGGACCTTAATCCGGGCTTCGCACCCGCACCACGTGATCGGTCGAGGATCCTTCTTCCTGTCTTTCCGCTACATGTGTTTTCCGTCTCGCTCTCCTTTCCTCGAGCACACGAATATTTGCCAAATTATTTCGCCCTCCGCCCCCTGCTTTGTTCTGCGTCCCACCTTGGACCTCTGACCGAGAATCCCTTGATGCGACCGTATTCGTTGTAGTAGTCATAAGCTGCCTGTAGGCTTGTGAACTCCGTTGTAAGGACGTCCTTGGCTGTGAGGGAAGAAAATTTAATGGCGCCAAAGGATCCTATCCCTTCAACAATCCTCATTCCTGCTTCTGCATCTATGTCCGCATCTGCGGCGGACGAATCCATCGCTTCTGCTTCCTCTACCGGCACAATTTCGCCGCTCATTCCATCATCAGCATCCTGCAACGAACAATATGTGGCATGTGTTACAACAGGCGGTGGGCCACATCAACATAAACCGGTCAACAAAAACTCATAACATGAGCAACAAACACACCTGCGACGCATGGACTCGGTCAAAATTAGATGAAAACTCGTAGTTAGGCTCCACAAACCCATTCGGCTGTCACAGTTTAAAAAAATACAGTGAGCGAACAGAACATCGGCGTTATCAACCGTAACTACAAACACGCAGCTATAATCCCAGACATCCTAAAATAACCCAACTAAAACTCATTCAACCGTAAGGACTAACCCCAATTTTCGGTACACAAATTAAAAACTAACAAATCAAATTCGGCTATGTGCCATAATAAACGGCAACCTCGAACAATCAAATGGTTAAAACTGTTGGGGAAACCGGTGAGTCACGGGCCCCCAATTGAAATCAATTTCGGTGCAAACCCCCTCCCCCCGGCATTATCGGATGGTAAAAATCTCATTGACACCGACAAAGCGTACTTGTGAATCTCGTTGCCCTGTGTGGTCCATTTTCTTCCCTTATTGTGAACCTTGAGACAGTCAGATCTCGATCTGTGCTTCCGCGCCGTTCAATCCCGCGTTCTCCTCTGTCGTGCACCGCCGTCTCCGTGCAGGTCGACCAAACGAACCTTCACACTGATCCTAACACAGCTTTCACCTACCTATTAATGGAGTTTGGGGCTTTGATTTATTATTGGATTCTCGTCTCCTCCCTCTCTTTTCCGTTATTTTTGAATTTCGTCCCCAACCGCTACTTTTGCTTATTTGTGAACCAACTCCAATCTTTTTCGAAAATTGACTTCACTACCTGGTCTACCAAGGTCTTGAATATACTTTTTCCACCGAAGAAACGTCCATTATTTATACTCATATCAAGAAACAAAGTGAAAGTGAAAGGAAAATAGTTTTCATGTATTTCTAATACAATGCTCTCATGCTAAAAATACAAGATTTTAAATACCAGAAGAACAAGAACAAGGTGTTGCAATAACAAAAGGCGACATTTTTTAATAAGTTCTTAGTTCTTTTCTTCTTTCTTTCATTTTTTTTCTTTTTAGGAGCTTTCTACGGTGGAAAAAGTATTTTATGGACTTTGAAGGATCAGATAATAAAGATAATTAATAAAAAATATAAGAGCCGGCTTACAAATAATAAAAGATTCATAAATAAACTTCTATTAACATGTGGGGCAAATTTGATTGTAGGATTAAATTGGGTTGGAATCGAGAATGGAGAACTTCAACCGAGGCAGAGCTTCAATGGCCCTCCCAAAAGATCATAAAGAAAAGATTCTTATCTTCTGATCTCCATGTTCCCATCAACCCTAATCCTAATCAAAAAAGGATTCATCTGATTCCCATTAATCACATCAATCCCATGATCCCACTCTCAATACTCCTCTTTCTTCATCAAAAACCCTAATATTCGCATCATCAATTATGATCATCAACTCCTCTCCCTTCATGAACTCCGTCCTTGTCCTTCAGAACCTTCGCATATTAAGTCCTGGCTTGAATCCTTTTAATCCTTATTGCGTCGCTCATCACTCTCGCTAATTCCCCCCTTTATATGTCTATTACTGCTATGATTTCTGTTAGTTTTCCCATTTCTCGTTCGTTTAATATGTAAACACGTAAAAATGAACAAGGTTTTGTTGTCTTGTTCCCTGCTGTTTTCTGCGAAAACAAAGAATAGTCGTTTTGGGGATTTGTATTCTAGGGTTTTTTTATTGGATCGTCGTTTTTATTTTGGGGTGTCGTTTTTGGGTGTTGGATTGAGAAGAGATGCTGGAGGCGCAACCAGTGTTGTTCAGGAGAAGCCCGTCGAGGAGGCGCATGCTGAGGCCTGGCGTTGGTACCGACAATAGAGGTTGGACTTCTCTTCATGTTAAAGGTGATTTCAAACTGGTGAGTTTCTTCAGTTTCATCAATCCCTCTTTTATGTTGTTGTTGTTGTTGTGGTTTTTGTTGTTGTTGTTGTTGCAGAATCCCTCTTTTATGCGGCAGGCACTACTTGGCAACTTGAACAACAATGCCGCATCCAATAAATTCAATGTGGTAAAACTCCTTTCATTTTTTGTGCATTTATCAGTTGAATGGGTTAGGCTTATTTTATATAGCATTGTAATCATTTTCTTACCATATATACTAATTTGTTACTGTGATCAAATGGATAGGAATTGGCTCCAGCAGTTCAAGTAGTGATTCTTCGTCGTCTAGCGGTACTAAATTTGCTCCTAGCTGTTATTTGGTTTGTTCTTGAGACAATCTGTTAGCAGGAGAACTTAAAATTTACTCTTATTTTAATCTTTGCAGATTCAGATTCAGCGAGTTCCTCAAGGAGTGATTCTGTAGCATGGCCAATGTGCGGTGTTCTGCCGAAGAAAATGATTTGCTTCATGGCTTCTTTTGAGTGTGCAACTTCAATTCATGGACTAGGTGTGAGCTTTTTATTCTCTTTATTTCTCCTTTTTGCTGCAATGCTTCAATTTTCTGCAGATGGAATGATGGCTAAATTTGTGATTGCATTGTTATTTCAGGTAGTGTTGCTGTGAACATGATTTGCTGTTTTATATTGGATGGATTTTTTGTGGCAGGAAAACTGCTAGAAGAGGTTTGTGGTGTGCATTATTAATCATAGACTTTAATGTCTTCCATTGCAGCAGGTATTTCTAGTTCTTGCAATTATAAATTGATCTTTATAGATATTGCTACTACCATCCTTAAATTTTTATTACACTCTTTACAGGCCTTACCAAATGTTCCACCAGCAATGCCGATGCCGTTAATCGCGAAAGTGACATTTTGCCAAATTTTACGGTAAGAACACCATGGAAGATAGTTGCCAAAGAAGTAGGGAACACTTTTGGCATCGATTCACAATTTCGTTATTTCATTGAGTGCACTAAAAAATAGGAAAACACATAACCCGATTGTATGGTGTGTGGTTAATAGTAAAGGTGAAGCTTTTGTGATTGAAAAATTCTAAGAAAAGTGCGATTTGAATGGCTACCGAAAGATTTGAAGTGGGTCCGACTCGGCGGTGTTAGTGGCGGCGGTGACGGAGGCGATGAGATATTGAATAGGGAAAATTTTTTATATTGTTTGCGAACCATGGAAATAATGGAAGAATGCCTAACAATAGAAGAAAACCTTGATGATGTCCTCAATTCAGCGGGATCTGGGTTCGTGATGGGCGTAATCGCTGGATCCCCTTTCACTTCTCCCTTTGCATCTCTCGAACCTATATTGCTACTGCTTGCCACGCCGTCCGCCTCAATGCACCCCGCATCGGGGCAAAGTTGTCGCCTGATGTGCCCTCTACAATGCCTCCCACGACACTTTATATTCTGTGTTTTATTTCTAAATATTATAAATAATTAATTATTATTGTTATTATCATCATATGAAATTATTTTAATATTTATTTCTGGTAGAAATTAGAGAGACAATATCCTATGGTTGGTGCAATGTTAGATGATTATTTGGAGAGTTTTTAGCCGTAGTCTGAATACTCCACATTTCTCATTGATTTTTTTGTTTGACTAATTTTTTTATTATTTTTGTAAAAACAAAGAAAATACCTTCTTCATTTCATCAATAGTTTTTATATTTGATTTCGTTTACAATTATAAGATATTTTGATAAGAAATATACTGTGTGTTTATTTTGTTCGACACCGAATTGATATACATGTTTTTACTAACCACATCGTTTAATAACAAAAATATATGTTTTGTTAACTAAATATACAAAATATTAATAATATATCTTTTGTTGACAAATATAAATTTATATCTAATAAGTCCAAACATAAATAAATTATTTTTGGATTATTAAAATTTTTTATGACCCAACATCTACTCAACCCACTAAAACACTTTTTCCAAAAAAAAAAAAAAAAACCAGTCATTATATTATTGGTCTAACCAGACCACAATATATCGGTTTACAATTAAAATAAGTATTAGGCACATGTAATATTATGAAAAACTTATATCTAGAATTAATTTGAACCACATATTTAGAATATTTTTATTTGGTCCATCAAAGTCAGAAGATACTTTTCCCACCAAAAACATTCCCTTCTTTTTATCTCAGAAGTCACGCACTAAAAGCAGTTTGTAATATAGACATTTTAATTCATATTTTAGTCTAGATTATATTCTTGTAAATTTAAGAAAATTTATACACCTTAGCTAATGTATTCTTGAACTACATCTTGGAAAGAGTTTTCAAACTGAATCTTACAAATCTCATTATAATCGATAGTGATTTCTAGTCTTTAAAAAAGAATATCTAAAATTTTTAGGTTAATGTTTGATCCCATCTAAGTTGGTTTTAGTCTTAAAAATATTTTAAAAAATAATATTTAAGATTTTTAAGATAGTGTTTTATTCAATCTGAGTCAAACTTAGCTAGAGAAAAAGCTTGAGCAAAGAATATTTGAGGGTTTTTTTAGTTGGTGTATAATCTAATTTGAGTCTTGTAATTTTGATAATAATTTAAAAAAGAATATCTAAAATTTTTATGTTGACGTATGATTCAATGTGAGTTAAAACTTAACATAGTAAAGCATGAGAAAAGAATATCATTTGTACACTTATTCAAATAGTAGAATTCTCCAAATTTCTGAAGAACTAAACGTAGGTATTGTAAGATTTTTAGCTGAACTAGTATACTTGTTCGTGTTTTCCTTCTAAATCTTATCGCTATTCTATTTTTAAGTTTTGTCCTATATTTTATTCCGAAGTTTATTTCAAAAATAAGGTTCGTTCTAAGTTGTTCGTGTATCTCAGAAGTGTTTTCATAACTAACTTGAGTTTGATTGAGACTTAAAAAAATTTTTCATAAAGAATTTCAAAAGATCATGAAAGGCTTTTTATAATCACACACCAACATATTTCGATTCTCACAAGTCCAAAGACTTGAAGGACCTTTTAAAGTTTTTGTATTTCAGAGTGAAAGTATGATTCAACCTCCATGCTTGTGAAACTTTTAGCCATTTCAACATCAATAACACAAGATCGACTATATAAAAAGAAGATCCCACGATGTATTAAACTCCTTCCCAAAGTTCGGAAACCGAACCGGTCATCAAACCGTTCTAGCAACTGGTTTACTGGTTCACTGGTCCAACCGGTCTAACCGGTGGTTCAACCGAAAAAACCGTTTTAAAATAAAATAATAAATAAATTATAAATAAACATGCTAAAATATAATTATAGTATAACATAAATATTAAAATAGTTTTCAAATTTAAAAAACTACATTAAATGTCATCAATCAAATTCATATAATCTTATTAATATGTTGATGGTGATGGTGTCTTCTGAGGCATCAATGTCTCCTCATCCAGCCCCTCCAATTTCTTTAGCTAAAGCCAGCAATTACAAAACACTAAACCTTCACCCAGCAATTACAAACAAAGCTAGTAAAACCAACACAACCAGCAACTACAAATCAAAGCAAAACCAGCAACTACAACACAATAAAAACAGAGTAGCATTCAGCAACAACCATTACAAAACAGCAGCATAACAACAACAGTGCCATAACAAAATAGCAGCATAACAACAACAGCACCTTAACAAGTCACTAATCAGAAATTCCAAATTTAATTAGCAATCCTATTCTTGTTTCGTGCATTTAATTACTCATAAACAAAACTCAACTCCACCTAAATTGTTAATTTAACCTTGGTCTTATGGAATCATAAATAGGAATACATTACATTGCTCTTTCTCCTAAAATTCAATCAACAACACACGATTTCACAATTTAAAACATTATTCACCGGCTTCTCTTTTGATGCTGTGACTGGGAAGCAACAAATTCAGCAACAAGCAACAAATTTAACAAATCCTAGTAAAGTCCCGATTTATAGCAAAAAGGCAAATTTATTGATTACCAATTCAGCAACATGCAGAAATACAAGAGAAGGGAAATCTGGAAAAGAGAGAACACCAAACCAAAACATTAACCAACAATCACAAAACACTAAACTTTCACCCAGCAATTACAAACAAAGCCAGCAATTGAGCAACAAACAGAAATTGAGCTACAAACAGAAATTGAGCTGCAAACCAACAAACAGAAATCTGCAAACCAGCCAGTTAATTTTCAGATTATTTATTTCTCATGCTAACCAACAAACAGAAATCTGCTAACCAACAAACAGATTATTTATTTCTCATGCTAACCAATAAACAGATTTTTTGATAGTCATACTAACCAACAAACAGAGGAAGTTCACAATTAAACTGAAATTTGAGTTCACAGAGGAAGTCGAAGTTCACATAGTATCAATTTCACAGAGGAAGTTCACAGAGGCGAAGAACAAAGAAGATGAGCAGAGGACGAGTCACTCACCTGGGGTCGACGGAGGGCTACTGGTGTTGACTGTTGAGGACCGCGCGACGATGAGACGGGCTACTGCCTGCTGGTGTTGAGAAGATGAAGACGACGCAGATGGAGGGCTACTGGGCAGGGAACCAGGCGAAGAAGGAGGGTTACTTGGGCTGACGACCAGGCGAAGGCAGTCGCGCTGATGACTGGTGACCGCGGCGACGAAGGAGGGCGCGGTGGCAGGTTAGGATTTGGGCGGCTAGGGTTCACTCTTCTCTGTTCTCTCACTGTGAGATGAATATGATTCAGAATCAGCTGAATCATGAGTGAATGGGTTCGGGGGAAGAAAGGGGGGTGGGGTGCAGGGTGCTCCACGGGTCGGGTCGGGTTTAGGGTTTTTTTAAAAAAAAAAAACAATAAAACGTCGTCGTTTATGCAGAACTGGCCGGTCACCGGTTCAGCCCAACCGGCTAGTTTTTGGCCAGTTCGTCGGTTCTTTGGCGATTCTTCCCAGTACGGTTTCTACACCGTTTGCGTCGCTGGTTCGCAATTAAACCGGTCGAACCGGCCAGTCCGGTCCGATTTTCAGAACCTTGCTCCTTCCAATAAACTAGACATATTTGTCACAAACAGTACTAATTTAAGTTACAACAAGGCATCTCATAATCTTAGTATGTAACATTGGAACCCAAAAACAACAATAACAACGCCTTGTTCTATTAGATGGGGTGGGATACATGGATCAAACGAAGTCATTGAGATTTATCATATATTATATCTACAGAAAAACTGTTTATATGTAGATTTCATTTGACCATCTCATTGATAATCTTCCTAAGTCTTTCTCTGTCTTTCACTCTTTTTTCATCTTTCATTTCATCCACCCTCCTGATTGAGTGCTTTGTTGGTCTTCTTCTCACATGTCCAAACCACCTAAGATGCGATTTTACCATCTTTTTCACAATAGGTGCTACTCCAACTCTCTCTCTCTTATATCTTCGTTCCTTATTTTATCCAATCGCGTATGATCACTTATCCATCTAAATATCTTTATCTCTGCTATAGTTAACTTATGTTCATGCTTCTCTTTGGTCACCCAACTCTCTGTACCATAAAGTATAGCCGATCTGATAGCAGTGTGATAGAATTTATTTTAAGTTTTAAAGGTATTTTTTGTCACATATAAAATCACACACTTTGCCATTTTGACCAACCTGCTTAGATCTTATAATTTACATCATGTTCAATCTTTCCATTATCCTATATGATGCACCCAAAGCACAAGAATCCAAAATATAATACTTGTGATCCAAAGGCTTCCTAACCTTTTTTGAATCATTTATTATAGGGAAGTGTTAGGTAAACAATGACTATCTTGAACAACATTAACAACCACCAATCAAATAAAAACACACTACACCTCCAAATTACCTACCTAAATCTTAATATTAAAATAATCATCTGTACACCTAGTGAAATAAATATCTGATATATCTATTGTTCACATTATTTAATATTTTCATTGTCTACCTATACTTTTTCTTTACGGTATCTTCTAGTAAATGTCACTTGTGGAGGAGGGCATACTTTAACCAAAAGTATTCGTTCTCAACCAAAAGAGAATTAAACAGAACATCTTAATTAAAAAGTTGTCAAAAAAAATCACTTGTTTCTTTTCTGAGACAAATTGCATCAACATTCATTCGATAAAGGGAGTTCTTTGGTGCTGATTACAAAAATCAACATGTGATGATGACTGTACGTGGCGCAGTGAGAGTGTGACGCATGTACGTGAAGTATGGCTGCTTCCGTTTTTCGTTCTAGTCAGGGAACATGATTAGACATGATTATGTATTTAGTTTAATAAAGTCTTTGGACTGAATACAATAGATATGTGGATGGACCATGACTATTGGACCACACAATTTATTGATTTATTGTTTTCAATTTAAAATAAAAAAATTTTAGATAACATGGCCTTGAAAAAAAACCGTGAACTTACAAAAAGTTTTGCATAAGTTAATATTACATGTTTTAAGTTTAAAAAGTATATTTACTTTACCCAAATTTAATTTATTTTGAAAATAAATAATACCTATTAAAATTCTTATGTTATTTGTAAATATTTACTAAATGTAGTTATGGTTTGGTAGATAGTTGTGTTTTATTCTATTAATAAAAAAATAACTTAAATTTTTTTAAAATAAATGGGGATAAAAATATTGGGAGTATGTTACAAATTTTTAAGAAGCACGTTTTATATAATTATTGACTAATAATGAAAAATAATAATATTCATGTGAAGGAAATATAATTTATATTTGGAAGAAATAAATGTTCCACTAAAGTTGAATTAATGATTAACTTGATAAGAAATTTTAAGGTGTTTAATAAAGAAAAAAGCATAACTTGCCTAATTTACATGTCATTTATTGAAGAGTTGAGTCTAATCTTTTAAAAAAATAAAAAAGAGAAAAAGTATTACATTAACACAAAGTAGTTTTAATTCCCAAAGTAAGGCAGTGACGCAAAGTAAATATCATGTCTATTTGTAGGATTTTTAATATTATTGGAATTATTAACATTATCATGGAATACTAAAATGGGATAAAATATCATTTTATATTTAAGTTAAAAATAAAAATTCAAATAATTTTAAATATAAAAATATGAATTAATTAAAAATTTGTAACAGGCTCCCAATATTTTTATCCTTACTTATTTTTAAAAACATAAGTTATTTTTTTGTTAATAAAGTAAAACACAATTATCTGTTGCCAACAAATATACTGGGTTGTATCAAATAATATACTCATAGTGAATATCAATCACATTAGAATTAATGAATTAAACAAGTAATAATTGATTAATTACTCTAGTTAGAAAAGTTGAAAGGAGAATTTTAAATATCAAATAGCATAAAAGATAGTAATGTAATTTTTCTAAGATTCAAAAGAATTCAATTTAGATTATAGTTAAATTTCAATACACATTAATTCGTAGGATGAAGAACGAAACTACTTCTTAAACATAAATCAACGCATTAATCAATAGTAAAAAAATAAATAATTATTAATTTATCAAAATAAACAGAAAAATTTAGTGGCTCATGTTTTTTTTTTTTACTAAACACCTTAAAATTTCTTATCAAGTTAATTATTAATTCAACTTTAGTAACATTTATCTCCCAAATATAAATTATATTGCATTCACATGAATATTGTTTTTTCCCATTCTTAGTCAATAATTATGTGAAACATACTTCTTAAAAATTTGTAACATGCTCCAAAAATTTTTATCCCCACTTATTTTTAAAAAAATTAAATTATTTTTTTATCAATAGAATAAAACACATTTATCTGCCAAACCATAACTACATTTAATAAATATTTACAAATAGCATAAGAATTTTAATAGGTATTATTTATTTTTAAAATAAATTAAATTTGGATAAAGTAAATATACTTTTTAAACTTAAAACATGTAATATTAACTGATGCAAAACTTTTTGTAAGGCTCACGGTTTTTTTTCAAGACCATGTTATCTAAAATTTTTTTATTCCAAATTAAAAACAATAAATCAACAAATTGTGTGGTCCAATATTCATGACCTATCCACATATCTATTGTATCAGTTCAAAGACTTTATTACATAATCATGTCTAATTATGTTCCTGCCTAGAACGAAAAACGGAAGCAACCATGCTTCACGTACATGCGTCACACTCTTATTGCGCCACGCACAGTCATCATCACATGTTGATTTTTGCAATCAACACCAGAGAACTCTCCTCAATATTAGATTTGGATCCTCTAAAGTTTGAATTTCACTTTAGAGAGTAAAGTATGATCTTTTACCATTGAATACTTTTTTTTTCATATTTATTCTTGGTCTCACTTATGAAATCAATAATAAGAGATCACACTTTATTCTTTAAAGTGAAATTCAAACTTTAAAGGATCCAAATCCCTCACTATTAATATGATAAAGGTGTCTTAGAGTGAGAAGTTACAAGTGTTCCACCCAATCTCAATGTTTGTGCATCAGTGAGACTATCCTTGAAAGTTAGATTGATTGTAATATAAAAATTAAAGAACATCATTTTCTTCTTCGTCAATGCAGACCCCAACATAAAAGGGAAGAATGTAATTAATTTCCAACACAACACATATCATAAGCAAGATTATGACAATTGACAAATACTCTCAAGTCTCAACATATTTTTGTGAAAAGCAAAAAAAAAAAAAAACATATAATGAAAAATGAAAACTTGACATTATTGTCTCAAGCACAAGTACATTAGGAGATTTAGAAACCATATTGTGAGTTACCTAGTTTTAGGAGACCTAAGCTTGCTTCTTTAACACGTGCAAATTTTGTCTCATTATTTAACTAAAGTTTCGACATTTTCCATTGCTGCGCAAAGGAGGAGAAAAAGCACAGGGAAAAAGAGAAGTAGGAGGAGGAAGGAAAGAAGAGCATAAAGACGCAGGAAAATGAAAATTGTTTAGAGGGAAAGAGACAAAGAAGAGAGAAGGCACCAACTTTTTATATAATTTTTAGGGTAATTGACATCAATAAATTAAATAAGGATTAAAATTATGTAGATGTTCTAAATTAAATTTAGTTATATATATTTTAAATATTTTTATGTAAATTGAATAATAAATTTGATTTATTATTGTATAATATATACATAATAAATCGAATCAGCTTGATTCGATTTTATTTATTAACTTTAAAACATAAATGTCAATACAAAAAATACTTTTATTTTTTTTAAAGATATATCTTTTATTGCATAAAAGAACTTTATACCTGGAGTACATTATGTCAAGACAAAAGAATTTTCCAAAGTGCTAGTTACTACTGTTCATAGAGAAGGTGGTCTGAGAAAATGATGTCGCGCCGGTATTCCTCCTCCAACAATATTGCCTGAGACAGAATTTCCCCAGGTTTCTGGCATTGGTCCTCGAAGACTAAAGCGTTCTACGCCAACCAAATCTGTCATAGAAGGTAAGCCACCTGAGCACTTCTGATTCTAAAATTGGGTTTGGATTTCTCAGCTTCCATGAATTGACTCCACCAATCCCAAGCTTTTAGGTTAGGGTCGCGGGGAATAGTGCTAGCTACTGGGAGCTATTCCAAATTTGAAGAACTTCTGGGCAGAAGACAATGGCATGCATCGGTGTCTCCAACAGTGGGGACAAAGACTGCTAACATGTGTTAATTTCTCGTTCAATTTTGCTTTAACTGCAATGCCTTCATGGGCTAATCTCCAAGCAAATAATTTGACCTTTGGTGTTACTCTCATTTTCCATAAGGTCTTCCACATTTCTGAGTCTGCATATCGGGGATGGAGTGAATTCACTCGAGGGTGAAAGAATTGGTATGCTATACTATACCCAGATTTTACCGAGTACTCCCCTGAGTTGTTATTGCACCATATAATCGAGTCTTCCTCTTCTGTGATAGGAATTTGTTGAATTTGCTGAGCTGTGTCTAGTGGGAAGGCTTCCATAAGGAGTTGTTGATTCCATTCTCCCTCGACTGTGATTAGTTGTCTAACCCAGGTAAGTGATTCATCTCTGCATTCATTAACTGCAATGCGAAATGGTGGTTGGTTCCCAAACCATGGGTCTTCTCTGATTCTGACAGATCCCTGAATTGAAACTTTGCACTTAACTCCTTTCTCCAGAATTTTTCTTCCTTCCAAAAGACTCTGCCAAGTCGAAGATGGTCGATTTCCTGGTTTGGCTTCTAGATAGGAACTGTATCTGAAGTACTTATTCTTGAAGATTTTGTAGAAAAGAGAATGTGGTTTAGTCATCAGCCTCCATCCTTGTTTAGCTAACATGGCTAGATTGAATGCCTTTAGGTCCTTAAACTCCATACCCCCGAAATTCTTTTCTCTGGTCATAGTGTCCCAACTGATCCATTGCATCTTCTTTTCATTCTGTTTCTGTCCCCACCAAAATTGCATCATCATTCGGTGCAGTTCATCCAAGAGGGTATCTGGGAGTTTGAAACAGCCCAGAGTATAAATTGGTATAGCTGAACCCACTGCTTTGATCAACACCTCCCTTCTACTAGCAGATAGAAATGATTTCTTACAATGCGAGAGCTTCTTCGCCACCTTCTCTTTTATAAAAGCAAATGTTTCTTTTTTGGATCTGTGTACTATGGAGGGTAGCCCCAAATATTTATCTTGCGTCTCAATATTTGGGACTTCCAAAGATGCCGCTAGTTCAGTTTTGATGGGTAAAGGGGTGTTTTTGCTGAAAAATACAGCAGATTTGGAGAAATTAATTTGTTGTCCACTTAGTCTGCCATATAGTTGGAGAATTTGGGATAGATTAAAGCAGTTGTATTGGGTAGCTTTACAAAATAAGAGTGAATCGTCGGCAAATAGGAGATGATGAATAGTCGGACATCTATTGTTGAATTCAAATAAAATATCAAAAGTATCAAAATGAATAAGAATATAAAAAAGTTATTATAAAATATAGCTTTTCAAAATGGTATAGGAGTTAAAATTTGATTTTTTTTTCAAAATTAGAAGTAACAGATAGTTACATAATATAAAACGACCAACTATATTTATACAATATGTAATTTGAATCATAATTAAAATTTTTTTTATTATAATATTTTTATACTTTATACAATATTGTACAAATAGTTATGCGTTACTTATGACTCTGCACTTCTGTTTTACACTTAGAATTTTCCAAAGTCAGCATGATATTATCAAAGTGTTTGTTTTATACTTAATTTCATAAATTAAATAATAATTTAATTGATATAATATTTTAATTATTTTTTAAATTATATATTGTATAAATATAGTTGGTCTTTTTATATTGTATAATTATTTGTTACTCTTACTTCTGACTTTGAAAAATGTAAAGTTTCAATTCCTATACCACCTTAGAAAGCTATATTTTATAATAATTTTTTGAATATCAAAAGTCTCAATAATAATTCTTTATATGATAAAGAATTAAAAGATAATTTTTCGTGAATTTTTAGAAATCATTATTGTTCCGTTTTAAATTAATAAGTTTGTAAAAATGTAAATTTTTTAGAATTTGAACTAAAACAAAAAATTTGAATTTTTATTCTTATTCGTTTTAATTTTTTTTATATTTTATTTGAATTTAAATATAAATATTTTTTATTGATATTTATGTTTTAAAATTAATCACAATTAACTTAAAAATAAAGAATCTCAATAATTTGTACAGGTAATAATAAAGTTGATTCAATTTACTATTCAACATGTTAAATCGAATTCATTTTTTAATTTATATTTAATTAGCATAAATCAAATCAAATCGATTTACATAAAGATATTCAAGACAAACATATAACAAAAATTGATTTAAGATATCTACATAATTTTTAATCCCAACCTATTTATTCACGTAAATTACTATATTTTTAGGAAGGATAAAATAGAACTTTTATCAAAAGTTCAAAACTTGTTTCGTGATCTAAAGTAGCGTTTGTTTTCAGAGGCATGACACAGAGATATGGACAGTACATGTTTAAAATGTGTTTGAAAGTAGAGACATAGACACGGAATACATTGTCTCTGAGACAGTTTTTTATATTTTTGTGTCCACTCTTTTACGAAGGACAATGATGGACACGGAATTTAAAAAAGTGGACACGGACTTTTTTATAAATTTTGTTTCCCTTTTTATCCATAGATATTTTTTATTAATACACTATTATCCCTTCTTATTTTTTCTATAATTAGTCTTGAAACTTTTGAAAAATAAATATTATTAAAAATAAAATTGATCTTTTAAAATGCTAAAAAATACTTTATAAATTATAATTAATTTTATATAATTTAAAGAAAAATAGTCTTTAGATTAAAAAAAATTGGTTTTTTAAATAAAAATAGATTTTTATGTGCAAAAACTAATTTTTTTCATGTAAAAACAGATTCTTTTTTAAAATTGATTTTTTATTTAAAATTAATTTGACATATTAACCTAAACAAAATTTTTTATTAATCAAACTCAGATCTATTTTTTTATTAATCTTAACTATATGTATTCCTACATATTAATAATAAATTTAAAATAAAATAAATATATTTATAATTTTTATTTTAATATAAATACTATTATATATTTTTTTATTAAAATTTTGTCTCTTCAAACGTTTTTTCAAGTTTCGTCTGTACTCCTACGTATTCTCATTTTCTATTAAATTAGTTTGTACTTGATGTAGAAAATTTGGAATCATATAATTATTTTAGTCATTTCATATAATATTTTAGTCTTGTACATATGTATTCAAACATAATACTGGACATTAGATTAGTGTCTTGTACATCGTATCCAAACACAATACACAAACAATAATTTTTAGTGTCTTCGTCCTATTGTCTCTGTCACAGTGTCATGCTCTGTCCTATCTCTGAAAACAAACGCAGCCTAATATATTCTTTCTCTACATATTTCATCATAAAATATCGAAGTTGTTAGTTGTTAATTACATTTGCTTTGTTAAAATAAGTTTTTTGAGTAATTAATCTTTTCGAGAAGGGAAGTTTTGTAAGTGAATAAACTTTTAAACTTTGAAAACCCTTTTCATATATTTGCATAAAAGTTCAAACTCCAAAGTAGAAGTTTAAAGAACCTAACTATATAAAAAGTGATCGATGAACAACTATTTCTACAGCTAAATTCCAATGAAGTCTCAAAACGGATTTTTTTTTTTTTAAATTTGAAACACAAACTTTGTGAAATTAACACTGAAGCTTTTGAAAAAAAAAATAGGAAAAACACAAAAAAAATCTGCATTAATAACAAAACATAAAGAAGAAATGTGTTATTATGCAAAAGAAGAGAAAAAAATTAAAAAGAAAAAAGAAAACGTAATAGCAACATAAGGGTGGAAGAAGAATGCAAGAGATAAAAGAAAACTGATTTTTCGGTATATCCTAACTTTTAGATTCTTTTGGGCACATAGTTAGGAACATTATTAAACAATGATTTATTCAACTAACACTACTAATAACAATTATGTCTTGTACTTTGTTATATCCTTGTATTACTTTTATTTTCCTTCAATTGTAATAAGAAAATGTTAGTCGTTACTCCGTGACTAACAATAAGTACAAGAAAAAATGAAAAATGAATGACCTTAGTGCTACTCGTAATATCTTCTACACAAGGTATACTTCATGTACTAAATTTCTTATTTTGTTCACTAAATATATTCAATTTTATCACTGGAATTATACATTGAATTTCAGTTAGGTCCCTAGCTAGGACCCCGGATGTTGCAAGTAACTAACATTACAAGGGGGTACCAAAAAAATATCATGGAAAAAAAAAAGAATAAATCTAGGCACAAGGGTGGTAATAGCTGTGTACAAGGCAGTTATGGTAGTTGTGAGTTGTGACCCCTAACTAAACATAGGAACACTGTAGTTAGACACATCATATCCCATAGACTGGTAATACTCTTTTTCTGAATCGGCCATCCGAATCTGAAACATTTGCCACTCCTTTTGACACCTATCCCTCACCTGGCACCAAAAAATTTGGAAACAAATATATATCAAAGTCATAAGCCATATATGGTCATGGAAGAAGCAAGCAATCAACAAGGATATACACGCCTTGTTTGGGTGAATTTCTAAAAAAAATCTTTTTCGAGTTATCTTTTTTTAAAAGATCTTAAAAAAAAAAATTAAAATAATTTTATGTTTGAATATCTCATGCAAAAAAATATTTTTATCTATAATCTATCAATTATATTTGGATATAACAATACAAAAATACTTTTTTGTTTATTTATTATGTGAAAATATTTTTTTTACGAAGAAAAGATTTTTAAAAAAATATGTAAATTGTAACCTTTTAAAAAAGATATTTTTTATTTTTATTTTTCTAGTATTTTTACTTTTACTACTAGAAATTTACCAAATACACTAAAAAATAAAAAAATCTTTTTTTTATCAACTTAACGGCGTCCAAACAAGCACATAATGTGTTGTGCATCTTATTTTTCTTCTGAGAGGAAACAAAATTTCATTTTACATAAAAAATAAAATACTAATTAGAAAATTTTATTTCAAACCTTCATTGTACACATTGTACGCTTAGGTCATTGGCTCCCTATACTTTCTCTTTATGAAACTAGAAGACTAGAAGAGTAGCTTGTCAAGAAAATCTATTTTCAAAAAATAAGGGTGCATTTGACTTGGGTGTTCATTTTCTATTTTTATTTTCAATAGTCGCTGCTTTCAATATTTTGTGGGGAAAAAAAAAACCAAAAGGTAAAAACGGAACACAGAAGTTTATTGTTGTTTCTTTTTTCTTCACAAAATCCAAAAACAGAAGATACTGAAAATGAAAATAGAAAATGAAAACATAAACCAAACGCACCCTAAATTCTTTTTAAAACTTGAAGCAAATGCACAAAACTTAAATAATAATAAAAACCAATTAATATGAAACATGTGCCACATACCCCCTGCCATGGCGCTTTCCCAGGTTCTTTTTCACCCTACCAAGATTGAGAAAATCCATGAGTGTTTCGCTGCTAGAGTCATTATGAGTAAAAAATTAGAAAGTAAATCATGGCAAATGAACTACCTGATTCCCTAGCGAGGGAACACCTTGGTGAACAATCCACTGAGCATCGACAACTCCAATCTTCTCATGCGCAGGCTGAATAAAAAGAATGAGACAATAAATCAAATCATCATAGTATGTCGCGGTTGCATTTTTTTCTCCCATTTTTACCCTGGAGCTCTTCCAAGGCAATGTCATAAAACTAAAGAGCCAAAGAAATCAAAGTTTGAGAAATTGCAAAGATGGACTCACCTCAACACATTTTCTAAGAGCAAAGTCAAGCCCCCACCCATGGACCAAGTCATTCTGCGACGCAACGAGTGGTACAATTGCAATGTTTATTAAGTGCTAAGAGAAACATTAAACCAATTAGTTAATGGACATGGTATGAAACAAATAGGATTAACCATTCAACCTGAATCATATGCCACACACAGCGCCATGCATCTCGCGAGAACACCGGAGCCATAATCTCAACAAACCTGTATTCATATGAAATTAGATACAGCTAGATCACCGATTTAATATAACAATCAGCAATTACTTACGCCGCACAAGGTGGCAGATGAGGGTCAGAACACCATCCTTCTTTCTCCTGGGTTACTCTGATAAAAATCCAAGGAAATAAACAAATAAAAGAATTAAGATGCATGTTTTCAAAGAGTGGTGCATTGCATCACATATAACTTGTGAAATACTTCGACATTCTTACTTGTGAACTTCTTGTCTAACTCTTCTTTTCGTCATCTGCCATGTCAGACCTTTATTAGGTTCCAAACCAGGCTGTGAAATCTCTAACCCATGCTTCTTCACCAGTCTTAAGTACCTGCAATTGAAAATGAGAGAGGCGTATTAAATTTCAAGAAAACAAAGCTAGCAACTCTAAAAATAAATTACAAAAAAAAATCCTATCTATGACGGGTACTTACTCCTCTGCGTTGAAGTGTTCAAGCCCAAGGTCCTCGTCCCATATAAATATATAGTCATATGGGGCTACAATATCAGGATGCAAAAATCGCTTGGAATACCACCTAGGAGAGGAGAAACTCAAATGGTTGAATATGATAACAAAAAACGAGAATATGGAATAATAAACAATATTAATTCAGAAGTCGCAATGAATATTGAAATTCCAAACCCGAAGGTATGTAAAGGAACCAGCTTCTTACCATTTGGTCTGTTTGCGAGCACTCACATGAATAGCACGCTTTGACCATTCAAACTCGTCCCATTCAGTTGTCCGGCCATCATAATGAAATAGAAGGATGGTGAAGTTCCCTGAAAACTGTTTTAGGGTTCATGCAAACACGTTAGCTAAAGAAACTAAGACAAACATATGAAACCAAATAGAAGGAGACCACAAGATACCTTCTTCACAGCTGCGTCAATATTCCTTTTCTGCCCAGCACCTACGGTGAAGGTTACAAGGTACTTTGGTTTGAATGTTATATCCTGCAAATGTCAACTTAATTAAATACCATGTCCAGTTGATATTTCTCTGTCACTATTCTTCCCAAAATCAACTTTTTGCACACAGCAAGTTTCTTCAGTATAAGTAGTAGAACGATCAGACTTAATTAATTTTAGTAACTATAGTATAACACTTTATAGGGCATTTATGCATGTAACTTATTCATTTCCATGCATATGAAATGTTTAAAGATTATGCGCTAAGCGCATTAACTATTAGTAGTATACATACCTCACTAGGCTTGCCCCATAGTCTACGCAAATAATAGTCTGATTCTGCTTCAACAATGGCAGGAGGTAATCTTTCTGCACCTCTTGGATTTGATGGAACCCAAATCTACAGTGAAACAAGAAGATGATGAGCGCATGACCGATCAACATGCAGACTCTAAGAAGCCATTTCCCCAATATGACACTAAACAAAATCATTTTTGAAAGCCTTATACCAATAGTGCATCAAATGAAATAGGATGCGCAAATTGCCTATGGTGAGATAGAATGATTAACTATATCTGTTCCCTGTAAAACCAGCAACTAAAAATGTCTATAATATTTAATAAGGATGGCAATGCATAAAATATACCTTGGCTTCATGTTTAAGTTGCTTCAGTGGTGAGGTACTTTTAGTATTGTTATTATTCTTCATTAAAGACCAGCGATTGGTATATTTGCCTTCAAGGTAAGCGAGATCAATGGACGGAAGCAAGCCAGATGGGAGATTCAACTGCAAATCATTGAGCAATGTGAGCACTCCATTAAGTTCAATAAAATAAAAACCATTGCCGGAAAGTTTCCCCAGCAAAGGCTGCACCATACTCAGTCTGTACCTTTGTTAATGACAAGGTCGGAAATGATACTCCTATAAAAAAGCCGAAAACTAAACCGATAAAAGTTGTCACAACAAGCCTCATAATTTCACTTGGTTTTCTACAAGCAAAACTGCAGCCAATGAAATGGAAACATCACTTGAAGGTGTTACTGGAATTGGGCTGGAATATACTAAAATTTCACCTAGAAAACAGAATAACAAAATCATATCCAAATCCAATTATCATACCTGCCGCACCTTCGAGCAACAGACCCCATTTATATCAACACTTATCAAACTGTATGCTTATAAAACTATATGCAGGAACTATTCCTCACCAACTAGCAATTGGCACAATCATCCGTGTACAGATGCTTATTTACAGAACAGAATACAAACCCTCCTGAAGGCACAAAGAATAAATAATGCAGGCATTAATAAACGTAACCAGATAATTATTCGAATTTCAAATGAATAAAAGGAATAACTATTTCAGAAGAGAAAATGGTTAAATATTGCTCGGAACACATAATTCCCAAATATCATCTCGAACCCCCCAACATACTAGCAAGATTCACAAGTCATATTAGTTTGTTTACTTCTATTTATGAAGCTGTTCCACAACCAAAACGACATAGCAACATTCAGAATGTAAGTTTAGTTTTCCATCACACCAAATGAAAATTACAAAAGGCAGTAGTAAAAGAAGTAGAGAACCAAATTTAGCATGCAGCAACTGCTGATGTGCAACGAAATAAATGAACCAAAAGCATGAAATTCATTCAATAACCCCAACTTAGTAGCTCCACAACTACAAAACCATGTGGTAGACTTTGATAGTTCTTACCTAATACAGAACTACCACATAAAAATATTCAAATAAGAAAAAAAAAATTCAATTTTGCAAGCTAAATAATTCATCATTCCTTAAATTGATTAAATACTTACCAAGTTAATCTAAAACACACAATTCTCCATCATACAACATATTTTCTGCATTAACCATTAATCCCTCTAGATTAACTTCAATCTTACTAACCTAAAGAGATTGGCTACAACTTAATAGATGTTGCAGCAACTTTTTAACCATAAACTTGAAGCTCTCCGTTAATGTTACCCCCTTTAAATTATTTCAAAACTAGAAAAATGGGAACAAAAATAAATGAGTTACAATCGAATTCTCCTGTTCCCATTTTAGGCTTCTCCATTCCGAAGCAGCAAAAACAACACAAAACCAAAAACTATATTAATTGAAAATAAAAATAAATAAAAAAACAACCTACCTTACCAGGAATACCAAAGCAACACGAAGATCTGGCAAAAAATAACTGGGAGATTTTTTTCTTTTTTCTTTTTTTTGTGAAGAAGCACAACACAACCGAGTTGAAGAAGAAGAAGAAGAAGAAGGAGAGGAATTTGACGAGAAAAAGAGGAAAATGAAAAGACCAATGGGATCTTCCCCTTGAGGCTTGGGTTTTTGGCACAAACCAGAGAGTCCTTCTCCTTCCTTCCTAATTCAGAGGTTTAAGTTCTTAATTTTAAAACGCTCCCTTTTTTTTTGTTTTTTTTTTCAATTCTGCTACTGTTTCATTTCAAAATAAAAATAAATGAAAAGTCGGCCACTGTATTTTCAGGTTTTGAATTTAAATAAAAATTTAATTTTTATATAATGAATGTATCTGTAACAATTTTTAGCGAGTCATTTATATTAAAAATGCTAAGTGTATATAAAAATTTTGCTATTAAATTATATTTATTAACTAAATACCACAATTTTAGGAAGTGTTAAGTTGTTTTTCTTTTCTTTTTTCACTATCATTACAGGGTGGTGTTTTGGTTAATTTTCTGTTTAGGAAGCGATTAAGCCATTAAGGTAGGATAAATTTAGGTGACTATTCAACTAATTCAACTAATTATATGTAATTTAGAGTTTTGTATTGGGAGAGAGTAATTTCGATTTCATGTATTCCATCACTGTTTCTTAAAACTAATTTTGATAAGTTGAAAGTTGGACGCCAACAATCGTATATGAAATTCCTTAGGTAATAATGTAGTAACGGTTTTTAAGTAATAATTACTATTATTTTTTTTTCATACATACATCCTGTAGAATTCGAATTCCAATACTTATTTAATTAGATGGGTAAGTTGACCACTCAACTAATTTAAATGAATTAATAATTACTATTACTATTTACTAGATTGCATATATAGCTTACAAATGGTATTAAAGCATTAATTTCAACATTTCCTATAATGCCAATCTTCCTTTTCCTTACCAACATTCCCTGGTGTTAGACAAAAAAAAACCCTATTATTATTATTATTATTATTATTATTATTATTATTATTATTATAAAATAGTTTTGTACTAAAAAATTTATATAAAAAATTAATTGTGTATTGTTATATTAATAAAAATAATTAATTTTAAAATTTATTATTTAAAAAATAATTTAGATTCATAAACTTAATTAAATAATTGTATAAAATTCTTTAAACAATTAATATATCAAAATTAAACATAAATTTTTGCAATATTTTTTATTTTATAGAGAAAAAATGATTATTGTGGCCACGTTAACATGCAAGATGGTTACTAGTGATTGACATTCTACCTGCAAATTATATAATTTCATAAAATAATGAAAGAATGGTTAGAGATTTTTTTTTTTTTTCAATTTTGGTTGTTAGAGGAATATTTTGTATTTAAGATTTGTTATTTTTAGTTTATAAAACATTTTTTTTATGATGATATAAAATGTTTGACAATCACAATAGGTTAAAACTAAGAAATTTTATCATCTTTTGTAGAATATAAAATTTTTTACTTCTTATCATTTAACAATTATTTATTTATCTTTCTTATTATACATATTTTAACTATTTTTTTATAATAGTATATATAAAAATTATACCCAAAGTAAATTTTATTAGGTAAAGACTAATATATAATTGACTTCATATAAAATTGACAATTAAAACTTATTAGATAATAATTAATTTATATAAAAAATTGTATAAAAAATTTTATATTTTATTTATTATTATTTTTTATGCCATGTCACTTTTATAAGTATTACTAAACAGGTTTAGATTATTTAAACCGATCGAATCACTAATTTTAATAAAGACTACACAGGTCAAACCAAATTTTACTGGGTTTGATGTTTAAACGGTTTGAAGGAGATTCGTCTCAACCAAATGATTGAGTGACCGAATTTTTAGTTAAACCAAATTTGACAATTATGTTTATAAGTATTTTTTATTTTATTTTATTTTATTTTGTCATATATCTAATAAATTTAAACATTAGATTTTATGTACTTTTCATTAATTCATATGAAAATAATTGTATATGAATTTTTATATTTTATTTATTATTATTTGTTATGGCATGTCGCTTTCGCAAGTATTATTTACGTTAAAGGAGTTACACTAACTCGGTTGCAATTTCAAATTTGAATAAGATATATTTTTGGACTTTTCATTCAATTTACAAGTTTTTAACCAAAAAAAAAAATATATTGAATTTTATCCATATCCAAAATGTCATCCATTTTGAAAGCGAGAGAATTCAATCTAATTGACCAATTCATTCAAATTTGGACATAGCAATATAGCATTATAGCATATTCATTCCATTCTGTGTGCTTAGACGAGTTTACAGTTCATTAAATTACAAGTTTCTTAGATGATTAATCCATTCTTTTTCTATTGTGTAGTTGAAAGAGAAGGCCCACAAACAAAGGATTTAAAGCCATCGAACCAACGCAAACGACACATATGAGATATGACCATGTACAAATACATAATGAAATAGGACCATTCTTATTAATTATTTTATTTTATTTTATTTATATATTTATTGTCAACAGGACCATCCTATACTTATACATTACAGTTTAACTACCAACATAATTTATTATTTTTAACTAATATTTTTAATCATCAATTTAATTTATTTTATTTAATAATTTAATAATATGTTTTTATTATATATTTTTAAATATTCATAATTAAATATTAATAAAAAATAATAAATTATACTAATCTTCTAATAACATTTTTTTTCTTTTCATATATATAAGAATAAAAATTATAGACGCAATTGACGGGGTAAACTTTGAGCAGTTCTCTGTTCTATTTAAACGATATGATTTTTTGCATTTATAAGTGTTTTTTATTTTATTTTATTTCATCATGTACCTAATAAATTTAAACATTAAATTTTATGTACTTTTTATTAATTATGTTTCCTTATTTTCTCTGTTATGTTAACATATATACCTTTTATATATTAGTAAATAGAATAAAAGATGATTCAATAACAAATAATTGATGATTGATAAAATAATTGATAATCTTTTTCATATTAAAAAATCGTATTCTTTAATCAGATGTTCTTATTTTTAAAATTAAAGTAAGACAAAGTTAGAATAAAAAATTGATGAGAAATATTTGTGTCAAATAACAATAGAATGAAATTATAAAGGCACCTAAATGAAAGTTGGGTTGGAAAAAACTGCCATTGATACTATCATACACACCCACAAGCCAGAGGGCCACCGATAACCTTTACAATTTGAGAAAGTATAGGAAATCATATGGTGGGCAAAATTAACAAAAACCATTTGAGAATGCCTTTACCATAAATACACAAAATTAATAAATTAACAACTATTCAAACCATCAACTCCAACTCAGAATTCCATCAGCAAAATTAACTCCGACAAATTCACTCGGCAAAAAATTAACAACAATCATTCAAATCAACCATCAAGCATTATTTTAGAAAATCAGCAACAACATAAATTGAAGCAGCAGTGTTTACCGGCGACGAGAGAGGGGGACCTCGAAGACAGAGGCTGGACGGCGACTAGCTTGACGACGATGGAAACTGGCTTGACCGGTTCGAAGAGGAAGGGAAGTGACAATCGGCGTTTGTGTTCTACGCCGTCGTTTCGGAGAGAGAGAGGGGTGGGTATTTCTGGGTAGGTTATTTCGATTGATCCTGTGTAAGCGTGTGAGCGAACAAATATTCAGAGTTACATAATTATGTCTCACGTTCAAATAATACAAAGACTCCATGGCCCAATGGATAAGGCGCTGGTCTACGGAACCAGAGATTCTGGGTTCGATCCCCAGTGGAGTCGTCTTTAGGATTTTTTATTAGTTTATAGGCTGATTTTTTTTTCATTCGAATTTGTTTTTTAAGGTTTAATTTAGTTTTAAAATCATTTTTTTTTACTTAAATTTTAAAATTTTGTATCAAATTACTCCTAATAAAAAATTATAAAATTAAAAAAAAATACCAACAAAAAAGAGAGAAGCACGAGGAAGACGAAGGTGATGACGACGCCAGCAAGGGAGATGTCGCGTGATACTGTCGCCATTTCTGCTCCTATGCCAGCATGTCCATGACCAAGCGTAGTGGAGATAGCGTTGAGACAAGCAGATCAGACGGCGGAGTCAGAATCGCGTAGGTGGCTCCTCCAGTTTGTTGTTTCCCAGCTAGCTTTGCTACGCTGTTCCTCGCTCGCTCGCCGCTGTTCCACGCTACTCACCACTCATCGCTCGCATCATCATTACTTTGCAGTTTCTTCTTTCTGCTTGTGCTTCTTTAGTATAGATCTGCTTCTACTCGTTTTACTTCTACTTTATTTCACTTTTAAATTAGGATTCCAATTCTATTTATTTTTTTAATTTTGTTGATTCTTTGGTACTCATTTTTGCTTCTATTTCTTGTTTATTACATTTTTTTGTTGCCTTGTTGATGTGTCTTGTTGCTGCTGTTAGTATTTCTTGTTTGTTCCTTCTGCTTCTGTTTTAAAACTTTCATTGTTGTTGTTGATATTGTGAAAATCCTTGTCACTGATGATGCTTTATTTTTTTTAATGATAATTTTATTTAAATTTATTTTAGTATCTGTAGAAGCAAAAACATAAATTTTGGATGAAGAAAAAGAAAAAGAATAAGAGAAACTGAATATTTTAGTGAATAAGGTTGTTGGACAAGAGTTGTTAGAGAATGTTATTTTGGTCCGACGATTTTAAAATCAAGTTGAATCTTAGGGACGAATTTGAATGCAAAAAATGGTTAGGGGCGAATAAAATTTTGGCTTAAATCTTAGGGATCAAAATCGTATTTAACCTATATATATATATATATATGAGCAAATTCTTTTTTTCTAGAACAATCTTAATAAGTTGTCTTTGCTTTGAAGTCTATGTTATCCTTTTGAATTCGGTACCAATGGGTATCATCCCCATCTCCCCCCCTCCCACCCCCCAAAAATAAAGTTCTCTTTTAGACCTTTCAACCAATCGATATGACCTCGGAGAATAGCTTTTGCTAAAACTCTAGTAGTTTCTTGAAACTCGCTTCGAATATGAAACTTTGGGTATTTAAAGATGTTTTTGTTATTCCCAATAATAGAGTTCGGTAACAAATTACTTCTTCTAAGGCATATCCCACTCGTTCAGCTCAAAACAATCCAATTAACTCGTTGGGTGAAAACAAATTAGACATTCCATTTTCTTAAACCAATACTTTTGATTTTATTTAACATACGATAATCTCAATATGTCTATTATGTATATCCACTCATTGGGATCCACAAACCCTTTGGATTTCATTAACCAAAGAAATTCGACTTTAGACAATAGGTAGCTCAGTACAAATAAAGAATCCCCAAGGAATACCGAGAATATTGGTTATATGTTCGTTCCAAGCGTCAACTCTCTTCCCTAGATTAATCGATATTGAATCAATCAAACAAACTTCTAATATCTATTCCACTTTTGGAAGACCTTGGGTTATATCACCTAATCTCGATTTTTTATATATAAATGTTACTAATATATCTCATTCCTTCAAAAAATATTTCTCCAAAATATCCATGAATTATTGCTCTTGGAATCGCCAAATAGGTATTAGCAATGTTATTAACAATTAAAACTTGTCCATATATAAAATACCAAAAAAACAAAAAAAAACTTTTCCATATATATATATATAAAAGTCAGTACTAAGAGTTAACCAAGACTTTGGTGCTTAATTTTTTAAAATTATATTTACAGTCCAACAAACCACACAACAGTATATGCATATAGTAAATACCTCCTCCAAGACAAATCAAACACAAGAAAGGAGAAAATCAATCACAATATTGTAAATACCACAAGATTTTATGGCCATGCTACTAATGATTACTACAACTTGGAACATATGATAAAAAAGTTGGTTAGAGAAAGACGATTAGATAGATATCTTACTAAGAACTCAGACAACACTTACAAAAGAAAAAGAGAAGAGCCTGACAGGAAAAAGAGGGAGTGAGCTCCAAGGACACCTGAAAGGCACATCTATATCATAGATGGAGGATTCGCAAGAGGAGAAATCACTAAATCCTCCCGAAAAAGACACTTGAAGAAAGTCTACTAGGTCGGTGACACAGAAGAAGCACCCGAGTTGCACACCATCAATATCACAAAAGAAGATGGCAAAGGCATCGTCCCTGGTCATGATGATCCAGTAGCAATAACCATAATTATCTCCAATGCCAAACTACACAGAACGTTGGTTGGCCAAGGAAACTCCGCGAACATCCTTTTTAAGTCAACCTTCGATAACCTCGGTCTGGAAGAAAATGATCTAAAAGCATATCCGGGAGCTCTCTTTGGACTAGGCGATCTTTCTATCCGTCCTGTAGGGTTTATTACACTCTATACAACCTTTGGCAAAAATCCCAAGACCAGAACGATGAGCATGTATTACATTGAAGTAGATGTCGCGTTAGCTTACATTGCTTTGATAGGTCGGACAACCCTGAACCGACTTACTGTGGTGTTATCCATTCTCCACCTATGCATGAAAGTTTTCCCTCATGAAGGAATAACCATTATAAAGGGAGATCAAGAGCTTAGGCTAATAAAGCAGTGCCCTCTGCATTAGTTCGAGAAGTTGAAGCCAGTGAAAAGCCTGTTTACTTCACTAGCAAAGTGCTATAAGGAGCCGAGCTCAAAGACTAGAAGATTGAAAACATGGCATATGCCTTAGTAGTTGCCTCTTGAAGACTGCGACCCTACTTTCAAGCCCCACCATCAAAGTTCGCACTAACCAACCCATGAAGCATATCCTACAGAAGACGGACATTATAGGACAAATGCTACAGTGGGCTGTAGAGTTGTCCGAGTTCGACTTGAAGTATGAACCTCAGACAGCCATAAAGTCATAGTAGTTGGCTGACTTTTTAGTGGAATATGATGGGGGAACTCGGTTAGAGCTCTCTCTAAAATTTAATTTCCCTACTTCCAATAACCAAGTTGAATACGAAGTCGCATTGGCTGGTCTCCGAATGGCTGACGAGGTTGACGCATTGAAGGTAATCATATTCAGTGATTCTCAAGTAATCACCTCCTAGGTAAATGGTGATTACCAAGTTAAAAATCTCAACATGAAGAGATACATAGAAAAAACCTTAGCTCAGCTAGTCAAGTTTCAAGAAGCAGAGGTTAGGCATATAACCCGAGAATAGAACGGCTGAGTTGACATCCTCCCTAATTAAGCTAGCCAGTGTAACGTCAGGAGGTAATAATAAGAGCCAGATCCAAGAAACACTACAGTCACCCTCAGTATCAAAGGAAGTTGACAAGTCGGACGTCTTAACAATCTCAAATATGAATTTGGGATAGATGACTCCCATCATAGAGTATCTCAAGTTCGACATCCTTCCTTAGGATGAAAGAGAAGCCAAAAGATTAATCAAAGAAGCTTAGAACTACACTCTAGTTCGAAACATAATCTACAAAAGAAGGATCTCCATACCTCTGCTAAGGTGTGTCCTGACCTCCAAGATTGAAGAAGTCCTAGATGAAATCCATGGTAGCATCTGTGAAAACCATCTGGGATTAAGATCACTAGCCAAAAAGGTGTTACGACCTGGTTTCTATTAGCCAACCTTGTAGAAAGACGCAGTCAACTTCGTAAAGAGATGTCTGCCTTGTCAACAACATGTAAATTTTCATTAGCACCTTTAGAAGAGATCATTAATGTTACCTCACCATGAACTTTTGCAAAATGGGATTTAGATCTGCTCGATCTATTTTCTCAAGCGCCCATATAAGTGAAATACCTCATAGTAGGGGTTGACTACTTTACCAAGTAGATTGAAACAAAATCACTGGCCTCTATCACAACTCAAAAAAGTCAAAAATTCTTGTACAAGAATATTATGGCAAGATTTGGAGTGCCATTTTCCATTACTACTGATAATGGCACCCAATTTACTGATTCAACATTTAGAAGCTTGGTAGCTAGTCTGAAAATCAAGTATCAGTTCACCTCAATTAAACATCCCCAAGCTAACAAACAAGCAGAAGCTACCAACAAAATCATATTGGCTGGGTTAAAATAGAGGCTATAGGAAGCAAAGGGGGCATGGCTCGAAGAGCTTCCTCAAATGCTCTGGGCATATAGAACGACTCCTTAATCTACAACAGGAGAGTCTCTAATCCGACTTGCATATACTATGGAAGCTATGATTCCCGTCAAAGTAAATGAATAAAGTCCAAGAGTGAGATTTTACGACAAAGTCAGAAATATCTAGGCACAGAAAGAAGAACTCGACGTCCTACTAGAAGTTTGAGAAAGAGTCCGGGTATGGGAAGAAGCTCTGAAATAAAGGATGACTACAAAGGTACAACAAGAAGGTTATCAGAAGGAACTTCGCCAAACTATCTCGTTTTGATCAGAAGTGATATTGGGGTACAGAAGTCAGACGAAGGAAAGCTAGCACCAAACTGGAAAGGGCCCTACAATATTATCGAGGTCCTAGGAAAAGGCTACAAGGTATTCGACTTAAGGGGCAACGAGCTGCCTAGGTGATGACATGCTTCCAATATAAAAAGATACTACAGCTAGAAAGCACATCTTACTCCCTGGTGTACTCTTAGTATAAAATATCAAAGATCTAACCCATTCACTAATATCAATAAAAGTGCATATTTTATCAAATTCTACGTTTTCTACATTTTTTTAAAGAGATGGCGCCAATTTATGCTCGACAAACTGCGAAAATCATGAGCCAACCTTGAAATAGTCGCTCGGATAAAGTGATAAGGTTTGATTTGGTGACCAATAGTTATGATACAACTTGATAATTAAAAACAACTCGAACTCATGAGTCAAGTAAAAAAAAAAAAAACCATATGCTCTAACTGATTTGTATCAAAACAACTCGTAAAGTAAGAAGAAGTGCAACTTGATTTAAACAAGTTGTGTTGATCGAATGGAACAAGTCGGTCATGTCTTCAATAAAACGGTTTGAGGAAGAACAAATCGTAAAATCTTAAAACTACTCACATCAAACGAGGCAAACAAGGTCATACCCCAATAACTACAAGTCTCATTCTTGAAATAGCATGTACTAAAACAAGTTGGTACAAATCCCAGTACCAAATAGGTGACCCATATAAAAATAGGTTGTACTCAAGTACACTACTCGGCTAACGATGACTGAAAATATACTAAGTTGAACAATTTGTACTTAAAACAAATTGCAAACTTGAATAGAAATAGCAAGTTAAACGAAATCAAATCAACAAACAACTACATGACTTGTACCTAGAACAAATTATGTAAACGAAGGGGAAGATCTCCAAACAACTCGGATAAAACAAGCTACAATCAACAACTAGATTTCTCAAAATATTACACTAAGAAAACAAAAAGCATATGTAGTACTAAATGACAGAAAAATAGCAAAAGCAACATTAAGGCAACATCAAGTAGAAACCCAAAAAAGGGAAAAAGTGTTCATCAAACTACTACAAAAGTTAATTGTTCAAAAGCCCCCAAACCGGGGATACCACTTTAGAAAAGGAAAAGTAAGAGGAAGGAGTATACTCGGTGGTAGCTTGATTACTGGCGACTTTAGATTGGGCATGATGACCTCAAGACCGGACTCTGGCGCTGCAACTACAGGTTCTGCAACCTTGGGCTCCAAGGTAGCATCGAAAACCCCTAACTCAGCCGGAGAAAGCCCGACCTCCACAGAAGAGCTTGACCCAGCCACGAAAGTCAGTGCCTTTAAGTTCTCAAAGACTGTGGCATCGTCATCATCTCCAGGAATCTCAATAATCTGCCTGTCGATAATCATCTTGTTAGAATGGACGATAGAAAGGTCAAGATCAAGAGCAAGAACTTGGACTTGAGCCTTCACGTTCTCCACAGCCTCGTCCAAGTCCTTAGTTGAGCCATCAACTAATTTTCGTATCTCTCCTTCAGTGCCTCAAATTCGTTGTTTAGATTTATCTTTTCTTGAAAGAGGCGGGTATTTCTAACCACAATTTTTTTTCTCTAAGAAAAATGCCTGAACACACCCCTACTCAGCCGACTTCACCTGCTCTCCCAACTTTTCAACATCTGATCACTAATTAGGGGGGGAGCTTCCTTCACCTTCTTCATTAAAGAAGTACAGAACGTGGTAGTTCAAATTCCTCCCTTCAACAACTGCTCTATATTTTTTAGAATGGCATCGTCATCCATACCAATTTTACTACCAGGAAGAACAAACTCTTCAGTAAAATCGAGCGCATCCAAGCAATACAGAAGAGAATTATTGGGAGAAGTCTTCCTCTTCCAACTTGAGTTACTGAAACCCCTTCTAGTACTCTCCCAAGCAATACAGAAGAGAATCCAAAGAGAGGGTGCAAGGCCATCAATATATCCAAAGTGGCCGAACCTATAGAGGAGGAAGAGGCAGTGATTTCCAGTGAGGAAGACCTCAATGGACGTCCACTGACCACTAAGGAGTTCCCTAATGAGGAACCAAAGGGATCTGGGGCTCATACAGAGACCATAGAGATTTCACTGAACTTACTGTTGCCATTCATGAGTTCTGATGAGTATTCTTCCTCTGAAGAGGATGAAGATATTGTTGAAGAGCAAGTTGCTCGGTATCTAGGAGCAATCATGAAGCTGAATGCCAAGTTATTTGGTAATGAGACTTGGGAGGATGAACCTCCATTGCTCATTAAGGAACTGAATACCTTGGTTCAGCAGAAATTACCTCAAAAGAAACCGGATCCCGGAAGATTCTTAATACCTTGTACCATAGGCACCATGACCTTTGAGAAGGCTCTGTGTGACCTGGGTCAGGTATAAACCTCATGCCACTCTCTGTAATGGAGAAACTAGGGATCTTTGAGGTACAAGCTGCAAGAATCTCACTAGAGATGGTAGATAAATCAATGAAACAGGCTTATGGACTTGTAGAAGATGTCTTAGTGAAGGTTAAAGGCCTTTACATCCCTGCTGACTTTATAATTCTAGACACTGGGAAGGATGAGGATAAATTCATCATCCTTGGAAGACCCTTCCTAGCCACAGCAAGGGCTGTGATTGATGTGGACAGAGGAGAGTTAGTCCTGCAACTGAATGAGGACTACCTTATGTTTAAGGCTCAAGGATCTTCCTCTGTAACCATGGAGAGGAAGCATGAAAAGCTTCTCTCAATACAGAGTCAAACAGAGCCCCCACACTCAACTTCTAAGTTTGGTGTTGGGAGGCCACCATTAAGCTCTGAGTCTCTGTGAAGCTCTCTGAGAGCTCACTGTCAAGCTATTGACATTAAAGAAGCGCTTATTGGGAGGCAACCCAATCTTATTTATCTATGTTAATTACTTTTCATTTCATTTTCCATTGTTATTTTATGTTTTCTTTAGGTTGATGATCATGTGGAGTCATAAAAACAGCTGCAAAATTAAAGTGGAATAAAAAACAGCATCAAAAATAGCACACCCTGGAGGACAGGCTTACTGGCATTTAAACGCCAGTAAGGATAGCAAAATGGGCGTTTAATGCCCATGCAGGCAGCATTTTGGGCGTTTAACGCCAGAAATGGCAGCATTCTGGGCATTCAGAAAAATGCCCAGTAAAGAAGTATTCCTGGCATTTAATGCCAGCCAAGGTATCTGGCTGGGCGTTAAACGCCCAAAGAGGCAGTCAAGTGAGCGTTAAACACCAGAATGGATAGCATTCTGGGCGTTTAACGCCAGAATGACACAAGGGAGTAATAAGTTTTCATAATTAATTGCATCATTCTTCTTCTACTCCCTTCTATCTTATTTTGCTCGAGGACGAGCAAAGCTTTTAAGTTTGGTGTGGAAAAGCTCAGCTTTTTGCTTTTCATAACCACTAATGGCACCTAAGGCCGGAGAAACCTCTAGGAAGAGAAGCAACAAAGGCAAGGAAGAGACATAGAGGAGCTCAAGAACTCCATTGGTTCTTCAAGAGGAAGAAGAAGCCACCATCACTAAGGTGGACCCGTTCTTTAATCTCCTTGTTTATTTTCTTTTTTGTTTTCGGTTTTTATGCTTTATGTTTTGACTATGTTTGTGTCTTCATTACATGATCATTAGTGTTTAGTGTCTATGTCTTAAAGCTATGAATGTTCCATGAATCTTTCACCTTTCTTAAATGAAAAATGTTTTCTGAAAAAGAAAAAGAAGTATATGAATTTCAAATTCTATCTTGAAAATAGTTTAATTATTTTGATGTGGTGGCAATACTTTTTGTTTTCTGAATGAATGCTTGAACAGTGCATATTTTTTAGAGTGAAGTTTATGAATGTTAAAATTGTTGGCTCTTGAAAGAATAATGAAAAAAGAGAAATGTTATTGATAATCTGAAAAATCATAAAATTGATTCTTGAAGCAAGAAAAAGCAGTGAAAAACACAAAGCTTGCGAAAAAAAATGGCGAAAAAAAAAAGAAAAAAGCAAGCAGAAAAAGCCAATAGCTCTTTAAACCAAAAGGCAAGAGCAAAACGCCAATAACCCTTTAAACTAAAAGGCAAGGGTAAAAAGGATCCAAGGCTTTGAGTATTAATGGATAGGAGGCCCAAAGGAATAAAATGCTGGCCTAAGCGGCTAAATAAAGTTGTCCCTAACCATGTACTTGTGTCATGAAGGTCCAAGTGAAAAGCTTGAGACTGAGTGGTTAAAGTCGTGATCCAAAGCAAAAAGAGTGTGCTTAAGAACTCTGGACACCTCTAACTGTGGACTCTAGCAAAGCTAAGTCACAATCTGAAAAGGTTCACCCAGTTATGTGTCTGTGGCATTTATGTATCCGGTGGTAATACTGAAAAACAAGATGCTTAGGGTCACGGCCAAGACTCATAAAGTAGATGTGTTCAAGAATCAACATACTAAACTAGGAGAATCAATAACACTATCTGAATTCTGAGTTCCTATGAATGCCAATCATTCTGAACTTCAAAGGATAAAGTGAGATGTCGAAATTGTTCAGAAGCAAAAAAGCTACTAGTCCCGCTCATCTAATTGGAACTAAGCTTCACTGATATTTTGAAATTTATTGTATATTCTCTTCTTTTTATCCTATTTTATTTTTGGTTGCTTGGAGACAAGCAACAATTTAAGTTTGGTGTTGCGATGAGCGGATATTTTATACCCTTTTTGGCATTGTTTTTATATAGTTTTTAGTATGTTTTAGTTACTTTTTATTATATTTTTATTAGTTTTTATGCAAAAATCACAATTCTGGACTTTACGATGAGTTTGTGTGTTTTTCTGTAATTTCAGGTATTTTCTGGCTGAAATTGAGGGAACTGAGCAAAAGTCTGATTCAGAGGCTGAAAAAGGACTGCAGATGCTGTTGGATTCTGACCCTCCTTCACTTGAAGTGGATTTTCTGGAGCTAAAGAAGTCCAATTGGCACGCTCTCAATTGCGTTGAAAAGTAGACATCTTGGACTTTTCAGCAATATATAATAGTCCATACTTTACCCGAGATTTGATGGCCCAAACTTGTGTTAAACGCTAGCCAGAGACCCTTTTCTGGCGTAAAACGCCGGAACTGGCACTAGAACTGGAGTTAAATGCCCAAACTGGCATCCAAGCTGGCGTTTAACTCTAGAAAAGACCTATGCACGTGTAAAGCTCAATGCTCAGCCCAAGCACACACCAAGTGGGCCCCAGAAGTGGATTTCTGCACTATCTGCACTTAGTTACTTATTTTTTATAATCCTTAGTAACTAGTTTAGTATAAATAGCACTTTTTACTATTGTATTCGCATCGATCTTGGGACCTTTTAATCTTATGCCATTTTTCACATTTCTAGGCTGGCCACACGGCCATGTCTAGACCTTTTTCTCTTATGTATTTTCTACAGTGGAGTTTCTACACCTCATAGATTAAGGTGCGGAGCTCTGCTGTTCATGAATTAATGCAAGTACTATTGTTTCTCTTTCAATTCACGCTTACTTCTTCTCCAAGATATACTCTCGTACTTAATTCAGTTAAGTCAGATTGAAGGGGTGACCCGTGACAATCACCCACTATCTTCGTTACTCGCTTAGCCAAGATCCGCGTGCCTGACAACCACAAGCGGTCTACATGATGTTCAACGTAGTCATTGGACGACAGGCGGAGTGTAGTCTCTTGGGTCTCTGATCCACGGATCTGACTTGCCTCTCCTAACAACAGAGCATTCGAATCCGTGAGATTAGAACCTTCGTGGTAGAGGCTAGAACCAATTGGCAGCATTCCTGAGATCTGGAAAGTCTAAACCTTGTCTGTGGTATTCCGAGTAGGATCTGGGACGGGATGACTGTGACGAGTTTCAAACTCACGAATGTTGGACGCAGTGACAGTGTGCAAAAGGATAGAGAGATCCTATTCCGACACAAGTGAGAACCGACAAATGATTAGCCGTATGGTAGCTGTGCCTGGTATTTTTCATCCGAGACGAGAAATCCGACAGTTGATTAGCCGTACAGAAACCGTACCTGAACCATTTTCACTGAGAGGACGGATGGTAGCCATTGACAACGGTGATCCACTAACATACAGCTTGCCATGGAAGGGAGGACGCATGATTGGATAAAGACAATAGGAAAGCAGAGGTTCAGAAGCAACAAAGCATCTCCAAACGCTTATCTGAAATTTCCACCAATGAATTACATAAGTATCTTTATTTTAATTTACGTTTTATTTATCTTTCAATTATCAAAACTCATAACCAATTAAATCCGCCTGACTAAGATTTACAGGATGACCATAGCTTGCTTCAAGTAGGCAATCTCCGTGGGATCGACCTTTACTCGCGTAAGGTTTTATTACTTGGACGACCTAGTGCACTTGCTGGTTAGTTGTGCGGAATTGCAAATGTGTGATTGCAATTCCGTGCACCAATAAGCCTATGAACAACCTTCACTAATAATTTTATATTTAGTTGATAGTAGAATAATATTAAATCATTTTTAAAACATTTAGTATAAAAATAAGATGAAAAAAATTAGGAATTATTTTCATCTTTCTAAATATTTGAGACAAAATTAAAATTTTACCTATATAAATTATAATTTTTTATGTAAAAATTTCACAGCAAAAGCATGTTGAAATTAAAATCTCTTTTTTAATCAAATAGAAAGTTTCAATATCTTAAACTATGTATACAAATTTGTTATTTTACAATTATATAAAAAAATTAAAAAATAATTTTCATAATTAGAAAAACACATTTCATTAATTTACAATTATATAAAAACATACGAAAAATATTTTTTTGAGAACAATAAAAAAACGACTGAACGTATCTCCTTTTTGAATTTAATCAATCGAAAATCTCTCGTATAATTTACTAAAAAGTCTTTCACATTGAAACCTTAATCATAATTCATCCAAAACACAAGGAAAAGGTTCTGCTACTACGCTGCAATTTATAAATTTATGGTGAATCTCAAATCTTTCTTCGTCTCAAAATTTGCTAAATCTATGCTTTTATTATTACAATCATTATGATTCTTATTTTTGTTTTGTATAAATAGTAAAAGAAAAGTCAGTTAAATTTTGATGATTTTATCGTGCAATTGACAAAAGAGAAACAACAAAACATAATAGATAGACAAATGTACAATTAATGGTAATAAAAAAGATAGAATATGATAACGATGAGAGGATATAATAAAAATATACTTTAATACTTTTAAAAGAATAATAAAATTAAAGATAATTTAAAATATTAAATATATAATGTTTAAAAAAAAAAATATTTTTTATTTACTAGAATTATGTATATATATAAAAAGTGTTTGGTATAATTTTTTTTATATTTGTTTTAAATTAAATAAGATTAAAAAAATAAATAAAATTAATAATATTTATAAATAATTACATTGTAAATATTATTTGTAAATCTTTATTTTAATTTTGTTACCTACTAACAACATAATGATTCCTTTTTATCATACCTAATTTAATTTAAATTTTATTTATTTTATATATTTTAGATGTTAAATAATTTATGAAATTTTTATTTTTAAATAATTTATTATTTTTATTTTTTTAATTATTAATATAAAATTTATAATTTTTTAAAAATATAAAAATTAATCTCTTAAACGAAATAAAAAAGCATGCCTTTTGAGCCGCTAGTTTATATAAAAATAAAATTATTGGGTGGGAAGAGAGATTTCTGAACGGTGACTCGAATAAATTTTCCTACAAGTGTCGTAACAGCAGCTCACAAAATTTATGAGTTAATAGTCAAATTAGTTCCTGAAAAACGAGACCTTCTGTAAATTCGTCTCTGAAATATTTTATAAATCAAATTGTTACTTCAAATGAGTAAATCATATTTATCCTTCAATTACTCTAATTACAATTTTCGTCAACGATTGATAATATAAAATGTTAACTAATAACATACATGACCCCTAACATATCCAATTGGACTATGTTTATGGAAATCTATCATTTTAGTCACTAGGTCATATTGAAAATAGAATTTTTGTAATTGAAAAAAATAACTAAATTGATAAATTTTCATAAACATATTTGGTCAATGTTCAATTAGACATGTCAGGTATTATATATGTTGTAGATTAACATTTTATATCATCAATCTTTAAAGGAAACTATCAATGGAGTGACCGAGAACAAATATGATTAAATTTTAATCTTTGATGGACAAGACGAATTTAAATAATGTCTTTTTTTCACAGGGACTACTATTAACCTCGAAATTTATGTTGTTCACTAAATTTTTAGTTGAACTGCGTTTTATAACCTTGCTATATGTACCTTAAATTTGTTTACACTGGAAAAAATGTTGAGAATCTTTTAAACAATTATGCACAATGACAATAATAAAAAGAGGACTTCAAGAATGTTTTGAGAGAGAAAAAAAAGTAGGTTAAAAGAGAAAAAGGTAAATGAATATATGGTAGAGGTGTACAAATAAAGATTACAAAAAGTAAATGAATATAAGGTAACTAATTCACATGATTTATCAGTTATAGGAATGAAGTATAAGTACTGGTATTTCCCAAATTGTGTCTTTCAACAACAGTAAAAATTCAAGTTGAATACATCATTGCATCACAGCAACTCACAGATCGCATCTTGAGAATTGAGAAATATTGAAACCAAACCACTTGCATTTTGAATGATTAGTTGCGTCAGAAAATCACTCCGGCAGATATTGTCTTGATACAAGACTCGGAAAAATATCACATTTAATCACCGAGTTCCATAATAATCTTTAATAAGAAATTTGATCCTAATGAAACTACAGGCTCCTAAAAATTACTGAATAAATAAATTTACAATGTTTCCAGAAGGAACAATAGATAAGGCAGGAGTTCTAGTACCAGTACCAAATGATTCTTGCTCCAATTCCTGGAGTGAATGAACAAAACTATTAGAAAAGATAAAACAAAATAGTATTAGATTCTCGTGTTATCAAAAGTTGAAGATAACTCTCATCAACACAAAACTCCCTTCACCACCTCTCTTTTGACCTGGACCTGTAATTAAACAAATAACAGCATTTAAAATGACTTCTCAGACCAAAAGTGAAATAATTTAGTAAGAATAAAAGGTTAGAATAAACAAAATTGAATTGAAGCCATTGTCAACTCTCTGTATAATTTAATAAAGTAATCAAGAATTCTTCTTCATAAATATAGTGTACAGAGACTTTAAATGGATGGGATCTTGTTGAAAGTTGTAGAGTTACACATGTCAACAAGAAACATTAAAGGATCAATTTCCTATGTAAAGAAACGGTAATATGCAGATTGCCGACAAGATATTTCAGTTCTGCAATACCAATATCAATTAGACAAAATGCATTCAAAACAAACCTGCCAGCCAAAAAGAAAAATGGAACAAAACAAAAGGCAGGAAGGGAATGTGTTGGGTTTAAGCTTGATCCAAAGTAAATGTCACACTATGCTGAAAATATAGGGGTAGTTCCTAGCAGAAAATTTATTTTTTATCTGACTATTTTAACAATCCCACTACATCTACACCCTTTATTATAATTATTATTTTTTATACCAGCATTTTCTTAACAAACAACATGCATTTTCTTTATTAATTAACATCAACCGTTTGGTGTATGAATAGTGTTAATCGTATGAATAGTGTAAGAAGAGCCTTTTACATCAAAGTTTGATGAAAATCAAATTTAGCTTCTACCATCAGGCATAAATTGCAGAAGGAACAAGCAAATTTTTACTAGGAGGGGCAAGAATGGAGAGATAAAATCATAAAATATGAGACAATGCACAGAGTAATCTCACCTATCTAAGTCTCTGCTATTCTGAAACCATCCTCTGTCCCTGCTACCTTGAAATGGTCCTCTGTCCTCGTTAGAACGTAATGGTCTTCTGTCCTCGTTAGAACGTAACGGTCCTCTGCCCTCATTAGAACGTGGCCACATATCTCCTGTGCCACGGGATCGAGGTCTGTCTGCAGAATCAACACTTCTAGAATCCTCAAACGTGCCAGATTGAGAAGGCGGTCTATCAGGAAAACCAGTAGTCCTTCCTATTGCCGAGCCTGGACCTTCAATGGCTTTTTGCCCAAATCGAATTTTGTTATCTAAATCACGGGTAAGAATTTCCAGCTCCCTTTCTTTCTGAAGTAACATTGATTCTTTATTGGTTGTGTCTACTTCATCACTAGAAATCTTATTTGAATTTGCTTCAGACTCTTTCCCAAGTTCCTTCTTCAAGTTATCAATTTCTTCTTTCAGCAATTTTTCCTCGGTTGTTTCTGGCCTGAAATGTCCCATCAGAAATTAAGAAGACAATAATATGTGCAAAAAGATCAGAAAAATCACAAAACTTAGAACATAAACTGTATAATTATAATAAGGACAAGAAACATTTATCACGTCTTTAAAAAAGTTAATAAATTTACTAAAATTATAAGCAATCCTACATTCCAAACATACATTTTTTTTTTCTATTTTTCCAAGTCAATTCAGTCTAAAACAACAGCCATTCATATTCTTGACAATGTGAACCAAAAGTAAACTATCTTGTCACATATTACATAATTCACATTAATTAGAGTACTAGACTACTGAACAGGCTAGCAAGAATCACACCTATTTAGAAACTGAGTGAAGGCAGAAGAAAAAAAAATAGAGGGGAAAAGAAAAAATGACAGGAATTTATCTTAACACCTAAGTAGGCAGTTCATCGCCAAAATAAGTGAAAAAACAACTTACTTCAACTGATTTAGTCAATAAGGTAGCGTTTGGAAGAGAGACAGAGACTAAGAGTCTGAGACTGAGAGACAGAGACTGAAATAAGTCTCAGTATTGTGTTTGGTATAAAGTGGGAGACAGAGATTGAAATAAGAATGAAGCTCTAATTTAATTTGCATAAAGGGTAAAGTTGGAATTAATTAATTAAAATAGGGGTATTTTAGTTATAAAATGTTATTAAAGTTTCAGTCTCCATTCCCAAAAATTTCAGTCTCCTGTATCCCCACATTTTGGAGGTACTGAAATTTTAGAAATAGAGATTGAAATTTTAGTACCAGTTTCTGAGCCAACAAACATTGATACTAAATCCCAATCTCCCAGTCTCCGTCCCAGTATCTCAAAACAAACGCTACCTAAGATAACAAGGCTGCAAAAAGATCTAACACCACTAGTGTTTAAAAACCCAACAACTTGAAACCGAATTTAACTTACAATTTGTATAACATTAAACTATTACCTTATTTTCATAACCACCTATACATTTTCACATATACAACTGGCTCTTGCAAAACTAATTAGGAGATACATTAACTACTTCCTTTGCCAATATGTAAATAGCAACAAGATTACTTTCCCTAAACAAAGTACACTATACAAAATGAAACCTCTCACTACGCAAATAACGAAACCCTCATTCGTATATTGTTCCAATTAGTTTCCAATGGCATAGAATCATCAACTTCAATTGCTTCACTCATAGTTACCAAATTTGTGAATTGTAGCATGAGTCACTTTTCAAGTTTTGAATCATAAATCATAGGAAAAATATCAATAGAAACTTTTGTATATAAATTTTCCTGCTTCAAATATAAACTAAACACTTAAAACATAATGAGTAACTTTATGACATGAATGAAATAAAACCAGAAAGCTTAAACCAGAAGAATAATAAAAAAGGCAGCAAGCATTCTACATTAAGCAGGTCTGGCAAAGGTCCGCACCTAAATGATGTAATGTCAGCAGCATTTAATTCCACGATTTCAACCCTTAATCTTGAGATAAACAACTCAAAAGAAAATGACAAGAAAGATATCAACTACATGTTATCCTACTAGGACAGGACTGCCATATAGATATGCTATACTGCCCTCTCAAAAACTCATATTTTTGTACCAAGAAACAGTAACTAGCTTTCGACATGAAAAACAGGGCACCAAAACATCCATCAACAGAACTATAAAAGGAAGACAATCTTGAAGAAGAGAACAAAGGTAGTCATTCCAACAAACTGAAAGACAGGACCAGCGTTGACATGTCTACTGTTAATTGTTAAACATCAATTTGCATAAAGGAATTTACATAAGTGGAAGTCATGTTATACAAGCACAACTCAGTCAATATGATCAGTGTTATATTCAAATAGCTGGGACAACCAATCAAATCGCCTACTGTGAATTCACTAATCAAATCATATGTAGAAGGGCTGTAGCAACTATGGATACAGCCCATGCCAAGACTTGTAGCCAGCAAAAGGAAATTCAAGTGTTATCGCAACAATGCATCATAAATTCATAACGCTCAAATGGTAACAAAACAATATCACTATCAAAAACATGCACAAACAAACAAAACAGCATGACAGACCTATCAAAACGGCGATGCTCCAATTCAAGATCAATCTTCTTCCAATCCATTCCCTTCTCCTCCAGCAAAACCTCCCTAGGCTTGGCATCCCCAAAGGGATTCACCTTCGGCTTCACCTGCAACCCGGCAGGCCCCTCGGAGCAACTCGATTGCGCGCTGGAGGGCCTGCTGGAGTGTGCACTTATAGGCCTCTTTGATTCAATCTCCGAATCGAGCTTCTTCCAATCCAATCCCTTCTCCGCCAAAACCTCCTCCCTTGGCCTCGCTGCGCCAAAAGGGTTCGGCTTGTTCGTCTTCACCACTGCCTCCATTTCGTTCACGGAACCGTTGCCTTGCGGCGGGTCCAGCACCAATATCGGCCGCTCCCGATCGCTGTCACGTAAGTCACGTGTGTCACGCTTGCCACGTGTCCAGCGATCAGGCTCTGGACCTGAATCGCGGAACCCAGAACCAAACGTGGAAGATCTAACAGGAAGAGACTTCTTACCAGCCATCCAATTATCCACTTCATCCGCCCTAGAACCACCAACACCACCATCTCCATTGCCACCACTACTGCCACCTCCACCGCCGAGAGAGCCGTACCGGTTTTGCCGACCGGAATCGAATGCCGGAACCGGTTTCTTCAACGAAGCCCAATTGTCCACCTCGTCGGCCCTCGAAGGTTGATCGAAATCCGAAACCCTAGAACGAGGACCGCCCCTGCGCTCTTCATCGAAATCGCCATAGGATCTCCTCCCTCCGCCCCAGGAACCGTCGCCGTCGTTACGGTCCAGACCTCGGCCAGGCGGCGGGACAGAGCGGCCGCCTCCGTAGTTAGAAAACCCGCGGCCGTACTGCATTTCCTCGGCGGAGCGTTCCTTAGGCCCTGTCGGGAGGCGGAGCATCTCGTCTGGCGTTAAGCCCCTCTGCTCCCTCGCGAATCCCCCGCCACCACCACCGCTGCCGGCGGAGTTGTTGAACTCCATGAGCGACATCTTCTTCTTCTTGGGCTTGGTGCTCACGGCCTCCTTCAGGCTCGGGAAGTCAAACGATCTGGCGTCTCCACTACCTCCGGCAATGGCCGCGGCGGCCGCAGCCTCCTGCTCCTCCTCCTCTGCTCGCTCAGCATCGGCGGCCCACGCGCCTATGTTACTCCTTCTTGTTGACATTTTGCGATCGGAAGGCAAACTCAATAACAATAGACAGAGATAGAAATAGAAAAGAGAAATAGAAACAGGTATAGTTTAATGGTTATTCGGGGCTCCGTTGATGGAGCCGGAGCTCCGAGAACATGCGAAACCGAAGACGAGAAGAATAAGAAGAAGTTGATGAGAGGTTAGAGATACAGTTCGCTGGGAAACGGAATGAAAAAAATGGAACGTTGTGTTGTATGTGTTGTTTGCTGTGTGCTGTGTCATGTATGTATGTATGTATGTATGTGTAATGTCTAACGTGTTTGTCAGGGGCTTCTGTTCTCGGGAGGGCGATAGCCTCACGCGCGTATATTTAAGTTAAACCACGCGTCTTAAAAGAGAGGTTTGTATTGGTCGATGCCTTTCACAAGTGTCCGAGAGCGGAGAGTGGTTTTACAAGTACGGGTAAAGTACTAATTTGGTTCCCTACGTTTGGGGTGAATTCTGTTTTAGTCCCTAACGTTTAATCGGTTCTATTTAAATCTAAAAAAGTTTTGATTTGTATCAATCAGGTCCTGCCGTTAAGTGGATGTCAATTTTCTAATGTCGTTTCCGACGTGGCAAGGGAGAGGGGACAGTGGTTAATAGACGTGTAATCCTTCCCGCCTTTGGACAGAACGTATGTTACCCTAACTCTTCTTCTTCTTCTTGTGAAGCACGAAACGATAACCAAAGGCAACAAACCCTACCGATCGTCACTGAAGGGTTGCGATTCGCAGCCAGAGAAGTGACATTGTCCTTCGGTAACGTTAAAAGTCCACAGCAGCAGTTAGTTTGAAACCCTTGCTTTCTGGAAGAATATCGTATCAGGTATTCCGTTATCAAATCTTCTCAATCCATTTGGTTTTCATCATCTTAATGCATGTTGATATGTAATGATGCACGTTGATGTGTGATTGTTTTGTTTTATAGTTTCATATTCGTTTCCTGTTTTGGTTTGGAAGTTTTTATTTTGCCCTAGTGATTGCATTTATGCATTTCTGTTGCTCTTGATCAATGTGAGAATTTTATGAAGTCTACTGTGTTTGTCTAACAGATTGTTCGAAAAATGAGTTATTTTAGTGTGAAGATACACCATGGGGGGAAGTTTGGGTTTGATGGTGAACCTTTACACTATGTGGGGGGGGGGGGGTGAGACTTCCATAGTGGACTACTGTGATGAAGATAGGTGGAGTAGGTTTGAGGCTATGGAGATAGTGGTCGAACAGGGATATGCGGCAGAAAACATTGCTGCAATGTGGTATAAGTCTCTGAAAGATGAAACCGATGTAGGACTGAGGATGCTTCACACAGACCAGGATACAATGGACATGGCCAGAATTGGAATGAGGGACAACATGGTGGAGCTTTTTGTTGTTCACAAAGATGGTGCTACAACTAGGAAAGGCTGCACCATTGAGGAAGTTGAAGACATAGATGCTGGTGAGGCTGCTGCACCCACTGCAGGCACTGTTGGGCCTGATCCAATTGTGCTCCACAAGGCCCAATTATTTGCTCAGCCCAAGGTGGGTAAGAAGTCCACGGTTGTGAAAGAAGCCCAGAATGATATGTTGGAGGATGATGATGAAGAGAGGTCAGATTTTTCAGGTGATGATGAATCTGAGGATGATGACTACCAGCCAGGAAATGATGATGAGGGAGACAGTGATGAACAGTGGAGTGAAAACAGTTATGGAGATAGTGATCTAGAGGTTGCATTCGATGACAGCGATGATGATTGGAATGGTGATGGGAGTTTGTATGATGTTGAAGTCACAACCACGAAAGATTCCCAAAAGCTGAAACAGAGTGTTCCAAGTGGGAGAGTAGAAGGAGAATTTAGTGGCAGTGTTAATAAGGGTAAGGAGAAAGTGGTGGCTGCTGGACTAAGGGATGAAGATAATGGGTATGAGAGTGAGGAGTTGTGGGATGTCCCTATAAGTGATGATGAAGGGGATCCCTTGTCGAGGAAGTACCCGTTGTATAAGAGTTTGAAGAATATGAAGGAGTATAAATGGGAGGTTGGGACATTGTACGTAGATAGGAATGCTTTTAAGGAATGTGTAACTAGCTATGCTGTGCACAGTGGCAGAGGAATATGGTTCTCAAAGTGTGATAGCCGTAGGTGCAAAGCTGTTTGCAAAGAAGGTTGCAAGTGGTTTGCTTACTGTAATAAGATGAAGAGAGAGGATACATGGCAATTGACCAGCTGTTACAAGAAGCACACATGCAGTAAGGCAACCAAGATTGGTATCATGAGTTCTCAGTGGCTGAGTAAGGCTTTTATGAAGAAGATCTGTGAGAACCCTAAAATCAAGTTGAGAACTTTGATAAAGAAGGCTCATAGCAAGTGGAATGTTGATCTCACAATGACCAAAGCTGCTAGAGTGAAGCAGCAAGCCTTGGATGAGATTAATGGTACTTATGGAGAGCAATATAGAAGGATTCATGACTATGCTGCGGAGTTACTGAGGTCAAATCCGGGTTCCACTGTTCAGATACAAGTGGAGAGACCTCCTGAATTTCAATTGGAGACACCAATTCCTGGTGTGGACATGAGACCATGATTTGAGAGGATCTATATCTGTTTAGATACTTGCAAACGGAGTTTCATGGTGTGCAGACCCATGATCGGCCTTGATGGATGCTTTATCAAGACTCCATATGGGGGTCAACTTCTAACAGCCATTGGATAGGACCCCAATGATCAGATTTTGCCAATTGCCTATGCTGTTGTTGAAGCAGAGACAAAAGACTCGTGGAGATGGTTTTTGCTGAATCTGTGTGACGATTTGGGAGTTGATAAGATCAGATGGTGTACATTCATGAGCGACCAGCAAAAGGTATCTCTCAATCTAAGCAGTACTCAACTACTTGTCTAATTAATTCTGTCTTTAATTCATGTTGTGCTGTTATTGACTGGTGCTTTTTTTAAATTCTGCTTCTAAGAAATTGATCCCTACCTTTGATGAGTTGCTGCCTGGCATAGACCACAGATTTTGTGTCAGGCACTTATATAGCAATTTCAGAAAAAGGTTCCCAGGTGTTCAGCTAAATATGATGTTGTGGAAGGCTGCAAAGGCAACCTATGTCCAGGAGTGGGAGCGAAGGATGAAGGAGATTCAGCTGATTGATCAAGGCGCTTATAATCATCTCATGGAGATCCCTGCCAAGTATTGGAGCAAGTCCAGGTTTAATTATTTTCCTAGAGTTGATACACTTGTAAACAACATGTGTGAGTGTTTTAACTCTGTTATTGTAGAGGCTAGAGAAAAAACCCATTGTGTCTATGTTAGAAGATATTAAGGTTTATATAATGAATAGGTGGGCTGACAACAGACAAAGTATAGTTACATATGCTGGAGAAATTTTGCCAAAAATAAACAAAAAAATTGAAAGAGAGTTTGATAAGGGTGGGGAATGGTTAGCCATATATGTGGGTAGGGACAAGTATGAGGTGTCTAGCAGCCAGGGGAATAGAGATAAATTTGTTGTGGACTTAAACTTACATGAGTGCTCCTGTAGAAAGTTTCAACTAACAGGTTACCCTTGTGAGCATGCCATGAGTTACATTAGGAAAATGTGTTTGGATGTTAAGAACTATGTGAACAAGTGCTACAGGAAGGAGACCTATGTGGCCTGCTATCAACATGTAATATACCCAGTAAATGGACCAAATCTCTGGGCTCGGACTGAGAATAATGATGTGCTGCCACCAGTGTTTAGGAAACCAATAGGGCGCCCAAAACTAAGCCGGAACAAGACTGGTGACGAGCCACACAACAATGGACCACTTGCTAAAATATCCAGGACTGGACAACAACAAAAATATTCCTATTGTTTTGCACTTGGTCACAACAAAAGAACCTGCCCTAGAAAACGTAAGGTGGAGGCGTCAGCAAAAAAGGTAAAGTTGTTGTTGTCAATTTGAACAAAATTCGTTATATGTGATTGTTGTTACTGTCTAATGAACCCAATTTGTTGAACCCAATCCCCTGATGTCACTGTTTATTGTTGCTGTTTATAGAATACAGCAGCTCCACAAGCCAAGAAAGGTGCTGGCACAACTAGGACTCTAAACCCCAGCAAGATTCCAGCCAAGACAACAACACAACCAGCAACAAAACTTCAGCCAAAGAGAAAGAGCAATACACAAGTTGGAGAGAGCCAAGAGTCACAAACATCCTCCAAGAGACCTAGATGCAGCAGCAGCGCCAGTCAACCCTAGCCATCGACAGTAACAGTCACTAGCCCATCAAGGAGGACCCTGAAGTTCATGGCAAAAACACCACCTAGGGCCTGGAAATCATTGGGATGAAGAACATAGTAGATTTTAGTGTTTTTTTTCTTTTTTTGTAATGAAAGTGGCAATGACCAAGGGCTAATATCCCTGTGATACTTTAGACACCCTACTTTAAGACTACTACTTTCATGTTGATCTGTTTTTTGTTGTTATCTTCTCATGGTTATATTTAAGACTTGTTTGGATATTGCAATGGCTAAGAGAAGCTACTTTAAGACTTCTCCATTATCTAATGATTTAAATAAATTTTCAGCAGCATAGTTATGTGAATTGGCAAATTAAGCCCTCTATTTATTGGTAGATCAAACTGAAATAAACTTTTACAGATGAGAATAATGCATGTCAAAATACAGGAACTCAGCTTTTCATTTCACTCAAAAACTTGATCATGTTTACAACAAAGAAAGTTACACATACAACTTCCAAAAAATTTCAACTAACACATCACTGTTATCACCCTAATTGTATGTCAATTTTTTCAATCCCCTAAATAATGCACATTCCCTCCAAACTAGGGATAACAACAGCAAAGCAAACAAACATAACTGCTAACCCCCTAAACCCCAACTAAGTCGATCATATAGCAGCAGCCCAGCCATTGTCCATCCAAGAATTCCAATAGCAAGTGCCAATGCAAATTTCCTTTTAGCTTTCTGCAGTTCTTGTTTCAACGAACTTGCTTTGTGGTATGCGAAATTGTGATCATCAACAATGGCGCCAAAGGACTTGGAGCTCTTAAATGTGAATCACACTTTGTCACAATTCCGCACAACTAACCAGCAAGTGCACTGGGTCGTCCAAGTAATACCTTACGTGAGTAAGGGTCGATCCCACGGAGACTGTCGGCTTGAAGCAAGCTATGGTCACCTTGTAAATCTCAGTCAGGCTAATTTAGATGGTGATGGAGAATTGATAATTAAAAGATAAATAAAACATAAAATAAAAATAGAGATACTTATGTAATTCTTTGGTTGGAATTTCAGATAAGCGTATGAAGATGCTTTGTTCTTCCTGAACCTCTGCTTTCCTATTGCCTTCTTCCAATCATTCATACTCCTTTCCATGGCAAGCTTTATGTTGGGCATCACCGTTGTCAATGGCTACTTCCCGTCCTCTCAGTGAAAACATTCCAAATGCGTTGTCACCGCAAGGCTAATCATCTGTCGGTTCTCGATCATGTTGGAATAGGATCCATTGATCCTTTTGCGTCTGTCACACGCCCAACAATCGCGAGTTTAAAGCTCGTCACAGTCATCCCTTCCTAGATCCTACTCAGAATACCACAGACAAGGTTTAGAAGTTCCAGATCTCAGGAATGGCCGCCAATAATTCTAGCCTATACCACGAAGGTTCCAATCTTAGATTAGAAACCCAAGAGATACACATTCAAGCTTGTTTGCATGTAGAACGGAAGTGGTTGTCAGTCACGCGTTCATGGGTGAGAATGGTGATGAGTGTCACATAATCATCACATTCTTCATGTTCTTGGGTGCGAATGAATATCTTGGAGAAGAAATAGACTTGAGTTGAATAGAAAAACAATAGTACTTGTATTAATTCATGAAGAACAGCAGAGCTCTACACCTTAATCTATGGTGTGTAGAAACTCCACCATTGAAAATACATAAGAACAAAAGGTCCAGGCATGGCCGTGAGGCCAGCCCCCAAACGTGAAAAGGTGTATGAAAGTATGAGTAAAAGATCGATGAAAATACAATAGCAAAAGGTCCTATTTATAGAAAACTAGTAGCCTAGGGTTACAGAAATAGGTAATTAATGCAGAAATCTTCTTCCGGGCCCACTTGGTGTCTGCTTAGGTTGAGCATTGAAGCTTCCATGTGTAGAGAATTTTCTTGGAGTTAAATGCCAGCTTTTGTGCCAGTTTGGGCGTTTAACTCCAGCTTTTGTGCCAGTTTTGGAGTTAAACGCCAGAATTCTTGAGCTGACTTGGAACGCCGATTTGGGCCATCAAATCTCGGGCAAAGCATAAACTATTATATATTGATGGAAAGCCCAGGATGTCTACTTTCCAATTCAATTAAGAGCGCACCAATTAGGCTTCTGTAGCTCCAGAAAATTCACTTCGAGTGCAGGGAGGTCAGAATCCAACAGCATCTGCAGTCCTTTTTCAGCCTCTGAATCAGATTTTTGCTCAGGTCCCTCAATTTCAGCCAGAAAATACCTGAAATCATAGAAAAACACACAAAATCATAGTAAAGTCCAGAATTGTGACTTTTATTTAAAAACTAATAAAAATATAATAAAAACTAACTAAAATATACTAAAAACATACTAAAAACAATGCCAAAAAGCGTATAAATTATCCGCTCATCACAACACTAAACTTAAATTGTTGCTTGTCCCCAAGCAACTGAAAATCAAATAGGATAAAAAGAAGAGAATATACAATTAATTCCAAAAACATCTATAAAGATCAGTATTAATTAGATGAGCGGGACTTTTAGCTTTTTGCTTCTGAACAGTTTCGGCATCTCACTTTATTCCTTGAAGTTCAGAATGATTGGCATCTATAGGAACTCAGAATCCAGATAGTGTTATTGATTCTCCTAGTTAAGTATGTTGATTCTTGAACACAGCTACTTTATGAGTCTTGGTCGTGGCCCTAAGCACTTTGTTTTCCAGTATTACCACCGGATACATATGTGCCACAGACACAAAACTGGGTGAACCTTTTCAGATTGTGACTCAGCTTTGCTAGAGTTCCCAATTAGAGGTGTCCAGGGTTCTTAAGCACACTCTTCTTTTTGCTTTGGACCTCGACTTTAACCGCTCAGTCTCAAGTTTTCACTTGACACCTTCACGCCACAAGCACATGATTAGGGACAACTTGGTTTAGCCGCTTAGGCCAGGATTTTATTCCTGTGGGCCGTCCTATCCACTGATGCTCAAAGTCTTGGATCCTTTTTATCACCCTTGCCTTTTGGTTTAAAGGGGTATTGGCTTTTTCTGCTTGCTTTTCTTTTTCTTTCTTTTTATTTTCTCTTTTTTTTCGCCTCTTTTTTTTCTGCAAGCTTTTCACTGCTTTTTCTTGCTTCAAGAATCAATTTTATAATTTTTCAGATCATCAGATAACATTTCTCCTTTTCCCATCATTCTTTCAAGAACCAACAATTTTAACATTCATAAACAATCAAATTCAAAAATATGCATTATTCAAGCATTCATTCAGAAAAACAATAGTATTGGCACCACATCAAAATAATTAATCTGTTATAAAATTCGAAATTCATGCACTTCTTTTTCTTTTTCAATTAAAAACATTTTTCATTTAAGAAAGGTGATGGATTCATTTTCATAGTTTTAAGGCATAGACACTTAGACACTAGTGATCATGTAATAAAGACACAAATATAGACAAACATAGAGCACAATTTTCAAAAAACAGAAAAATAAAGAACAAGGAAATTAAAGAACAGGTCCACCTTAGTGATGGCGGCTTGTTCTTCCTCTTGAAGATCTTATGGAGTGTTTGAGCTCCTCAATGTCTCTTCCTTGCCTTTGTTGCTCCTCTCTCATGGTTCTTTGGTCTTCTCTAATTTCATGGAGGAGGATGGAATGCTCTTGGTGCTCCACCCTTAGTTGTCCCATGTTGAAACTTAATTCTCCTAGGGAGGTGTTGATTTGCTCCCAATAGTTTTGTGGAGGAAAATGCATCCCTTGAGGCATCTCAGGGATTTCATGAGGGGTTTCCTCATGCTCCTGTCCATGAGTGGGATCTCTTGTTTGCTCCATCTTTTTCTTAGTGATGGGCTTGTCCTCATTAATGAGGATGTCTTCCTCTATGTCAATTCCAGCTGAATTGCAGAGGTGACAGATGAGATGAGGGAAGGCTAACCTTGCCATAGTAGAGGACTTGTCTGCCACCTTGTAGAGTTCTTGGGATATAACCTCATGAACTTCTACTTCCTCTCTAGTCATGATGCTATGAATCATGATAGCCCGGTCTATAGTAACTTCAGACCGGTTGCTAGTGGGAATGATTGAGCGTTGGATGAACTCCAACCATCCCCTAGCCACAGGCTTGAGGTCATGCCTTCTTAGTTGAATCTGCTTTCCTCTTGAATCACTCTTTCATTGAGCGCCCTCTTCACAGATGTCCATGAGGACTTGGTCCAACCTTTGATCAAAGTTGACCCTTCTAGTGTATGGTGTGCATCTCCTTGCATCATAGGCAAATTGAATGCCAACCTTACATTTTTTGGACTGAAATCTAAGTATTTCCCTCGGAACATTGTAAGCCAATTCTTAGGGTCCGTGTTCACACTTTGATCATGGTTCTTGGTGATCCATGCATTGGCATAGAACTCTTGAACCATTAAGATTCTGACTTGTTGAATGGGGTTGGTGAGAACTTTTCAACCTCTTCTTCGAATCTCATGTCAGATCTCCGGATATTCGCCCTTTTTGAGCTTAAAAGGGACCTCGGAGATCACCTTCTTCTTGGCCACAACTTCATAGAAGTGGTCTTGATGCACCCTTGAGAGGAATCTCTCCATCTCCCATGACTCGGAGGTGGAAACTTTTGCCTTCCCTTTCCTCTTTCTAGAGGTTTCTCCGGTCTTTGGTGCCATTAATGGTTATGGAAAAACAAAAAAGCTTTAGCTTTTACCACACCAAACTTAGAAGGTTGCTTGTCTTTGAGCAAAAGAAGAAAGAAGAGAGTAGAAGAAGAAGAAATAGAGGAGATGGAGTGGGCTTTGTGTTTCGGCTAAGGGGGATAGGTAGTGTGTATGTTGTGTGAAAATGAAGGAGTGAAGAGGAGTTTATACAGGAGTGGAGAGGGGGGTATGGTTCGGCCTTTATGGGTGGGTTTGGGTGGGAAAGTGGTTTGAATTTGAATGGTGAGGTAGGTGGGGTTTTATGAAGGATGGATGTGAGTGGTGAAGAGAATGATGGGATTTGATAGATGAGGGGTTTTTGGGGAAGAGGTATTGAGGTGATTGGTGAATGGGTGAAGAAGAAGATAGAGAGAGGTGGGGTAGGTGGGGATCCTGTGGGGTCCACAGATCCTGAGGTGTCAAGGATTTCTCATCCCTGCACCATGTGGCATGCAAAACGCCCCTTGCTGCCAATCCTGGCGTTAAACGCCAGGCTGCTGCCCATTTCTGGCGTTTAACGCCAGCTTCTTGTCCATTCCTGGTGTTAAACGCCAGTCTGGTGCCCATTTCTGGTGTTAAACGCTCAGAATGGTGCCAGACTGGGCGTTTAACGCCCATTCTGCTACCCTTACTGGCGTTTAAACGCCAGTAAGTTTCTCCTCCAGGGTGTTCTATTTTTCATTCTGTTTTTTCTTCTGTTTTTACTTTTTCAATTGTTTTTGTGACTTCACATGATCATCAATCTATAAAAAACATAAAATAACAAAAGAAAATAGAAATTTAATATAGATAAGTAAAAATTGGGTTGCCTCCCAACAAGCGCTTCTTTAATGTCAATAGCTTGACAGTGGCTCTCATGGAGCCTCACAGATGTTCAGAGCAATGTTGGAACCTCCCAACACCAAACTTAGAGTTTGAATGTGGGGGTTCAACACCAAACTTAAAGTTTGGTTGTGGCCTCCCAACACCAAACTTAGAGTTTGACTGTGGGGGCTCTGTTTGACTCTGTATTGAGAGAAGCTCTTCATGCTTCCTCTCCATGGTGATAGAGGGATATCCTTGAGCTTTAAACACAAGGGAGTCTCCATTCATTTGAATGATCAATTCTCCTCTGTCAACATCAATCACAGCTTTTGCTGTGGCTAGGAAGGGTCTGCCAAGGATGATGGATTCATCCATACACTTCCCAGTCTCTAGGATTATGAAGTCAGCAGGGATGTAGTGGCCTTCAACCTTTACCAAGACATCCTCTACAAGTCCATAAGCCTGTTTCTTTGAATTGTCTGCCATCTCCAGTGAGATTCTTGCAGCTTGTACCTCAATAATCCCTAGCTTCTTCATTACAGAGAGAGGCATGAGGTTTATACTTGACCCTAGGTCACACAGAGCCTTCTCAAAGGTCATGGTGCCTATGGTACAAGGTATTGAGAATTTTCCAGGGTCTTGTCTCTTCAGAGGTAATTTCTGCCTAGTCAAGTCATCCAGTTCTTTGGTGAGCAATGGAGGTTCATCCTCCCAAGTCTCATTACCAAACAACTTGGCATTTAGCTTCATGATTGCTCCAAGGTACTTAGCAACTTGCTCTTCAGTAACATCTTCATCCTCTTCAGAGGAAGAATACTCATCAGAGCTCATGAATGACAAAAGTAAATTTAATGGAATCTCTATGGTCTCTATGTGAGCCTCAGATTTCCATGGTTCCTCATTAGGGAACTCCATGGAGGTCAGTAGACGTCCACTGAGGTCTTCCTCAGTAGAGCTCACTGCCTCTTCCTCCTCTCCAGGTTCGGCCATGTGAGACGAATTTATGGCTTTGCACTCTCTCTTTGGATTCTCTTCTGTATTGCTTGGGAGAGTGCTAGGAGGGAGTTCAGTAATTTTCTTACTCAGCTGACCCACTTGTGCCTCCAAATTTCTAATGGAGGACCTTGTTTCAGTCATGAAACTTTGAGTGGTTTTGATTAGATCAGAGACAATGGTTGCTAAGTCAGAGTGGCTTTGCTTAGAATTCTCTGTCTGTTGTTGAGAAGGTGGTGGAAAAGGCTTGCTATTGCTAAACCTGTTTCTTCCACCATTATTGTTGTTGAAACCTTATTGAGGTCTCTGTTGATCCTTCCATGAGAGATTTGGATGATTTCTCCACGAAGGATTATAGGTGTTTCCATAGGGTTCTCCCATGTAATTCACCTCTTCCATTGCTGGGTTCTCAGGATCATAAGCTTCTTCTTCAGAGGAAGCTTCCTTAGTACTGCCTGTTGCTGCTTGCATTCCAGACAGACTCTGAGAAATTATATTGACTTGTTGAGTCAATATTTTGTTCTGAGCTAGTATGGCATTCAGAGTATCAATTTCAAGAACTCCTTTCTTCTAATTTGTCCCATTACTCACAGGATTCCTTTCAGAAGTGTACATGAATTGGTTATTTGCAACCATTTCAATGAGTTCCTGAGCTTCTGTAGGCGTCTTCTTCAAATGAAGAGATCCTCCAGCAGAGCTATCCAATGACATCTTGGATAGTTCAGACAGACCATCATAGAAAATACCTATGATGCTCTATTCAGAAAGCATGTCAGAAGGACATCTTCTGATCAACTGCTTGTATTTTTCCCAAGCTTCATAGAGGGATTCTCCTTCCTTTTGTCTGAAGGTTTGGACTTCCACTCTAAGCTTGCTCAATTTTTTGAGGTGGAAAGAACTTTGCCAAAAAGGCATTGACTAGCTTTTCCCAAGAGTTCAGGCTTTCTTTAGGTTGTGAATCCAACCATGTCCTAGCTCTGTCTCTTACAGCAAAAGGAAAAAGCATAAGTCTGTAGACTTCAGGGTCAACCCCATTGGTCTTGACAGTGTCACAGATTTGCAAGAATTCAGCTAAAAACTGATGAGGATCTTCCAATGGAAGTCCATGAAACTTGCAATTCTGTTGCATTAGAGAAACTAATTGAGGCTTAAGCTCAAAGTTGTTTGCTCCAATAGCAGGGATTGAGATGCTTCTCCCATAGAAGTCAGGAGTAGGTGCAGTAAAGTCACCAAGCACCTTCCTTGCATTGTTGGCATTGTTGTTTTCGGCTGCCATGGTTTCTTCTTCCTTGAAAAGCTCTGTTAGGCCCTCTAAAGAGAGATGTTCTTTAGCTTCTCTTAGCTTTCTCTTCAAGGTCCTTTCAGGTTCAGGATCAGCTTGAACAAGTATGCCTTTATCTTTGTTCCTGCTCATATGAAAGAGAAGAGAACAAGAAATTAGGGAATCCTCTATGTCACAGTATAGAGATTCCTTGAGGTGTTAGAGGAAAAGAAGAATAGAAGGAGGAGGTAGATAGAAGAGAATTCGAACATATAAAGAAGGAGGGAGTTCGAATTGCACCTTGAGGAAGAGTGTTAGTCCTTTAAATAGAAGGATGTGAGAAGAGGGGAAGAATTTTTGAAAATAAAGTAAGAGATTTTGAAATAATTAAAAGAAATTTTGAAAAATTGATTGATGATTTTCGAAAACTAAAATTGGGAAAGAAATTAAGTGATTTTTGAAAAAGATTTTGAAATTAGAAATAAAAAAGATATGATTGAGAGTTAATTTTGAAAAAGATGTGATTGAGAAGATATGATTGAGAAGATATGATTGAAGATCAATTTAAAAGGAGAAAGTTTTAAAATCAAAGTTGATTACTTGACTAACAAGAAATTAAAAGATATGATTCTTAAAATTTAAAATTTGATCCTTTCTTAATAGGCAAGTAACAACTTGAAAATTTTGAAGTAAATCTTTAATTATAACAAGGATTTTTGAAAATAAATAGAAAGAAATTGATTTTGAAGAGATATGATTGAAAAGATATGATTTGAAAAAGATTTGATTTTGAAAAATTATGAAGATTTGAAAAAAATTTGGATTAAAAACAAAATCTTCCCTCTAGTGTCATCTTGGCGTTAAACGCCCAGAATGGCATCCATGCATCCATTCTGGCATTTAACGCCTAAAATCCTACCTTTTTGGGCGTTAAACGCCCAGCCAGGTACCCTGGCTGGCGTTTAAACGCCAGTTTTCCTTCTTCACTGGGCATTTTGAACGCCCAACTTTTTCTGTTTGATTCCTCTACTGAATGTTCTGAATCTTCAATTCTCTGTATTATTAGCTTGAGAAGACACAATTTTGAAAATATTTTTGAATTTTTTAATGATGAGAAATAACAAAAAATGCAACTAAGATCAAATGAACAATGCATGCAAGACACCAAACTTAGAAATTTTGTATTAGAGGCTTTAACAAATTGAGAATGCATAAGAAAAATAACAAAACACACAAAACAGGAGAATTTAAAGATCAGAGCACTGAAATCATCAAGAACAACTTGAAGATCAATGAAGAACATAATGCATATATTCGAAAAATGCAAGAAGAATAAAAACATGCAATTGACACCAAACTTAAAAATTGATACTAGACTCAAACAAGAAACATAAAATATTTTTTATTTTTATGGTTTTATAAATTTTTTTGTGATTTTCAAAACTTATATGGAAAAAAAATAAAGAGAATCAAAACTTTTAATAAGAATTCCAAGAATCATGCAATGTTAGTCTAAAGCTTCAGTCTAAAAAGATTAGACATGTTTGGCCAAGCTTCAGCAGGACATTACATTCAGCAGCTAAATTGATGAGAATCAATCAGCTTTTGTGATGATAAGAACAACACCTTGAAACTCTAGAATTCATTCTTAAAAATTCTGAAAAATAAAAAGAAAAGTACCTAATCTAAGCAACAAGATGAACCGTCAGTTGTCCAAACTCGAACAATCCCCGGCAACGGCGCCAAAAACTTGGTATGCGAAATTGTGATCATCAACAATGGCGCCAAAGGACTTGGAGCTTTTAAATGTGAATCACACTTTGTCACAATTCCGCACAACTAACCAGCAAGTGCACTGGGTCGTCCAAGTAATACCTTACGTGAGTAAGGGTCGATCCCACGGAGACTGTCAGCTTGAAGCAAGCTATGGTCACCTTGTAAATCTCAGTCAGGCTAATTCAGATGGTGATGGAGAATTGATAATTAAAAGATAAATAAAACATAAAATAAAGATAGAGATACTTATGTAATTCTTTGGTTGGAATTTCAGATAAGCGTATGAAGATGCTTTGTTATTCTTGAACCTCTGCTTTCCTATTGCCTTCTTCCAATCATTCATACTCCTTTCCATGGCAAGCTTTATGTTGGGCATCACCGTTGTCAATGGCTACTTCCTGTCCTCTCAGTGAAAACGTTCTAAATGCGCTGTCACCGCACGGCTAATCATCTGTCGGTTCTCGATCATGTTGGAATAGGATCCATTGATCCTTTTGCGTCTGTCACACGCCCAACAATCGCGAGTTTGAAACTCGTCACAGTCATCCCTTCCCAGATCCTACTCAGAATACCACAGACAAGGTTTAGACGTTCTGGATCTCAGGAATGGCCGCCAATAATTCTAGCCTATACCATGAAGGTTCCAATCTTAGATTAGAAACCCAAGAGATACACATTCAAGCTTGTTTGCATGTAGAACGGAAGTGGTTGTCAGTCACGCGTTCATGGGTGAGAATGGTGATGAGTGTCACATAATCATCACATTCATCATGTTCTTGGGTGCGAATGAATATCTTGGAGAAGAAATAGACTTGAGTTGAATAGAAAAACAATAGTACTTGTATTAATTCATGAAGAACAGCAGAGCTCCACACCTTAATCTATGGTGTGTAGAATCTCCACCGTTGAAAATACATAAGAACAAAAGGTCCAGGCATGGCCGTGAGGCCAGCCCCCAAACGTGAAAAGGTGTATGAAAGTATGAGTAAAAGATCGATGAAAATACAATAGCAAAAGGTCTTATTTATAGAAAACTAGTAGCCTAGGGTTACAGAAATAGGTAATTAATGCAGAAATCTTCTTCCGGGCCCACTTGGTGTGTGCTTGGGCTGAGCATTGAAGCTTCCATGTGTATAGACTTTTTTTGGAGTTAAACGCCAGCTTTTGTGCCAGTTTGGGCGTTTAACTCCAGCTTTTGTGCTAGTTTTGGAGTTAAACGCCAGAATTCTTGAGCTGACTTGGAACGCCAGTTTGGGCCATCAAATCTCGGGCAAAGCATAAACTATTATATATTGCTGGAAAGCCCAGGATGTCTACTTTCCAACACAATTAAGAGCGCACCAATTGGGCTTCTGTAGCTCCAGAAAATCTACTTCGAGTGCAGGGAGGTCAGAATCCAACATCATCTGCAGTCCTTTTTCAACCTCTGAATCAGATTTTTGCTTAGGTCCCTCAATTTCAGCCAGAAAATACCTGAAATCAGATTTTTGCTTAGGTCCCTCAATTTCAGCCAGAAAATACCTGAAATCACAGAAAAACACACAAACTTATAGTAAAGTCCAGAATTGTGATTTTTATTTAAAAACTAATAAAAATATAATAAAAACTAACTAAAATATACTAAAAACAATGCCAAAAAGCGTATAAATTATCCGCTCATCACTTTGTTCTTTAGTCTTTCAATTTGTGGATCTTTCTCTTCAGGCTCTGCCCAAGCAAAATAATCGCATCCTTCTCTTATCTGTTCTCAACCAAACCAAAACGAGCACATCAAACAGTTCAGATCCTACAAACACTAACACCCAATGCAATTTGGAAACAAGAGACAGAGAAGAGGAGACTCACCTGATAGTTGACACAACCCCAAAATCTTCTTCCTGGGTTCTCCGCTGTAGATGACGTCCGCAATGCTGGTCTCTCTCCATAGAAGCACGTCTTCCTTCTCCCACGGCTCTTGCTGCTGCTACGCGAACCTTGGTAAGACAACTGAGGAGCCATTCTCAGCAGACGAAGAACATCAATTTTGGGGATTAGGGTTTACTTATTGGATCAGATTTCTTTTTTTTTTTCGTGCTTCTAACTATTAACTGTAGCCACACTACCGAGTTTGCCACGTCGGATACGACGTTAGGAAATTGACACCCATTTAATGGCAGGACCTTATTGATGCAAATCAAAACTTTTTTGGATTTAAATAGAACCGTTTAAATGTTGGAGACTAAAACAGAATTCACCCCAAACGTAGGAGACTAAATTAGTACTTTACCCTACAAGTATTATTTGACTATGTTTGTTTTGAGGTAATGAGACTCAAATTAAAATACTGAGGTTCACTACTATGTTTGATGGTCGGAAGTTTGAAATAAAATTTTAATATCGAATACAAATTTCAGTTTTTGTCAGTACTTTTAAAAAGTAAGGATATAGAATATTAAAATTTATAAGAACAGAGACTCAAATTTTATGGTAATGTTTGATAAAAAGTATTAGAATTAAAATTTATTGTATTCGATGGTTTGAGAATAATTATTTTTTATATATAAGTCATTTTTTTATATAAGTTTATACAAGTTATTTATATTTATGCGCACACGTTTTTTTTGTGCCGTTATTGTACGCTTTTTTGTTCTTTTTTTTTCTCTTTCGTTATCGTCATCACCAATATCACCTCCTTCTCCTTCTCCTCCTCCTCCTCCTCCTCCTCTTTCTTCTCCTTTTTTTTGTTGGAAATTTTTTTCCTTCTTCCTTTTTCTCTTTTTTCTCCATCATCAATTATCTCGTTGTTGAAGATAATGAATAATTCAAGTTCAGATCGTCAATTGAATCAGAATAAAATTGATTATTATTTTGAATCCAATCAAGTGACTGAAGTGTGGTTCGATTCTAGTTAATTTTTTCGTTAGTAGTTTATGATTCTGTAGGTGAATAATATTTCATCGTTGATGGTTTGAATTGAATATAATATAAAATTTCTGCTTTAAAAAAATATTTTTCTGTATTTACAGCAAATTTGGGTGTAACACGAAGATATTTGAGTGTATTATTTAAGAAATTTCAGTGTATGTGTACTGATAAGTTCTGCATAATTCAAAACTATTCTTCTCCTTCCTCCTCATCTTCTGCTTCTTCTTCTTCTTTTTTCATCATCATCTTCTTTTTTTTATTCATCTTTTTTTATTTTATCTTTTCAAGTTTCTTCTTGTTTTACTCTTTTAATAAAAATAAAAATAAAAAAATCAAACAAAGAAGAAAAAATACATAATGCTGAAAAATTACTTGGAAGAGGATGAACTTACATTCATTCAACTAAAAGAAAGAAAAAAATAAGGAAAAGAAGAAGAAGAAAAAATACATTAGAGAAAATATTTTTCTGTATTTGCAGCAAATTTGGGTGTAACACAAAGATATTCGAGTGTATTGTTTAAGAAATTTCGGTGTATGTATGCTAATAAGTTCTGCATAATTCAAAACTCTTCCTCTTTCTCCTCTTTATCTTCTGCTGCTTCTTCTTATCTTTTTCATCATCATCACCATCTCTTTCTTCTTTTTTTCTTATTCATCTTTTTCCTTTTATTTTACATTCTCAATGTAACAGCCCAGACCACCCGCTAGCACGATATTGTCCGCTTTAGCACACAAGGCCTCACGGTTTTGCCTTTGACGATAGGGATGCTAGCCGAAGCCCCCCACACTCACTCGTCAAAACGCGTCATGCTAGGGAGATGTATCCACACCCTTATAAGGCATGCTTCGTTCCCCTCTCCAACCGATGTGGGCCTTACAATCCACCCCCCTAAGGGAGTCCAGCGCCTTCGCTGGCACATCGATCCGGGTTCTGGCTCTGATACCATCTGTAACAGCCCAGAGGCCCACATCGGTTGGAGAGGGGAACGAAGCATGCCTTATAAGGGTGTGGATACCTCTCCCTAGCATGACGCATTTTGACGAGTGAGTGTGGGGGGCTTCGGCTAGCATCCCTATCGTCAAAGGCAAAATCGTGAGGCCTTGTGTGCTAAAGCAGACAATATCGTACTAGCGGGTGGTCTGGGCTGTTACAGATGGTATCAGAGCCAGAACCCGGATCGATGTGCCAGCGAGGGTGCTGGACTCCCTTAGGGGGGTGGATTGTAAGGCCCACATCGGTTGGAGAGGGGAACGAAGCATGCCTTATAAGGGTGTGGATACCTCTCCCTAGTATGACGCGTTTTGACGAGTGAGTGTGGGGGGCTTCGGCTAGCATCCCTATCGTCAAAGGCAAAACCGTGAGGCCTTGTGTGCTAAAGCGGACAATATCGTGCTAGCGGGTGGTCTGGGCTGTTACACTCAATACTACAAAATTACTTAGAAGATGATGAACTTACATTCATTCAACTAAAAGAAAGAAAGAAATAAGGAAAAAAAAGAAGAAGAAGAAAAAAAATGCAGCATTAGCTAGAGGAAACATTTTTCTGTATTTGCAGCAAATTTGGGTGTAACACGAAGATATTCGAGTGTATTATTTAAGAATTTTCAGTGTATGTGTACAGATAAGTTCTGCATAATTCAAAACTCTTCCTCTTCCTCATTCTCATCTTCTGCTGCTTCTTTTTCTTCATTTTCTTATTTCATATTCTCATCATTCTTCTTGGGAGGAAAAAATTAAACAAAGAAGAAAAAAAATACATAATGTTACAAAATCAATAGAAAGAGGAGGAGGAAAAAAATGCAGTAACAACAACAGTGATAAAAAATAACGACGAAGATGAAACACGCAAAGTTAAAGGAGGATAAACGCAAAGAAGAAGGAGAAGAAGAAGGAAGAGGAGGAGGAGGAACGCGGGATATAAACCCCGTTAAATTAGTAAATAATTAGTTAATAAATTAATTTTTTAATAAAAAAATTAGAAATGTGAATATTATATTAAATTAGGATAGAGCTCATTGAAATGAGAATTTTGACACTAATTTCAAGAAATTCGGCCCAGAATTGGGTCGAACGGGCGAACCGGTTGAATCGGATCAAACCGGGCCCGTAGGCCCAACCGGACCAACCTTTAAATGAGTCAAAGCTCATTTTCTCCTCCAAATGCAACAGAAACAGCGTTCAATGCAGCAATGGAGGAGAAGGGTATGAAACCCTTACGTTAATTTTAAAACACTATAACTTTCCAATCCGAGCTCCGATCGTCGCACCGTTTGCGGCCACACGACCACCGTGTTGAGCTCTACATTTCTACCGGAACAATTTTATAGGTAACTCACTTTATTGTTCTCAGCCACTCCTTTCCCCAATTTTTGAAAATTATGTGGAGGTATTGAATTTCTTTGCTCTTTGATGTTTTAGGATCCAATTAGCTTGAGAAAAATGTTCACTCTTACTTATACGAAGCTTGGGTAAGGTGAGGAAACCATAAATCCTATTTAATTTACTGAATTTATGCCTTGGGTATTAAATTGGGTATATATGTGTTATGAATGTGTATTAGGTTGTGAATAAATAATTGGAGCTTAAAATTGTGGATATTAGAACTTGGAGGAAGCTGAACACTAGTGTTTTGTTGAAGTTTTTGGGGTTGTGTTAATTTTAATAAGTTGCCTTGATCACTATGAGAAAATCGGCCAAGGTATGGTTTAGGTTTCGTGCATTTAATATATAATATTCTGTAAAAACTTAGGCTAGATGACCATAGGATAAGCTGGAACGCACAAAAATGTACAATGTTTAGTATCCTTGATATTTATGATGTGATTTGGTTATGTGATGGAGATTGTTGTTATATTGATGTTAGTATGGAACATGGTTGAGTTGGTGATTATATGATTACATGCATATTGAATGAGAGCATGATGGAGTTGTTGAAATGTGAGATTGTGTAATGTTAATGAATGATGGTTGATAAAATGGTGTAGAGTTTTGTTGCTGGCATATTGTGTTGATATTGGCAGGTTTGGTGATGAATAGAATGGATATTTTGAATGAAAATAAGGTTTAAGAAGTTTTGCAAAATTTGGTTTTGGGCCAGACTTCGGCGAGCTATAACTTGACTTCCGGACCCTCAATTTGTTTCTAACTTGTTTTAAATGAAAATTAGGTTCGTGAAGTTTATGCCGTTTGAAGAACGGATGAAAAATAATTTAAAATGATTAAATTATGTGCATCGGAAGTTTGGTTAGAAATTATGTAATTCTGCAGCTTACTGCCTAATCAGGTTTTTGGAAAAACATACGTCCACTGTAATGACCCAACTTCCAATACGTCATGATCGTACCAAAAGTAAGGCGTTACTAACCATTTTTTCTTATTAACTATTTAATATTGAGCCTTTAGTTCGATATCATGTTTTGATCTTTAATAAAATGCCAAAAATTTAGTTCCAACTCATTAAAAATTCATATATCACACATCACCAAGTAATAATAATCACATAATTACTACTAATAATAAGTCTTATACAAGTAAATCAAAACAAAGCTCAGATACAATACCTATCCCTCTATATAAAATAAGAATTTTAAGCAACAAGCGAGGGAACTCTATGAAAGTAACTTAACTAATAAGTAAAGTCAATAATTGTTCGCAGCTTCAAACTGAGTCTTCGAACCTGTGTCACTGAAAGAGTGGAAGATATTGGGGTGAGAACAAACCATACATTCTCAGTAGGGACAGAAATACCATCAAAATAAAGAAATACTTGCAAATAGAATTAGTTTTATTTTAGCAGTAGTTCATCTTTGAAATAACTTTTTGAAAAATGCCTTATGGAAAGTATTACTATGAAAAGCCATAAAGAAACTTCTTTAGTTTACAAAATAGTACGGTGAACAGTATTAAACTCAATTTTAAGCAAATATCTTATTATCAATATCAAGTACAACCCTTAACGTCACCACCCCAGCATGAGAGACCTCTCAGTTGTCAAACAAAGACAAGACAAAAATGGCATATATAATTAGAGAGTACAGATAGAGTAATTAGGTCAATTAGCAGATAGGTGCAATTATTCAATTAGGCAAACCCACAAATAAGATTCAAACCCAAATAATACACACAAATACAAATAATGCATGCCTGTCCTATGGCTGATGAGTCTCATCTGTCGGTTATGAAGCCAACCCGACAAGTCCTGGTAGCTAACCGTGGATGGAACACCAAACACGGAGCAAGTGGTACAACGTCGCAACCCTTGCATCTTACCCGCGTACCCGGAGTAGGGGAAAACCTCACCACTGCCTCTTACCCAGGCGGTGTTATAGTTTTCGACCTGGAGCAAGTGGCGACAGAACACAGCCCTTGCATCTTACCCGAAGCCTCGAACTATTTCGGAGCAAGTGCATAACACCACTGCATCTTACCCGGAGTCACATTCAGAAACACATTTTCATTATCATTACAATTCATTTTTATACATCATTTCATTCATAATTCATATCCAGAGCAAGTGGATAACACCACTGCATCTTACCCGGTGTCCTTGCCTCTTACTTGGAGCAGGTGAATGACACCACTACGTCTTACCCGGAGGCATATCACAATCAAATTCAAGTTCATTTTCATTATTACTCCAATTCCTTCATAATATCATTAATTCATTAATTCATTTTCCATACATTCTTAACATCTCTACACTTCTTAATCATATACCCAGAGCGAGTGGTCATTTCCACCGCCTCTTTTCCGGCACCTCTATCTCATTCAATCATATGCATATACATACTCCACCATAAATCAATATGTATCACAGTCATCCAGCTCACAACATAATACACTACCAGTCATAATTCACTAACAAACACAGCCCTTGCTACTACCCAGGTAGGTGCATCACAATCAGAATCATAGTCACTATCATTTCATAATCATAATAAATCTCATCATCGATCTCATTCTCAATCTCGTATTCAATCTCATTCTGAATCTCAAATTCAATCTCATTCTCAATCTCAATATTATTAAACTCACTTATCATCATCCTTCATCATCATATTTAATTACTATTCATCATCACAATCACTCTTAGTCTCAAGTATAACCTTCAAACTCACACTCCTATTCCCAAACCCTTGAATTTATAATTAATTTACTTCTTAGTATCCTTGGCTAGTTAACCAAATCTCTTCCCATTATTATAAAAACCAAATAAGTTAAAATCATAAACCAACCAAATCATAAAAATCCGGTCCTCTTTGAAATCCTTTAAAACATTTAAATCTTATCTCATTTGGCAATTAATTCAAGTCAAACTCGATTTTTGAAATCATAACCAAATCAACTCCAAATTCTTGGAAAAATTTCGATATCACCTCCCCTAAAAACTGGATTTTGCCACCCATCACGGGTCCCCTCTTTTCAACCTCAACTTAACAAAACCACCATTTCAAGTCAACGTTTTCAAATCCGTCATTTAAGATCAATCATTATCGATTTAAATCAAAGAAAACCGAATTCCAAAGATTCAATTCATTTCATCTAAAAATCCAGAAATCAACCAATTCGATAACAACACAACATATCAATCTCAATAGAAAATCATTCACATCACAGGTATTAATCCATTTGCATTAATCTACTAAACTTATCAGGTATTCAAAGTCCCAAAATATTTTCTTATTAAAGCAAACCCTACCTCAAAGTCGAACCCCTTATAATTTAATGCATCAAGAGTCCTCTTTCTATTCTTAACTCGCGGCAGCAACCTCATTGATTCTCAGGCAATATCAATAGCGATAATCAAGGTTCACAGCAACGACAATTCATCTGACATAAAATTGGAATTAACGTGAAATGGATATTAAATGAAATTATAACATAATTGTCAATAAAGTATTTCGATAAAAAGGAACGGAACCAAATAGTCTCACTGCGAGAAACGAAGCAAGATGACACCGCATTGGCTTTTATTTTAATTATACAATTTCCGAAACTCGACCCTAGGTTATGAACTTCATGAAATTCTCAATAATTATAGCTGAATACTAGCGATAAGGGTTTCAAGGCTAGAATGACTCACTGCGGCTAAAGGGGAATGAGACAACAGAGCGACAATAGCTCTAGCTACTACCTCGAGTGATGGCGGCAGCCCGAATCTCTGATAATAGCAGCTGTACAACAACGCAGTATCATCCCAGAATCAAAAGAACAGTAACCGAACTCAAAACTCTTACCGACGGTGGAAATTGGCTGCGGTAGTGGCGTTTTCCAGCGCCAAAGGCGCGATGGCGCGGCTGATTTCTCCTTCGAGAATGGATGTAACAGAATCAGCTTCTTCTCCCTCCGTTCCCAATCCCAATGGAAGCCACAGTGGTGGTTCTGGGCAGCTCTGGTGGCAGTGGAAGGCCTCAGTGTCAGACTAACGGTGATGGTTACGGCTCAGAATAGATCTAGAGCAAGGCTAGAGCAACAACAATAGCAGTTCCAGCAGCGGTGGCGACGTCTTCTTAGATTTCAGAAATTAGAAACAGAGGCAGAACTGGCGAGACCTCCTCTTCCAGCGGCGGCTTGGTGAGACACGGCAGCAGCAAAGTGCGACAACGGTGGCGATGGCTTCACGCAGCGATGACGTCTTCCCTCTTTCCCACGAACTCGACGGCTTCACTCTTTTCTCGAAGGCAGTGGGCTCGCAGCAACGGCTGGACGGTGACGGATCTGACAAGAACGGGACCCTCGGCGGCAAAGGATGCGACGGAGCTGGCAGCGGCAGAGTGCGATGGCTCCCCTTCTTCCTCGCGTCGTCTCTGTTTCTCTCACCTGCGAGCTTGACAGCAGTGGCCATGGAAGCTCCTCATACGGCGGCGGTAAGTGGGTAGGCGCGGCGACTGTTCTGCGGGATGGCAGTGACGACTGAGTGGCGGTCACAGCGCGGCTCATCCCTCTCTTCCCGATCCTCTTTCTCAAGCTCTCTTCTCTATAATTTTCTGTTTCTGAAGTTTTACATTGAAGAGGATGAAAGGAAGGGGGGCAGGGTGCGGCTGAGTGTGGTGAGGGGCTAGGGTTAAGATTTCAGTTTTAGAAAATTAGGGTTAGGGTTAGTTTAGTAATTTCAAATAAAAATGGGAATAATATAGTAATTGAAACCTAAATTAAATCCAACACTAATTATATATAAAAAAAATACTATTTGTTCATCAATTTTACAAATTACGTTCAATTAAATGCTTAAATCCAAAATTTAGAGGTAATACGATTAATTTTCTTTATTCATAAAAACTAAAGCATTAGATTCTAAAATCTTAATTAGTTAAATCAATTCATATAAAATTTGTATTATTTTGCAATTACTAAACTTTATAATTTAAATATTGAAAAACTCAATAATTATAAAATTGGATAAGGATCTTAATTTATTTCAAATTCAATTAATCGAAACTGCTTTTAATTATTTTTAATAAAATAATTTTTGAAATTAAAACTGTAAATAAATATATTATTTGAAATTTGTTGATAATAAGATATTTCAAAAGTTCTGGGTCTTACATTCTATCCACCTTATAAAAATTTTCATCCTTGAAAATTAAAGTAATACATAAGATAATACATAGTCTTAGTACTTTTAAATACTTTTAGAAAAGTAAGAAATCTTAGCATATATGTATAAATGTTCAAATACCAAATGACCATAAGAATTAAATATAGGGATAAAGTATAGTGTAAAGCAGAAGGTACCAGATAGGCTCAATGCAAAAGGTCATATGGTCTCAAGACTTTACAAAAACTTGAAGTAACAAAATAGGGTGCAAATCAAGATAGGCGTTCACAAAGCAAAGCGGTAATTAATGTGGTAAAAGGCTACAAAGCATGCTGGTATTTAAACAGCGGACATAACGTTCGCTCACAGATCTCGTACCCACTTCAGAACTTCAACTTCCCAGCTCCATCAATCACTTTACAACTCCATAACTGGTCACAAGCCTAACACCCACAAACTCTTTCACAAGGAACAAAACTCCCACAACTTATAACGTTGCACACTTACCGCTCCTCCTTTTCACGTCCACGAACAGCATTCTAAAGAGACTAACGTTTCGCTTGCTGACTAAAGGTCATACGTGACTCCAAAGCAATCCTCGAGTACATTCAAAAGGATATAACCCTTGAGAAAAGAGGGATAAGTGACAAGGACAGCACTCGTAAGGACTTAAAAGAATGAATGAAATTACAAACAAATAGGATGCACAAGAATGAAGATTGCAGGAAAGGATTCAATTGGTAACTTCAATGATAACTCTTGAATCAAGGAAATTCGATAGAATCAATGCAAAGAAAAACAGTGCATTAATTTGAAATAAATTCAAGCTGAGTCGAAGAGGTATGAGGTTTACAGAAAAGAATAGCTTAGACCCAAGACAAAGCTCACAGAACTCAAGAGTACGATTAAAAATATTTTCGAATACATTCTTCATAAAAGAATGAAAAACTTGTGAAAAATCCATTTCGCAGTCTAAAAGAAAAGATAAGCAACAAACATCCTTCGAAAGAATAAAAGCATGAACGTGGCCTTATTCCAATATAAATTCAATTTGAAATAAGCTATGAAAAATTTGAAAAAGAAGAGATTAATTTGGCTAAGGGCAAAATTATATTTCCTCAAATACTTTGAAAAGTATTTTGGTACCGACAAAACAAAGCATGCGTGAGAACTGCGATCTGGTTGGAAAGAAACCTGAGATAAAGTTTTGCTCAAGAAAAGGGATAGAGGATGCATTACAAACAAACAGGTTTAAACCAGATACAAAATTTTCAAAGTGTACGGTAAAAGAATGTAGGCCGAGTTAAAAGCGATTTTACTAAACATTCAAAAAATAGTTATGTTGCACTAAGACGGGTTCAAATCACAATAAAGAGATGCATAGCTCAAGTAAAGGAACGCAAAGTCAATGACAACTTTGCACAAGAATAAACCAAAAACTTACTCAGAAAGGTTTAAAACAAAACTTCAAGAGTACTTGAATTCGCAACCTCACAAGAATATTCAAGAACATTAAGATGTGCTACAAAGAAAAATCAAACCATATGTTGAGGAAGAAACTTAAATCAAGGAAATTCAAATAGGGTTTACGGGCACGTCAACCAAACAAGTTTTCAGCGGATCCAAATGAAGACAAAACTCATAAAGAAAGGCAACTGATGAGCGGATAATTTATACGCTTTTTGGCATTGTTTTTAGTATATTTTAGTTAGTTTTTATTATGTTTTTATTAGTTTTTAAATAAAAATTACTTTTCTGGACTTTACTATGAGTTTGTGTATTTTTCTGTGATTTCAGGTATTTTCTGGCTGAAATTGAGGGACCTGAGCAAAAATCTGATTCAGAGGCTGAAAAAGGACTACAGATGCTGTTGGATTCTGACCTCCCTGCACTCGAAGTGGATTTTCTGGAGTTACAGAAGCTCAATTGGCGCGCTCTTAATTGCGTTGGAAAGTAGACATCCTGGGCTTTCCAGCAATATATAATAGTCCATACTTTGCCCGAGATTTGATGGCGCAAATAGGCGTTCCAATTCAGCTCAAGATTTCTGGCGTTTAACTCCAGAACTGGCACAAAAGCTGGAGTTAAACGCCCAAACTGGCACAAAAGCTGGCGTTTAACTCCAAGAAAAGTCTCTACACATGAAAGCTTCAATGCTCAGCCCAAGCACACACCAAATGGGCCCCGGAAGTAGATTTTTACACTAAACACCCTAACTTACTCATTTTCTGTAACCCTAGGTCACCAGTTTACTATAAAAACTACTTTTAGTGATTCATCTTGTACCTCATGACACTTTACATGTTTCATATTGTATTCTCTAGGGCATGAGTCTCTAAACCTCATTGTTGGGGGTGAGGAGCTCTGCTGTTCTTTATGAATTAATGCAATTACTACTGTTTTCCATTCTATCACACTTGCTTCTATTCTAAGATATTCATTCGCACTTCAACCTTATGAATGTGATGATCCGTGACACTCATCATCATTCTCACCTATGAACGCGTGCCTAACAACCACCTCCGTTCTACCTTAGATTGAATGCATATCTCTTAGCCTCATGATTCAGATCAGAGTCTTTGTGGTATAAGCTATAATTATTGGCGGCCATTCCTGAGATCCGGAACGTCTAAATCTAGTCTGTGGTATTTTTAGTAGGATCTGGGAAGGGATGACTGTGACGAATTTCAAATTCGCGAGTGTTGGGCGTAGTGACAGACGTAAAAGGATCAATGGATCCTATTCCGACATGATCGAGAACTGACTGATGATTAGCCGTGCGGTGACAGCGCATTTGGAACATTTTTACTGAGAGGACGGAAAGTAGCCATTGACAATGGTGATGCCCAACTTAAAGCTTGCCATGGAAGGAGCCTTGCGTGCATGAAGAAGAAGATAGTAGGAAAGCAGAGATTCAGAAGACAAAGCATCTCCAAAGCCTCAACCTGTTCTTCATTACTGCATAACAAGTATTTATTTCATGTTCTTTTACTTTTTACAATTAAATATGAGAATTATTGATATCCTAATTAAAGGTTACAAGATAACCATAGTTTGCTTCAAGCCGACAATCTCTGTGGGATCGACCCTTACTCACGTAAGGTATTACTTGGACGACCCAGTGCACTTGCTGGTTAGTTGTGCGGAGTTGCAAAAGTGTGATTGTAATTTTGGACACCAAGTTTTTGGCGCCGTTGTCGGGGATTGTTCGAGTTTGGACAACTGACGGTTTATCTTGTTGCTTAGATTAGGAATATTTTATTTTTGTTGGTTTAGAGTCTTTTATTTGAGTTTAGTTTCATATTTTAAGTTTGGTGTCTTCTTTGTGTTTTCCTTTAATTTTTCGAAAATTTGTGTTTGATTTTCTAAAAATTTTAAGTTTGATGTGTTTTTGTTCTTCTATTTACTTAGAAATTTTTCAAAAATTTGTTCTTGGTGTTCATCTTGATCTTCAAAGTGTTCTTGGTATTCACCTTGACATTCAAAGTTTTTTTGTTTGTCCTCTCTGTTTTGATCTAAAATTTCTAAGTTTAGTGTCATTTTGTTGTTTTTCTCTTTCCTCATTAGAATTCAAAAATCAAAAAAATATCTTTTCCTTATTTTACTCATAATTTTCAAAATTTGGCATTTAAGTAGTCAAAGATTTTCAAAATCATATCTTTTCTTTTTAGTCAAGTCAAAATTCTAATTTCAAAAATTGATCTTTTCAAATCTGTTTCAAAAATCAAATCTTTTTAATTTATTGTAATCATATCTTCTCAATCAAATCTTTTTCAAAATAATTTTCAATCATATCTTTTTGATTGCTAATTTCAAAATCTTTTTAATTAATTAATTAATTTAGTCTTCAATTTGCTTTTATTTTATTTTCTTTTTTTTTTTCGAAATTTTATTTTATTTTATTTTTCATTTATTTTATTTTATTCTATTTTAATTTTGGTCACTTTTAATTAAATAAAAAATATAATTTATTTGCAATTCATATCAATTTCCTTTTCTCCTTCATGGACATAAGTGGAAATGAACAGTCTAGAAGGACTCTGGGGTCATATGCTAACCCCATTACAGCTGTATATGGGAGTAGCATCTGTATACCTCCCATCAAAGCAAGCAGTTTTGAGCTAAATCCTCAACTCATTATCATGGTGCAGCAAAATTGCCAGTATTCTGGTCTTTCACAAGAAGAACCTACTGAGTTTCTGGCACAGTTCTTACAAATTGCTGACACAGTACGTGATAAAAAAGTGGATCAGGATGTCTACAGATTATTACTGTTTCCATTTGCTGTAAAAGATCAAGCTAAGAGGTGGTTAAATAACCAACCCACAGCAAGCATAAAAACATGGAGATAGTTAACAGACAAATTCCTGAATCACTTTTACCCTCCAAAAAGGATGACACAGCTAAGGCTGGACATCCAAGGATTTAGACAAGAGGATAATGAATCCCTTTATAATGCCTGGGAGAGGTACAGAGGGATGCTGAGAAAATGTCCCTCTGAAATATTTTCAGAGTGGGTACAGTTAGACATCTTCTACTATGGGCTTACAGAAAAAGCTCATATTTCTCTAGACCACTCAGCTGGTGGATCTATACACATGAGGAAGACGATTGAAGAAGCTCAAGAACTCATAGATACGGTTGCTAGAAATCAGCATCTGTACTCAAGCAGTGAATCCTCTAGAAAAGAAGAGGCTAGGACAGTAACTACTGATCCTAATCCTCAAGAACAGATTGTTGAACTTAATCAGCAATTACTCCTTGTGACAAAATAATTAGCAGAATTTAAAGAGATGCTCCAAGACACTAAAAATGCTAACAAGAATATGGAAGCACAATTGAATCAGACAAGACAGCAGCTATCTAAACAGATAACAGAAGAATGCCAAGCTGTCCAATTAAGGAGCGGGAAGACATTGAATAAATCAGCTCAAAGTAGCAGAAAGCCAAAAAAGGAACAACTGGCAGAGGATGACCAAACCACTACCCAAAATCCCTCTGAGGACAGCAAGAGCCCAGAGAGGAATAATTCTGGCGTTCAAACGCCAGAAAAGGGTGAAAGATTGGCGTTAAACGCCTAGTGGATGCCCACTTCTGGCGTTCAAATGCCAGAAAAGGGAGAAAAGTTGGCGTTAAACGCCCATTCCCTACCCAGTTCTGGCGTTCAAACGCCAGAAAAGGGTAGGAAGCTGGCGTTAAACGCCTATCTAGCACCCAATCATGGCGTTCAAACGCCAACGAGGGATCAGACACCTGCAAGTGCTGATAGTAACCCCTCTAAGAAGGCTTCTCCAACCACCTCTGTAAGGAATAAACCTGCAGCAACTAAGGTTGAAGAATATAAAGCCAAGATGCCTTATCCTCAGAAACTCCGCCAAGCGAAACAGGATAAATAATTTGCCCGCTTTGCAGACTATCTCAGGACTCTTGAGATAAAGATCCCATTTGAAGAGGCACTTGAGCAAATACCCTCTTATGCTAAGTTCATGAAAGAGATCTTAAGTCACAAGAAGAATTGGAGAGAAACTGAAAAGGTGTTTCTCACTGAAGAATGCAGTGCAGTCATTCTGAAAAGCTTACCAGAGAAGCTTCAAGATCCAGGAAGCTTTATGATACCATGCACATTAGAGGGTGCTTGTACCAAGACAGCTCTATGTGACCTTGGAGCAAGTATCAACTTAATACCTGCATCCACTATTAGAAAGCTTGGCTTGACTGAAGAAGTCAAACCAACCCGGATATGTCTTCAACTTGCTGATGGATCCATTAAATACCCATCAGGCATAATTGAGGACATGATTGTCAAGGTTGGGCCATTTGCCTTTCCCACTGACTTTGTAGTGCTGGAAATGGAGGAGCACAAGAGTGCAACTCTCATTCTAGGAAGACCTTTCCTAGCAACTGGACGAACTCTCATTGATGTCCAAAAAGGGGAAGTGACCCTGAGAGTCAATGAGGATGAGTTCAAGTTAAATGTTGTCAAAGCTATGCAGCATCCAGATAAATCAAATGACTGCATGAGCACTGATATTATTGACTCCTTGGTGGAAGAGATCAATATGGCTGAGAGTCTTGAATCAGAGCTAGAGGACATCTTTAAAGATGTTCAGCCTGATTTGGAGGAACCAGAGGAAATAAAAGAACCTCTAAAAATCCTTCAGGAAGAGGAGAAACCTCCTAAACCAGAGCTCAAACCACTACCACCATCCCTGAAATATGCATTTCTGGGAGAGGGTGACACTTTTCCAGTGATCATAAGCTCTGCTTTAAATCCACAGGAAGAGAAAGCACTAATTCAAGTGCTAAGGACACACAAGACAGCTCTTGGGTGGTCCATAAGTGATCTTAAGGGCATTAGCCCAGCAAGATGCATGCACAAGATCCTATTGGAGGATGATGCTAAGCCAATGGTTCAACCACAGAGGCGGCTAAATCCAGCCATGAAGGAAGTGGTGCAGAAAGAGGTCACTAAGTTACTAGAGGCTGAGATTATTTATCCTATTTCTGATAGCCCCTGGGTGAGCCCTGTCCAAGTTGTCCCCAAGAAGGGAGGCATGACAGTTGTTCATAATGAAAAGAATGAACTGGTTCCCACAAGAACAGTTACAGGGTGGCGTATGTGTATTGACTACAGAAGGCTCAATACAGCCACCAGAAAGGATCATTTTCCCTTATCATTCATAGACCAGATGCTAGAGAGACTAGCAGGCCATGAATACTACTGCATTTTAGATGGCTATTCAGGCTACAACCAAATTGCAGTAGATCCTTAAGACCAAGAGAAAACAGCATTCACATGTCCATCTGGAGTATTTGCTTACAGAAGAATGCCTTTTGGTCTGTGCAATGCACCTGCAACCTTTCAGAGGTGCATGCTCTCTATCTTCTCTGACATGGTAGAGAAGTTCCTGGAAGTCTTCATGGATGACTTCTCAGTATTTAGAGACTCATTCAGCTCATGTCTTGATCATCTAGCACTTGTCCTGAAAAGGTGCCAAGAGACTAACCTGATCTTAAACTGGGAAAAATGTCACTTTATGGTGACTGAAGGAATTGTCCTTGGGCACAAAATTTCAAGCAAGGGGATAGAGGTGGATCAAGCCAAGGTAGAGGTAATTGAGAAATTAGCACCACCTGCCAATGTTAAGGCAATCAAAAGCTTTTTGGGGCATGCAGGATTCTATAGGAGGTTTGGTGCACGAAATTGTGTTGTCCTGTTCTTTGTACTTGTGTGAGATTAACAATATATAATTGTATTGAATCCTCATTATGGCTCTATGTGTGGACACAACTCCGTACAACTAACCAGCAAGTGCACTGGGTCGTCCAAGTAATACCTTACGTGAGTAAGGGTCGAATCCCACGGAGATTGTTGGTATGAAGCAAGCTATGGTCACCTTGTAAATCTCAGTCAGGCAGATATAAAATAGTTATGTGGTTTTCGAATATTAATTAATAAAATAGGGATAGAGATACTTATGTAAATCATTGGTAGGAATTTCAGATAAGCGAATGGAGATGCTTTTCGTTCCTCTGAACCTCTGCTTTCCTGCTGTCTTCATCCAATCAGTCTTACTCCTTTCCATGGCTGGCTGTATGCAAGGATATCACCGTTGTCAGTGGCTAAATCCCCTCCTCTCAGTGAATCATATGCTCACACACCCTGTCACGGCACGGCTATTCATCTGTCGGTTCTCGATCATGCTGGAATAGGATTCACCCTCCTTTTGCGTCTGTCACTAACGCCCAGCACTCGCGAGTTTGAAGCTCGTCACAGTCATTCAATCATTGAATCCTACTCAGAATACCACAGACAAGGTTTAGACCTTCCGGATTCTCTTGAATGCCGCCATCATTCTAGCTTACGCCACGAAGATTCTGGTTAGGAGATCTAAGAGATATTCATTCTAGCTTAATTCATGTAGAACGGAAGTGTTTGTCAGGCACGCGTTCATAAGGGAGAAGGATGATGAGCGTCACACATAATCATCACCTTCATCACGTTCTTGGGTGCGAATGGATATCTTAGAAGCGAAATAAGAAGAATTGAATAGAAAACAGTAGTACTTTGCATTAATCTTTGAGGAACAGCAGAGCTCCACACCTTAATCTATGGAGTGTAGAAACTCTACCGTTAAAAATACATAAGTGAAGGTCCAGGCATGGCCGAGAGGCCAGCCCCTCTGATCTAAGAACCAGGCGTCCAAAGATGTCAAATACAATAGTAAGAGGTCCTATTTATAATAAACTAGTCACTAGGGTTTACATGAGTAAGTAATTGATGCATAAATCCACTTTCGGGGCCCACTTGGTGTGTGTTTGGGCTGAGCTTGAGTGTAGCACGTGCAGAGGCCATTTGTGGAGTTGAACGCCAGTTTCTGTGCCAGTTTGGGCGTTCAACTCTGGTTTTGGATCCTTTTCTGGCGCTGGACGCCAGATTTGGGTAGAAAGCTGGCGTTGAACGCCAGTTTACGTCATCAATTCTTGGCCAACGTATGGACTATTATATATTTCTGGAAAGCCCTGGATGTCTATTTTCCAACGCAATTGGAAGCGCGCCATTTCGAGTTCTGTAGCTCCAGAAAATCCACTTTGAGTGCAGGGAGGTCAGAATCCAACAGCATCAGCAGTCCTTTTTCAACCTCTGAATCTGATTTCTGCTCAAGTCCCTTAATTTCAGCCAGAAAATACCTGAAATCACAGAAAAATATACAAACTCATAGTAAAGTCCAGAAATGTGAATTTAACACAAAATCTATTAAAAACATCCCTAAAAGTAACTAGATCCTACTAAAAACATACTAAAAATAATGTCAAAAAGCGTATAAATTATCCGCTCATCACAACACCAAACTTAAATTGTTGCTTGTCCCCAAGCAACTGAAAATCAAAATAGGATAAAAAGAATAGAATATACTACAAATTCCAAACTATCAATGAAACAGAGCTTCAATCATATGAGCGGGACTTATAGCTTTTTGCCTCTTGAATAGTTTTGGCATCTCACTTTATCCATTGAAGTTTAGAATGATTGGTATCTATAGGAACTTCAGATTTCGAATAGTGTTATTGACTCTCCTAGTTCAGTATGATGATTCTTGAACACAGCTTCTTTATGAGTCTTGGCCGTGGCCCTAAGCACCTTGTTTTCCAGTATTACCACCGGATACATAAATGCCACAGACACATAATTGGGTAAACCTTTTCAGATTGTGACTCAGCTTTGCTAAAGTCCCCAATTAGAGGTGTCCAGGGTTCTTAAGCACACTCTTCTTTTGCTTTGGACCTTGACTTTAACTGCTCAGTCTCAAGTTTTCACTTGACACCTACACGCCACAAGCACATGGTTAGGGACAGCTTGGTTTAGCCGCTTAGACCAGGATTTTATTCCTTTAGGCCCTCCTATCCACTGATGCTCAAAGCCTTGGAATCCTTTTTATTTTCCCTTGTCTTTTGGTTTTAAGGGTTATTGGCTTTTTCTGCTTGCTTTTTCTTTTTCTTTCTATTTTTTTCGCCTATTTTTTTTTCTTTTTTTTTTCTGCAAGCTTTGTTCTTTGCTGCTTTTTCTTGCTTCAAGAATCATTTTTATGATTTTTCAGATTATCAAATAACATGTCTCCTAGTCATCATTCTTTCAAGAGCCAACATATTTAACATTCTTAAACAACAACTTCAAAAGACATATGCACTGTTCAAGCATTCATTCAGAAAACAAGAAGCATTGTCACCACATCAATATAATTAAACTGAGTTCAAAGATAAATTCGAAACTCATGTATTTCTTGTTCTTTTGAATTAAAACATTTTTCATTTAAGAGAGGTGATGGATTCATAGGACATTCATATCTTTAAGACAGAGTTACTAACTACTAATGATCATGTAATGAAGACACAAACACAGATAAGCACATAGAAAACGAAAAAAATAGAGAAAGTAAGAACAAGGAATGAGTCCACCTTGGTGATGTCCTTGAGCTCTTCTATGTCTCTTCCTTGTCTTTGCTGCTCCTCCTTCATTGCTTTTAGATCTTCTCTGATTTCATGAAGGATGATGGAGTGCTCTTGATGTTCCACCCTTAGTTGCTTCCAATAATTGTGTGGAAGAAGATGTATCCCCTAAGGTATCTCAGGGATCTCTTGATTTACAGTCAAATGTTCTATCACTGAGCTATAGACCCTTGATGGAAGCTTTTGTCTTCCCTTTTCTTCTTTCTAGAGGCTTCTCTGGCCTTAGGTGCCATCAATGGTTATGGAAAAAAAAACAAAAAAGCTATGCTTTTTACCACACCAAACTTAGAATGTTGCTCGCCCTCGAGCAAAAGAAGAAAGACTGAAGAATAAGAAGAAGATATGGAGGAGATGGATGGGAGTGTGTGTTCGGCCATATGGGTGGGATTGGGTGGGAGAGAGATGTTGAATTTTGAAGGTAGTGGGTGTATGGATGTGAGTGGTAATTGGAAAGTAGAAGGGATGATCATGAATGGGAAGAGAGATGATGAGGTAGGTGGGGATCCTGTGGGGTCCACAGATCCTGAGGTGATCCTGTGAGGTCTACAGATCTTGAGGTGTCAAGGCATTTACATCCCTGCACCAATTTAGGCATGTAAAATGCCCTTGCACACAACTCTGAGCGTTCAGCGCCAGGTTGGTGCCCATTTTGGGCGTTCAACGCCCATTTGCTGCCATTTCTGGCGTTGAACGCCAGAACCATGCTTGTTCTGGGCGTTCAGCGCCAGAACTATGCTCTGTTCTGGCGTTTGAACGCCAGACAGATGCTCCTCCAGGGTGTGATTTTTCTTCTGCTGTTTTTGATTCCGTTTTCAATTTTTATATTTATTTTGTGACTCCTCATGATCATGAACCTATAAAGACACATAACTAAGAAAAATATAGTTAGATAAATAAACATTGGGTTGCCTCCCAACAAGCGCTTCTTTAATGTCAATAGCTTGACAGTGGGCTCTCATGGAGCCTCACAGATGTGCAGAGCTTTGTTGAGACTTTCCAACACCAATCTTAGAGTTTGGATATGGGAATTCAACACCAAACTTAGAGTTTGGTTGTGGCCTCCTAACACCAAACTTAGAGTTTGACTGTGGGGGCTCTGGTTGACTCTGCTTTGAGAGAAGCTTTTCATGCTTCCTCTCCATGGTTGCAGAGGGAGATCCTTGAGTTTTGAATACAAGGGAGTTCTCATTCCATTGAAGGACTATTTCACCTCTGTCAACATCAATCACAGCTCTTGCTATGGCCAGGAAAGGTCTTCCTAGGATGATGGATTCATCCTCTTCCTTTCCAGTATCCAGGACTATGAAATCAGCAGGGATGTAAAGGCCCTCAACTTTTACCAATACATCTTCTACGTGTCCATAAGCCTGTCTTCTTGAGCTGTCTGCCATCTCTAGTGAGATTTTAGCAGCTTGCACCCCATAGATTCCCAGTTTCTCTATTACAGAGAGGGGCATGAGGTTTATTCCTGAACCAAGGTCACACAGAGCCTTAAAGATCATGGTGCCTATGGTACAGGGTATTATGAACTTTCCAGGATCCTGTCTCTTCTGAGGCAATGTCAGTTGATCCAGATCACTTAGTTCATTGATGAACAAGGGAGGTTCAACTTCCCAAGCATCAATGCCAAATAATTTGGCATTCAGCTTTATGATTGCACCAAGAAACTTGGCAGTTTGCTCTTCAGTAACATTCTCATTCTCTTCAGAAGAGGAATATTCATCAGAGCTCATGAAGGGCATAAGGAGGTTCAATGGAATCTCTATGGTCGCTAGATGAGCCTCAGAGTCCTTTGGTTCCCTAGAGGGAAGCTCCTTATTGATCACTGGACGTCCCTGGAGGTCTTCCTCCTTGGGATTCACGTCCTCTCCTCTCCTCTCAGGTTCGGCCATGGCGCTTATGTCAATGGCCTTGCACTCTCCTTTTGGATTCTCTTCTGTATTGCTTGGGAGAGTACTAGGAGGGATTTCAGTGATCCTTTTACTCAGCTGGCCCACTTGTGCTTCCAGATTTCTAATGGAAGATCTTGTTTCATTCATGAAACTTACAGTGGCCTTAGATAGATCAGAGACTAGATTTGCTAAATTAGAAGCATTTTGTTCAGAGTTCTCTGTCTGTTGCTGAGTTGATGATGGAAAAGGCTTGCTATTGCTAAACCTTTTTCTTCCACCATTATTAAAGCCTTGTTGGGGCTTTTGATCCTTCCATGAGAAATTTGGATGATTTCTCCATGTTGAGTTATAGGTGTTTCCATAAGGTTCACCTAAGTAATTTACCTCTGCTATTGCAGGGTTCTCAGGATCATAAGCTTCTTCTTCAGAAGATGCCTCTTGAGTACTGTTGGATGCAGTTTGCATTCCATGCAGACTCTGAGAAATCATATTGACTTGCTGAGTCAATATTTTATTCTGAGCCAATATGGCATTCAGAGTATCAACTTCAAGAACTCCCTTCTTCATAGGCGTCCCATTATTCACAGGATTCCTTTCAGAAGTGTACATGAACTGGTTATTAGCAACCATGTCAATGAGTTCTTGAGCTTCTGCAGGCGTTTTCTTTAGGTGAATGGATCCACCTGCAGAAGTGTCCAGTGACATCTTTGATAGCTCAGATAAACCATCATAGAATATATCCAGGATGGTCCATTCTGAAAGCATGTCAGAAGGACACTTTTTGGTCAACTGTTTGTATCTTTCCCAAGCTTCATAGAGGGATTCACCTTCTTTCTGTCTGAAGGTTTGAACATCCTCTCTAAGCTTGCTCAGCTTTTGAGGAGGAAAGTACTTGGCTAAGAAAGCCGTGACCAGCTTATCCCAAGAGTTCAGGCTATCTTTGGGTTGAGAATCCAACCATAATCTAGCTCTGTCTCTTACAGCAAAAGGGAAAAGCATGAGCCTGTAGACTTCAGGATCTATTCCATTAGTCTTTACAGTATCACATATCTGCAAGAATTCAGTTAAGAACTGAAAAGGATCTTCAGATGGAAGTCCATGAAACTTGCAGTTCTGCTGCATCAGAGAAACTAATTGAGGTTTCAGCTCAAAGTTTTTGCTCCAATGGCAGGAATGGAGATGCTTCTTCCATGTAAATTGGAATTAGGTGCAGTAAAGTCACCAAGCATCCTCCTTTCATTATTATTATTTTCGGCTGCCATCTCCTCTGCCTGTTCGAAAATTTCTGAAAGGTTATCTCTGGATTGTTGTATTTTAGCTTCTCTTAATTTTCTCTTCAGAGTCCTTTCAGGTTCTGGATCTGCTTCCACAAGAATGTTCTTATCCTTGCTCCTGCTCATATGACAAGGAAGAATGGCCAGAAAAATGATAATAATAATAGAGATCCTTTATACCATAGTATAGGGATCCCTTTGTAAGTAAAAGAAGAGGGGGAGATAAAGGATGTGATGTAAAGGAAGAAACACAACTGTGAGGATTGGAATGTGAGATGAGATGTTAGGACATGAATGAATAAATAGAATGAGATGGGGGAGGAATAATTTTCGAAAATTATTTTGAAAAAGAGTTAGTGATTTTTGAAAATTGTTTTTTTGAAAATTGTTAGTATTTTTTTTCGAAATTTTTTTTTTCGAAAATTAGAATTTAAACTTTAAAATAATAGTTAATTAAAAAGAAATTTTGAAAAAGGGGGGGAGATATTTTCGAAAATTGAGAGAGAGAGAGAGTTAGTTAGGTAGTTTTGAAAAAGTTAAGAAACAAACAAAAAGTTAGTTAGTTAGTTGAAACAAATTTTTGAAAAGATAAGAAGTTGGGAAGTTAGAAAAGATATTTTGGAAAGATATTTTTGAAAAAGATAAGATAAGAAGATATTTTTGAAAAGATATGATTGAAATTAGTTTTGAAAAAGATTTGATTTTTAAAATCACAATTAATGACTTGATTCATAAGAAATCACAAGATATGATTCTAGAACTTAAAGTTTGAATCTTTCTTAACAAGCAAGTAACAACTTCAAATTTTTGAACCAAAACATTAATTGTTTAAGTTATTTTCGAAAATTATGATTTAAAATGAGAAAAAGATTTTTGAAAAATATTTTTGGAATTTTCGAAAATAACTAAGAATTTTGAAAAAGATTTGATTTTTGAAAAAGATTTTGAAAAAGATAAGATTTTCAAATTTGAAAATTTGATTTGACTCATAAGAAACAACTTGATTTTAAAAATTTTTGAAAAAGTCAACTCAATTTTCGAATTTGATGAGAGAAAAAGGGAAAGATATTTTTTTGATTTTTTTGAATTTTTATGAAAACATGAAAATTATGCAATGCATGAAATTTTTAGATCAAAACATGAATGTATGCAAGAATGCCATGAATGTCAAGATGAACACCAAGAACACTATGAAGATCATGATGAACATCAAGAACATATTTTTGAAAAAATTTTTAATGCAAAGAAAACATGCAAGACACCAAACTTAGAATTCTTTAATGCTTAGACACTAAGAATTCAAGAATGCATATGATAAACATGAAAAGACACAAAACAAAAAATCATCAAGATCAAACAAGAAGACTTACCAAGAACAACTTGAAGATCATGAAGAACACTATGAATGCATGATATTTTCGAAAAAATGCAAGATGCATATGCAAGTGACACCAAACTTATAATGTGACTCAAGACTCAAACAAGAAACACAAAATATTTTTGATTTTTATGATTTTCTAATTTTTTTGGATTTTTTTATTTATATTTTTCGAAAATTTAAAAGAAAAGAAAAAAAAATAAGGATTCCAAAATTTTTAATATGAATTCCAGGAATCTTGCCATGTTAGTCTAAAGCTTCAGTCCAGGAATTAGACATGGCTCACTAGCCAGCCAGGCTGCAACATATAATTACATGGGCTGGAATGATTAGTTGAATACCAATCCCAAAGTAGTTTTGGGTATGGCTTTACAGCCAGATATGATTCAACATATTTCATGAAACACTAGAATTCATTCTTAAAAATTTTGAAGCCATAGAATAATTTATTTTTGAAAACATTTTTTTTTTCGAAAACAAGTGAGGAATTTTTGAAAGATTTTTGAAAAATTTTTGAAAACAAAACAAAAAGAAAATTACCTAATCTGAGCAACAAGATGAACCGTCAGTTGTCCAAACTCAAACAATCCCCGGCAACGGCGCCAAAAACTTGGTGCACGAAATTGTGTTGTCCTGTTCTTTGTACTTGTGTGAGATTAACAATATATAATTGTATTGAATCCTCATTGTGGCTCTATGTGTGGACACAACTCCGTACAACTAACCAGCAAGTGCACTGGGTTGTCCAAGTAATACCTTACGTGAGTAAGGGTCGAATCCCACGGAGATTGTTGGTATGAAGCAAGCTATGGTCACCTTGTAAATCTCAGTCAGGCAGATATAAAATAGTTATGTGGTTTTCGAATATTAATTAATAAAATAGGGATAGAGATACTTATGTAAATCATTGGTAGGAATTTCAGATAAGCGAATGGAGATGCTTTTCGTTCCTCTGAACCTCTGCTTTCCTGCTGTCTTCATCCAATCAGTCTTACTCCTTTCCATGGCTGGCTGTATGCAAGGACATCACCGTTGTCAGTGGCTACATCCCCTCCTCTCAGTGAATCATATGCTCACGCACCCTGTCACGGCACGGCTATTCATCTGTCGGTTCTCGATCATGCTGGAATAGGATTCACCCTCCTTTTGCGTCTGTCACTAACGCCCAGCACTCGCGAGTTTGAAGCTCGTCACAGTCATTCAATCATTGAATCCTACTCAGAATACCACAGACAAGGTTTAGACCTTCCGGATTCTCTTGAATGCCGCCATCATTCTAGCTTACGCCACGAAGATTCTGGTTAGGAGATCTAAGAGATATTCATTCTAGCTTAATTCATGTAGAACGGAAGTGTTTGTCAGGCACGCGTTCATAAGGGAGAAGGATGATGAGCGTCACACATAATCATCACCTTCATCACGTTCTTGGGTGCGAATGGATATCTTAGAAGCGAAATAAGAAGAATTGAATAGAAAACAGTAGTACTTTGCATTAATCTTTGAGGAACAGCAGAGCTCCACACCTTAATCTATGGAGTGTAGAAACTCTACCGTTAAAAATACATAAGTGAAGGTCCAGGCATGGCCGAGAGGCCAGCCCCTCTGATCTAAGAACCAGGCGTCCAAAGATGTCAAATACAATAGTAAGAGGTCCTATTTATAATAAACTAGTCACTAGGGTTTACATGAGTAAGTAATTGATGCATAAATCCACTTCCAGGGCCCACTTGGTGTGTGTTTGGGCTGAGCTTGAGTGTAGCACGTGCAGAGGCCATTTGTGGAGTTGAACGCCAGTTTCTGTGCCAGTTTGGGCGTTCAACTCTGGTTTTGGATCCTTTTCTGGCGCTGGACGCCAGATTTGGGTAGAAAGCTGGCGTTGAACGCCAGTTTACGTCGTCAATTCTTGGCCAAAGTATGGACTATTATATATTGCTGGAAAGCCCTGGATGTCTATTTTTTAACGCAATTGGAAGCGCGCCATTTCGAGTTCTGTAGCTCCAGAAAATCCACTTTGAGTGCAGGGAGGTCAGAATCCAACAGCATCAGCAGTCCTTTTTCAACCTCTGAATCTGATTTCTGCTCAAGTCCCTTAATTTCAGCCAGAAAATACCTGAAATCACAGAAAAACACACAAACTCATAGTAAAGTCCAGAAATTTGAATTTAACACAAAATCTATTAAAAACATCCCTAAAAGTAACTAGATCCTACTAAAAACATACTAAAAACAATGTCAAAAAGCGTATAAATTATCCGCTCATCATCATAAAGGATTTTTTCAAAAATTGCAAAATCTCTAAGCAACCTGCTAGCTGCTGACACGCCATTTGTATTTGACACAGAGTGTCTGCAGGCGTTTGAGACCCTGAAAGCCAAGCTAGTCACAGCACCAGTCATCTCTGCACCTGACTGGACATTACCATTCGAATTAATGTGTGATGCCAGTGACCATGCCATTGGTGTAGTGTTGGGACAAAGGCATAACAAGCTTCTGCACGTAATTTACTATGCCAGTCGTGTTCTAAATGACGCACAGAAGAATTACACAACCACAGAAAAGGAGTTACTTGCAATGGTTTATGCCATTGACAAGTTTAGATCCTATTTAGTAGGTTCAAAAGTGATTGTGTATACTGACCATGCTGCTCTTAAATATCTACTCACAAAGCAGGATTCAAAACCCAGGCTCATAAGATGGGTGTCGCTTCTGCAAGAGTTTGATATAGAAATAAGAGACAAAAAAGGGACAGAGAACCAGGTAGCTGATCACTTGTCCCGGATAGAACCAGTAGCAGGGGCGTCCCTCTCTCCTACTGAGATCTCTGAGACCTTTCCGGATGAGCAACTTTTTGCCATTCAGGAAGCACCATGGTTTGCAGACATTGCAAATTATAAAGCTGTGAGGTTCATACCCCAGGTGTACAGCAGGTTGCAAAAGAAAAAACTAATTTCTGATGCAAAGTACTACTTATGGGATGAACCATATCTCTTTAAGAGATGCGCAGATGGAATGATCCGCAGATGCATCCCTAGAGAGGAGGCACAGAAGATCCTGTGGCATTGCCATGGATCACAGTATGGAGGACATTTCGGAAGTGAGCAAACAGCCACTAAAGTCCTCCAATGTGGCTTCTATTGGCCTACTCTCTATAGAGATGCCCGAGAGTTTGTGTGTAACTATGACAATTGCTAAAGAGCTGGTAACTTGCCTCATGGTTATGCCATGCCTCAACAAGGGATCTTAGAGATTGAGTTGTTTGATGTATGGGGTATTGACTTCATGGGTCCTTTCCCACCATCATATTCAAACACTTATATTCTGGTGGCAGTAGACTACGTATCTAAATAGGTGGAGGCAATTGCCACACCCACTAATGATACCAAGACTGTGCTGAAGTTCCTCCAGAAACATATTTTCAGCAGATTTGGTGTTCACAGAGTACTAATCAGTGATGGGGGCACCCATTTCTGCAATAAACAGCTTTACTCTGCTATGGTTCGATATGAAATTAGCCACAAAGTAGCAACTCCGTATCATCCACAGACGAATGGGCAGGCTGAAGTCTCTAATAGAGAACTAAAGAGAATCCTGGAATGAACTATAATTGCCCGTAGAAAGGATTGGGCAAAGAGCTTGGATGATGCTCTGTGGGCATACAGAACAACATTCAAGACTCCTATAGGAACCTCTCCATACCAGCTTGTGTATGGCAAGGCCTGTCATCTGCCCGTGGAACTGGAGCATAAAGCCTACTGGGCAACCAGATTCCTAAACCTGGATGCTAAGTTAGCTGGTGAGAAAAGATTGCTCCAGCTAAATGAGCTAGAGGATTTCAGACTCAATGCTTTTGAAAATGCAAAAATTTATAAGGAAAAAGCAAAAAAGTGGCATAACAAGAAATTATCATCCAGAGTCTTTGAGCCAGGACAAAAAGTTCTGCTGTTCAACTCTAGGCTCAGATTATTCCCCGGAAAATTAAAATCCCGGTGGAGGGGACCATATGTGATTACAGGAGTGTCACTATATGGATATGTTGAGCTTCAGGATATTGATTCTGACAAAAAGTTAATTGTTAATGGACAGAGAATCAAACATTATTTTGAAAGCAATTTTGAGCAAGAATGCTCAAAACTGAGGCTTGAATGAAGCTCAGTAAAGGTCCAGCTAAAGACAATAAAGAAGCGCTTACTGGGAGGCAACTCAGCCATTAGCAAGTTATTTGTTTTAATTAATGCTTGTAGAAGTTTGATATACATTTTTCTTCAAAGGTTAATCATCAAAATTGAAGGAATTCACAGAGTTACAGAAGGATTCAATGCAAAAAAGCAGAGAAAAGGAGCTTGCTGGCAAGAAAATGCCAGTAAAGGGCATTTTGGGCGTTCAGAAAAAATGCCCAGTGATAAAGGGGTTTCTGGAGTTTAACGCCAGCTAGGGTACCTGGCTGGGCGTTAAACGCCCATAATGGCCAACAATTGGGCGTTAAACGCTAGAAAGGTAGGGGGATGAGATTTTGTTTCCAACTTCAAATTTTTTTCAAATTTTCATGTTTTGACTCATAATTTTCTGCATAAACATGTTTCAAACTTTCATCATTCCCCCTCAATTTTCCAAAATTCAACAATTTTCTAAATCTCTTTTCAATTTTCTTTCAAATCCTTCCCAAATCTTTTCAAAAACTCAATTATCCTCTTAATTTCTTTCCAAATCTTTTTCAACTCATCATATCATCTCTTATTTCTTAGATGCATAACCAAATTTTCAGATTTAACATCTTTATATCTTTTTCAATTACAAATCTCATCTTTTTCATATCATGATTATATTTTCTTCCATCAATCATATCTCTATGTCATATCTCTTTCAAATTTTTGAAATCCCTCCCCTCCTCCTATAAATATACATTCGGCCATTGATGAGCGGATAATTTATACGCTTTTTGACATTGTCTTTAGTATGTTTTTAGTAGGATCTAGTTACTTTTAGGGATGTTTTCATTAGTTTTTATGTTAAATTCACATTTCTGGACTTTACTATGAGTTTGTGTGTTTTTCTGTGATTTCAGGTATTTTCTGGCTAAAATTGAGGGACTTGAGCAGAAATCAGATTCAGAGGTTGAAAAAGGACTGCTGATGCTGTTGGATTCTGACCTTCCTGCACTCAAAGTGGATTTTCTGGAGCTACAGAATTCGAAATGGCGCGCTTCCAATTGCGTTGGAAAGTAGACATCTAGGGCTTTCCAGAAATATATAATAGTCTATACTTTGGCCAAGAATAGACGATGTAAACTGGCGTTCAACGCCAGTTTTCTGCCCAAATCTGGCATCCAGCGCTAGAAAAGGATCCAAAACCAGAGTTGAACGCCCAAACTGGCACAGAAACTGGCGTTCAACTCCACAAATGGCCTCTGCACGTGCAACACTCAAAGCCCAGCCCAAGCACACACCTAGTGGGCCCCGGAAGTGGATTTATGCATCAATTACTTACTTCTATAAACCCTAGTAGCTAGATTATTATAAATAGGACCTCTTACTATTGTATTAGACATCTTTGGATTACCTTATGATCCTTTGATCACGTTTTGGGGCTGGCCATCTCGGCCATGCCTGGACCTTCACTTATGTATTTTCATACGGTAGAGTTTCTACACTCCATAGATTAAGGTGTGGAGCTCTGCTGTTTCTCAAAGATTAATGCAAAGTACTACTGTTTTCTATTCAATTCATCTTATTTCGCTTCTAAGATATCCATTCGCACCCAAGAACGTGATGAAGGTGATGATTATGTGTGACGCTCATCACCATTCTCCCCTATGAACACGTGCCTGACAAACACTTCCGTTCTACATGAAATAAGCTAGAATGAATATCTCTTAGATCTCCTAACCAGAATCTTCGTGGCGTAAGCTAGAATGATGGCGGCATTCAAGAGAATCCGGAAAGTCTAAACCTTGTCTGTGGTATTCCGAGTAGGATTCAATGATTGAATGACTGTGACGAGCTTCAAACTCGCGAATGCTGGGCGTTAGTGACAGACGCAAAAGGAGGGTGAATCCTATTCCAGCATGATCGGGAACCGACAGATGAATAGCCGTGCCGTGACAGGGTGCGTGAGCATATTATTCACTGAGAGGAGGGGATGTAGCCACTGACAACGGTGATGCCCTTGCATAAAGCCAGCCATGGAAAGGAGTAAGACTGATTGGATGAAGATAGCAGGAAAGCAGAGGTTCAGAGGAACGAAAGCATCTCCATTCGCTTATCTGAAATTCCTACCAATGATTTACATAAGTATCTCTATCCCTATTATATAATATTCGAAAACACTATTATCACTTTATATCCGCCTGACTAAGATTTGCAAGGTGACCATAGCTTGCTTCATACCAACAATCTCCGTGGGATTCGACCCTTACTCACGTAAGGTATTACTTGGACGACCCAGTGCACTTGCTGGTTAGTTGTATCGAAGTTGTGAACCATGGTATTGGCACCATGTTATTGGCGCCATTGCCAGGGAAAGAAAGAGCCATGAATTTTACATCATTAAAGTGTAATCACGATTACGCGTACCAAGTTGCTCACGTTGCCAGGGATTGTTCGAGCCTGGACATCACAATTTCGTGCACCAAGTTTTTGGCGCCGTTGCCGGGGATTGTTTGAGTTTGGACAACTGACGGTTCATCCTGTTGCTCAGATTAGGTAATTTTCTTTTTTGTTTTGTTTTCAAAAATCTTTCAAAAATCTTTCAAAACTTTCTCATCTGTTTTCGAAAAAAATAAAAATGTTTTCAAAAAAATTTTATTCAAGATTTTTAAGAAAGAATTCTAGTGTTTCATGAAGCATGTGAAGCCTGGCTGGCTGTAAAGCCATGTCTAAATTCTTTTGGACTGGGGCTTCCAAACCATCAGAGGCAAGTCACATATTTGATAAGTAATGAGCAGCAATTTGTTATCAAGAGCAATATACTCTGGTGTTACATGCTGAAGCTTGGCTGGCCATTGGCCATGTCTAGTGTTTTGGACCGGAGCTTTCATTGAAAGCTTGGCTGGCTAGTGAGCCATGTCTAATTCCTAGACTGAAGTTTTAGACTAAGAATGCAAGATTCCTGGAATTCATATTAAAAATTTTGGAATCCTTATTTTTCTTTTTCATATAATTTTCGAAAAAAAAAATCCAAAAAAATTAGAAAATCACAAAAATAAAAAATATTTCCCTGTTTCTTGTTTGAGTCTTGAGTCATATCATAAGTTTGGTGTCACTTGCATATGCATCTAGCATTTTTCGAAAATATCATGCATTCATAGTGTTCTTCATGATCTTCAAGTTGTTCTTGGTAAGTCTTCTTGTTTGATCTTGATGATTTTTTGTTTTGTGTCTTTTCATGTTTATCATATGCATTCTTGAATTCTTAGTGCGTAAGCATTAAAGAATTCTAAGTTTGGTGTCCTGCATGTTTTCTTTGCATTAAAAATTTTTCAAAATTGTGTCTATGATGTTCATCTTAACATTCAAAGTGTTCTTGGTGTTCATCTTGACATTCATAGCATTATTGCATGCATTCATTGTTTTGATCTAAAAATTTCATGCATTGCATATTTTTCATGTTTTTCATAAAAATTTCAAAAATCAAAAAAATATCTTTCCCTTTTTCTCTCATCAAATTCGAAAATTGAGTTGACTCTTTCAAAAATTTAAAAAAAAATCAAATTATTTCTCATGAGTCAAATCAAATTTTCAATTTGAAAATCTTATCTTTTTCAAAATCTTTTTCAAAAATCAAATCTTTTTCAAAATTCTTAGTTATTTTCGAAAATTCCAAAAATATTTTTCAAAAATCTTTTTCTTATTTTTGTATTAAATTTTCGAAAATAACATAAACAATTAATGTTTTGATTCAAAAATTTGAAGTTTGTTACTTGCTTGTTAAGAAAGATTCAAACTTTAAGTTCTAGAATCATATCTTGTGATTTCTTATGAATCAAGTCATTAATTGAGATTTTAAAAATCAAATCTTTTTCAAAAACTAATTCCTATCATATCTTTTCAAAAATATCTTCTTATCTTATCTTTTTTAAAAATATCTTCTCAAAATATCTTTTCTAACTTCCTAACTTCTTATCTTTTCAAAATTGGTTTTCAAAATTTGTTTCAACTAACTAACTAACTTTTTGTTTGTTTCTTAACTTTTTCAAAACTACCTAACTAACTCTCTCTCTAATTTTTGAAAATATCTTTCCTCTTTTTCAAAAATTTCTTTTTAATTAACTAATTATTCTTATTTTTATTTTTGATTTTAAAAATTTTTCGAAAAATACTAACACTTTTCAAAAACCATTTTTGAAAATCACTAACTCTTTTTCAAAAATAATTTTCGAAAATTCTCTCCTTCTCTCTCATCTTATTCTACTTATTTATTCATCTACTAACATCTCTTCCTCACATCATCACCAAATTCGAAACCCCCTCCTCTATCTGTGTTCGAATTTCTTCTTCTTTTCTTCTACTAACAATAAGGATCCTCTTTACTGTGACATAGAGGATTCCTCTTCTTTTCTTTTTCTCTCCTCTTTCTTATGAGCAGGGACAGAGAAAAAGGCATTCTTGTTGAAGCTAATCCAGAACCTGAAAGGACTCTGAAGAGAAAATTAAGAGAAGCTAAATTACAACAATCCAGAGAAAACTTGATTGAAAATTTCGAACAAGTAAAGGAGATGGCAGCCGAACCCAACAACAATGTAAGGAAGATGCTTGGTGACTTTACTGCACCTAATTCCAATTTACATGGAAGAAGCATCTCCATTCCCGCCATTGGAGCAAACAACTTTGAGCTAAAACCTCAATTAGTTTCTCTGATGCAGCAGAACTACAAGTTTCATGGACTTCCATCTGAAGATCCTTTTCAGTTCTTAACTGACTTCTTACAGATATGTGATACTGTTAAGACTAATGGAGTAGATCCTGAAGTCTACAGGCTCATGCTTTTCCCTTTTGCTGTAAGAGACAGAGCTAGATTATGGTTGGATTCTCAACCCAAAGACAGCCTGAACTCTTGGGATAAGCTGGTCACGGCTTTCTTAGCCAAGTACTTTCCTCCTCAAAAGCTGAGCAAGCTTAGAGCTGATGTTCAAACCTTCAGACAGAAAGAAGGTGAATCCCTCTATGAAGCTTGGGAAAGATACAAACAGTTGACCAAAAAGTGTCCTTCTGACATGCTTTCAGAATGGACCATCCTGGATATATTCTATGATGGTTTATCTGAGCTATCAAAAATGTCACTGGACACTTCTGCAGGTGGATCCATTCACCTAAATAAAACGCCTGCAGAAGCTCAAGAACTCATTGACATGGTTGCTAATAACCAGTTCATGTACACTTCTGAAAGGAATCCTGTGAATAATGGGACGCCTATGAAGAAGGGAGTTCTTGAGGTTGATACTCTGAATGCCATATTGGCTCAGAATAAAATATTGACTCAGCAAGTCAATATGATCTCTCAGAGTCTAAATGGAATGCAAGCTGCATCCAACAGTACTCAAGAGGCTTCTTCTTGATCCTGAGAACCCTGCAATAGCAGAGGTAAATTACTTAGGTGAACCTTATGGAAACACCTATAACTCAACATGGAGAAATCATCCAAATTTCTCATGGAAGGATCAAAAGCCCCAACAAGGCTTTAATAATGGTGGAAGAAACAGGTTTAGCAATAGCAAGCCTTTTCCATCATCAACTCAGCAACAGACAGAGAACTCTGAACAAAATGCTTCTAATTTAGCAAATCTAGTCTCTGATCTATCTAAGGCCACTGTAAGTTTCATGAATGAAACAAGGTCTTCCATTAGAAATCTGGAAGCACAAGTGGGCCAGCTGAGTAAAAGGATCACTGAAATCCCTCCTAGTACTCTCCCAAGCAATACAGAAGAGAACCCAAAAGGAGAGTGCAAGGCCATTGACATAAGCACCATGGCCGAACCTATAAGGGAAGGAGAGGACGTGAATCCCAAGGAGGAAGACCCCCTGGGACGTCCAGTGGTCAATAAGAAGCTTCCCTCTGAGGAACCAAAGGACTCTGAGGCCCATCTAGAGACCATAGAGATCCCATTGAACCTCCTTATACCCTTCATGAGCTCTGATGAGTATTCCTCTTCTGAAGAGAATGGGGATGTTACTGAAGAGCAAACTGCCAAGTTTCTTGGTGCAATCATGAAGCTGAATGCCAAATTATTTGGCATTGACACTTGGAAAGTTGAACCTCCCTTGTTCATCAATGAACTAAGTGATCTGGATCAACTGACATTGCCTCAGAAGAGACAGGATCCTGGAAAGTTCATAATACCCTGTACCATAGGCACCATGATCTTTAAGGCTCTGTGTGACCTTGGTTCAGGAATAAACCTCATGCCCCTCTCTGTAATAGAGAAACTGGGAATCTATGGGGTGCAAGCTGCTAAAATCTCACTAGAGATGGCAGACAACTCAAGAAAATAGGCTTATGGACAAGTAGAAGATGTATTAGTAAAGGTTGAGGGCCTTTACATACCTACTGATTTCATAGTCCTGGATACTGGAAAGGAAGAGGATGAATCCATCATCCTGGGAAGACCTTTCCTGGCCACAGCAAGAGCTGTGATTAATGTTGACAGAGGTGAAATATTCCTTCAATGGAATGAGAACTCCCTTGTGTTTAAAACTCAAGGATCTCCCTCTACAACCATGGAGAGGAAGCAGAAAAAGCTTCTCTCCAAGCAGAGTCAACCAGAGCCCCCACAGTCAAACTCTAAGTTTGGTGTTGGGAGGCCACAACCAAACTCTAAGTTTGGTGTTGAACTCCCATATCCAAACTCTAAGTTTGGTGTTGGAGAGTCTCAACAAAGCTCTGCACATCTGTGAGGCTCCATGAGAGCCCACTGTCAAGCTATTGACATTAAAGAAGAGCTTGTTGGGAGGCAACCCAATGTTTATCTAACTTTTATTTTCATTGTTTTTCATGTTTTCTTAGGTTCATGATCATGTGGAGTCACAAAATAAATAGAAAAATTGAAAACGGAATCAAAAACAGCAGAAGAAAAATCACACCCTGGAGGAGCATCTGTCTGGCGTTCAGCGCCAGAACAGAGCATGGTTCTGGCGCTGAACGCCCAAAATGGGCAGCTTCTGGGCGCTGAATGCCCAAAATGGCCACCAACCTGGCGCTGAACGCCCAGAGTTGGGTACAAAGGCATTTTTACATGCCTAATGGGTGCAGGGATGTAAATCCTTGAACACCTCAGGATCTGTGGACCCCACAGGATCCACTCAGGATCTGTGGACTCCACAGGATCCACTCAGGATCTGTGGACCCCACAGGATCCCCACCTACCTCCACTCACTTCTTCTCACCACTCTCTTTCACACAACCCCATAAACACTCTTCCCCAAAAAAACCCTTCACCAATCATGTTATTTGATTATCTGAAAAATCATAAAAATGATTCTTGAAGCAAGAAAAAGCAGCAAAGAACAAAGCTTGCAGAAAAAAAATATACATATATATATAGAAAAAGCAAGCAGAAAAAGCCAAAAGCTCTTAAAACCAAGAGGCAAGAGCAAAAAGCCAGTAACCCTTAAAACCAAAAGGCAAGGGCAAATAAAAAGGATCCCAAGGCTTTGAGCATCAGTGGATAGGAGGGCCTAAAGGAATAAAATCCTGGTCTAAGCGGCTAAACCAAGCTGTCCCTAACCATGTGCTTGTGGCGTGTAGGTGTCAAGTAAAAACTTGAGACTGAGCGGTTAAAGTCAAGGTCCAAAGCAAAAAAAGAGTGTGCTTAAGAACCCTGGACACCTCTAATTGGGGACTTTAGCAAAGCTAAGTCACAATCTGAAAAGGTTCATCCAATTATGTGTCTGTGGCATTTATATATCTGGTGGTAATACTGGAAAACAAAGTGCTTAGGGCCACAGCCAAGACTCATAAAGAAGCTGTGTTCAAGAATCATCATACTGAACTAGGAGAGTCAATAACACTATTCGAAATCTGAAGTTCCTATAGATGCCAATCATTCTGAACCTCAATGGATAAAGTGAGATGCCAAAACTATTCAAGAGGCAAAAAGCTATAAGTCCCGCTCATATGATTGAAGCTCTGTTTCATTGATAGTTTGGAATTTATAGTATATTCTCTTCTTTTTATCCTATTTGATTTTCAGTTGCTTGCGGACAAGCAACAATTTAAGTTTGGTGTTGTGATGAGCGGATAATTTATACGCTTTTTGACATTGTCTTTAGTATGTTTTTAGTAGGATCTTGTTACTTTTAGGGATGTTTTCATTAGTTTTTATGTTAAATTCACATTTCTGGACTTTACTATGAGTTTGTGTGTTTTTCTGTGATTTCAGGTATTTTCTGGCTGAAATTGAGGGACTTGAGCAGAAATCAGATTCAGAGGTTGAAAAAGGACTGCTGATGCTGTTGGATTCTGACCTCCCTGCACTCAAAGTGGATTTTCTGGAGCTACAGAACTCGAAATGGCGCGCTTTTAATTTCGTTAGAAAGTAGACATCCAGGGCTTTTCAGCAATATATAATAGTCCATACTTTGGCTAAGAATAGATGACGTAAACTGGCGTTCAACGCCAGTTTTCTGCCCAAATCTGGCGTCCAGCGCCAGAAAAGGATCCAAAACCAGAGTTGAACGCCCAAACTGGCACAGAAACTGGCGTTCAACTCCACAAATGGCCTCTGCACGTGCAACACTCAAAGCCCAGCCCAAGCACACACCTAGTGGGCCCCGGAAGTGGATTTATGCATCAATTACTTACTTCTATAAACCCTAGTAGCTAGATTATTATAAATAGGACCTCTTACTATTGTATTAGACATCTTTGGATTACCTTATGATCCTTTGATCACGTTTTGGGGACTGGCCATCTCGGCCATTCCTGGACCTTCACTTATGTATTTTCATACGGTAGAGTTTCTACATTCCATAGATTAAGGTGTGGAGCTCTGCTGTTTCTCAAAGATTAATGCAAAGTACTACTGTTTTCTATTCAATTCATCTTATTTCGCTTCTAAGATATCCATTCACACCCAAGAACATGATGAAGGTGATGATTATGTGTGACGCTCATCACCATTCTCCCCTATGAACACGTGCCTGACAAACACTTCCGTTCTACATGAAATAAGCTAGAATGAATATCTCTTAGATCTCCTAACCAGAATCTTCGTGGCGTAAGCTAGAATGATGGCGGCATTCAAGAGAATCCGGAAAGTCTAAACCTTGTCTGTGGTATTCCGAGTAGGATTCAATGATTGAATGACTGTGACGAGCTTCAAACTCGCGAATGCTAGGCGTTAGTGACAGACGCAAAAGGAGGGTGAATCCTATTCCAGCATGATCGGGAACCGACAGATGAATAGCCGTGCCGTGACAGGGTGCGTGAGCATATTATTCACTGAGAGGAGGGGATGTAGCCACTGACAACGGTGATGCCCTTGCATAAAGCCAGCCATGGAAAGGAGTAAGACTGATCGGATGAAGATAGCAGGAAAGCAGAGGTTCAGAGGAACGAAAGCATCTCCATTAGCTTATCTGAAATTCCTACCAATGATTTACATAAGTATCTCTATCCCTATTATATAATATTCGAAAACACTATTATCACTTTATATCCGCCTGACTGAGATTTGCAAGGTGACCATAGCTTGCTTCATACCAACAATCTCCGTGGGATTTGACCCTTACTCACGTAAGGTATTACTTGGACGATCCAGTGCACTTGCTGGTTAGTTGTATCGAAGTTGTGAACCATGGTATTGGCACCATGTTATTGGCGCCATTGCCGGGGAAATTAAGAGCCATGAATTTTACATCATTAAAGTGTAATCACGATTACGCGTACCAAGTTGCTCACGTTGCCAGGGATTGTTCGAGCCTGGACATCACAATTTCGTGCACCAAGTTTTTGGCGCCGTTGCCGGGGATTGTTTGAGTTTGGACAACTGACGGTTCATCCTGTTGCTCAGATTAGGTAATTTTCTTTTTTGTTTTGTTTTCAAAAATTTTTCAAAAATCTTTCAAAACTTTCTCATCTGTTTTCGAAAAAAATAAAAATGTTTTCAAAAAAATTTTATTCAAGATTTTTAAGAAAGAATTCTAGTGTTTCATGAAGCATGTGAAGCCTGGCTGGCTGTAAAGCCATGTCTAAATTCTTTTGGACTGGGGCTTCCAAACCATCAGAGGCAAGTCACATATTTGATAAGTAATGAGCAGCAATTTGTTATCAAGAGCAATATACTCTGGTGTTACATGCTGAAGCTTGGCTGGCCATTGGCCATGTCTAGTGTTTTGGACCGGAGCTTTCATTGAAAGCTTGGCTGGCCATTGGCCATGTCTAGATGTTTTTCGAATTCATTGTATATTCTCTTCTTCTTATCCTATTTGATTTTTAGTTGCTTGGGGACAAGCAACAATTTAAGTTTGGTGTTGTGATGAGCGGATAATTTATACGCTTTTTGGCATTGTTTTTAGTATGTTTTTAGTATATTTTAGTTAGTTTTTATTAGTTTTTAAATAAAAATCACTTTTCTGGACTTTACTATGAGTTTGTATGTTTTTCTGTGATTTCAGGTATTTTCTGGCTGAAATTGAGGGACCTGAGCAAAAATCTGATTCAGAGGCTAAAAAAGGACTGCAGATGCTGTTGGATTCTGACCTCTCTGCACTCGAAGTGGATTTTCTGGAGCTAGAGAAGCCCAATTGGTGCCCTCTCAATTGCATTGGAAAGTAGACATTTTGGGATTTCCAGAAATATATAATAGTCCATACTTTTCCTGAGATTTGATGGCCCAAACAGGCGTTCCAAGTCAGCTCAAGATTTTTGGCGTTTAACTCCAGAACTGGCACAAAAGCTGGAGTTAAACGCCCAAACTGGCACAAAAGCTGGCGTTTAACTCCAAGAAAAGTCTCTACACATGAAAGCTTCAATGCTCAGCCCAAACACACACCAAGTGGGCCCCGGAAGTAGATTTTTACACTAAACACCCTAGCTTACTCATTTTCTGTAACCCTAGGTCACCAGTTTACTATAAAAACTACTTTTAGTGATTCATCTTGTACCTCATGACACTTTACATGTTTCATATTGTATTCTCTAGGGCATGAGTCTCTAAACCCCATTGTTGGGGGTGAGGAGCTCTGCTGTTCTTCATGAATTAATGCAATTACTACTGTTTTCCTTTCTATCACACTTGCTTCTATTCTAAGATATTCATTCGCACTTCAACCTTATGAATGTGATGATCCGTGACACTCATCATCATTCTCACCTATGAACGCGTGCCTAACAACCACCTCCATTCTACCTTAGATTGAATGCATATCTCTTAGCCTCATGATTTAGATCAGAGTCTTCGTGGTATAAACTAGAATTATTGGCGGCCATTCCTGAGATCCGGAACGTCTAAACCTTGTCTGTGGTATTCTGAGTAGGATCTGGGAAGGGATGACTATGACGAGCTTCAAACTCGCGAGTGTTGGGCGTAGTGACAGATGCAAAAAGATCAATGGATCCTATTCCGACATGATTGAGAACCGACAGATGATTAGCCATGCGGTGACAGCGCATTTGGAACATTTTCACTGAGAGGACGGGAAGTAGCCATTGACAACGGTGATGCCCAACTTAAAGCTTGCCAAGGAAGAAGCCTTGCCTGCATGAAGAAGAAGATAGTAGGAAAGCATAGATTCAGAAGACAAAGCATCTCCAAAGCCTCAACCTGTTCTTCATTACTGCATAACAAGTATTTATTTCATGTTCTTTTACTTTTTACAATTAAATCTGAGAATTAGTGAGGGTGAGGTGTTTTCGGCCAAGGGTGAATTTAAGGTTGTGTTGTGTGAAAATGAAGAAGGAATGAGGGGTTTATATAGGAGTGGGGGGAGGGTGAAGTTTCGGCCATTAGGGTTGGCTTTGGGAGGGAAATTAGTTTGAATTTGAAGGTAGGTAGGGTTTTTGGGGAAGAGAGGATGGATGTGAGTGGTGAAGAGGTGATGGGGAAGAGTGATTGAGTTGATTGGTGAAGGGTATTTGGGGAAGAGAGTCATGAAAAGGTGTGAAGAGGAGAGAAGAAGGGTAGGTGGGGGTCCTGTGGGGTCTACAGATCTTGTGGTGATCCTATGGGGTCCACAGATCCTGAGGTGTCAAGAATTTTTCATCCCTGCACCTTTTAGACATGTAAAACATCCCATACATGCAATCCTGGCGTTTAACGCCAGACTACTGCCTGTTTCTGGCGTTAAACGCCCAATTGTTGCTTTTTTTTGGCGTTTAACGCCAGGTAGATGCTTGTTTCTGGCGTTAAACGCCAGCTTGGTGCCTGTTTCTGGCGTTAAACGCCAGACAGATGCTTGTTTCTGGCGTTTAAACGCCAGACTGCTCTCCTCCAGGGTGTGCTGTTTTTCATTTTATTTTTCATTCTGTTTTTGATTTTTTTTTTAGTAGTTTTTGTGACTTCACATGATCATCAACCTAAAGAAAACATAAAATAACAATAGAAAATAAATAAATATAATTAAATAACATTGGGTTGCCTCCCAACAAGTGCTTCTTTAATGTCAATAGCTTGACAGTGAGCTCTCATGAAGCCTCACAGATGTTCAGAGTATTGTTGGAACCTCCCAACACCAAACTTAGAGTTTGACTTTGGGGGCTTTGGTTGACTCTGTAGTGAGAGAAGCTTTTCATGCTTCCTCTCCATGGTTACAGAAGGAGATCCTTGAGTTTTAAACATAAGGTTGTCCTCATTCAGTTGAAGGATCAATTCTCCTCTGTCCACATCAATCACAGCTCCTGCTGTGGCTAGGAAGGGTCTTCCAAGGATGATGGATTCATCCTCATCCTTCCCAGTGTCTAGAATTATGAAATTAGCAGGGATGTAAAGGCCTTCAACCTTTACTAGCACGTCCTCTACTAGTCCATAAGCCTGTTTTCTTGAGTTGTCTGCCATCTCTAATGAGATTCTGGCAGCTTGCACCTCAAAGATTCCCAGTTTCTCCATTACAGAGAGTGGCATGAGGTTTATCCCTGACCCAAGGTCACATAGAGCCTTCTCAAAGGCCATGGTGCCTATGGTACAAGGTATTAAGAACTTTCCAGGATCCTGTTTCTTCTGAGGCAATGTCAGTTGATCCAGATCACTCAGTTCATTGATGAGCAAGGGAGGTTCATCTTCCCAAGTCTCATTACCAAATAATTTGGCATTCAGCTTCATAATTGTACCAAGGTACTTGGCAACTTGCTCTTCAGTGACATCTTCATTCTCTTCAGAAGAAGAATACTCATCAGAGCTCATGAATGACATAAGGAGGTTCAATGGAATCTCTATGGTCTCTAGATGAGCCTCAGATTCCTTTGGTTCTTCAGAGGGAAACTCCTTGTTGATCACTGGACGTCCCAGGAGGTCTTCCTTACTGGGATTCACGTCCTCTCGCTCCCTTGTAGGTTCGGCCATGATGGTTAAATCAATGGCCTTGCACTCTCTTTTTGGATTCTCTTCTGTATTGCTTGGGAGAGTACTAGGAGGAGTTTCAGTGACTCTTTTACTCAGCTGGACCACTTGTGCCTCTAAATTTCTAATGGAGGACCTTGTTTCATTCATGAAACTTAAAGTGGCCTTAGATAGATCGGAGACTATATTTGCTAAGCTAGATGGATTCTGCTCAGAATTCTCTGTCTGTTGCTGAGTGGATGATGGAAAAGGCTTGCTCTTGCTAAACCTGTTTCTTTCACCATTACTTTAAAGTCTTGTTGAGGCTTCTGTTGATCCTTCCATGAGAAATTTGGATAATTTCTCCATGAGGGATTATAGGTGTTTCCATAGGGTTCACCCATATAATTCACCTCTGCTATTGTAGGGTTCTCAGGATCATAAGCTTCTTCTTCAGAAGATGCCTCTTTAGTACTGTTGGATGATTCCTTCAATCCATTCAGACTCTGAGAGATCATATTGACTTGCTGAGTCAATATTTTATTCTGAGCCAATATGGCGTTCAGAGTATCAATTTCAAGAACTCCCTTCCTCATAGGCGTCCCATTATTCACAGGATTCCTTTCAGAAGTGTACATAAACTGGTTATTTGCAACCATGTCAATGAGTTCTTGAGCTTCTGCAGGCGTTTTCTTTAGGTGAATGAATTCATCTGCAGAATGGTCCAGTGACATCTTTGATAGCTCAGACAGACCATCATAGAATATATCCAGGATGGTCCATTCTGAAAGCATGTCAGAAGGACACTTTTTGGTCAGTTCCTTGTATCTCTCCCAAGCTTCATAGAGGGATTCACCATCTTTCTGTTTGAAGGTTTGAACATCCACTCTAAGCTTACTAAGCTTTTGAGGAGGAAAGAACTTGGCTAAGAAAGCTGTGACCAGCTTATCCCAAGAGTTCAGGCTATCTTTAGGTTGAGAGTCCAACCATATTCTAGCTCTGTCTCTTACAGCAAATGGGAAAAGCATAAGCCTGTAGACCTCAACCCCATTGGTCTTAACAGTATCGCAGATCTGTAAGAATTCAGTTAAGAACTGAAAAGGATCTTTAGATGGAAGTCCATGAAACTTGCAGTTCTGTTGCATTAGAGAAACTAATTGAGGTTTAAGCTCAAAGTTGTTTGCTCCAATGGCAGGAATTGAGATGCTTCTTCCATGTAAATTGGAATTTGGTGCAGTAAAGTCACCAAGCATCTTCCTTGCATTGTTATTATTTTTGGCCATGTCTCCTTCTTTTTCGAAAATTTCTGTCAGATTTTCTCTAGAGAGTTGTGCTTTAGCTTCCCTTAGCTTCCTCTTCAGAGTCCTTTCAGGTTCAGGATCAGCTTCAACAAGAATGTTCTTATCCTTGTTCCTGCTCATATGAAAAAGAAGAGAACACAAAAGAAAATATGGAATCCTCTATGTCACAGTATAGAGATTCCTTATGCAAGTATAAGAAGAGAAGAATGTAAGAAGGAGAAGAGGAAAAATTCGAACACAGAGAGGGGGATGGGGTTCGAATTTTTGGGTGGAGGAGAAGTGTTAGTAGATGAATAAATAAATAGAAGGAGGTGAGGAAGAGAAGAATTCGAAAAATTGAATAAAATAAAATTAAAATATTTTAAAATTAAAGTTAAAATTCGAAGATTAAAATTGAAATAAAATTAAATTAAAAATTAAAACAATTAGTTAAAAAAAGGGAATTTTGAAAAAGAGGGAAGGGATTTTCGAAAATGAGAGAGAGAGAGAATTAGTTAGGTAGTTTTGAAAAAGATAAGAATCAATCAAAAAGTTAAGTGGTTAATTGAAAAAGATTTGAAAATCAAATTTGAAAAGATAAGAAGTTAGAAAAGATTTTGAAATTGATTTTGAAAAAGATGTGATTGAAATTTATTTTGAAAAAGATTTGAAAAAGAAATTTAAAAAGATTTAATTTTGAAAATTAAAGTTGATTACTTGACTAACAAGAAACTAAAAGATATGATTTTAAAATTTAAAGATTGAACCTTTCTTAATAGGCAAGTAACAACTTAATATTTTTGAATCAATCACATTAATTGTTAGTATTAAATTCGAAAATATGAAATAGAAATAAGAAAAAGATTTTTGAAAATCAATTTGAAATTTTCAAAAATCATGAAAGAAAAATGAAAAAGATTTGATTTTTTGAAAAAGATTTGAAAAAGATAGAGTTTTTTTAAAATGAAAATTTGATTTGACTCATAAGAAACAACTAATTTTGAAAATTTTTTGAAAAAGTCAACCCAAATTTTCGAAATTTTATGATAGAATAAGGGAAAGATATTTTTTTGATTTTTTGAATTTTTAATGATAAAAGAGAAAAACATCAAAAAGACTCAATGCATGAAAATTCTGGATCAAAATATGTGATGCATGCAAGAACACTATGAATGTCAAGATGAACACCAAGAACACTTTGAATGTCAATATGAACACCAAGAACTTATTTTTGAAAAATTTTCAAGAAAAGAAAACATGCAAGACACCAAACTTAAAAATTTTTATTCTTTAGATATTAATGTTTCAAGAATGCATATGAAAAACAAGAAAATACACAAAACAAGAAAATATGAAGATCAAACAAGAAGACTGGCCAAGAACAACTTGAAGATCATGAAGAATGCAATGCATGAAATTTTCGAAAATAAATTTTTTTTTTGAAAATTAAAAAGATGCAATTGACACCAAACTTAAAACTTGACTCTAGACTCAAACAAGAAACACAAAAATATTTTTGATTTTATGATTTTATAAATTTTTTTTTGGATTTTTCGAAAATTATTTTGGGAAAACGAAAAAGAAGAATTTTTTTTGTATTTTTTGAAAATAAGAAATAAAAAGCTCAAAATTAAAATAAAATTACCTAATCTGAGCAACAAGATGAACCGTCAGTTGTCCAAACTCGAACAATCCCCGGCAACGGCGCCAAAAACTTGGTCTACAAAATCGTGATCGTTCATTCCTTGGTAACGGCGCTAAAAACTTAATACGCACGTTCATAATTTTATTTCTTTTTCACAATTTCGATACAACTAACCAGCAAGTGCACTGGGTCGTCCAAGTAAAAAACCTTACGTGAGTAAGGGTCGATCCCACGGAGATTGTTGGCTTGAAGCAAGCTATGGTCACCTTGTAAATCTCAGTCAGGCGGATTCAGATAGTTATGGAGATTTGATAATTAAAAGATAAATAAAACATAAACTAGGATAGAGATACTTATGTAATTCATTGGTGAGAATTTTAGATAAGCGTATAGAGATGCCTTTCGTTCCTCTGAACCTCTGCTTTCCTGCTGTCTTCATCCAATCATTCCTACTCCTTTCCATGGCAAGCTTTATGTAGGGCATCACCGTTGTCAATGGCTACATCCCATCCTCTCTGTGAAAATGGTCCAATGCGCTGTCACTGCATGGCTAATCATCTGTCAGTTCTCGATCATACTGGAATAGGATTTACTATCCTTTTGCGTCTGTCACTACGCCCAACACTCGCGAGTTTGAAGCTCGTCACAGCCATCCCTTCCCAGATCCTACTCAGAATACCACAGACAAGGTTTAGACTTTCCGAATCTCAAGAATGGCCGTCCATGGGTTCTAACTTATACCACGAAGATTCTAATATCTCGGACTCGGTCCTCTGTATTAGATATCTAAGAGATACTCATTCTAGCTTGTTTGCATGTAGAACGGAAGTGTTTGTCAGGCACGCGTTCATAGGTGAGAATGATGATGAGCGTCACATAATCATCACATTCATCATGTTCTTGGGTGCGAATGGATATCTTAGAGAAGGAATAATCTTGAATTGAATAGAAAAACAGTAGTACTTTGTATTAATTCATGAGGAACAGCAGAGCTCCATACCTTAATCTATGAAGTGTAGAAACTCTACCATTGAAAATACATAAGTGATAAGGTCCAGGCATGGCCAAATGGCCAGCCTCCAAAACGTGATCAAAGGATCAAAAGATAATCCAAAGCTGTAAATACAATAGTAAAAAGTCCTATTTATGCTAAACTAGTTACTAGGGTTTACAGAAATGAGTAAATGATGCAGAAATCCACTTCCGGGGCCCACTTGGTGTGTGCTTGGGCTGAGCATTGAGTTTTACATGTGTAGAGGCTTCTCTTGGAGTTGAACGCCAGTTTGTAACCTGTTTCTGGCGTTTAACTCCACTTTGCAACCTATTTCTGGCGTTTAATGTAACGACCCAATTTTCAATATGTCTAGATCATACCGGAAACTGAGCGCTACCAATTTGTCTTCCTAATTATTATCTATTGTTTATCATATGAGCCTGATTCATTGTTAAAAACGTAGTTAATTTGCGAGGTATATTTTTTTTTGAAAACGTTTGGATTAATAGACAGAATCATTTATAATCAATTCACAAATAATAACAGATAAAACAGTTATAAACAACCACACATAAATATATCACAAGTAGTTGACAACATTCGGTGATTTAGCCTTTATTAGAATATAGACTGTTAGTTAGAACGCCCCTAGATATAGCTAAATAATATCTATATACATGTATATACACACAACATCCCAGGTCCTGACCTATTCAAGAGGTCCCTAAGCTGGCACCTAGGCTAGCCTAGACTCTATACTCACCTAGTCCCTCTAAACTACTAAAGCGAGTGAAAGTACGTTCTAGGTCTTCAAAACTCAAGTCAGGTGGAACGTCATCAAAAGATAGAACATCATCTGCTACTCCTCTGCACGATCAGACTTTTCCACAGGACGTCTCTCTGGTACCTCATGAAGTAGCCACACAATAGGAATCTCGTACACAGGATTTAGGTTAAAGTGCGCATACGAACGGGGTGCAGACGTTGGCTGGTCTCACAGTATATACATATAATCAGAGAACGATATTCACCCTAGACTCAGAAGACTATCTAGAGCAGAATCCTCTTCTTGCGAACGGTCATCAGCGAACTATGGTAAGGTACTCTTACTTCCATCTGAAGGGGGAAGGGAGAGAGAAGGGGTAAGAACTGGGGAGTTCTTAGTAGGGCCGGGGTTATTAGTTACGTTCATTAATTCTATGTTGTTTAGCAGACTATTAGCAGAATACAAAGAAGCAGTAATTAGAAAACACAGATAAGTAGAGAAGATAGAGAAAACAGATAGCAGAACACAAACAGAAGAATACAAGAAAATAACACAAGCGCAGAGAATGGAATACAAACAAGGAAAGCATACATTCATACCACAATCATAACAAAGGAAATGCGCAACCAAGTATGATGCATGTCTAGCCCTAGTGCAGGTAATGAGCTCATCTGTCGGTTACTAACCCGCTCCTGACGTTATCCAGCAACCTCTGTCTGGATAAGGCTTTCCTGTTGGCAATATCCACTGCAAGCAACCTTTGTCTTGCAGGGTAACCACTGCAAGCAACCTTTGTCTTGCAAGGCGGCACTTATTAGCCGATATACGCCCAACACACTCACTGTAAGCAACCTCTGTCTTACAGAAGCACAACACACTCACTGTAAGCAACCTTTGTCTTACAGGAGCAACAACACACTCACTGCAAGCAATCTTTGTCTTACAGGAGCACACTAATCTCGATACCTCTGTAAGCAACCTCTGTCTTACAGCAAAGCATTATAGCAAGGTATCCCAGGAAAGCGTTCTCAGTGGTCGTACCACCATCTATCTGACTGCCTCTCTGCGGCAGATTCTTACATAATCATTCTCATTATCATCATTCATCATCATTCTCATTATTCATCATCATTTTCACATTCTTATGCAGTACCTCTTTCTTTCTCTGTTCAATCATATTGTACAAACTTTACATCTTTCACTTTTACAATATCCTGGCTCAAACTATTTCTCTTTATCATATTATTCTTTTCTCTTTGTATCTCTTTACTTTACTCTGGTTACTCTGTGCTCTGTGTTACTTTATTCTGCTCTGATTTCTCTGTTTAACATGTGTATTTAAAGCTTATGTAAATTTTGGTATGAATAGTTAGCCTGTCCCAGGTATAGGTTCATTAAGTCTATACTGAAACAGTTTAACTTTTCATATAACACCTAACCCTAGTCGCAACTTAAATACTAACTAAGTTGCCCTAGTTCGTTCACTAGTCTCTGTTTGTTTTTCTGTCATTAAAACTTTACAGACTTTTTCTTCGATTTTTATCTTTTCTTCAACTTTTTATCTTTTATTTATCTTTGCCTCACTAATATGTTTTTACCACTCCCTAAGTGTTTTATGAAGGTAATTATGAGATTCTGCGCTTAAAGTTGTCTTTCTAAAGCTTTTACAAAAAACTACCTTTTCCGCATTATTTTATTATTTTTATTAAAATATTATTTTTAATTAAATATTATTATTTAATATTTTATTATTATTTATTATTTTATCATTAAATTTTCGAAAATTAACTTACTTTTACTTTTAACCTTTAAAATTCACTTTTTACCACCCGTAACTTTTAATATTTCTACTTTTACCACCCTAACTTTAAGAAATTACCAAATAACCCCTTAAACACCAAAAATTTTACTTCCTTGCCCTTTCTAAGATCTAAGGCCTGTTCTTCATTGTTCTTCATCACACTCAAAGTGTTCTTCATGTTCTTCATAAATTCTTCAGATTCTTTCTCTGTTTTTACCCGTTTTTCAGTCTTTTCAGCAACCGATTTTTACCAAAATTCATAATAAATTAGCAGCCACTAAAATTCCATCTTTTCTACATGATTTCAACACAAATTGAACCTCAATTTAAGCTTAGGGTTTCGTTTTTCCAGCTGCCCAAGAACATGAACTTTAAAGCTTGAATTTCATCAAATTTCATCAAAATTTCACCAAATTTTCACCAAGAATCAATCATATATGCAACCAATTTTTAGCACAGCCAAATCATACAACATTCACACAACTCAAACACAAATAATCAAGATTAATTTTGTGACACCCTACCTGGTTTTGCTGCTCCTAATTCAGTTAGACTTTCAGGTGGTCCTTAAGCACTTTTTCCTCCTAAATCACATCAAGAACAACTTTAAATCCAAAAACTCTCAACTGACCAAATCTCGCTCAGTATGTTAGGAAGATATATCTCACCTTATACCTGCTGGAAATTCACGTTTCTTGGCCCTCAAGTCAAGTTAAGCATGATTCCTAAGGAAGAACATCAAGAAAACACATGTTTTGCATGGTTTTCCTTGAAAACCGAATTGAAATGGGAAAGGAACAGCCATCTCACCTTATTTCCATCCTTGATAAGTTACATGGTTATGTAGAGGAAGAAGAGAGGATCATTTTGATGAAATCGGAGTTTTGATTTGAGTTTTAGTTCAGAAGAAATCAAGCTTTAAAGATTAAGTGTTCATGAAAGTTTCTCTCTTTTCTCTCTTGTTATTTTCGGCCAAAATGATGAAATGAGACAGCCTTGGAGGTCTTGGGGGTGTAAGGTGAGTTGTGATTGGTTGGCTTGGAGGTGGATTAAATAATATTAAAATATCTCTGGTGTACAACTACTAAAACTAGGTGTATCGGAACACTAGTAAAAACATCTCTAAAAATTATTTTCTGAGCTACTAGCATAAATGACACTAGTAACATATTTATTATGAGAATAGAACATGTATAATGAGGCCTTAGCATTGCTAAATTCATCAAAGAGTGCTGGTGCTAAGCTGCACCAGTAAACCGTAAACCCGGTTAAACCGATTTTCTGTTTTTAACAAAAACAGACCAGGTAACCTTATAATGTCATTCAAGCATTTTCTAATACTAATATAATACTAATATTATACTATTATCTCTCTTCTATCATGAATCGAGTTTGGTTCATCAAATTGAGACTATTTACGAAAACTAGAATCAAAACTCCTAATCGATACAGTTCAAAAACTAGGTTCTTCGGGACTGCATTATCGAGCTTGCCTCAGAAAAGGTTCTAGCTTAAGGATGACATAATGACAATGAGGATTGAGATGCTTGATGATACAGCAGAGATGTTCCCTTTACTGATCTTCTGGAGAAATCCGTACTTTCAGAAAAGATCTCATGTACTCGAAAATCAAGATTGTTACATTTAACTCCAGAATGCAGCATGGAACTGGCGTTCAATGCCAATTTGCGTCATCTAAACTCGAGCAAAGTATAGACTATTATATATTGCTGGAAATCCCTGGATATCTACTTTCCAACACAATTGAGAACGCGCCATTTGGAGTTCTGTAGCTCCAGAAAATCTACTTTGAGTGCAGGGAGGTCAGAATCCAACAGCATCTGCAGTCCTTCTTCAACCTCTGAATCTGATTTTTGCTTAGGTCCCTCAATTTCAGCCAAAAATACCTGAAATCACAGAAAAATACACAAACTCATAGTAAAGTCCAGAAATGTGAATTTTAATTAAAAACTAATAAAAATATACTAAAAACTAACTAAATCATACTAAAAACTAACTAAATCATACTAAAAACTATGTAAAAACAATGCCAAAAAGCGTATAAATTATCCGCTCATCACATAGCAATCTCAACAGAAAATCATTCACATCATAGGCATTAATCCATTTGCATTAATCTACTAAACTTATCAGGTATTCAAAGCCCCAAAACATTTTCTTATTAAAGCAAACCCTACCTCAAAGTCGAACCCCTTACAAGTTAACACGTCAAGAGTCCTCTTTCTATTCTTAACTCGCGGCAGCAACCTCATTGATTCCCAGGCAGTATCAGTAGAAATAATCAAGGTTCACAGCAACGACAATTCATCTGACGTAAAATTGGAATTAACGTGAAATGGATATTAAACTAAATTACAACATAATTGTCAATAAAGTATTGCGATAAAAAGGGATGGAACCAAATAGTCTCACTGCGAGAAACGAAGCAAAATGACACCGCATTGGCTTTTATTTTAATTATACAATTTCCGAAACTCGCCCTAGGATATGAACATCGCGAAATTCTCAATAATTATAGCTGAATACTAGCGATAAGGGTTTCAAGGCTCGAATGACTCACTGCGGCTAGAGAGGAATGAGACAACAGAGCGACAGCAGCTCCGACAAATACCTCGAGTGATGGCGGCAACCCGAATCTCTGATAATAGCAGCTATACAACCACGCAGTGTCAATAATCTTCCCGGAATCAAAAGAACAGTAACCAAACTCAAAACTCTTACCGGCAGTGAAAATCGGCTGTGGTAGTGGCATTTCCCAACGCCAAAGGCACGGTGGCGCGGCTGATTTCTCCTCTGGGAATGGCTATAACAGAATCAGCTTCTTTTTCCTCCGTTCACAATCCCAACGAAAGCCACAATGGTGGTTCTGGGAAGCTCTGGTGGCAGTGGAAGGCCTCAGTGTCAGCCTAACGGTGATGGTTACGGCTCAAAATGGATCTAGAGCAAGGTTAGAGCAACAACAACAGCAGTTCTAGCAGCGGCGGCAGCGTCTTCTCAGATTCCAGAAATTAGAAGCAGAGGCAGAACTGGCGAGCCCTCCTCTTCCAGCGGCGGCTTGGTGAGACGCGGCAGTAGCAGAGTGCAACATTGGTGGCGATGGCTTCACGCAGCGACGACGTCTTCCCTCTTTCCCGCGAACTCGACGGCTTCACTCTCTTCTCAACGGCAGCGAGCTCGTAGCAACGGTTGGACCGTGATGGATCTGACAAGAACGAGACCCTCGGCGGCGCAGGATGTGACGGAGCTGGCAGCGGCAGAGCGCGATGGCTCCCCTTCTTCCTCGCGTCATCTTTATTTCTCTCACCTGCGAGCTTGACAGTAGTGGCCATGGAAGCTCCTCGTACGGCGGGGGTGAGTGGGTAGGTGCGGCGACTGTTCTGTGGGATGGCGGCAATGGCTGGGCAGCGGTCACAGCGTGGCTCCTCCCTCTCTTCCCGATCCCCTTTATCAAGCTCTATTCTCTATAATTTTTTGTTTCTGAAGTTTTACATTGAAGAGGATGAAAGGGGGGTAGGGTGCGGCTGAGTGTGGTGTGGGGATAGGGTTAAGATTTCATTTTTAGAAAATTAGGGTTATGGTTAGTTTAGTAATTTCAAATAAAAATGGGAATAATATAGTAATTGAAACCCAAATTAAATCCAACACTAATTATATATAGAAAATACTATTTGCTCATTAATTTTACAAATTACTTTCAATTAAATGCTCAAATCCAAGATTTAGAGGTAATACGATTAATTTTATTTATTCATAAAAACTAAAGTATTAGATTCCAAAATCTTAATTAGTTAAATCAGTTCATATAAAATTCATATTATTTTGCAATTACTAAACTTTATAATTTAAATATAGAAAAACTCAATAATTGTAAAATTGGATAAGGATCTTAATTTATTTCAAATTCAATTAATCGAAACTGTTTTTAATTATTTTTAATAAAATAATTTCTGAAATTAAATCTGTAAATAAATATATTATTTGAAATTTGTTTATAATAAGACATTTCAAAAGTTCTAGGTCTTACATCCACGCTTACGCGTGGCATGGAATTTTTAACTGTGCGTACGCGAGTAGCCGTATGCGTACGCGTAATGGACCAGCATGCATGTCCACGCGTACGCATGGCCCACGCATACGCGTGACATGGTGTACCAACCTACGCGTACGCATGACAAGAGGATGCGCGCGCGAGCTGCCTTTTTACACTCCCACGCGTACGCGTAGTCTCTATTTCAGCAAACATGATTTTTCTGAGTTTTAAACCCTATTTCAAACTTCTAAACCTCTATTTTCATTCTTCTAGTCATAAATAATAGTATTAAGTTTGATAATCAAGTGAAGTTAGAAAATGGGGATAACTTAGAGGTGAAGTAAAGCTGAAAAGATGATGAATTGACTATGAAATTGTATGAAAGACTATATATGATATTTGGCTTGAATAATCAAATGATTTGAGATACAAGATTCCCTGGGTAAGGTACCGTGGCTTGCCACCACGTGTACCAGGTTGAAAACTCGATACTCTATTGACTCTACAACATAAGGGTGACCGGGCACTTATAAATTCCTGGGAATGTTACTCCCATTGAGAAATATTGATTATTTGAGAAAAAGCTATGCATAGACTCTTGGGGATGCACGTCGAGGAACAGTCCAAAGGTCTAGCAAACCGGACTTGTCGGGTTGGCTTGATAACCGACAGTTGAGACTCTTCAGCTATAGGACAGGCATGCATCATGTGCATATCATTTGAATTACTTGTTTGTGCATTAACTGGGTGTGCTTAAGTGTATTTGCTATGTTAAATGTATATTTGCTACCTGCAGTACTTGTAACCTTCTTGTCTTTGCCTTTATCTGCTATTTGTCTGTGATATGTTGTCGGAGATGGAGGTATGGTGGAAAGGCGGTAAGACTAGATTTAAGATTAAGTTAGGCTTAGATACTCTTAGAAAATCACCTTTTATGGCTTCTATTTAATACTTTAAGCTTTGTAATCTGAGTGTCGGTATTCTAGGATTGCCTCTGGCATTCCCAGGACCTTATATCTTATATGTGTGGCACCTTTACCATGCTGAGAACATCTGGTTCTCACCCCATACGTTGTTGTTTTTCAGATGTAGGTCGAGAGGCACCTTGTTAGGCGTTTGGACTTTTGAAGCGAAGTGGTTATCGGGTTATTTTGTTGTACAGTTATATATATATATATGTACTTAGTTTCCTCTCCGCATGACTTGATCCTTTTCACCCTTTTAAAGGCTTATGGAGAGACAGAATTTTTGTTTATGTAAATTTGGGTTTTGGATATGTATATATATGTGTATATATTCTCCGGCCAGCCTTGACTTCGCGGGCTGAGTTAGAAGCTTGCTATTTTGTATCTTTGGCCCTGTATTCTTGCTTTTGTTATCTTATAACTGGTAGCTATAGTTTCCTTAGTACGCAAGTTAACTCATTTTCTGAGCGTTGCATTTTTATTTCGCGATTTTTATTTCTTCTGTTCTTCAAGGCTCCCAGTTTATTATATTCTTTCTGCTATTATATGTACACTTTTTATTTTAGAGGTCGTAATACCACATCACCTCTGTTTTACGACTTAAGCGTAAAGCTCTGTGTAGTAGGGTGTTACACGGGATACAAAGAGGAGCAACGTGATTTCACGCACGCGTTATGTAATAAGTGACTTGTATGACTTATATGCCAAAAAGACTTGTGTGTGTAGCAGTACTCGTCAGATAATAGAACTAAAATTTCAGTCTTTATTCTTAAAATTTTAGTCCCTTCAGACTTCAATACCTCTAGAAAATAAAAACATATAAAACTAAAATTTTTAAAAATAAACTGAAATTTAACTAATAATTTTTTTCAAAAATATTTTTATTCAACTTTTTAAATTTCTATTCTACTCTTTTTACCACCGCAGAACATATCTCTAACAAAAAAAAGGTCAAAAGCATAGGGACAAGGACCGATGGCACAGAGAACGATGATGCAGGAGTTCAACGAAGGAGGGAAACCAACTACATAGCAAGCTCGACGGCACAAAGAATGAACGATGATGGAGGGGTGAAGACGACTCAATGTTTGGTTTTAAAATCGTAATACTCTAATGATTTATTAAATTTTTACTTCCAATATAAGATGGATTAGGCATTTCATAACTAGATGATTATTGTAGGTTCATATTTGTTTACTAGTTTAAAATTGATATAAAGCAAATTATGGATAATGGTTCTTGCTACAGGAGTTAAAGGTAAGTGGCGGGTTAGGTCAATGAATATGTTTAGTGTTATTTTTTAAATTGTGAAGTAAGGGGAAATGATTACGATTTAGAAAAAAGATGAATACCTAACTGAAAATAACTATGTTAACGAGAAGGAATTGTGGGAAGGGAGATGGAAGAGGCATAAGGAAGTGGAAGGGTACTGAAAGAGGAGGGAAGGTTTATTTTATTTTTAAATTTTTTATTTAATAAAGGTATTTTAGTTATTTTGTTTGTTTTAGTTTTTGTATTTATCTTTTATCAAATAGAATATAAAAATATAACACAATTTGTATAGTTTACACCAAACACAATAAAAATATATTTTAGTATTTGTCTTTCTGTCTCTATTAGCTAGCTTCAGTCTCTCTTCTAAACACATTCTAATAATATTTTTTTTTAAAATTACCCTCATTCAATTTTTTAAATTTTGATTCTATCTTTGCCTCCATAGAGTCTTCTTCTTGCTCACATAAAAAAGATCCATTTTCTCACTTTCTTCTTCTTCTTCTCATTCCAGCCGGCGACTGCCTTTTCTTCAGGAAATTCAGATCTCGCTGACCTCACTTCTTTCCGCTTCCTCCTTGTTGTCGCAGCCTCGCCTCCTCCTCTTCTTTGTTGGCTGGTGCTTGATGGCTCACCTCAACTCCAAGCGCGATTCGCTAAAATTATCTCCTCTCCTGTCGGGCCTCCTCACTCAGTCCCAATCATTTCGCCTCCTCATTTTTTAACGCTTTCTTCTCTGAAACACTTAGTAACCTATCTAATAATTCTTCTTCATCCTCTTCTTTCTCTTTCTCTCTTATATTTTATTTTATTTTTTTTTAATTTTTTATGATCTTAGTTACCAAGTTGCCATGTTGATTATATTGGAGATGAATCTCGTGTTTAGATTTAAGATTTTGTGAAATCATTGATTATGTTATTAGAATTTTGTATTTATCTTTTTTAATTTTGATGTATGTACGTATTATTTAGTTTGTACCAGTCTATCCATCAAGTTGAAAGCTTAATGACTAATCTTTCAAATATTATAGAGGCATAAAATAGATAATTTTTCCAAATAAATTTTATTCTCATTTTTCAGTAAGTATCGAACTTAAAAGAGATAATTAAACTCCATGTAGGTATATATTTGTTGAGTTCCCCATTGGTAATATATTTGATTCTTCTAGAAAATCTTCATACTATACAATGTAGCTTCGCAAAATTTGGATTTTAATCAGGAGGGATTGATATATATGAAAATTTTGGTAATAAAATTCACCGGAGCCGTCAGAAGAAGATCATCGTCATTATTTTTACTGTTTGCTATGTTTTGGATCTTAAAATGATTATAATTAGTGTAATTTTTTACTTGTATGAGATTTCTCAGTCAATAATATAAAAAAAAAATAGATTTTTTTTTCTATTTCTATTGTTTTTGTTATATTCTTTCGATCAGTAAAGTGTTATAAGCTTTAGTAAAGTTTCATACTCATGAAAAGTTATTTTTTTTTTTTGTGTTATAAATAAATAGTTATAATTAGTGTAATTTAATGTTGTTATTTTCTTTGATTAATAAGGGTAATTTAGTAATTATTCTTGTTTCAGCTTTTATATTTATCTTAAGTCAAATAGAATTCAAAAATACAATTCAATCTTATACACCTTAAATTAAATAAAATACAGAAACTCAATTAAATTTTTGTATCTCAATTTCTATCTTTTAGTTTCTATCTTTTAATTTGTATCTTCTTTAAAAAATCAGTCTTATAATTTTATGACCCACTTTTTGTTTGTTTTTTTCTTTTTGGGCCTACAAATTTAACAACTGATGAGCGGATAATTTATACGCTTTTTGGCATTGTTTTTACATAGTTTTTAGTATGATTTAGTTAGTTTTTAGTATATTTTTATTAGTTTTTAAATAAAAATCACATTTCTGGACTTTACTATGAGTTTGTGTGTTTTTCTGTGATTTCAGGTAATTTCAGGCTGAAATTGAGGGACTTGAGCAAAAATCAGATTCAGAGGCTGAAGAAGGACCGCAGATGTTGTTGGATTCTGACCTCCCTGCACTTAAAGTGGATTTTCTGGAGCTATAGGAGTCCAAATGGCACGCTCTTAGTTGCGTTGGAAAGTAGACATCCAGGGCTTTCCATCAATATATAATAGTTTATACTTTGTCCGGGTTTAGACGACGCAAACTGGCATTCAACGCCAGCTCTCTGCCCTATTCTGGAGTTAAACGCCAGAAACAGGTTTCAAAGCAGAGTTAAACGCCAGAAACAGGTTACAAACTGGCGTTCAACTCCAAAGAAGACCTCTACACGTGAAAGCTTCAATGCTCAGCCCAAGCACACACCAAGTGGGCCCAGAAGTGAATTTCTGTATCATTTACTCATTTCTGTAAACCCTAGTAACTAGTTTAGTATATATAGGACCTTTTACTATTGTATTGACATCTTTTGGATTATCTTTTGATCCTTTGATCATGTTAGGGGACTGGCCATTCGGCCATGTCTGGACCTTGTTCTTATGTATTTTCAACGGTAGAGTTTCTACACACCATAGATTAAGGTGTGGAGCTCTACTGTTCCTCATGAATTAATGCAAAGTGCTATTATTTTTCTATTCAATTCAAGCCTATTTCTTCTCTAAGATATCCATTCGCACACAAGAACATGATGAATGTGATGATTATGTGACGCTCATCATCATTCTCACTTATGAACGCGTGCCTGACAAACACTTCCGTTCTACATGCAAACAAGCTTGAATGTGTATCTCTTAGCCTTCTGATCGTGAGATCAGAGTCTTCGTGGTATAGGCTAGAACTATTGGCGGCCATTCTTGAGGTCCGAAAAGTCTAAACCTTGTCTGGGTATTCCGAGTAGGATCTGGGAAGGGATGGCTGTGATGAGCTTCAAACTCACGAGTGCTGGGCGTAGTGACAGACGCAAAAGGATTACTGAATCCTATTCCAGTATGATCGAGAACCGAAAGATGATTAGCCGTGCGGTGACAGCGCATCTTGGACCATTTTCACTAAGAGGACGGGAAGTAGCCATTGACAACGGTGATGCCCTAGATACATCTTGCCATGGAAAGGAGTAGGAATGATTGGATGAAGATAGCAGGAAAGCAGAGGTTCAGGAGGAACAAAAGCATCTCTATACGCTTATCTGAAATTCTCACCAATGAATTACATAAGTATCTCTATCCTACTTCTATTTTAATTATATTTTAATTATTAAAACTCTATAACCGTTTGAATCCGCCTGACCGAGATTTACAAGGTGACCATAGCTTGCTTCAAGCCGACAATCTCCGTGGGATCGACCCTTACTCATATAAGGTTTATTACTTGGACGACCCAGTGCACTTGCTGGTTAGTTGTGCGAAGTTGTGACAAAGTGTGTGAATTACGTTCCGAGCACCAAGTTTTTGGTGCCGTTGTTAAGGATCACAATTTCGTACACCAAGTTTTTGGCGCCGTTGCCGGGGATTGTTCGAGTTTGGACAACTGATAGTTCATCTTGTTGCTCAGATTAGGTAATTTTATTTTAATTTTAAGCCTTTGTTTTTGTTCTTTTTATTTTCGAGAAATTTTCAAAAAATAAATAAATAAATAAATTATCCTATGTTCTTCAGAATTTTTAAGAATGAATTCTAGAGTTTCAGATGATGCTTTTATCATCACAGGAGTCAGTTGATTCCCATCAATTTGGCTGTTGTATGTAATGTCCTGCTGAAGCTTGTTTTGCCCTGTCTAATCTCTTTAGACTGAAGCTTTAGACTAACATTGCATGATTTCTGGAATCTTTATTAAAAATTTTGAGTTTCTTATTTTCTTTTTCCAAATAATTTTCGAAAAATCCAAAAAAATTTAACAAAATCATAAAACCAAAAATATTTTGTGTTTCTTGTTTGAGTCTAGTGTCAAATTTTAAGTTTGGTGTCAATTGCATTCTTCTTATTTTCGAAAATTCATCATTTGTTCTTCATAATCTTCAAGTTGTTCTTGATGAATTTCCTTGTTTGATCTTTGCATTTTCATGTTTTGCATCTTTTCTTGTTTTTCATATGCATTTTCAATTTGTTAGTGTCTAATTATTGAAAATTTCTAAGTTTGGTGTCTTGCATGTTTTTCTTTTCTTAAAAATTTTTAAAAACATGTTCTTGATGTTCATCTTGATCTTCAAAGTGTTCTTGGTGTTCATCTTGACATTCAAAGTGTTCTTGCATGCATTATTAGTTTTGATTTTAAATTTTTATGTTTTGCATCATTTAGTTGTTTTTATCTCTCATCATTAAAAATTCAAAAATCAAAAAAATATCTTTCCCTTTTTCTCTCATAAATTTTTGAAAATTTGAGTTAACTTTTTCAAAACTTTTTAAAATTTAGTTGTTTCTCATGAGTCAAATCAAATTTTCAATTTAAAAATTCTATCTTTTTCAAATTTTTTTCAAAAAAAAATTCAAATCTTTTTCACTTTTTCTTTCATAATTTCGAAATTTTCAAAATTTAATTTCAAAATCTTTTTCTTATTTCTATTTCATATTTTCAAAATTAATGCTAACAATTAATGTGATTGGTTCAAAAATTTTAAGTTTGTTACTTGCCTAGTAAGAAAGGTTCAATCTTTAAATTTTAAAATCATATCTTTTTGTTTCTTGTTAGTCAAGTAATCAACTTTAATTATCAAAATCAAATCTTTTTAAATTTCTTTTTCAAATCTTTTTTTTCAAAATAAATTTCAATCACATCTTTTTCAAAAATCAATTTCAAAATCTCTTCTAACTTCTTTTCTAACTTCCTATCTTTTCAAATTTGATTTTCAAATCTTTTTCAATTAACTAATTGACTTTTTGTTTGATTCTTATCTTTTTTTTTCAAAACTACCTAACTAATTTTCTCTCTAATTTTCGAAAATCACCTTCCTCTTTTTCAAAATTTCTTTTTAATTAACTAATTGTTTTAAATTTTAATTTGATTTAATTTTATTTTTCTTTTTTTATTTTTGAACTCTAACTGCATTTTAAATTAAAAACAAAAAATAATTTTTTTTATTAATTTTCGAATTCTTCCTTCTCATCTCCTTCTAATTATTTATTTATCTACTAACACTTCTCTTCCACCCAAGAATTCAAACCCACTCTTCCCCTCTGTGTTTGGATTCTTATCTTTTCCTTCCTTTATTCTTCTCTTCTTATACTTACATAAGGAATCTCTATACTGTGACATAGAGGATTCCATATTTTCTTTTCTATTTTCTTCTTTTTCATATGAGCAGGAACAAGGATAAGAACATTCTTGTTGAAGCTGATCCAGAACCTGAAAGGACTCTGAAGAGGAAGCTAAGAGAAGCTAAAACACAACACTCTGAAGAGGACTTTACTGAAATTTTCGAAAAAGAAGTTGAGATGGCCGAAACCAATAACAATGGTGGATGTGCAAGGAAGATGCTTGGTGACTTTACTGCACCAAATTCCAACTTACATGGAAGAAGCATCTCAATCCCTGCAATTAGAGCAAATAATTTTGAGCTAAAGCCTCAATTAGTTTCTCTGATGCAACAGAACTGCAAGTTTCATAGACTTCCATCAGAAGATCCTTTTCAGTTCTTAACTGAATTCTTGTAAATCTGTGATACTGTTAAGACCAATGGGGTTGACTCTGAGGTCTACAGGCTTATGCTTTTTCCATTTGCTGTAAGAGACAGAGCTAGAATATGGTTGGACTCTCAACCTAAGGATAGCCTGAACTCTTGGGATAAGCTGGTCATGGCTTTCTTAGCCAAGTTCTTTCCTCCTCAAAAGCTTAGTAAGCTTAGAGTGGATGTTCAAACCTTCAGACAGAAGGAAGGTGAATCCCTCTATGAAGCTTGGGAGAGGTACAAGCAACTGACCAAAAAGTGTCCTTCTGACATGCTTTCAGAATGGACCATTCTGGATATATTCTATGATGGTCTGTCTGAATTATCAAAGATGTCATTGGACCATTCTACAGGTGGATCCATTCACCTAAAGAAAACGCCTGCAGAAGCTCAGAAACTCATTGACATGGTTGCAAATAACCAGTTCATGTATACTTCTGAAAGGAATCCTGTGAGTAATGGGACGCCTCAGAGGAAGGGAGTTCTTAAAATTAATGCTCTGAATGCTATATTGGCTCAGAACAAAATATTGACTCAGCAAGTCAATATGATTTCTCAGAGTCTGAATGGATTGCAAGCTGCATCCAATAGTACTAAAGAGGTATCTTCTGAAGAAGAAGCTTATGATCCTGAGAACCCTGCAATAGCAGAGGTGAATTACATGGGTGAACCCTATGGAAACACCTATAATTCCTCATGGAGAAATCATCCAAATTTCTCATGGAAGGATCAACAAAAGCCTCAACAAGGCTTTAATAATGGTGGAAGAAACAGGTTTAGCAATAGTAAGCTTTTTCCATCATCCACTCAGCAATAGACAGAGAATTCTGAGCAGAATCCATCTAGCTTAGCAAATATAATCTCTGATCTATCTAAGGCCACTCTAAGTTTCATGAATGAAATAAGGTCCTCCATTAGAAATTTGGAGGTACAAGTGGGCCAGCTGAGTAAAAGAGTCACTGAAACTCCTCCTAGTACTCTCCCAAGCAATGCAGAAGAGAATCCAAAAAGAGAGTGCAAGGCCATTACCTTACTTGATGTGGCTGAACCCAGAGAGGAGGAGGAGGACGTGAATCCTAGTGAGGAAGACCTCCTGGAACACTCAGTGACCAATAAGGAGTTTCCCTTTGAGGAACCAAAGGAATCTGAGGCTCATCTAGAGACCATAGAGATCCCATTGAACCTCCTTTTGTCCTTCATGAGCTCTGATGAGTATTCATCCTCCGAAGAGGATGAAGACATTACTGAAGAGCAAGTTGCTAAATACCTTGGTGCAATCATGAAGCTGAATGCCAAATTATTTGGTAATGAAACTTGGGAAGATGAACCTCCCTTGCTCACCAATGAACTGAATGCATTGGATAGGCATAAGTTACCTCAAAAGAAACAGGATCCTGGTAAATTCCTAATTCCCTGTAACATAGGCACCATGACCTTTGAGAAGGCTCTGTGTGACCTGAGGTCAGGAATAAACTTAATGCCACTCTCTGTAATAGAGAAACTTGGGATCTTTGAGGTGCAAGCTGCCAGAATCTCATTAGAGATGGCAGACAACTCAAGAAAATAGGCTTATGGACAAGTAGAGGACATGCTAGTAAAGGTTGAAGGCCTTTACATCCCTGCTGATTTCATAGTCCTAGACACTGGGAAGGATGAGGATGACTCCATCATCCTTGAAAGACCCTTCCTAGCCACAGCAAAAGCTGTGATTGATGTGGACAGAGGAGAGTTGGTCCTGTAACTAAATGAGGACAACCTTGTATTTAAAACTCAAGGATCTCCTTCTGTAACCATGGAGAGGAAGCATGAAAAGCTTCTCCCACTGCAGAGTCAACCAAAGCCCCCACAGTCAAACTCTAAGTTTGGTGTTGGGGGGCCACAACCAAACTCTAAGTTTGGTGTTGAACCCTCACATTCAAACTCTAAGTTTGGTGTTGGGAGGTTCCAACCTTGCTCTGATTATCTGTGAGGCTCCATGAGAGCTCACTGTCAAGCTATTGACATTAAAGAAGCGCTTGTTGGGAGGCAACCCAATGTTATTCAATTATATCTATTTTATTTTTATTGTTATTTTATGTTTTTTTTAGGTTGATGATCATGTGGAGTCATAAAAACTATTGAAAAATCAAAAACAGAATGAAAAGTAGCAGTAAAAATAGCTCACCCTGGAGGAAGAGCTTACTGGCATTTAAACGCCAGTAAGAAGCATCAAACTGGTGTTTAACGCCAGAAAGAAGCATCAAGCTGGCGTTAAACGCCAGAAACAAGCACCAGACTGGCATTTAACGCCAGAACAGAGCATGGAATTGGCGTTAAATGCCAGAAACAAGCAGCAAGCTGGCGTTTAACGTCAGACATGCATACTAAGGGCGTTTTGCACGCCTAAATGGAGCAGGGATGCTAAGTCCTTGACCCCTCTGGATCTGTGGACCCCACAGGATCCCCACCTACCCTACCTCTTCTTCTCTCCTCTTCAAACCTTTCCATAACACTCTTCCCCAAAATAACCTCCACCAATCACCAGCATTACTCCTCCAAAACCATCATACAACCTACCTACACCCACCTACTCAAATTCAAACCATTCACACACCTCCATCTCCTCCATTTTCTTCTTCTTCTACTCACTTCTTTCTTCTTTTGCTCGAGGACGAGCAAACCTTTTAAGTTTGGTGTGGTAAAAGCATTACTTTTTATTTTTCCATAACCATTTATGGCACCTAAGGCCGGAGAAACCTCTAGAAAGAGGAAAGGGAAGACAAAAGCTTCCACATCCGAGTCATGGGAGATGGAGAGATTCATCTCAAGGGTCCATAGCTCAGTAGTAGAGCATTTGACTGCACAACAAGAGAGCCCACTCATGGACCTCAACAAGAGCATGAGGAATTCCCTCACCAAGAAATCCCTGAGATGCCTCAAGGGATACATTTTCCTCCACACAACTATAGGGATGAAGCAACAAAGGCAAGGAAGAGACATAGAGGAGCTCAAGAGCACCATTGATTCTTCAAGAAGAGGAAGACGCCACCCTCACTAAGGTGGACCCGTTCCTTAATTTCCTTGTTCTTATTTTTCTGTTTTTTTGTTTACTATGCTTTATGTTTATGTTTGTGTCTTATTACATGATCATTAGTATTTAAGTGTCTATGTCTGAAAGCTATGAATGTCCTATGAATCCATCACCTTTCTTAAATGAAAAATGCTTTAATTATAAAAGAACACGAAGTACATGAATTTTAAATTCATCCTTGAAATTAGTTTAATTATTTTGATGTGGTGACAATACTTTTTGTTTTCTAAATGAATGCTTGAACAGTGCATATGTCTTTTGGTATTGTTGTTTATGAATGTTAAATATGTTGGCTCTTGAAAGAATGATGAAAAGGAGAAATGTTATTGATAATCTGAAAAATCATAAAATTGATTCTTGAAGCAAGAAAAAGCAGTGAATACAAAAGTTTGCGAAAAGAAAAAAAGAAAAATGGCGAAAAAAAAGAAAAAGAAAAAGCAAGCAGAAAGAGCCAAAAGCTCTTTAAACCAAAAGGCAAGAGAAAAAAAAATCCAATAGCCCTTAAAACCAAAAGGCAAGGGTAATAAAAAGGATCCAAGGCTTTGAGCATCAGTGGATAGGAGGGCCTAAAGGAATAAAATCCGGCCTAAGCGGCTAAACCAAGCTATTCCTAACCATGTGCTTGTGGCTTGAAGGTGTCAAGCCAAAAGCTTGAGACTGAGCGGTTAAAGTCGAGGTCCAAAGCAAAAAAAGAGTGTGCTTAAGAACCCTGGACACCTCTATTTGGGGACTTTAGCAAAGCTAAGTCACAATCTGAAAAGGTTCACCCAGTTATGTGTCTGTGGCATTTATGTATCCGGTGGTAATACTGGAAAACAAAGTGCTTAGGGCCACGGCCAAGACTCATAAAGTAGCTGTGTTTAAGAATCAACATACTAAACTAAGAGAATCAATAACACTATCTGAATTCTGAGTTCCTATAGATGTCAATCATTCTGAACTTCAATGGATAAAGTGAGATGCCAAAACTATTCAAGAGGCAAAAAGCTACTAGTCCCGCTCATCTAGTTGGAGCTAAGTTTCATTGATATTTTAGAATTTATAGTATATTCTCTTCTTTTTATCCTATTTGATTTTTAGTTGCTTGGAAACAAGCAACAATTTAAGTTTGGTGTTGTGATGAGCGGATAATTTATACACTTTTTGGCATTGTTTTTACATAGTTTTTAGTATGATTTAGTTAGTTTTTAGTATATTTTTATTAGTTTTTAAATAAAAATCACATTTCTGGACTTTACTATGAGTTTGTGTGTTTTTCTGTGATTTCAGTTATTTTCTGGCTGAAATTGAGGGGCTTGAGCAAAAATCAGATTCAGAGGCTGAAGAAGGACTGCAAATGCTGTTGGATTCTGACCTCCCTGCACTCAAAGTGGATTTTCTGGAGTTACAGGAGTCCAAATGGCGCGCTCTTAATTGCGTTGGAAAGTAGACATCCAGGGCATTCCAAAAATATATAATAGTTCATACTTTGCCCGAGTTTAGATGACGCAAACTGGCGTTCAACGCCAGCTCTCTGTCCTATTCTGGAGTTAAACGCCAGAAACAGGTTGCAAAGCAGAGTTAAACGCCAGAAACATGGTACAAACTGGCGTTCAACTCCAAAGAAGACCTCTACACGTGAAAGCTTCAATGCTCAACCCAAGCACACACCAAGTGGGCTCGAAAGTGGATTTCTGCATCATTTACTCATTTCTGTAAACCCTAGTAACTAGTTTAGTATATATAGGACTTTTTACTATTGTATTGACATCATTTGGATTATCTTTTGATCCTTTGATCACGTTAGGGGGCTGGCCATTCGGCCATGCCTGGACCTTGTTCTTGTGTATTTTCAACGGTAGAGTTTCTACACACCATAGATTAAGGTGTGGAACTCTGCTGTTCTTCATGAATTAATGCAAAGTACTATTGTTTTTCTATTCAATTCAAGCCTATTTCTTCTCTAAGATATCCATTTGCACACAAGAACATGATGCATGTGATGATTATGTGACGCTCATCATCATTCTCATTTATGAACGCGTGCCTGACAAACACTTCTGTTCTACATGCAAACAAGCTTGAATGTATATCTCTTAGCCTTCTGATTGTGAGATCAGAATCTTCGTGGTATAGGCTAGAACTATTGGCGGCCATTCTTGAGGTCCGGAAAGTCTAAACCTTGTCTGTGGTATTCCGAGTAGGATCCGGGAAGGGATGGCTGTGACGAGCTTCAAACTCGCGAGTGCTGGGCGTAGTGACAGACGCAAAAGGATTACTGAATCCTATTTCAGTATGATCGAGAACTGACAGATGATTAGCTGTACGGTGACAGCGCATCTTGGACCATTTTCACTGAGAGGATGGAAAGTAGCCATTGACAACGGTGATGCCCTACATACAGCTTGCCAAGGAAAGGAGTAGGAATGATTGGATGAAGATAGCAGGAAAGTAGAGGTTCAGGAGGAACAAAAGCATCTCTATACACTTATCTGAAATTCTCACCAATGAATTACATAAGTATCTCTATCCTACTTCTATTTTAATTATTAAAACTCTATAACCATTTGAATCCGCCTGACTGAGATTTACAAGGTGACCATAGCTTGCTTCAAGCTGACAATCTCTGTAGGATCGACCCTTACTCATGTAAGTTTTATTACTTGGACGACCCAGTGCACTTGCTGGTTAATTGTGTGAAGTTGTGACAAAGTGTGTGAATTACATTCCGAGCACCAAGTTTTTGGCGCCGTTGTTAAGGATCACAATTTCGTGCACCAACAACCAAGAAATAAGATCAAGTGATCAACCCATCTTTATTGATTTATTTTTTAACTTCTAATTATTGTTTAACTTTTAAACATACTTAGGCAAATGATTTAACCCAATTTAAACAACAACCAAAGAAAGATTTGGCTCAATTTATATTGCACAAATTGTTTTTGTTAGATATGCAAAATATCATTTATCCAAAATGGTTCTGAACGAATTTAGTATTAAAAAATTGATATTATTTTAAGAGATGAAACTAATTTGATAGTGCAGATAATGATGGAAAACTTTTGATACAAAATTACTTTTGAAATATGGCCTAAGATAGGGTCTAATAGGAGTAAATACCCATAATCGTCCCTAAGATTCGCGCAAATACTCAATCTAATCCTCAAGATCCCAATTTTTTTATTGTAGTCCTCCAAATAGAGCTCCGAGCACTCAAAATGGTCCCTGGCCATATTTCTGGTGATGAGTCATCACCGGAGCACTGACATGGCCTCAGTTTGCCATGTGAGAGGGATCCAAAATGTCGTCGTTTTGGTTTGGCGTCCTTGATAGCCAAAAACGACGCCGTTTAGATGTTATTTAGTATGAAAAATAGTTTTCTCTCCAACACAAACACTTTACTTCATTCGTCTCTTCTTCTTCCACCCTCGGACTTCATCTTCATCTCCTCATCAATGGCGTAGCCGTAGGATTCTATTCGCTGGATTGAAAAAGTTGAGAGAAGAAGTAATCCGACCAAAAGTTGTTTTCGTTCTTCCCCTCCTTCACGAGAAGCACGAGGTTCTGACTTTGTGATCGGACTCAAGGTAAGCTTCCTTTTTTTTTACTTAGCATTTTCAATACAGTGTTGGTTGATGATATGCAAGTTGTTAGTGTAGTTGAGGTTCTGGAGTTTTGGTGTCATTGTAGTGTCTAGGGTTTGAAGATTGGCTGGGGTTTGTGGGGTTGCTCTATTTAACCCGATTGAAATAGGGATGAAACAGGGAGATGTATGCAAGATTGGAAATAAATGTGTTCTTGTGGTGATTTTTTTAATGCATTAGTAGGCTTTCAAATTCTGCCTGTATTAAGTGAAAATTTAAAATTTCTTGCAGATGGAAGAGAAGTTGGACATCATGTTTCATTATGGGAGTGACTTCAAAAAAAATGCAGAAGGGATTATGGTATATTTTCCGGACAACAAAGCCTGTTTAGGTGATCTAGACACTGATACTCTAGATGTCTTCTACATACGAAACTACCATAAGGAGCTTGGGTACAATGACATAAAATAATGCTGGTGGCATGTTCCTGGAAAAGGCTTGGATAATGGGTTGAGAAATGTAAACAGTGACAAAGAGATAAGAGAGATGGTGAATTGTGCTAGAAAAAATGAGGGATTGATTGATGTATATTTCGAGCACTGTCAGTGTCGGAGGTGTTAGAGGGAGATAACACAGTTGTGTACTTGGATGACGATGGTGGAAAGGGGTGTAATGCAAGTACAGATGCTGATGTGAGTCCCCAACTCAATGAGACTCATGCATTCATAGTTGCTCCTATCCCGAAGGTTGTACCCAATAGTTCTTACAAATCCAGTCCCAAAAAAAAAAATAAAACATCTCCACGGCAATCACAACCCTCACACTCCAAAATCAAGATGCCTACAAAAAACACTAATCCTCCCAAGATAACCAACCCTCCCAAGAAGACCAACCCCCCAAAGGCAACGAAGCCCAGTAGATTCATCCAGCCAACCAAGCCTACCAAGGCCATCAAAACCATCCAGCCCTCAAAGCCCAGTCAGAGCACTAAATCAGATAAGAGCAACAAGCAGAAACTATCCAAGGGATCAAGTATTTCCAGGAGACTCTGCACGCGGTCTGCTGCTAGAGGATTTAAGAACAAAGTGCTTAACAATGAAGTTCCCTTTGATGTATCTTCTGACTCCTCTGACAGTGAAGAGGATAGCCTGTTTAAGCCAGGTCCGGATGAAGGAAGTTCTTCTGATTCTGAGACTACAGAAAATGATCCTAAAACTGGGAGTAGGATTAGGAGAAACATGGTACATGCAGAGGTGTAATCCAGAAATATTAATCCACTAGGTAAAGGGAAGGAGAAGATATTGCATGAAGACGACGGTTTGGTGCAGAAGGTGAGCAACGCTGAAGTTGACCTTGGGTTCGTGGGTTGTGGTGATGAAGGTGCAGAGGATGGACTAGACCTAGGTGTTGACTCAGATGGAACCAATTCTTGGCACTCAGAGGAGATGAAGACGCCTCCAAACTCAGAAGATGAGTTGGAGGAAGGAAATGATTCTGAAGAGGCATGTCGGCTGTTTAGGGAGGGTGCAAGGTTTGGAGAGCTGTATCTTGAGGTTGGCATGAAGTTCAGAAACGAAATGGAAATTTAGAGAAGCTGTGAGGGAATACACAATCCAAGAGGGTAGAAGCATAAAGCTAGTGAAAAATAATAACATAAGGTGCATGGCGGTATGTAAGGTCAAAGAGTGTCCATGGGTGGCTTATGCATCAAGAGACCATGAAGAAGCGTGTTGGCAAATTAAGACCTTCAACAATGACCATACTTGTCCAAGAGAGAACAAGAATAGGGCTGCCAACAGGAATTGGGTATGGAGCAAGCTTGTAAAGAAAGTGAGAAAGTATCCAAATTTTAGACACTGCGAGGCTACAACTTACTTCAAGACACGGTTTGACTTGACACTGAATAAGAATTCAATATCTAGGAAAGTATGGATGCTTGAAGTGTAGTGTATGGGGATGAGAAAGAGCAATATAGGATGGTTAGGGATTATGGTATGACGTTGTTGAAGACTAATCCCGGTTCCACTGTGCAAATATACACCACCCTTCAACCAGATGGTAAAGTTACCTTTGATAGGATATATGTATGCTTAAGCGGCTGTAAAAACGGGTTCAAGGCTGGCTGCCGTCCTTTGATAGGTCTGGATGGTGCTTTCCTGAAGACAAGGTTTGGTGGCCAGATTTTGTCAGCTGTGGGGTTAGATGCAAATCACCATATCTATGTAATAGCCTGGGCTATTGTCAGAGTGGAGAATACAAAGACATGGAGATGGTTTCTTGAGCTACTTCATCAGGACTTGTGTTACTATAAAAATCACGACTGGTGCTTCATATTAGATATGCAAAAGGTATGGAGCACATATACTTATTGTCCTGCTTTGATTTTATTGGATATTGATGATTAGATGTTCCATTAAGAATTGTGCTATTATATGCTTATATGCTTATATGGATAACTTGTAATTATGCTGTTATACAAAGATAGTTGCTAGATGAGACAAATAGGTTAATCTCCTGAATCATTACGCTTGTATGCTTATATGGAGAACTTGTAATTATTGGTTGTCTGATTAATCAGGGTGTCCTGTAAGCATGTTATATACTTCCTGAATCATTATGTGCACGCTGGATAAAGGTTAGGGACTTGTATGAGTCACGACTATGATTTTTAGGGACCATTATGGGGATATTTATCAATTTTCAGGGACTTTTATATGTCACGATTATAATGTCAGGGACGTATATGTGCACATTATTTTTGTAGTCATGTATGTATAATATTTGATGAAACTGGCAGGGACTGATATCAGGAGTGAAAGAGGTGATGCCTGACGTGCATCACCATTTCTGCATCCAGCATTTATGAAAAAATTTCAACAAGAATTGGAAGGACTTACAGCTACGGGGGCTTTTGTGGGAATGTGCAAGGGCAACAACTTACCAAGAGTTTAGGGATGGAATGGACAAGATCAAAAGATTAAACGAGGATGCTTGGGCATATTTAGAGAAGTGGCCGATGGATGCTTGGACCAGAAGCTTTTTCAGCCATAAGCCAAAGTTGGATAGCATATGTAACAACGCATATGAGGTGTTCAATACTAAGATCAAAGATTCAAGAGCCAAACCCATCATAACATTGCTGAAGGAAGTAAGAATGTTTGTCAGGTGCACCATAGTGAAGAATAAGGTAAAAATGAAGAATCACACTGGAAAGCTCACACCGGTGAGCAGGCTAGAAAATGTTAGGAAAGAATCCAAGCATTGGAAGCCCATCTAGACTGGGGATAACGGATACGAAAAATTTGAGGTGCACAGACATCTAACTAACCATGTTGTGGACATAGAAAAAAGATTGTGCACCTGCCAATTTTGGATGCTAACGGGTAAGCTGCTTGTGTATAACAATTGTCTTTATGCATAGTAGTTACTTCAAGTTGCTTGTGTATAACATGGTTCATGTCACTATTTGGCACCTACAGGTATTCCGTGTGTGCACGCTTGTGCTGCCCTCTCTCGTGTGAATAAGCAGCCAGAGGACTTCTGTCACAGATGGCTGACCATGGAATCATACAGGAAAACTTATAACCACCATATTAATCCAATTGCGGGGCAACCACTATGGGAGAAGCAGAGGACTGTAACAGGCCACATGCCCCTAAAATCAAGACAAAACCTGGAAAATTAAAGATGAAGAGGAGGATGGATGTGGATGAGAAGAGTGGTTTTGGAACTAAGAAACCTAAAGTTGACCCAAAACTGTTGGGCAATACTGGAGATGGTGTACACCTGAAAAGACAGCTAGGGGCCTTTACATGCAGTTTCTATGGTGAAAAGGGACATATGAAGAGAGGCTGCAAAAAGAAGAGGGATGCTGATGTTGCCGCTGCTGCTGCTGCAGCTGTCACTGCTGGCGAGGCGGCTAAGAAGAAGAAAAAGGATCCTGCGCCTGAGCAGCCCCAAGACGATTATGGCCAAGCAGATGTGCAAAGCAATCCCGTGGAGATCGAGATAACTCAGCCTATTGCTTCTGAGAAAGAGGATTCTCAAAATGTAACTAAAATTTTATATCTTCAGGCTTTTATTATTTCCATCAATCAATTATACTTAATGCCAACTTTTTCTCATATAGGATCCTGGACTGAAAAGACCTTCGAAGCTGTCACCAAGAAGAAGATCTTCTCTGCCGCCAACCTCACCAACAGTGAACCCCTTACAGGGTACATCTTCAGCAACAGCTACAAAGTTTTCCAACTCGATGAAGTTCATCCCAACGCCCGGATTTAAGCCACCAAGAAAGAAGAATTGAAGACTTTAGATAAATCTACTTAGGAGTTTCTGTTTTGTGTAATTAGTCTTTTCCATCATACAATGACTATATGGTGAATTGTGATCCAAAGGCCTTTTTGAGATGCCTTGCTTTTGATGAAACTATAGATAGCAGCATTCATGTTCCTTGGCTGCCTTTTATCTTTGTCTTTTGTTATTTTTTTATAAACAATGAAATTTATCTTAATACACTATGCTTTGTGGTTTACCAATGACTTTTCTTGCCTTATTCGGCCTTTACTGATTACTGTTCATTTCATGCACAAACATAAATAACAATAGTTTCATATTTAACAGCATTTTCATTCCATCAACAAGCGGTTTTTTTACATCTGTTGCTAACAGGGAACCCTAAACCACCAACTCATTCATCATTTATAATACAGGATCACCAACAATACTATCAGTACAAACACAGCTAACATTAACAACTGGGTAATCACTTTTTGCATATGGACATCCTCCTCCAACTTCCAAAGTCTCCAATCAAAGTTCATCTTCACTTCATAATCATCACCACAAGATTCTGACTTATCAACTTGTTCCTCATTCACAGAATCTGCCCACACAAAAGTCCGCACTATCTCTTCCCACTTGTCTGTAACCAACAAACAATCAAAGTTCAGAGAGGAACAACAGAAGAACAGTGAGGGAAGGACAATCATAACAACACAAGTAATTATTCTAACCCACATTATAATTGGGGCAGCCATAAAACGGTTTGTTCGGATTCGTATCTGTGCCAGACTATCTGAGAACCGGCCGGCAGCCACACCCGCACCATTCTGGCGAGACCGATCTTCTACTCTTCATTTGCGTTCTTGTCCGGTTCCAGCTTGATGGGGGAACGGACAAAGCTTCCACCTGCAGTGCTACCAACACCCATCATCGACATGAGTAGCAGCCCCAGACGGAAGTGTATGAACAGGAAAAAGTGTATGAAAAAGAAGAAGAGATGACGAAGAAGAAGAGAAGAAGTGTATGAAAATTTGGGGATTTAGGGTTACATATAATAGGAGGGACCAACGTGGGTATAAATTGGAAATTAGCTAGCTCAGCTAGCCGTTGGACCCATCCAGCGTGGCAAACCAAGTCCACGTCAGCGCTCCGGTGATGACTCATCACCAAAAATATGCCCAGGGACCTCTTTGAGTGCTCGAAGCTCTATCTGGAGGACTACAATGGAAAAATCAGGATCTTGAGGATTAGATTGAGTATTTACGCAAATCTCAGGGACGATTATGGGTATTTACTCGATCTAGTAGTGTTATGTATGGATACAATGGGTTATTGGGATTGAGCCTTCTCGCAGTAGAAAATAACCTCTATTTAAAATTATTTATTAAATAAAACATCATCTCGCATATAGCGAGAAAGTTTTATAAAAAAAATTTTGAAATTCTAAAAACTCATCTCGCAAATGATAGAACGGTAGACCGCGTTTTAATTTTCATATTGAGGAAATAGTGGTATTATTCACTGTTATTGGAATTTTGTGTGTTATTCAAGAGTGTAGAAGACGGCTATCAACAAATCGAAAGGTTCGATTTAAGATTTTTAACCACAAAATTAACCCACCGATTTATTCCAAACTTAAAAAAAAAAATTGGTCACATAATATCAAAGATTTAATTTATTTATCAACTGAATTTAAATTCACTAACTCCCAAATCGGACCCTAAATTTTTTTTCTTCCACAATTTTGAGTCTTTGATTTGTGAATTGTTATTTAAAAAAAAATATGTCTCTATATCTGTTAAAATTATGACAACAATCCATAATAGTGAAAAACATAAAAAAATTAGCAGCGGTAAAGCACTAGAGCCTGAGAAACTTTCTGTTTTAAAATTTTTTTTTGAAAAGAAATGACAAATAGGTTTATTTGTTTTTATGTGGTGCTAAAATTAAGTATATCCTTTTGATCGACTAAAGGTAAATAATAATGACAAATGTGTGATTAGTTACTATAGTAAATATTTCATAATATAATTACAAGGTCATGGGTTTAAATTATAAGAATTGTAATTTTTTATGGATATTTATAATAAAGGACATTTTAGAACAAAAGTGTGTATACTAAGATCTTTAATCTCCGTTATATAGTAGATATAATTTAAATCTGTTTATTTAATTTTATTTTTTTTATTTTTTTTATGGATTAAATAAATCCAAAAATTTTCTCGCTATAAAAATAAACAAAATTTAAAAATAAAACATTTAGTTGATAAAATATATTATTTTAATAGATACCAAAATTTTATTAATTTTTTTTGGCAGAAAAATTTTGGACCAGTTATAAGTTTACCAAGTAAATTTCTTTGTATTTTTTAAGGGAAAAAAAATTATTTGTACCCATAAACTTTATGAACATTGACAAAAGTACCCATTAAAAAAAAACTAACGTTGTACTCATCAAAGATGAGTTATGTATGACAAAAGTATCCAAATTCTAATTTTTTGTTGACTTTTTAATAAAATTTTCAAATTACCCCACCCTTTATTTTCAACTTCAATCTCACCATCACTTCTTTCTCAAATTCCAAACTTTCATAACAGTCACCACCCAAATATTCCTACCACCTCTGGAACTCTATCCTCTTCTGCATTTGACACTTCCAATCCTCCGTTGCCCACTCCTTTGGCTTCCAATCCTCTATTGTTGCCCTTCAAAACGGCTTCCCACTGCTATACAAACCTCCCAGAGATGACATCATTGTCAAATTGAACACCGTCGTCGAAGGCCCTGCCTCACCAACGCAGCTCATGCTTTTGCAGCCGCCGTCCCCTTCTGAGAACCTCGTCACGTTCTCCGAAACTCTTGAAGTTGATGCAAAAGGTGTATCACACGATTCCACCACCGTAATTTGTTTTCTCGGCAAAATCCCTTCTTCAATTTTGACGATGCTCCCGGCGAGGCCGCTGTCTCTCCTCTCACATGATTGCAATTGGCTTGAAGAGAAAACATGTGAGTCACCAAAATCTTCATTTCTGAAGCAGGCCGTGAGACCAAAAGAGATATGCAGCTGATGGTTATTAGTGGCTAAGAGAATGGGGGTTGAATCTTGGCCTCCCTTTTAATTTAGCTTCCAACCTTGCGTTCTGTATTGATTCTGATAGTAGAAGACGGGAGAGACTTTAGTTTTGTCTTCTGACGCGGTAAGAGCCAGAATAGAGTTACTTGCAAGAATAGTTGTGATAAAGTGAAGCTTGGTAGAGAAGACACGAGATACTTTATTTTTGTCTCATATACTGCAGAACCAGAAACAGAGAAGAGAGTAGAAGATGACATACAGATGTATCCTGGTTAGGCTACCCAGTACAATGTAGCCTACATCCAGTCTCCATCACAATAATGATGGAATTTCACTATCTTTTCAACAGATTACAAACACCAATTCTTCCTAGGATCTACCCAATCCTATCTGGGACAAGTCCAGATTCTAACCCAACCTGAACTTGACTAGGACTCACCCTAGCTTTCAACTACAAAATGCTTATCCAACTTGTAAGGAAATGCCCTCAGGATCATGACCACAAAACAAAAATACACACAAAGAATTTCTGAAATAACTTAGGCTTTTTCTCCAAGTCTAGCTCACTGCTTTTTTCCACTCATTAACTTTTTCTTATAAACATCACCATGTTTGCCTTTTACCAATGAAACTCAGACAGACTAAACTGAGAAAAAGAATTACAAAATGAAAACCATGAAGGAGAAGAACTTGAATAGCTCAGGTAGCTATGAAAACCGAAACAAGTGCTCTTTCTCTCTTGCCACAATCCTTGGCCGTTCACCCCTTTTATAGAGGAGTGAAGCTTCCAGGGCTTGAAGCTTGCTTTAGCATGATGCATTAGCATCTTGTCTCCTTTTTTCCTTTGTTTTCTAGTTATTTTTAGTTAAGTTTTAATATATTTTAGTGCAAAAATCCTCTTTGGATGCTACTTTGAGATGTTTTAGTATTTTTATGATTTCAAGTAAAATTCAGAGCAATTTGGCAAAGTTTGGAAAAAAAAGGAAAAGAGCTGAAGTTGCCCCCTTGGGCGCTAAACGCCAGCGCCAGCAAGTTTTGAAAACAACAACGCTCTGCCCCCTTATGGGCGCTAAACGCCCATCAAGGTAGTCTGAAGCCAAGCCCACACTCTGGAGCATCTCTAGTTGGATTTAGCCTTTATTAGTTATCTTATCTTTTATTTTTGTATTTTTTTTACAAATAATATCTTTTAGTTTTAGGATTTATTATTTATTTTATTTCCAAATCAAATTAGGTTAGATATAAAAGGGAAAACATTCACCCTTTAAGAGGGCTGATCAGGGGGATCTTCAGACTTTCAGATCTTTTCTCTTCCGCACTTTTTAGAACCCTAGTTTTTCTCTTAAGTCATGAGCCACTAAACCTTCTTGGTTAAGGTTAGGAGCTCTGTTTATTTCTATGAATTAATTTTATTACTTTTCTATTTTAATTAATATACTGATTCAGTTTCAAGGATTACTTTTGTTCTTAATTTTATGAATCTGGGTGGAACGGGAGTATGACCCTTATTCTAGATGCGTTCTTGTGACCCTCGGGAGAGGTCTCTTACCTGGACACAACTTGAAAGTAAATTCCTCCTAAATTGCTAATTACTTGAACTAATACGGATACGTGACATATGATCCATTTAGTCTTGGGTAATTAGGCTTTTTGTGGCCATAAACTAGATTTGAACTTAACCTTCTAATCGGAATTAAGTGACCAAGGGATTGGCGGTTGATGAAGATTAGAGGAGACTAAATCACTAAGGGATTAGGGTTTAGTCAATTACAATTTTCCATGGAATGAATCTTGCATGATTAAAATAGTTGGTAAGAAACCTTAATCCGGAAAAGTAAACATCTCTGATACCTTAACTGTTTTCTCTCACTGTTTTCACACCAAACTCAGTATTTGCTTTCTTTACTCTCATTCTATTGTTTAATACTTTTGAAAACCCACGCAATCAACTTTTCTATTCGCTTGACTAAGCCAATCAGTTGAGCATTGTTGCTCAGTTCCTTAGTTCTTGTGGGATCGACCCTCACTTACTTGAGGTATTACTTGGACGACCTGATGCACTTGCCGGTTCAGTGTGGATAATCCTAAATTCCACACTAAGTTTTTGGCGCCGATGCCGGGGACTGACGGTAATTGACAACTACCAGTTGTCCGATTGCTTAGATTAGGTATTTTTCTAGTTTTGTTTGTTATTTTTCTTTAAAATTTTTGAATTTAGTTTTATTTATTTTCCCTTAATTTTTTATTTTAAGTTTGGTGTCTCGTTAGCGATTTATTCTTTTCCAAATTTTTCAAAATTTTTAGTATTCTTTTTTTTAAGTTTCAAAAATTTTAGGTTATTTTTCTTTCTTTTTTTTCGAAATCTTTAGTTTAATTTCTTGCTTTATTTTATTTTATTTTTTTTTACATAGGATACCTCACTGGGAGTTCTCTATACTCTAACATAGAGACTCCCACTTTGCTTTGTTTTCTGTTTGTTTATGAGAAGGAGTAGGGATAAAGAACCCCTTATTGAATTTGATCCTGAACCTAAGAGGACCTTGAGACGCCGTTTGCAACAAGTTAGAGCTTACAGAGCCGGTGAGAATCTCAAGGACACTTTTGAGAAGGAAGCTGAAGAGCTCACCATGGATCCTAATGGCGGGAATCCGAATGGTAATGAGCAAGCAAGGAGGACTCTAAGCTCCTACACTACCCCCATTCCTGACTTTTATGGGTGCAGCATTTTGGTACCTGCTATTGGTGCTAATAATTTTGAGCTGAAGCCACAGTTGATCACTCTGTAGAACTGTGACACTATGAAGACTAATGGAGTGAATCCGAATGTCTACAAACTCATGCTCTTCCCATTTGATGTGAGGGACAGAGTAAAGCAGTGCCTGAATACTTAGCCAAAGGAGAGCTTAGATTCTTGGGACAAGGTGGTCAATGGATTTCTGACCAAGTTCTTCTCACCTCAGAAGCTGACTAAGCTAAGAGTGGATGTTCAGACTTTCAGGCAGAGAGATGGTGAGTCTTTCTATGAATCCTGGAAGAGATACAAGCAGATGATCAGGAAGTATCCCCCAGACATGTTTTCAGACTGGACCAGAATATAGATTTTCTATGATGGCTTCTCTGAGATAGCAAGAATGTCTTTAGACAACTCTGCAAGAGGTTCTTTAGACATGAAAAAGACGCCTGAAGAGGCTAACGAGCTTATTGAGATGGTTGCTAACAACCAATATCTTTACTCTTATAAAACGAACCCAGTGAATCTTGTGAAGAAAAGAGATATGGAGGTGGACATCCTGGATGCCATTCTAGCACAGAACAAGATCATGTCACAGCAGATTAGTATGATTTTTCAGCACTTGAGTGGGATGCAAGTCTCAACTGTCAGTACTCAAGATGCATCTTATGACATGAGTGGAGGCTTCAACCAAGGGGAGAACTATAACTATGCTCATCAAACAACTCCTGAGTAAGTTAATTATATGGAAAATTCCTCCAGAAATCCCAATAATGATCCTTATTCGAATACATTCAATCAAGGATGGAAGAATCACCCTAACTTTAGGTGGAGAGAGCAACCCTAGAAGCCTCGGTAGAACTTCAACAATAACTCTCAGGGTCGTTTCAATCAAAACAAGTTCAATAATTTCAACAACTGCCAATTTCAAGCTTCTCAATCACAGCAGGCATCCACTTAGCCTTAGAATACTCCTGACTTGGCCTCTTTAGTTGCAGAACTTTCTAAGACCACTCATAGCTTTATGCAGGAGACTAGAGCTTCCATTCAGAACTTGGAGGTACAAGTGGGTCAGCTGAGCAAGAGAATACCTGAGAGAATCCCCAACACTCTTCTTAGTGACACAGAGGTAAACCCAAGAGAAGAGTGTAAGGCCCTCATAATAGATAACGAATCCATACTGAAGAAGGAGGTGCAAGTTGCAAAGGGGTCAGAGGAGAAAGAAGCTCCAGAAAAGGCTGAAGCTGCATTGTTACACGCCCCACCTAGGGCGCCTATTCAAGAGCCTGAAGCACCACAACCTCAGAAGCTCCAGGAGGAGACCAAGGATGAGCAGTTCTCTCAGTTCTTGGAAATCTTTAAAAATCTACAAATCAATATTCCTCTTGCTAAGGTTTTGGAGAAAATGCCTCCCTATATGGCATTTATGAAAGACCTACTCTCTGAGAAGAAGGCCTTGAAGAGAGATGAAATAGTGGTGCTAACCAAGGAGTGTAGTGTCCTCATTTAGAGCAAGCTGGCTAAGAATATGCCAGATCCAGGGAGCTTTCAGATTCCTTGTACTATAGAGAATATCACTTTTGACAAAGCCCTTTGTGATCTTAGCTCAAGTATCAATCTGATGCCCTTTTCTGTAATGAAAAAGCTAAGATCGAATTTAAGAAGCACAACCTACAAGGATACCATTGAAAATGGATGAGGCAGGTACATGGGATAGTGAAAAATGTCTTAGTCAAAGTTGGAGAGCTCTTCCTCCCTACAGATTTTGTAGTACTTGATATGGGAGAAGATGCAAATGACTCCATCATATTAGGAAGATCATTTCTGTACTGGAAGAATCTTAATTGATGTAGAGGTGAATTAGTCCTGAGGCTATGGAAAGACTATTTGGTGTTCAAGATTTTTAAACCTTCACCAATATCTGGAACAGGTTAGGGGTGTTGTATATGTGTGATTCAGTGTTATATTTTTGGGATGGATGACTGAGTTTTCTGGGTTAGAATTTCTTTTGTGTAAGGTATGATTTTTATTCTTAACGTTTGTGATTTTTTTAATATTCCTAACATTTAATTTGATTCAATTTTATCCTTAATATTTTCAATTTGTATCAAAATTATCCTTGGATGTTAACTTCATCTAAAATGTTTGGTACAAAATTGAAAATATCGATGATAATTTTGACATAAATTGAAAACGTTAGAAATAAAATTGAATGAGTCAAAAATGTTAAGGACAAAACGGAATCAAATTAAATGTTAAAGGTATTTTTAAAAAAATATCACAAAATTAGAGATAAAATACATACTTTACTCTTATTTTTCCATGAAGGAAACATTGGTGTGGAGGGTTAAAAAAAATCAGATAGGCAGGCACCCGACGACCCTCCCCACTAAAGCACTTGAGATAAGCGTTGCAAGTTTGGTAGGCAATTTTTGTTTGTTTACAGGCTCAATTTTTTAGCTCGACCCGTTTTTCATTGGGTCAGTGGACTTCGACCCGTTTGACACCACTAATTGTGATAAGAGATATGCAATGAGTTAATGCTCAAAATGACCCCTGAAATTTAACCTCCAACTTAATTTAGCCCTTCAATTTTTAATTGACCCAAATTGTACCCTGAAACTTTAAAGCGTGACTCAAGTTGGCCCCTCTGTCCATTTCTGTCACCAGAAAAATGACGTGGCACAATTATACGACGTCGATTTGCTATTTGCGCCTAAATGATGTTGTTTTACTCCCCATCTTCTTCTTCCTCCTCCTCAAGCAGCCATGGCTTGAGTATTGCTTCGAGCTTCAGAAATCTCAGGTATGGTCTCAACCTCAACTTTAGACTCATATCTTCTTCTTTTTTCATTCTCCTTCCATATAGCTATTAAATTTGTCACTCGCTCTCTCTTATTTTCTCCATGGCTTCTCTCCAACTCATTTCAGTGATCAACTAATCATCATCATCTTCACTTGCACACGCATGAGCAACTACTTCATTCACAACAGCAACCACAACCTCTTCCACTTCCTCCATTTCACTTTAAATTGATTCTTAATTATATTATTATTATTATTATTATTATTATTATTATTATTATTATTGAAAAAGAAAATACAGGATGGAGGCTAGGGTTTCAGTGCAGCACTACAACCTCAATTCACCCTCTTCCTTCATCAAGAGTCTCTTCTATATTCTCAACATCATCAACGCCAGAACCACTGCATGCCCCCTCTCCCATTGACCACATCGCCGCCCCACCCTGGACCCCACCACATACGATTCTGCCGCTACTGTCAAGAGTGCTGCTCCACTTTTCTTCATTTTTTTTGCATTGCATTCACAAATAGAAAATAAAAAAAACTTTTCATGTGATTGAAGTGGAAAATTTAGAGGATGATTATTCCAGCCAAGACAAACTGAATAAGAGAAGGAACAGGAAGATACAGTATGAGGAGGAGGAGGAGGAGGAAGGGGCGATAAACAATCCACATCGATGCCAATGGCCAAGGTTGCACGACTAAGGAAGAGGTGGCGACGACTACGAATATGGCCGTGGTGGAAGGATGTTGCAGAAGCATCTTGTTGGTTTGTTTGGATTTGGCACCAAAGAAATTTGACCCCCTTTCGGTGATGAAGGAACGGGGAATTGGATTTTTAAAAAACGACATTGTTTTCCTTGTGCCAGACTACCAGGTGTCAACTAAATTTGCTACGTAATGTTTTTGGTGATGAAAATAGATGGAAGGGTCAATTTGAGTCACGCCTTAAAATTTTAAGGTACAAATTGAGTCAATTAGAAGTTGGAGGGCTGAATTGAGTCGGGAGTAATTTCAAAGGTCATTTTGAGTATTAAATCGATATGCAATTATCTAATTTCAAGTCTTCTTTTTCACAAAAAATAAAACACGTCAATGTAAATTGCCATTACATCTATTCTATTATATAAAAATCGGGTTTCTACATTTAATGATAGAGCTTATGTAGCATGCTTTTGAGAGTGTTTCTCGATTTATTTCTTTTAACTCATTAAATACAAGTTATTACGATAAATTAATTATATCAACTAATTCATTTGATTAGATATTTAAATATCACATAATTTATTATAATTTATATAAATTTGATTTGGTAGTATTTCCTAATTTATTTCTTTTAATGTTCTGTTAGCATTTTTTAATTTATTTTTTTTAATTTATTAAACCAAATTTATTGTGTGTACTAATTAATTAATTTATTGTAAAATAATAAATCTATGAATAAAATAGACTCTTCAGATATTTTCTACTAATAATTAAATCAAATCAAATAATATATATTGAGCTAAATTCAAATCATGTGAATTAAGGATTAAACTAAAATAAGATGATTTTTTACCTATTCAAATTGAATACAATAAGCACAAATTAATTTTGTTAGATAATCACAGTCTTCTGGTCTTCTATATATAGATAGCCACACAAAATTATAAGAATCATCATTTTTATCGGGGCAAAAAACTTAAATAAGCCAAGCTGAGTAATTTTTTACACAAATCAGCCAAAGCAAAATCTTGTTCATCAATCAACCAAACCACGTTTACATGTAGTTCGAAGCAGGTAAGTTCGAACTCAATTAACATATAATTCGAATCATGTAGATTCGAATTATACACTGACACACACACCAACATAATTTGAAGTCACCTGATTCGAATTACTCCCCAACACACAATTCCATGTAATTCGATATGGGTTGATTCGAATTACACCAAGTATAGTTCGAATTAGGCTGGTTCGAAGTATAAATGACCAGAGGTGTATACATATGGTGTGAACGTGAGTTGATCTCATTAGAGGGGGAAAATGGCTACTGAAGAGAGTTTTGTAGTCTTGGTTCACCACAGAGGATCGATTAAGTGGAAAACACATTCCGGTGTGAAGTTCACTGATAAGGATCCTCTCAGTATTTTCATGAGGCCTACGACGAGGTATGATGACCTTGTTAATTCTGTACTGCTGAAACTTGGTCTGGAAGGTGTGAAACAGGTTAAGAAGTTTTTCTATCGCATTCCAATCACGGTGCTCCAAGAAACCGTGAAGTATGATTGTTTCACGATCGAGAGTGATAAGGACTTGCAGGTCAGGTTTCATTGTCACCGGCAGTTTCCCGAAGTAAGGACACCAGAGCTGTTGGCAAAGTTGGTTGATGTGGTATCCAGCTCGGGGGGTTCGAACCGGAATACCCCCACTTTAGGCACGGTAGCTGGTTCTAGCTCCAGACATGCCGGTGCATCTTCGTCCGTCCCTGTGTACGAGTGACCGGTCCAGCCTATCGCCTCCCCTTCGTTCGCTGTTGATCTCAACGGCAGTGTAGGCGACGAAGTTGGAATAGGAATTTTGTGCCGACCTCTTTACAGTGTGATGCACCGGCTGGGGTTGAAGATGGATTGTTGGATGATCCAGAGGACGATGATGTGGAGCCGGATATGATTGCTGATGACAGTGGCGATGATATTGGAGCGAGTGAGCCTGCTGGGGCGGGAGGTGGTTCTAGCTCTGGCACACAGCAGTACCCTCCACATTTTTTATCTTTGGACTTGGATGCCATGAGGCAGGAGGGGGTTCCTGGGGAGCCTGCTGGATTTGGTGCTAGAGATGCGAAAGGGTCCGCAGGTCTGACAGAGTTTCAGGTTGGTTAGCAGTTTCAGGATAAAGATGAGGCCGTGTTAAGTGTCAAGACTTACAGCATCCGACGAGGGGTACAATACAAGGTAGTGGAGTCTGACTATTACCGGTATGTTGGCAGGTGTTCTGAGTTTGGGAATGGGTGCACATGGTTGATTCGGCTTAGTCTCCGACAGCGCAAGGGCATTTGGGAGGTCAAACGGTGCAATGGACCGCATACGTGTCCCGCAACCTCCATCTCCAGTGACCACAAGAGTTTGGATTATCATGTGATCTCGGCATTCATTATGCCAATGGTTAGGGCTGATGCATCCGTCAGCATCAAGGTGCTCCTAAATGCCACGATCGCACACTTTGGGTTTAGGCCGACGTACAGGAGGGCCTGGTTGGCGAAGCAGAAGGCTGTTGCCCTCATCTATGGTGATTGGGATGAGTCGTATAACGAGCTCCCTAGGTGGGTGTTAGGAGTTCAGTTGACGATGCCTGGTACTGTTGTAGTCCTTAGGACAAGCCCTGTTCGAGTTGGGGGACAGCTGGACGAGTCTCAAGCTTATTTTCACCGACTGTTCTAGATGTTTCCACCATGTATCGAGGTATTCCATCATTGCAAGCCGTTAGTTAGTATTGACGGCACCCATCTGTATGGCAATATGGGGGAACGTTGCTCGTCGTGATTGTACAGAACGGGAACTCCAACATTCTGCCTATTGCATTCACACTAGTTGAGGGTGAGAATGCCGAGTCCTGGTCTTTCTTTCTCTCCCACCTGAGTCAGCATGTGACACCGCAGCCGGGTCTGCTGGTTATATCGGACAGGCATAACGGCATCAAGGCCGCGCTTGAGGCTCCCGACGGAGGATGGCTACCTCCAGCTGCATACCGTGCATTCTGCATTCGACATGTAGCAGGAAATTTTGCCCTAACCTTCAAGGGCAAAGATGCAAGGAGGCTTCTTGTGAATGCAGCGTATGCTAAGACCGAGGTAGAGTTTGATTACTGGTTTGATATTCTGCGGTCTGAAGACCTTGCCATGTGTGAGTGGGCGAACCGGATTGAGTATTCATTGTGGACACAGCATCGCGATGAGGGTCAGAGATTCGGGCACATGACGACAAATATCTCTGAGTGTGTTAATTCAATCCTCAAGGGGGTCAGGAACCTCCCTGTGTGCTCGCTGGTGAAGGCAACTTACGGAAGGTTGGCCGAACTATTTATCCGTAAGGGGAGAGAGGCTGAGGCCCAGCTGGGTACCGGACAACAATTCAGTCAACACTTGGTGAAGTGTATCGAGGCCAATTTGAAGACGGCGACGTGCTTCACGGTGACTTTGTACGACAGGGATAACTCGGAGTTCACCGTCGCGGAGACGACTCCTACTGGTTCGTTCTCACTGGGTAGCTACAGGGTCTCAGTTAGATCTCAGACATGTGATTGCGGATACTTTCAGGCACTTCATTTCCCGTGTCCTCACACCCTGGCATGCTGTGCCTATTCATGGCTAACTTGGCAGCAGTATGTCTACTAGGTATATCGTCTTAGTTCGGTGTTCAGTGTGTATCGGATGGGGTTCACACCTCCCATTCCCGAGGGTTTCTGGCCACCATACAATGGGCCGACGATGATCCCAGACCCGAACAACAGGCGTGCGAGCGAGGGTTGTCCCAGGTCCACTAGGATACGAACCAATATGGACGAGGCAGATCCGAACCGGCCGAAGAGATGTGGCCTCTGTCGGCAACCCAGACAAACACGTTGGCATTGCCCACAAGTCAGAGGACCAACCCATACAGGGGACATGAGTAGGTGTATTGTTAGCTTTATTACTTTGTTGATTTCACTTTTGCATTTAGAGTCCACTGTTATAGGTTTTGTTAGTTGGAGTTGATGAGTGATAAAATTTGTTAAACTTAATGTGATGTACTTTGCATGGGATATTAATTAATGAATATGTTTCGTTTCCGACGTGAAGTATGAAATGTCCGGTGAATACATAAGGCAATAACGCAACAAAGTACTCAAACATAAATAACCAAAATACAACTTGGATCCTACAAATACATGAAAGACATAAATAAAGGTGGCTAAGATACAACACTAATCATGAAATAAAGTCATACAACATACACAAATCATTTGAATAGGTGCGAACCGGTGAAGCAACGACGGGGTACCCGTGTCCTCTGGCCTCTCCGGATAAGCGGCTCCTCGTCCTCGTCCTCGATCTCATCCTCGTCCTCATCCGAGACAGGCTGTGCAGGTGGCCTAGGCTGGATGGGTGCCCCAGACGGCCCGGCAATTGAATGTGACCCAGCAGTATATGCAGAAGGAGGGGTACCACCCAATGCAAAATAGTCAGGAGCAGGCATGGTAGGAGGCTCGTTCAGATCGACATCTAAAGGTACCTGTGTCACCGACGTCTGACCACGCCGACGTGCCGCATCATCCTCCTGCATGATGGCACTAATCTCATCTAGGAAGTGTGACCCGCCGAAGTCCGCATCAAGACCATCACTGGCCAGCAAGTCTGAAAACATCATCCCCGGGCTAACCCATGGCGTACTCTCCTGAAGTATCTAGTCATGGACGGGGACACCAACGAAGTAATCGCCTAGCGGCCCTGAACCAAGTCCACCGTCACCCTGGTCAGCCCCATCTCCCATACCGGACCCGTACCACTCTCCACCATGCCCGCATGACGGGGACTAACACCCCCAACTCCAGCATGCCCTCCAGCGTCTCCCCCGACAGGTCTGTGCTGATCGCCGCCGTCGTCGTCGTCACCATGATCACCGTGATCGTGATCCACAGCACGCGCTCTCCGTCTGCCTCCACGCCCTCGTCGTCTACCTCCACGTCCACCTACCGCGTCACCCTCGTCCATAGCCTGGTCCAGCCACCTATCCGGCACGTCGTCAACACGATCCATATCAGGAACTTGCCCAGCACCCCTCTGCGTCGCCTCCACAGGAATAGGAACGGCTCTCAAATCTCCCAGGTACATCTCTGGTGACAAGAACCTCTTTCCATGCTGACTCCACCAGTCCAGAAGTCATGTGAGGGTCTAGGGTCTGCGACAACATCGAACCAGAGAACGTGGTCTGCAAGGCTCTCCCAATAAAGATGCCAGAACTGCAAACTATACGGGAACCAACGATCACTTCCTCTCCCATCCTTCGACATCAGAAAGTCGATGTTCAGTGCGGGCTGGAGACGGGGCTGGACTCTGCCGAACTACGGTAAGACCCTATCTATCTGATGCCACTCTATCACGGCAAAATATATCAGTGACGTCACAGACCGCCATAACGTCGTATGACGAGGCTCCAACACCTCCTGATGCACAACCTGAAGGACGTCGGGGGAGCTATAGGGCATCCAGATGAACTGCAAAAAGATTTCAACATTGTTAGGCCAAATCATGATCCGAAGTCCTAAAGCTTAATTAACCAAACATTGGCGGTTAGTATACTCATATCCCTGGCCTGTAACATGTCTATCCTCAGCCTCCACATCTGCACTCTAGGTCTCTTCTCACTACCGGAAGGGTTGTGACCTGACCACCTGCATCTCACATCGGTTTATAGCATGTTAAAAGTGTGACAAAATAGTATAATATTATAAGCGGACATGGAATTAAATAATTTAACTTGAAATAGAAAAGTCCGAGAAAGGTACCTCGAGGCCAACGGCCAGCTGAACGTATCATACCCAGCAGGCCTAAACCCAGGAAAACGCCAAAAGATCCAAGACTGAAGTAACTGTAACGGGCCAGCTAACTTCACCACATGTCTGTTGGCCACTCGGCACATGCACCGGTACAACCATGCTAGTGCTGCCGACCCCCAGCTGTAGCCACCCATCTCCTCAAGCCTAGCCACGTAGGGTAGCCATCTGATGTGAATACAGTTTCCGGAATTGTCGGCAAACAGCTGAGTGCCCAACAACATCATGATATAGGCACGAGCAAAGCGCCACACAGTCTCCTCATCAGCTCCGGCGGGGCACTCTCCAAAAGTCTCCTGGAACCAGGTGTAGTTTACTACAAACTTCTGAACTTGGTTCGCAAGAGGAATCACTCCAAGCAACTCCTGGAACCACACCCAAGCTAGACGGCCACCCTGGATGTATATCTGGAAATCTGTCAGGCAACCACTGACATAACGTCTGTCCACTAGCAACCCCAACTAGTACGCCACGTCCTGAAGTGTGATCGTGCACTCTCCGAACGGCATGTGGAAGGTGTGCGTTTTCGGACGCCACCGCTCGACGAAGGCACTGACAAAGGGCTCATCTAATCGGAACCATCTATCATTCAGTCTCGCAAGATGGTATAATCCGGCCATCTGCAAGTACGGAACGTACCTCTCATCGAGTCGCATGCCCTGCTCTGCCGCATGCTCGAGATGCATCGCTGGGGCTGCGCATTACATGGACCGCATAATTAGAACCACTTACAAAACCACTAACAACATAAACCACTTATGGAAACCACTAACAAAAACCACATACAAAACCAATACAATAAACCACTAGCAAAACCGCATGCATAAACCGCTAACATAAACCACATGCAAATCTACTTACGAAAATCACATGCAAAACCACTAACATAAACCGCATGCAAAACCACTAAATAAACCACTTTCAACCCCACCAACATAAACCGCTAACATAAACCGCTAAAATAGTTCATCAACAAAACCGCATACAAAACCATTAAAATCAACCGCATGCAATACCACTAACAACAACTACTGACAAAAACCACTAACATAAACCGCCAACAAAACCGCATGCAAAACTTCTAAGATAAACCACTTGCAATACCACTAGCATAAACCACTAACATAAATCGCCAACAAAATTGCATGCAAAACCACTAATTCAGATAAACCACTAGCACAAATTTTTCTATCTACTAACCTCGTCGTTGATGACCCCGGCTATATGAGCAACTCCATCCAAACGATATAGCCTTTCCGGATCGTCCCCCATCGGCTGAATATTCTGATCGAGTCTTTGTCGGAGCGAATCTGGGTCGTTTTCTCTGGAATTTGGTGGGGTATGAGAATGGAAAAGTGATTCGAATGAGGTGGGTTCGAACTCCTTATATAGCCGAATCCAGTGTAATTCGAATCAACCCCATTCGAATTACTATTAGAGGCAAAATGTGAGTAATTCGAATCAACTAGATTCAAACTACTTGGGGAGTAGTGCACAAGTGTAATTCGAAGTAACCTAGTTCGAATTATACTTTTTTATAATTCGAATCAAGTAGATTCGAATTAGTGTGTGCGTGTATTTGAGTATAATTCGAAGTGAGCTGATTCGAATTATGTACAAATGTAGTTCGAATTTACCTGTTTCGAATTACATAGAAATGTTGTTTGGTTGATTCATGAAACTATTTTCAGATTGGCTGATTCGTGTAATAATGTGCTCCCATTGGCTTAATTGGGTTTTTTACCCTTTTTATCGCTTTTGCGATTTCAACTCTTCTTTTTTTTATGTATAAATGTACTTAAAATGAGAAGGTATGGATGAGTGTTATATTAATTGTTTGTTTGACAAATATTATAGTCTGAAAATATCTCAATTTAAGCATTTTACTGCTGCCATGGAAGTTGAACCTATAGTAATTTAGGGTGACCATGATATTTTTTATAGTATTACATAGAAAAATATTTCTTATAATGAATATATCCATTGTAATTAATTTTCTTTGTCAATTTGTTATCTTTTACCTAACAAACAATATCCATGTTGAATATATTATTTTCATCAGAAGCCATATATAATTGATTGATAATTCTATATATAAAAATACTCATGTGGTAACTAAATACCATATTGTTATCTCGCTAAAGTTAATTCTCCTATGATTATGCCAATGTATAGCACTATCAGATGAAAATTGATTAGATTATATTTATTTCCGATGAGGTGGGTAACTTTTTAGACCTAATCACGGTTGGAGTTGAGAAAGGTTTAAAAAGTGCTAACAATACAAATACTTTTTATTTTTAATATCCAATAATAAATATATAAATTAAAACTAATATTATTTCGTACAAAATCATAAAATGTATATTATACTTAAAATATATATAATCTGTATTAACTGTCATTGTTTATCAATTACGTTATGACAAATCTTATTATTAAAAAAATTAAAATTAACTTAAATATACACAATATTATTTCATGCCTTTTATTTTTATTTTATCATCGTAAAAAATCATACATATTATAAGAGAACATCATCTTTTTACCAACAGTTCTCCATTTAATAGTTTCTATAAAGAACAGATGGATGCTTTTGTTATTTTCAGTTCTTTGGTAAATATGAACGACGCATAATAATATTGTGTTTGGCAAGAATATATGAGATTTTAAAAGGCTGAAGCATAGGTTTAGTCTTTAACATATTCGTAGATAAAGTGTAGAGTAGATAAAAAGATAGCTAATAAAAGAATAAATGGTTAAAGTTTTCTCAGTGTTAATAGTCGTAGTGTATGATAGGTGTTTTATAACTTTTTTGGATTTGATTGTTTCTTTATTATTATATGTTCTGTTTAATTTATGCTAAAAAGATTTATAATAATCATCTTATCGTGGTAGCGTAAAAGTTGTAGGTGTTATATTTACTTTGTATGCTATTAAATTTCATATCTTTGATAAATATTTGTGACTAAGTAATTATTAAAATAAATTGGTTTAATATCTATTATATATTTTATTTAAATTATAATAGCGAGTAAATATTTTTTTTTCAAAGTAAATAATGAGATTTTTTCATAAAAACAACGTTTGAATAATTGTGAAATTAGATTATACCACAGATGATGATAAATATCTTAGCATTAGATCTGCTATAAAACAAAATTTTAAAAATATTATGCTGTATTATATAATTTAGTTATATTTTTTTTATTTTCAATCTATATTATTTGGATTGGCATATTTTTGAAAAGGATTATTAAATTTTTTAAAATTATTAAATCAAATCCATTACAACTTATTAATTTGGTTGATTAAACATATAGATATCTTATAATTTAATTTATATAGATACATGATTTTTACAGTTTTACTATTTATTATAATAAATTCTAGAAATAATTTTTGTAAATTATAATTTATTTTTTATTTACATATTCAAATTTTAAGAATAATTTTTAATTTTTTATTTATAAATAGATTATTTTCTACTTTAATATATGAATTTTTTTATGAATTTTTCATTGCGTAATTCACTTTAACAAAAATAAATTAATTTATGAAAATTTAAATTTAAATATATTATCTATAAAATTATATGAAAATTCAATTATATAAAATTTAATAATTTCTTTCAAAATATACTTAAATGTATTATCTAAACAAATAAATATAAATTAAATATATAATTTATTTTAATTTAAACTAAAAACTAAATGAATTGTCAGAAAAATTGCAACCAATTTTGTTTTTGATTTTTTTATAAGTTTAATTAAAAATAAAAATCTCTCTATAACCACTAACATCGCTGATAAAAAAATTATAAGTCTCTATAAAATAAAAAATATATAAGATAAATAACATAGATATAATTTTAAAGTTATTAATCATAGACTATGGACAAATTTTTAAAAAGAAAATCTCATGGATCAACATGCAATTTTTTGATATTTTTATTTTTTTTCTAAAATTTTTCAGATTTTTCAATATTTAAGTTGTTTATACATCAGTTCTCAAAATATTATAATTTCACAAGTTATAATATATGATATTAGTTATTTTTATATATATGAAAAATGTGACTTATTTACGTATTGTTTGGATTAGAAGAATTTGTAGTGAAATAAAATGCTGGAAAGAAAATGAATGGAAAAATTAATTTTCCATTGTTTGGATCAACAAAGAAATTGAATGGAAAACAAAAAAGTGTATGTGAAGCTCATGTAAATTTTTCTCTTCAAAGTTGTAAAAAAAAAAACTGATGGAGAAGTGCAAATATGGAAAAAAGTACAGAATTACTTTTTGAATTATAATTTATATATAATATATAAAAATATTAATGTAATTTTATTTTATTATAATTTTCTCTCTTCTTACTTTTTCTTCCATTCAAGCAAAAGAAAAATTATCTTCTATTTTCTTTCTATTTATTTTTTCTTCATCTAAACAACACAAAAAATATATATTTTTCTTTCCTCTCATTTTCTTTTTTTTTTCATTTTTTTCTCTCATTTTTAATCTTATATCCAAAAAAAAATTATTGTTTATACATTTATCTACTATTAATATTGTTATAACAAGAATATATGTGACTTTATAAAAAAAGATATATCCTAGATTTTGATTATCTGAGAATTTACTGAGTGGCTGGAATAGCTACACGTCACGAGCCAACGAATGCTAACAATAGGAATGATCACAAAAACAGCTGAAAAATATATTTGCAGGAATTACTCGTGTTTTAGGGCTAGATAGGGACTTATGAAATCCTTACGACCTGCCACGCAAAAATGGATGGGGACTAGGGGTGGCAAATGGGCTGAAACCTGTCGGGTCAGCCCGCGTAACCCGCCAAAAAAAGCGGGGTGGGCTGAAAATTTGATATCGCCAAATTTAAAAAGCCCACCTACCCTATACCGCCTAATTCGTGGGTTTTGACGACGGGTTTTGGTGGGGCGAGGCGGGGCAGGCTTCCCTGCCGGACCAAGTATTTTTTTGTTAGAGCCATATTTTTTATAAATTTCAATGATGTTATTGATCTACAAGAGGATAAAAATAATAATTGAAGATATTCTAAGTTATATTTTGGATTATGTTTTATGTTTGATTGATTATAAATTTAAAGATGTTTAATTATATGTTTTGGACAATATTTATTTTGCTTTGGACGATGTTAGTTTTATTATTTTGTTTTAAAAAATTTGGTTTATAATTATGTTTATTACATATTTATAATTATAAAGACTTTAATGTTTGTGAATTTAGAAATTATGATTTTTTTATATCTTTAGAAATTACAAATTTATTGAAATGGTTCTGAAATTATATATATTGCTTAATATTGGTTTATAAAAGAAAGAGAAATTTGACGGGTCTGGCCAGCCAACCTGCCAGCCTAGCGTTAGGCGGGGCGGGGGAGGAATTCAGGACCGCCTCATTAGGCAGGGTGGGGCAGTCCAATCCGCCAGATAACAGACTTTTGGCGAGGTAGGACGAGCTTCCCCGTTTACCACCCTTAATGGGAACACGGACATAAGGGATCTTTTCACACTCTTCTGAGTACCTATTACCATACCTAACTAGTAACAGAGATCCAATTTGGCCAATTTGAGAGGGAACGCATGGATTTCATCTACATTGGGCCTTTAAGGTAATAAACCTAAGTCGGATTTAGGACCGTAACAATGGGCCTTTAGGGTTGATCTTCCTTGCATTGAGGTCTCACTAGATCCAAATATATCTTAAATTAATATTTTGAGTCATTATTATAACAAATACTATACTATTTAATATTATAACACTTAGTATATGTAAAAGTTGGATATATTTACAAGAAAATTTTTAATTCAAATTAAAAAAATTAATTATCTTTTTTTAGTTTTAAATATTATTTACTAATATAACGAAAAAATAAAAATAACAATAATCACTCATATAATTAAAATAGATAATCCTAATATATACATGACATTACATATATCAAGAATTATTATATATGATAAATATTTTTTTTCTGTAATGACTGTTTATATAATTTATTGAACATTTTTCTCATCTTAATATTTAATAAATTTAACATTTAAAATATTATTTAACATACAAAATAAGTAACTTAAGTCATCATCTAAGATAATAAGTATAGTAGTGCAAATACCTACTTATTTAAATATATAAATAGTATAAATTGATACTTTTTTAGTATAAAAGCAATAATAAAGGTATTAAGTTAATTACATAATTAAAAAATTATGAATAATTTTTTAAATAATAATAAAAAATGAGATCATTATTTTCACATATTACAAAGTTTATGAAAAAATTTTGGATAATAAATCAATTCTCAATAGATTATACATTAGTCCTGTCAAAAAATAAATAAATAATTAATATATTAGATATTATTATGGTTTAATTACTCTGTTGGTCCTTATAGTTTCGCGAAATTTTTAATTAGGTCCCTATACTTTTTTTCCTTTTAATTGGTCCCTGCACCAATTTTTTTTTTCAATTCGGTCCCTCTTAACAGTAATTGGTTTAATTATATAGGGATCCAATTAAGAAAAAAAATTGTTGCAGGGACCCAAATAAAAGGAAAAAAAGTATAAGGACCTAATTAAAAATAAAATTTGGTGCAAGGACTCAAATAAAAAGAAAAAAAGTTTAGAGACCTAATTGAAAATTTCGTGAAACTATAGGGATCAACAGAGTAATTAAACCTATTATTATTTACGTACTAATATAATATATATTAATAATTATTAAGTTTATAATTAATTTTTAATCCAATTTTTGGTAACTAAAATTTAATTGATTGAAATTATTAAATGCTGAATATTTTGTATCTAACCAATTTTATTTTTATTATTGAAATTAAAAAAAGATGAGTTGTTAATCAATTCTAAATTTAAATTTAGATTTGAGTAAGAAAATAAAAATTATATATTGAATAAATTATATATTGAATAACAAAAGTTGTTATTGGTTTCTCTTCACACTTATTAATACTCAACGATGGTGTTTCGGTACATCATATTACCAAAAAATATTAATCGATGTAATAACTTTTGTAATGACATTAAGTTTATAAATTTAAAAATTTAAAAATTATTTCATAAAATGTGAAGTTTTAACAAGTAATAATGTTGATCATATTGTTTTGATTTAAAAAATGAATACTATACCAACAAATAGAATTGTCCCAAGTAAATTTTAATAAAGACAAAAGTCTATAAGTATTGCTATTAATGAGAAATTAATCTATTTTAAAGACAAATATAATTTTTCTCTACGGATTTTCTAACTCGGCAAGTCGAGAACTAATCCACCACATATTGATGCTCTATTTATTAAGGGTCTGCCGTTAACTAATGGATTATTATACACACAAGGCGAGATTCAAACTCCAAATATTTAAGCGGACAAATGAGATAACTATTCAACCAATCCAAATTGATTAAAACAAATACTAATTATTTTTAATATTTTTAAATTATAAAATATTTATAATAATAATTACTATATGTATTTTTTATTTAATTTTTTAATAAAAATTTTTTATATAATTTTATGAATTACACCGTGCAAGACACGGAAATATACACTAGTTAGAGATAAAATTGAGGTTGGAAAACTGAATATGGTATATATGAAGATTATACTACCAGCTAGCTGATTGATAATTCAAAGGTTCGTGACGTAAAAAGTGCAAGTATTATTTAGTAGTTATTAGTTTATGTTTTTAAATGTTAGAATATTTAATTTAATTTCATATATTTTGTTTTAATTTATTTAATTAGCAGATTGAGTTTTATATTAGTGGACTTAGATTTTTTTTATATTTTTAACTTAATATGGAGGTATAAATATTTCTTAAACTATTGTAGTCGAAGGAGGGAAATCAGAGGAATGAAAAAACTTTTTTTCCTTTCGTGATGAAACCATGATGTGCAAAAATAAAGTTTAGTATTGCCAGAGACGGATACGTGGGGGAGGGGGGAGGGGGCGAGTGGAGGCCTTGGGCCCCTTCCCAACTTGAAAAAAAATTAATGGTAATAAGTTATTAAGTATGATTTAATTTGTAAAAAAAATATATTTAGTATTTAGTCAAGTGTAAATAAAAGTCTAATTAACTTAAATATTAATGATATCTAATATCTAAAAAGTAAATAACAATATTAAAAAAATCTGAAAAAGATATTATTACTAATATTTTTTTAATTAAATAAAACTTTTCAAATCCTTTAAAATAGATTCTTTTTCTTCTTGCAGCCACTCTTCTTGATTCGTTTGGTATTAACTCTCTCTATTTCAACTATTACAATTAAGAGATCTTTTTTAACTATGAATATTGTGAAGAAATAACTCAGAAACAAAATGAAAGATGAATTCCTTATTAATTGTCTTTTAATTTACAATGAAAAAAAGGTTACTAAAAGATTTTACACAGATTCTATTATGATGAATTTTATGATACAAAAAATCGACGTATACCATTTCGTTAATAAAAAATACAGACATATTTTTTGTATTTTAAAATATTTTATCTATTGGTATATTTTTATAATAATCTTACATTATATAATTTATTTGCATGTATTTTTTTAATATTATATATATTATTGACTCCTATGATAATATTTTTAGATCCGTTTCTGGTTGTTACATCGAAAAATAGGATAAAAGATTGACTAATTTCCTTCTATTCCATTTCAATTTATCCTAAATTATAATATGCAAAATTAAAGTTGAGTGAGTCATTTTTCTTATTTTATCAAGATATTAGATAGAAGTAAGAATGATTCTCTTCCATTCGATTTGAATATATATCTTCTGTTTTATTCTATATCATTAATTTGTATCTCCCAACTTGAGGGAAGCTATCATAGTATATATCACAATCTGTTCAGCTAAATATATATCGAATGTTAGTTGCTTAATTGTCATAGTTAGTTACTAATTATTTGTTTGTTACTTGCTTAGTTGTCATGATTAGCAGAGTTAGTTATATTGCTCTTAACTTGTATATAATCCGGTTTCAATAGTTAATGAGAACACTTGTATTGTCATAAATTGTGTGTAAATTTTGTTTTAGTCTTCCTTAAAAAAAATTATTTTAATATTTTTATATTTGAAAATTAAGATTTGACCCTTCTCCAAATTTTATGCTAGCTTCGCCCCTGCTGCCAGTCCAATTCTGAGTTTATGATATGCTTCCTTTCTATCACATTATATCAAAACGATTATCACATTCTTATTCATTATTTTTCAATAAAAAATATGTAATTCTATATAGTACTTTTCTTGACTGTGAATATACTAGAACACATAACAATTTTTTTTTATTGGTTGCTTTTTATTTAAATGCACTCTTATGCACCTATTAGATATACATTGATAGTTCTAGATGAACTTGAGAAGGAGTTGAATCAAGTTAGCTTAAAATTTAGAGTTTCAAATTCTGTCGCAGTAGAAGCTTAAGTTGCAGGAGATTATTTGAAATTATCTCATACGCAGAACATTAAAAGAGCAGAGAAGAAGAGAAAGGGGCCAGCATGTATTCTGGTTCGGATTCTCAGTACCATGAATCCTACGTCCAGTCTCCACCACAAACCATGGTGAAATTTTCACTATAATCCTCAGATTACATACACCAATACTTATTGAATTACTCCCTAATTCAACTAGTATCTACCCTTAAACTTTCTTCACCAAAGCTTAGCAACCCCAAAGTGCTAACCCAACTTGGAAGGAGAATCTACACAGATTCGATTCTCACCAAGTGCTAACCCAACTTGGCAAGGGGAACTAATCCTAGTTCATAAACCCAAATTACATCAGAAAACAAACAGTGGCTATTTTGCATCACTCTTGCCTTTTCTCTCTTGGCTTTTGATCCTCACATAATTGCCTTTTTCAAAACAGAAAATAACGCAAGACAGCCATAACAAAAATCAGAATTAAGCTTGAGTAGAAGAAAGAGATTCCAGCTCTGTGTTAGAGATGGTGCTCTGAATGTGTGTGCTCTCTTTCTTAACTTCAAATGTTGGAGTGAGGCTTGTTATATATCTTCAGCTAGGCTTCATTGTAGCTTCATCCTCTTTGCTTTTTCTTGCTGCCCGTTGGAGTGGTCCTTGATGGCATGCAGTCCTTTCTTCATCCTGCTCCACTTCTCCTGCTGTCTGAGGAGCTCCACCACTACCTCTGCTGTCTTTGGTGTTTCTTTCTTCCTTGGCATGTTTCTTTTTTCCATTCTGCTCCATTTCCTTGCTGCTGCTCTATGCAAGTTTGTGTTTTGCATAACCACGATCCCAGTATTGCTCAGCTGATGTCCTTGGGTTAGTGGTTGTGCCTTTGTGTCCTTTTTTGCTTTTGCAGAGCCACACCTGTCCTTGCTGTGTTGTTGCTTCCTTATTTTTCCAGCTGTCTTATTTTACTTGTGATGTAGACAGCTGCCCTTTTTCTTTTGCCAAATGCATAGCCTTTCATTCTTGCTGAATGGTGCAAAAAGGATTTGGGCTTGTGCATTTACTTGGAGCATAAAGGGAACAAGTAGCATTGTTTGGCTTGTGAGATAATTAATGGGCCTGCCACAATAAAACACACATTAAACAATATTGGGTTTTTCACCCAAAACAATGTTTGTCATCATAACATAACCCAAAATCAAACTAGGCTCAACAATCTCCCCCTTGATGACAAACATGATAAAATAGGAAAATTAAAGACTAATTTGAAAGAGTTAAGAACACTTCCCTTTGATGACATTTGGATTGTGAGTTGCTCCCCCTCACTGTTAGCATTACTCCCCCTTGATCATGGCTTACTTCTTAACCTGGGCAAAACTTAAAAACAGCCAAGACCAATATTTCCAAACAGTATATCACAGTAATGAAAGCACAGAGCAATTAACACTAATCTCAACACAGGACAATTCACAGCAAATCATAGCACCACAAAACATATCATTGTTCTTAACTATTACTATTAATCCCTAAGCCAAAACTAACATCCTTTTCTTTTCTCCCCCTTTTGTCATCAAGGGAGGAAAGGAAAAAATAACCTGCACAAAATTTGTTAGTGGCTGGTGCATATAGTTTAAGTAGCAGAGTAGTTAAAGTCTTTACAGTCATCCAGAATATTTAACAAGTTCAAAAGGAAACTAAGTCATAATCACAGATGAGATAAAAAGAGCTAGGCATCAGAGTTGGATTCATCAGAGGTTCTATCGTCCTCCCCCTCATTGTCAGATGTGGTGAGGCCAACCTCAACATCCTCCACAAAGTCTCGCAGAATGCGAATCCTTCCCTTGGTCTTCTTGAGAGCATTTTCCTCCAAAACTTGGTTTCTTTTGCGCTCAGCACCATGATGGAGAAGAAGGTCTGTCAGATTGATAAATTCTTCAAGCACATTCTTCAGAATGCGGGTTATGACCTTGATTGTAGTAGATGTGGAAGGGAGAATCAGAGGATCCTCATCAACAGAGGGAACATCAGTGATGTCATCAGTTCGGCGATGCCTAGGAGCTGTTTTCTTTACTGCACCACCCCCTTTGATATATGAGTTACAATCTTTTGTAATTTCAGCCCCAAAATCAACATTGTAATATTGAAAAATTTTTGTAAGAAGCTGCCATATGGTAATGCATTTTTGGTACTGACACAAGCATACATATGCCTTACAAGTAAATAAGCAAAAGAGATGGGAATTTTTGAAAGCAGTGCATACAAAACCAGAGTGTCACAAAATGATACACGTTGAAAAGAGCCGCTCTGAGGTAAGATGACATGGTTTACAATCCTGTGCAGCTGGACACGGACTGGACCAAGAGACTTATGAGTAGGAGTGTTACCTTCTAAGAGAGGGATATTGATGCAGACAGTGCTTAGGGCATCAAAGTATGAAACATTTAGCGTTTCGTCCCACTTACCAGAGGTGTAGACATCAGGGCCTCGATCCTGGTAATCTAGGGCTTTGCCTAGGTGATATTTGTCAAGAATAATCACTTTGCCTTTAACAAAAGAGGCGATTCTCCCTTCTTTGTAGGACATGTTGCTATAGAATTGTTTTACCAAATCAGGGTAAATTTTCTCTTTGATGGACAGTATGGATGTCCAACCTTGATATGAAAACAATGGAGTAAAGTTCAGACCTTTCCTACGGAGTTTGTCTAGATTGACAAGCTTAGAGAGACAGAGAGTACGCTTGTAAACATCTTTGCAGAAAAACAGGTAGTTCATGAGAGATTGAAAACGGCGACGATCAAACGACTCATCAGGAAAATCAGCATAAAAAGACTTGTAAGCAATAGGATTGGAGAGTCTAGGTTCAGCAACAGGACGAAGTTCAAAGGCAATGACTGTACCGCGAGTATGGCGATTCTGAGTAGGGCGAGTCTCTTCGTCTTCGTGAAGAGGCCTCTTTCCTCTGGAAGAACTGGGTTTGGAAGAACTAGGCTGAGAGGTGTTTGGAGGAGGAGGAGGAGGAGAAGGGCAAGGCGCAACGCCAGGGCGGCGAGCAGTGGTCTTAGTGCGGGCCATGTCAGGAGAAGGGTTTAGTGGTGATGGAGGTGAAGAATGAGTAGGTGACTGAGAGGGAGAAGAGTGTGTATGATCAGAACAGTGGTGGCCACTATGTGAACCTCTGCGAACTGCTCTTTTCTTTCGTGCCATTTTATAGAGCACTGGTTCGAAGAAGATGAAAGAGTGGAGAGTGGAGAGTGGAGAGTGTGGTGTGAATGGATGCATGCAGTGGGAAGTTATTATAGGCTTTAGAGAAGTGTAAAGGTTGCACCTTGAAAAGATAAAAATCCAAACTTTGAAAGCGTTTTGAAAGTTACAGCTGTAACCTTTGTACGTTTGAAAATGAGGATAAAAGCCAACCAAAAGATGGAAATTTGATAAAAGGATGCAATTGAAATAAAGCCCAATTAACACTAAGCACAGATGCCAAAAAAATTTTAGACTTCCCAAAAAAATTGAAGTAAGTCCAGTTTCTTCAAAATTTGAAAATGAATTTAAGCCCAAAAGAATAGAAAGCCCACTTTCAGTAAAAAATTGAAAAAGCCCCAAAGTGTTCAATAAAGAAAAGCCCATGAGTGCAGAGACTGCTTCAGCACTAGACGTCCATCATGTATTGTGTTCAGATTTGAATCCATTGGCTTCATGGTGATTTTAAAGAAGTCTGCTCATCATCTGCCAAAAAAAATCTCACCGCGATTTATGAGATAAAACATAAAAAAAATCTCATGATCAGAATCATTAAGAAAACAAAGATGAAGTAAGAATGCCCAGTTCAGTTCTCAACTTGCAGAACCTCTGCTCTATCAATGGTTTGGTGAATATATCAGCTAGCTGACCTTCAGAATTAACAAACTGAATATCTAAATTTCCATTTTGCACATGTTCTCTTATAGAATGAAAACGAACTTCAATGTGCTTTGTTCTTGAGTGCAAAACAGAGTTTTTGGAAATATTAATAGCACTCATGTTGTCATAAAATAATGGAATATTTGAGACATTCAGTTTATAGTCAGCTAGTTGAGTTTTCAGCCATAATAATTGAGAACAACAAGAGGAGGCTGCAATATACTCAGCTTCGGCTGTTGAAAGAGCTAATGTAGCTTGCTTTTTACTAGACCAAACAATGAGAGATTTCCCAAGAAAGCAGCACATGCCACTTGTGCTTCTTCTATCAATCCTATCCCCAGCAAAATCTGCATCACAGAAACCCACTAATTGAAATGAATCAGTTTTAGGAAACCATAAACCATAGTTAGTGGTACCAAGCACATATCGGATGATTCTCTTGACAGCTGAGAGATGGGACTCCTTAGGCTTTGATTGAAACCTTGAGCAAACTCCAACACTTTGGATGATATCAGGCCTTGAGGAGGTTAGATACATCAAAGATCCAATCATTTCTCTATAGCGTGTCTCATCAACATCTCTACCATGTTCATCCTTGTCAAGTTTGATATTGGGATGCATGGGGTTCCCATTGGCTTAGCACAGTCCAGCCCAAACTTCTTGACAAGTTCCTTTGCATATTTTTCTTGATGGATGAATATGCCTTCTGCAGTTTGCTTGATTTGCAAGCCTAGAAAGAAGTTGAGCTCTCCCATCATGCTCATATTAAATTCATTGGTCATAAGCTTAGCAAAATCTGCACACAAATCCTCATTAGCCGAACCAAATATAATATCATCAACATAAACTTGCACAAGAATAAAATGATCAAGATAGTTCCTAATAAATAGAGTGGTGTCAGTGGCTCCTCTTTGAAAATTATTTTTCAATAAAAATGAGCTAAGCCTCTCATACCAAGCTCTAGGAGCTTGTCTCAAACCATATAAGGCCTTAGCTAGTTTAAAAACATGGTTAGGAAAAGATTTGTTTTCAAACCCAGGTGGTTGAGCCACATAAACCTCCCTATCTATTATGCCATTGAGAAAAGCACACTTTACGTCCATTTAGAATAGCTTGAAACCACAATGAGCAGCATAAGCAAGTAGCAATCTGATGGCTTCCATTCTAGCTACAGGCGCAAAGGACTCATCGAAGTCGATCCCTTCCTCTTGATCATATCCTTGAGCAACCAATCTAGCTTTGTTTCGGACTATGGATCCATCTTCACCCAGTTTGTTTCTGAAAATCCATTTAGCACCAGTGACTTTCTTTCCATTTGGATAAGGCACTAATGACCAGACCTGATTCTTCTCAAATTGCTGCAATTCTTCCTTCATAACTAACACCCATGAAGGATCAGCAAGAGCTTCTTGAATGTTCTGAGGTTCAATCTTTGATAAAAGAGCAATGCTGTTGGATTCAACTCTTTTCAAAGATGAACGAGTAGTCCTACCAGTGGATGGATTTCCTATTATGAACTCCTCAGGATAGTTTTTCAGAAACCTCCATTCTCTTGGTCTTCTTGACTGGTTTGAGGATTCAGGTTCCTCTTGATCAACAATGGTCTCTGCATCAGTATTTTCTGCAGAAACAGGAGATAATTCCAAATTGTCTCCTGCAGAATTGGGATTTTCGTTGCTAGCAGGTGCAGCTTCATGAGAACTTGGATTTTGTGGAACTGGTTCACTGTTCTTTGGTACTTCAACTTCAAAACCTGGACTATCATCAATGCAAACACTAGGAGCAGAGTTAAATTCACAGAATGTGACATGCATGGTTTCCTCAACAGTTTTGGAGTTCTTGTTATAAACTCTATAGGCCTTGCTATTAGTGGAATAACCAAGAAAAATTTCTTCATGTGTTTTGGGATCAAATTTTCCTAAATTTTCTTTGATGTTCAAAATGAAACACTTGCAGCCAAACACATGAAAATAACTAAGATTAGGAGGATGTCCTTTCCAAAGTTCATATGGGGTTTTCTTCAAAAACTTCCTAATGATGATTCTATTTAAAACATAGCAAGCTGTATTCACAGCTTCAGCCCATAAGAACTTAGGGATTTCATATTCACATAACATAGCTCTAGCCATTTCTTGTAAACTTCTATTTCTTCTCTCAACAACACCATTTTGTTGAGGTGTTCTTGGACAAAAGAAGTTATGTGATATGCCTTGTTCATCACAAAAAGATTCAAAGTATTGATTTTCAAATTCTTTACCATGATCACTTCTTATTGAAATAATTTTTGAACCTTTTTTATTTTGAATCTTTTTGCTGAATTTTTCAAAAACTGAAAAGGCCTCATGTTTATGAGCAAGAAAGAACACCCAGCCAAATCTAGTATAGTCATCCACAATTACCATGCCATAACTCTTTCCTCCAAGACTTTGAGTTCTAGTAGGTCCAAACAGATCAAGATGCAACAACTCCAATGGTTTCTTAGTAGAGACATCTTCCTTGGGTTTGAAAGAGGTTTTAATTTGTTTACCCATTTGACAAGCATCGCAAATAATGTCCTTATCAAATTTTATATTAGGAAGACCTCTAACTAAGCCTCTCTTTATAAGCTTAGAGATTTGGAACATGCTAGCATGTCCTAACCTCTTATGCCACATCCATTTTTCAGATTCCATTGAAGAGAAACAAGTTACATTTTGAACTTTTAGATCATCTAGAGTGATACCATAAACATTGTCACTTCTTTTGGCAACAAATAAAACAGCCCCTGTTTTCTCATTTATGACTCTACAATCAGATTTTCTAAAGGTTACAGCATATCCAAGATCACACAATTGACTTATGCTCAATAGATTATGCTTTAACCCATCAACTAAAAAGACACTATCAATGCAAGTTGAAAAATCTTTGCCAACCTTACCAATGGCAATTATTTTACCTTTACTATTATCTCCAAAAGTGACAAATCCTCCATTATACTTGTTGAGTTTAATGAAGAAAGTATCCCTTCCGGTCATATGCCTTGAACATCCACTATCAAGATACCACATGTCCATTTTCTTCTTGGATGCAAGGCAAACCTGCATGTTCTTCAACTAACCTTAGGTATCCAAATCCATTTGGATCCTTTGATGTGAAATCTTCTTGGTTGCCCAAGAGCATTATAATCATGAACAACTTTATATAATTTATTATCATTACCAAAAGACTTAAGAAAGATGAAACATTGAGGAGGATCATGACCATTTCTATTGCACTTGTAGCAATGATTCTTGCTTACTGATTTTTGAGGTTTGCTGAATCCTTTTGGTTTGAAAAGCTTGGAAGAGGAGGCTTCAAATTTTTTAAAGTTTTGTTTGAAAACAGCCTTGTTTTCCTCTATGAATCTAAGTCCAGATTTTTCAGATCCAAACCTTTGACTAGCAAGTAGTTTGTTCAGATTTTGAGAACCTTGAACAAACTTTGCTAAGTCTTCATTCAAATTTTTTATTTGTTCATTCAGCTTTTTGTTTTCAGAAATCAAATCAGTGGAAGCAGTAACTTCATGCTTGAGTTTGTATTTTTCTAATTCAGCTCGCAAGGCAATGTTTTCTTCTTTTAAAAACTTTTCATTGCTAGTTTCATTTGCCTTAACCTTTTTCAAAAGAAGATCATTTTCTGTCCTCAAAGCCTTATTTTCTTTCTTACATTTAGCATACTTATCCAAGAGTTTCTTAGAGTTCACAGAAATGTCTTTGATAATGTAGTGCAGTTCATCAATAGATAAGTCAGAGAGATCTACCTCATCTTCATCATTATGATCTGCCATCAGACATAATTGAGCTTCTTGATCTGAGCTCTCTGAGCTGGTGTCATTCTCCAAGTCCTCCCATGTTGCCATCATCACCTTCTTTTTGTCTTTCTTGGATTTTTCTCCTTTCTTAAGTTGAGGGCAATCTGACTTGAAGTGACCAGGCTCCTTGCAGTGATGGCATGTGAACTTGACTTGATCTTTCTTGACATCTTTGGATGAGGAGCTTTCTTTGCCTTTGTTTTTGTATCTCAGTAGTCTTCTCATTTTTCTTGCAAAGAGCACCATTTCTTCATCTGAGAAACTGTCATCAGATTCTTCTCCTTGGGCTGTCATTCTTGATTTTAGTGCTATACTTTTCTTTTTGTCATCTTTGTCTTGAGACATGTGAGTGGTTTCATAAGCCAGCAGCTTGCCTCTCAGCTCATTATAGGTGATTTTGATCAAATCATTCCTTTCAGAGATGGCTGTGCTTTTCACTTCCCATTTCTTAGTAAGACTTCTCAGAATCTTTCTTACCAAGGTTTCTTCAGAGTAGTTTCTTCCCATGGCGTCCAGATTGTTGATGATTATTGAGAACCTTTCGAACATTTGATCGATGCTCTCATCCTCCTTCATACTGAACATTTCATACTCCTTCATCAGCATGTCAATTCTAGTCTCCCTCACTTGCTTAGTGCCTTCATGAGTGAGTTTGAGCTTATCCCAGATTTCTTTAGCCGTTTTGCACCTTGACACTTTTCTGAACTCTTCAAAACTGATTGCACAATGCATCAGGTTGATTGCCTTGGCATTGAGTTCAACCTTCTTCTTTTCTTCATCTGTCCATTCGCTGTCCTCCTTTGCCACAACTTCTCCATCAGCATTCTGTTTGGTGGGAACGTCTGGACCATTGAGAATGATCTTCCAGATGTTGTAGTCGATCGACTGCACGAATATTCTCATTCTCTCTTTCCAGTAAGAGTAGTTGCTGCCATTGAAGTAGGGAGGTCTATTATTGGACTGCCCTTCAGTGAGAGTGAAAGCCACGATGTTGAGATTCATGTTGTTGGCCATGGATCTTTGCTCCAAGCTGTGAAGCTTGACTCCTTGAGACCTTGTTCTGATACCAATTGATGGTTCTAGATGAACTTGAGAAGGGGGGGTTGAATCAAGTTAGCTTAAAATTTAGAGTTTCAAACTCTGTCGCAGTGGAAGCTTAAGTTGCAGGAGATTATTTGAAATTATCTCATACGCAGAACACTAAAAGAGCAGAGAAGAAGAGAAAGGGGCCAACATGTATCCTGGTTCGGATTCTCAGTACCATGAATCCTACGTCCAGTCTCCACCACAAATCATGGTGGAATTTTCACTATAATTCTCAGATTACATACACCAATACTTACTGAATTACTCCCTAATTCAACTAGTATCTACCCCTAAGCTTTTTTCACCAAAGCTTAGCAACCCCAAAGTGCTAACCCAACTTGGAAGGAGAATCTACACAGATTCGATTCTCACCAAGTGCTAACCCAACTTGGCAAGGGGAACTAATCCTAGTTCATAAACCCAAATTACATCAGAAAATAAACAGTGGCTATTTTGCATCACTCTTGCCTTTTCTCTCTTAACTTTTGATCCTCACATAATTGCCTTTTTCAAAACAGAAAATAACGCAAGACAGCCATAACAAAAAATCAGAATTAAGCTTGAGTAGAAGAAAGAGATTCCAGCTCTGTGTTAGAGATGGTGCTCTGAATGTGTGTGCTCTCTTTCTTAACTTCAAATGTTGGAGTGAGGCTTGTTATATATCTTCAGCTAGGCTTCATTGTAGCTTCATCCTCTTTGCTTTTTCTTGCTGCCCGTTGGAGTGGTCCTTGATGGCATGCAGTCCTTTCTTCATCCTGCTCCACCTCTCCTGCTGTCCGAGGAGCTCCACCACTACCTCTGCTGTCCTTGGTGTTTCTTTCTTCCTTGGCATGTTCCTCTTTTCCATTCTGCTCCATTTCCTTGCTGCTGCTCTATGCAAGTTTGTGTTTTGCATAACCACGATCCCAGTATTGCCCAGCTGATGTCCTTGGGTTAGTGGTTGTGCCTTTGTGTCCTTTCTTGCTTTTGCAGAGCCACACCTGTTCTTGCTGTGTTGTTGCTTCCTTATTTTTTCAGCTGTCATATTTTGCTTGTGATGTAGACAGCTGCCCTTTTTCTTTTGCCAAATGCATAGCCTTTCATTCTTGCTGAATGGTGCGAAAAGGATTTGGGCTTGTGCATTTACTTGGAGCATAAAGGGAACAAGTATAAAACACACATTAAACAATATTGGGCTTTTCACCCAAAATAATGTTTGTCATCATAACATAACCCAAAATCAAACTAGGCTCAACATACATGTTTTAAAAATTTGGAGTCAATGAGTAATAGCACAAATGGCATAGACTCCCCATACTCAATTAAGAGGTTGTGGGTTCGAGTCTCCTATCTTTCCAAATTTTTTAGCCAATGAGTAATAGCTCAAATGGCATAGACTCCCCATACTCAATTAAGAGGTTGCGGGTTCGAGTCTCCTATCTTTCCAAATTTTAGCCAAAAAGCCAATGAGTAATAGCTCAAATGGCATAGACTCCCCATACTCAAGTAAGAGGTTGCGGGTTCGAATCTCCTATCTTTCCAAATTTTTAGCCAATGAGTAATAGCTCAAATGGCATAGACTCCCCATACTCAAGTAAGAGGTTGCGGGTTCGAGTCTCCTATCTTTCCAAATTTTTGCCAATGAGTTATAGCTCAAATGGCATAGACTCCCCATACTCAATTAAGAGGTTGCGGGTTCGAGTCTCCTATCTTTCCAAATTTGAAAAAGCCAATGAGTAATAGCTCAAATGGCATAGTCTCCCCATACTTAATTAAGAGATTGCGGGTTCGAGTCTCCTATCTTTGGTAAAAAAAAAAAAAAAAAGATATACATGTTTTAATTATTTCTGATTTTAATTAAAAAATTGTAATAACTAATTTAAAGAAAAAAAGTATTTCTCTCGCGAATAATTACAGGCTATCAATAAAGGGTAAAACTCTCACCTGGTTAGACTAATCCTATTTGTTAACATGCAGAGTTCTTCTTTGAGGGTCACGAGCACATACGTCTTTATGTACAAAACTTTACCTTTTATGTATCAATCTTCTGCAAAGGAAATGGCAGTGTTAATACTCACTTTATTTTTTACATATAAGTATACACTTTAGTGTGTGTGTGTTGAATCTCTGTTCAGCTTGCAAATATGGTGGTTAGACAATGGAGTTTACTCCATAAAAATGAAAGCTAGTTTTTAAGAGTGATGAAATCTCACTCAATCTATTATTGATGCTTGCCTTATATACACTTACATGCACGTTTATTTTACTACCTATCATCCAAAGGAGAACCTAAATCTTTAGTGAGTTTGATGGTGTAATCCATGGGAGTAGAAGTTGGTTTAGCATTACTGAGACCAAATCCACCAAGAAACTCCAAAGTGTATTTTTGCTGATACATAACAATCCCATGGATGCTATGAGCAATCTCAAGACCAAGAAAAAATTTTAATACTCTCTAAGTCTTTAATCTTGAATTTATGATCAAGGGACTTTTTTATTCTAACTATTTCAGTCCAGTCACTCCTTGCTATTACCAGATCATCAACATATACAAGGATGCAAGTGAAACTTGAAGTAGGATGTTTAGTAACAAACAGCTATCAACCTTTGATTGAGCATACCATCCTCAATAAGAACACAACAGAGCTTCTGGTGCTATTGTCTACTGACTTGTTTCAAGCCATACAAAGATCGTCGTGGCTTGCAAACTATACCAAAAGGAACCTTCAAGCCTAAAGGAGGTTATATATACACTTTTTCAAGTAAATCCCCATGAAGAAAAGCTGTATTAACATCTAATTGATGAATGCACTAGTTTGTTACCAAGGCCAAAAGAATTTGAAGAGTAGTTAATTTGATCACTGGGCTAAAAGTGTCAAAATAACTAAAACCGGATTGTTGAGTGAACCCTCTAGCAACCAACCTTGCTTTATGAAGTTAAACCTCTCCATTTGACTTGAATTTGGTCTTGAAGACCCACTTACAGCTGATAGCCTTCTTCCCAAAAGGTAGAGTAGCTACACTCCATGTCCTATTCTCTTCAAGAGCTCTCAATTTATCATGGATTACTTGTCTCCAGCAGACATAAGTCTCCTCATAACTTTTAGCTTCTATGGTGGAGGATATAACAATTGAGAAGGCTTTATAATTTACTGATAATGAGCTATAATCCACATATCTCGAGATAGGATACTTAATATATGAAGATGACAGATGTTGCTTATCAGAAGTGATTAAATGCAAATAATGATAGTCTTGTAAGTGAGCTAGCTGCCTTTTAACTCTATTAGACCTTCTCAATGCAACATCCCTTTGTTGCTGAGAATTATGAGGCGCAACTTGTGAATGCAATGGACTATCAGCAGAATGAGATTGAGAATTAGGGAATGACACTGAATTTGATTCAAAAATCTAATTCTCATCGTTTGGGATGTACATGGTTTGGTTAATCCAAAAATCAAATCTCTTTTTTGGTTAACCAAAAATTTAAATTTAGTTAATTAATCAAATTAGTTTTATTTTTATATGATAAAATTGGTTATTAACTAGTTATAAAATTTAAAAATCGATTTTAATCGGTTATAAAAATAAAAAATGATTTTAAAAAAATAATTGGTTTTTGGAAAAATAAAACCGGTTTTTGGATAAAAAATTGGTTTTTGGACCAAAAAACCAGTTTAAAAAAACCATTTTTTAAAATTGAATTTTTACTCTAAAAAGTTAAAATTAAATTTTGGTTTTGGTTAACCAATTTTAAAAAATATGGATATAGTTTTAAAATTATTTTGTTAAATTAGTTAACCAAAAGGTGGTTATAATTTTTTAACCGGTTAACCATATTTTAGTTTTTTAATGTACACCCCTACTCATCATGATGCCCGAGTTCATGCAGATTTGGTAAATTAGAATAAGAAGTATGTGTGATTAAATGCTCATTAAAATCGTGTGTCATGAGGATGAAAAACATCTAAAAATTGTGAACATCTATGATGGACCCTGCATTTCTATCTACATTCGAATCAAGCATGACAAATTTGCATTTTTGAAATGAAAAATAATTTTCATAGAAAATTACATTCATGGATAAAAGTTTTAATGTCTAGAAGAATATAGTCTTTTATTCCAGTTTTATAGCTAAGAAAAACGCATTTCCTTGCTCTATGATCAAGTTTCGTTCTATATGATTGTATTATAGAAGCATAAGCCAAAGATCCAAAAACCTTCAAGTGAGTTAAATTAGGAATGATATTATTCAAAAATCTGATATGGACTGCAATTCGCTAGAGTTAAGTAAGGAAGTCTATTTATAATATTAATGGCATGTGCTACTGCATAATGCTAGAAACAACTTGGTAAATTTGAGGTAAAAATGATTGCTCTAGCCACGTTAAGGATTTCTTGATGCTTTCTTTCTATTACTCCATTTTGTTGTGGAGTTTCTACACAATTTGTTTAATGTAAAATGCCTATTGATTGGTAAAAATCATGTATCAAGAATTTTGGCCTGTTATCTCATCTTACCTCCTTAATTAGAACTCCCTTTTGTGTAAAAATTATTTGAATAAAAGTTTGGAAGAGTTTTTTGGTTTCTGATATATTTTTCCCCAAAACAACCATGTAAATATGCCCTTATCTACAATAATAGTAAGAAAATACTTGTGTCCAGATGTAAAAGGAGTACTTATAGGATCCGAGATGTCAACATGGAGTAAATTAAATAAATTTTTTATTTCAGTAGAACTGTGTGTAAAAAGAAGTCTCTTTTAGTTAGCATAGTAATAAGAGACACATGGTATATCATTGCTTTGGTAAAGATGTGAATGAATGAGTTTTTCTCAATTAATGCAACCTATCAAAGGATATAAGTCCTAATCTGTGATGCCATAAGGCACCTTGTGAAGTGTGAGTGTTGGTTTTGAGCTATGGTATGCAAAATGCTTTTTTTTTTTTTTTGGTATAGTGATTGCAGCAGCTAACTTGGCTTGATTTCTCACTATGTACAATCCTCCCTTTTGATCAGCAATTCCAATCATTTTCAAGGTAGGTTGCTCCTGTATCTCACAGCCATGTGCGCCAAATATAAAACAGCAAGATAAAACTTTAGTTGCCTTGGAAATAGAAATTAGATTGCAATTCAAAGTAGGCAAGTACATAACTTAAAGTAAAAACTTGCTGAAAAAAAAAAATGTTCCACAAATAGTTGTAATAGCTATTAAACCATTTGCTTTTACTGGACTAATATATGTTTAATAGATTGAAAAAATGTTAGTTAAAAGGATACATGAACAGTGGCTCCTGTATCTAAAGTCCAATCATTCGAGTTGAAAATATGATTTGAAAAAGAAAGAATCTAATGTATACTTGCAGAAGAGGCAAATAGAGTTGCCAATGGTCCATCATGAGAAAGGTCTCTATGCTACTAGAATAAAGAAATCAATGCCTCCTTTTTGCTTATCAGAGAACAAGCCATCAAGTGTAACTTTCACATCCTTAAAGAAGGAGCAGCTGATGGAAAGCATTCATCATTACTCGCAGTTATAAGGTTGTTGATGGATTTTTCATTCTGTCTCGACTGACTTTGTTGCATATGCGGTAGATGCCCATGCTTCTGGTAGCATGTATCAATAAGATGTCCTGACTTAACATAGAATAAATATAATCAAGGTGAATTTCTTCCATTTTCTCGACCTCTCCCACCATGTTCTTTTCCTCTACCACGACTATTGAGCAATGATGCATTGGTGGTCTTAGAATTATCCCAGCATTCTTGTTATATGAGACAAAGTTGTTAGTGTTTACAGGATTAATCAAAACCTTAGGATCCGATTTAGAATTATGCATCATTTGCCTTTCTTTTTTGCAGAAGTAAAGAAAACGTTGTGTTCAAATCTGGAATTGGTTTGAGCAACATGATATGCGATCTAACACTAGCATATTAATGTTCAAGCCACGAAGAAATCTAATCACATAAGATTGACAGAATAAATCCCCATTTTGGTCCCTAAGATTCACGTAATTATCCATTTTGGTCTTCGAAATTCAAAATTCTCCATAATAGTCCCCTAGATTCAGGTTTGGAATTCAAGTCTGGGCATCAATTTGGTCTCTCGACCATTTTTGGTGATAAGTCAGCAAACGGAATACTAAGGTGGAAAAATCTTGCCACGCTGGACGCTTCAACAGTGAGGTGACATGACAACATTTGATTTTGGACACCATTTGGTCCATGAATTAGATCTTCTTAAAACCATAATTTGTTAGTTTGGTATCCACAAACATGGCAGCACACCCCAACAGCAATAGCAACAAGAACAAAGCCAATGGCGGCAACAACACTACAAACCTTTGCTGCAATCACTGTGCAGGCCCACTTTCTAAGCACATGGTAATTTTTTTTATTCAAGTTTTTCTATTTTCCCACTTCAAATTTTCTCTCAATTTTGTTATTTTTCGCTTTGGTCTCAATTTGTTGTAGGAAACCAGTAGTTGGACCATTCCTCTCCTCTTCAAGAATAGCTTTTCTATGGTTAGTTTCTTCACACCATACTTCTTTTTTCTTCTCAAAATTCAAGCTTTTAAATCCATTTTGATTTTTTTTTATGCTGAGAATTGGATCCAAGACTGCCATGATTTTTGTCCCCATGGATTTTGCAGTTTGATCATTATTCTAGAATCTAGATGGTTTTTATTATTTATTTTAATTTCTTTAATGTAGATTGGTTCTGCCATTGGTTCTCACAAATTGGTTCTCCTTTTGACTTGCATTACTGTTACATTTTAGTTTCTCTCAATAGTTTTTTTTTTCTTAGAATTTTATGAATTTTGTTACAATTCAAATTTCAGAAGAAGAGAAGAAGACGAAGAAGAAAAAGTTAGGGTTCCTCGGGGACCAAATGGAGTCCAAAATCAAATGTTGCCATGTCACCTCATTGTTAGAGCGTCCGGTGTGACAAGATTTTGCCACCTCAGCACTCCATTTGTTGACTCATCGTCGAAAATGGTTGAGAGACCAAATTGGTACCCAGACCTGAATCTAGGAACTATTATGAAAAATTTTAAATTTTGAGAATCAAAATGGATAATTGCGTAAATCTCATTATGAAAAATTTTAAATCTCAGCGACCAAAATGAGAATTTATTCAACATTGATATCTATATTGTCTCATAGTTTCTAAACCACAACTACAATTATTGACGCAAGAGCATGTAGGAATTGGTTTAAATTCATCAAGTTCTTCCCATATGTTTTTCAGTTTTGTATAATAGGAAGTGATAGAAAGCTTACCTAGCTTGGTTGAGAATATACCTATCTCCAATTCAGCAATCCTGAACAAATCACCTTCATAAAACGATGTTTCAGATCCATCCATAAATCAAAAGCATTGTCACACCATATATACCACATTTTGAAGAATCTTTGGGCTTAACAATCCATGCAGCCAAGACAACACGAAGGTGTTACAACGATCCCAAACTTTAAAAGTTGGATCATTCTACTCTGGTTTAGGAAGAGTACCATCAATAAACTTTGATTTGTGCTTGGATTTCAGATAAATCCACACCGACCTTGATCAAGAATGATAATTTAATATAGTGTGATCAATGGTGAGGTGGTGAGGTGGTGAGAGACATTTTTGGAATCTCACTTGGATGAATGTAATAGCAGTTGGTCTTGTCTTGCAATGAATTAATCCCTACTGTCTGAGACTGGAATGAAAAAAATAGAGCCATCATTTGTGCGAAATTTTGTAAATCATCCCCTGTAAAATTTTCACTTTGTGAATTATCTGAATTCACCACTCCCTCATGGTCATTTGACATCATTGATAGTCAAATTGACAGCATTAGTTTTCACGAATCCTCAAGAAATAGATTCTCTCATGAGTTGATAAAGTCACTCTTTTGACACCTGTCCACGCTCATCGCACCATATTAAATTTCTGTTCAGCTAGCAAAGAATGGTGGTGAAACAATGGAGCTTACTCCATGAAAAGGAGAAAAATTAAAAAATAAAAGTTGATTTTTAAGACTGATAAAATCTCATTCAATCTATTATTGATGCTTACTTTATATACACTTACACATTTATTTTACCACCTACAAAAAGAATAATAAAAAAATTAGCTAACAAACTATATTCTAACGAATTCACCGCAATCACAATCTTACACCATATTTTTCAAAATATCTATACAAATATTTTCACCTTTTTCACCAACTTATTACTCTATATGTCCATTATATATATCATCAACAATATATATAAGTTATGAATAAGTGATATCAATATCAATTTAAACGAAATTATACTATTTATAACTTCTTAAAGGTTGTATATCTGATAGATTCAACTATTGAATCATATATATGATGAAGATTATTTGTATCAATTTATAGAAATTAGACACCAATAAACATGTAACTGAAAAATTCTTTATTTATGTATATTTTGCATAAATATATATGTAATTTTTTGGGTAAAACACCCTAATAAATCAAACCCACCTTAAATTTACGTGTATGTCTCAATTCACAAATCTATGTAAATCGAATTTAATAAATTCGAATTAGACTTTTGAATAGTAAATCGAATATATAAGATTCGAATTACTTGCATAATATCTCCAATATTAAATCGAATAAATGAGACTCGATTTACACCCATCATAGTAAATTGAATGAATATGATTCGATTTAGAAGGAACTGAACACGCCCACGGTAAATCGAAGCCAATAGTTTTGATTTGATGATATTGGTAAATTGACTTCACAGATTCGATTTACATGCAAGAAGGTTCCATACTAAATCGAATCAAACGGGTTCGATTTAGTGTGAATGTGCCTATATAAACAAATCGAAACCAGTTCATTCAAATTACAAAACACACAAACCCCACAACGAACCCCACCACCCAGAAATGAAATCTTAGAAAGCAACCCCAGAAAAATCGAATCTGACCACATGGAGGACGATCTGAATTGTCTCTATCAGCTAGATGGAGTCGTGCATATTGCTGGTGCCGTTTTAGTGAACAAAAATTTTTGTTTTGAATATAAATTAGTCATTCTAGTAATATTAACATAGTTTGTGTGGTAGTTGTTTAGAGTCGTTAATTAGGAATTAGAAAATTAATTTTTTTTAATAAGTGCCTGTTAAAAATAGTAAGCTATTAGGTGGTTAGATTTTGAGAACTTGAAATGGTACCTAAAAAGGTTAGCTAGAATGATAGGCTATGTTGATTTTTGAAGTTATTAGTCTTATATTCAACGAGACTTGGTTTATGGTTAGGGTTAACTATAAATTTTTTGATATTTTTGATACATTAAAGATAAATTTTTTTGTTTGGAGTCGAGATGCAGTAAGCCAATTTCACTTTAGCATTTTCTATTTTGTATGAACGTGTGTGACTATATGTTTTGGTAAATTTGTTTTTTTCTTTTGGAATTGGGTCATGAATTATTTAGTGTTTTGTATTGGGTCCTATGAAGAATTTGTTGGACATTAAAAATGAGAGCTTCTAATGTTTAACATTTTTAGAATTTTATGCATTGGACACTATTTTTTTACGATTGTGATAAGGAATTTTATATCGTTTTCCAGCTCCATCGATATATCACCAGCATGAGACGGCAACACGGTATGGCATTGGATGATAGGATCGTTCCATACTTGCAGATGGCCGATTTATATCATCTTGCAAGATTGAACAAAACTTGGTTTCGATTGGACGAGCCATTGGTGAGTGCATTCGTGGAGAGATGGCGGCCGGAGACACATACTTTTCACATGCCGTTCGGAGAGATCATGTTGCAGGATGTAGCATATCAATTAGGGCTCCCGATCGACGATCAGTATGTCAGTGGATGCCTCACAGACTTTGAGCGACATATCGAAGGTGGCCGCCAACAAGCATGAAACTAGAGCAAGTTGGATGTTCTGAAAATTGAGGATTCCGGTTTGAACCTCCAAAACTAGATACCACATCCACAAGCTTCGCCAACAGCTCTGAGGTCCTCACCTTGGGAAACTGACGACGATAATGCAACAGAACTTGCATATCTTCGTCACTGCTTATGACGAATGAATCGTACTTCATATCATCGTGTAACACGGATATTGAAATTCTATAGAATAACTTCTCCACCCGTTTCACGCCATGCAAACCTAGTCTTTGGAGTATAGTATTTTGAAACTCAGTGAAACTTGTAGAAGGTTTAAGGAAAACATTTACCATATCCTTATCAGTAAATTTAATTCCTGGTCACGTTTTCTTCTTAATCGTCCCTCTATAGTGCACCAGAACTAAAAAACTCTCATTACTAGCCATTGTGAATCTCACTATGGTGAAAATTTCACGTTCAACTCGTATTTATATACATTAAGACTCCATAAATCGAATTAACAGTATTCGATTTATGCATATAGTATGATAGATAGTAAATTGAGTCTAATGGCTTCGATTTACCATAAGCCACTAATCACTGTAAATCGATTTTAGTAGATTCGATTTACTATGTGATGTAAATTGAACCTTATTACTTCGATTTAGCCTGCATCATAATTCGATTTAGCTTGGCATGACATAATTCAAATTCTTTGAATTCGATTTACATTCGAGTCACAATACCAAGTAATTTGAATCCTATAGATTTGATTTACTAATTATTACCTTAATTCGAATTTATTAAATTTGATTTACATAGATTTGTGAATTGAGACATACACGTATCCTTTTTTATTTTGGAGATGCACGTAAATTTGAGAGGGGTTTGGTTTATAAGGGTGCTGATGAGAAGAATTATTGTCGGTTCGGAATTTCACAAAATATTTTCGTTGCTAGTATAGTCCAAACCAACAATGAATTCTCACATCAAAGTTTAATTTTGGTTGTCACAAGTTCAACCCAATAAAAATAACAGAGAGTATTAGTCCCGGGTCGTTCTCCCTAGGAATTACAATCGAGTGCTCAATTATTGGTTGAGTTTCACAGGGGTTGGGTTGATAAAAAAAGAAATTAAAAAGGCAAGAATTTAAATGACAATAAAGTAAAGAAAATAATTAAAGAAAGCAATTACTAAAAGAGGCATTCATGGCAAGGATCGAGAATCAAGGCTTTCTATCCTAGTCATTAATTATCATACAATAGTTGTTAAGAGCTAATCCTATTTCGTCATCTCCAACATCGGAAGAAGGTATAATGTTATCTTTATATTGAGAGAAAGTCAAATAGGACTAGTTAATCCCAATCCATAAGTAAAGTTAATGGGTTCAAGACTAACTAATCACCCTAGATCACCAATCTAAATTGGGTATTAATGACTCAAGATTGCCCAATTTCTCTTTTCAAGCCAAGAATGCTCAAAATCTACTTGTAACACCCTAATTAGCCTAAGCTTTATCTCACGTCGTAAAGCAAAGGTTAATCAAGGATTACGACAGTTCTAAACTCATACATAATATATATATATATATATATATATATATATATATATATATATATATATATATATATATAGAAGGAATAGTATAATCTAGAAGCCCGATGGAAGACATAGCTCAAAAATAGGATTTACAAAGCACAAAACGTACTATCGAAGCGTCTATCTTAAAGCACAAGAAACAGATGTGATATATAAACAAGATAATATTATAATAGTGTGATATCATAAGAAACTAGCCACGCCTAACGGAGTTTAAGCCGGCTAGCCATATGTACAGACATACGAAAACCTGACAGTAAAACAGCTTATACAAGTTTTGTTCTCTCAAATACAAGCCTCTAGGCAAAACAAAATACAAAAGTGAGAAACGTATAACAAAATAAACCAAAAAGACTCAAAAGGTATCCAGATCCTCCGCTCCTGTCACCAACCAGACAACTCACCGAGGTGGGTTGTGACCTGCATCTAAAAAACACAATAGAGATATGGTATGAGAACCGGAGGTTCTCAGTATGGTAACAGTGCCCAGTGATGTAGGATATAAGACCTCGGGACGCCAAAGGCAATCCTAAGCTCCTTATCCATCACAAGATTCAAACTTAAAGCATACTAAAACAAATAAGCATAAATATATCAGTCTTAACATAACTAAACCAGGTAATCTATCTTAGGGGATTTCTACTCTAACCAACACTGCTGTCCCACAGCTTTCACCAACCTATCCTCCGTGCGATCCCATCGCCGCCGCCTTCCGAACCTCCTCAATCCCAGTAGAAAACACAGGTAATATACAATGCAAGTAAAACACAAGTTGAAGCATATAAGGCAAATAATTCAAATAGCAAGTTGGCATGTTATACAAATAGGCAAGCCATTACAAGTAGACAAAGCATACAAACAAATAGAAAATGCATATGATGAATGCCTGTCCTACTGGCTGTGATATCACATTGTCGGTTCAACTGCCAACCCGACACATCTCCATGGAGACGTCGCCCTTTGGAATTCTCATATGAGAACCCCCGAGATATAGTGCTCGGATCACTGTCCAAGTATCGGCGCCTACACGCTCTATAGATCCGAAGGGATGCGAGCGGGATACTCTTGCCACAGACCTCACATCTCAACGCAAGCAGGACGAACCACCGCCCTTACGCCGCCGCCGCTACCTCGACAGGCGAGATCTAACCGCCGTTCCTGTCGGGCGCATAGCGTCTCATAATCTCAGTGAAAAAGTAGTGCAGTGGTTTTCAAAAATATTTTCAGTATAAGATGGATTCATAACTTCATCCAGAGCCCTCGACTCTCTTTTAACCACTGTTCATTCAAATTTCATTTTCCGAACTCAACAATTCCTTAATTCTCATCTGCTTCATCATCCATTCATCACATACATTGAACCACCTTCAGTACGCCAGAAACCTAGGCCCTCCGTTTTCTACTTTCCCAAATAATATCATCTAAGGTCCTTAAATTCTTTACCATGTTTTTAAATACCCAAAACTAGGCCCAAGGGTCTTAAAATAGTGTTATGGAAGCTTACAACCTTGTTGGAAAGGTGAAATAGTTGAAAACAAGTAAAATTTGAGAAATAGGGCGTGTGCGGCCGCACAGGGGTGTGTGCGTGCGCACGCCTAGGAAGATTTTAAAAGTGTGCGTACGCATAGAGGCGTGCGTACGCACAGGTGTCAAAACTTTCATTGCCTGTTTATTCGCACGACCTGTGCCAGCACCTCCAACAGACTGGTCTTCCCAACGTGTGCGTGCGCACAGGCGTGTGCGGACGCACAGGTTGCAATTCATCCTTGGATATGTGCGCGCACAAGCTATGCTAGCGCTGCAAACAGAACGCATATCCCTACCTGTGCGTGCACACAGCTCTGTGCATCTGCACAGATCAAAATTTTTGCAGGGTTGTGCGTCCGCACAAGGCTGTGCGTGCGCACATATCAGAAATCATAAAATTCTGCAACTTAGCAAAATTTCAGATTTTCAACACCAACTTTGAATGATCATAACTTCCTCTACAAAATTCCAATTTTCATAAACTTTATATCAATTTAAAGAGTTTTCAAAGATCTTTAATTCTAAATAAGTTTCAATCAATTTTGAAAACCGAGGCAAAAGTTATGATCGAACAAAGTTTACCAAAATCCCCTTTTTACCCAAATTTCGCATATACTCAAATTTACCAAATTCACAAGCCACATCCAACTAAATCAATACCAAACTTCCATTTCCAGCACAATCTACCCTTTTAAATCATGTTGCACCATCCTCAATCATCAAACACCAAGTATATGACACTAAGCTCAATTGTTCCCCCAAAACATTTACCAACCATCAATTTATTCTTATCAATTCTCATCATCAATTTCATTCATACTTATATCAACATCTAATCCACATAAAATCATTCAAATCATCAAACATCATGACTCAACATCATCATTTCCTAACATAGCAATATCAATTTAACATACAACTTCAACCAACTATCATCAACAACCATATAAATCCAACCTATCCTATAGGTCACTAGCCTAAGTGTCCATGAATATTATATACTACATAGAGGAAATCGAAACCATACCTTAGCCGATTCCCTATATGCACCAAAACTCCAATTTAGTAGAAACAAGCTCCCAACCAAAATCCAAGCTTTCAATTCAACTCCAATAAGCAAAAAATAAGTTCTAATAGCTCCCAAAACCACAATAATCAAACTATATACATATAAATCACCTCAAATCAACTTAGGGTTCCAATTAAACATAAATTCACAAGGATTTAATGGCTCTTACCTTTTCCAACATATTTGGATATCAAAACCCAAGGCTAAGCAAAGATTAGAGTGAACCTAAACATCCAAAATCACAAAAACTCACTTATCACAAATCCTAGAAACCCGAAATTTAGAGGAGAAGAACTGAAGGAATTTCGTGGTTACCTTACTACTTTCTTGTATGATTTTTGTAGAGCTCTTCAAAAGGAACGCGTAGCCACAAACGGTGCGGCGATCGGAGCTCCGTAGCTTAAGATATGAGTTAGAGAAGAAGAAGGTGAATATATAGTGTTTCTTCCTTCCCTTCTCCCCTTTCTATTTCTGTTGTGTGGGTGTGTTTAGTTGTGTTGTGGCTGCATGGGTTCATTAAATGAACCCTTATATATGTTGGGCTTGGGCCCAACTTGGGTCCGGTCCAACCCGTTAGCGTTTTTAGCCCGTTTGGCCCAACTTCGGGCCAAACCTTTAAAATTAACGCCCGATTTTCCATTTCTAACATTTTTCTATGGTTTTTTACTGTTTTTACTTTTTCTCGTGCGGTACTAGGCAGACTTGAACTAGTTTAACCGGTTCAACTGTCGGTTCGTGATTTTTTACGGTTTTTCGCAGAAAATATATTTTCTGACTCAGAAAGACCCACTGAGTCCAAAAATCATACTTAAATCCTCAAATTCTCACTCTAACTTTTTGGAATCTAATTTGGGCAATATTAATCACTTAATTAACCGGTTGATTAGTTGTGGTTCTTACACTACTCTAACATCCAACCAAGCATTTTGTCAAACACTTAGAAGGCACAAAAGGAAAGCATGGTAAAATTGCAAGGAATAATAAATTCTACCACTACCCAATGCAAGAAAATAACAATAACAACTCAAACAAGAAAGAAACATAAAACATCAAATTGCATTAATTGAAATTAAAAGTACCAAGAGTATTTATAAAATTAAAGTGACATAAAAAGAAAAATTAACAAGAAGAACTAAGAGAGTAAAGATGCAATAACAAGAAATGCAAGAAAAACTAATTGAAAACAAAAATCAAAACCAAAATCCAGAAGTAAATTAAACTAAGAATCCTAATTTCTAGAGAGAAGAGGGAGTTTCTCTCTCTAGAACTAACCTAAGGCATGTTTCCTACACTACCTAATTGCTCCCCCTCCCCCCTTTCTCTTTCTTGAATTCTACATCAAATAGCCTCAGAAATGAGTTGGATTTGGGCCTGGAAGGCTCAGAAATCGCCCCCAGCGTATTGCCTTTAATGAGGTCACGTGCCTAACGTCACGCGTGCGCGTTGCTGACGAATTTCCTCCTCACGCGTATGCCTTGAGAAAGTTCTCTCTCACGCGTATGCGTGGATGACGCGTGTGCGTGGCCATGAATTCTCTAAATGCTCATTTCTTCATGAATTCTCCACTTTGCATGCTTTTCTCTTCACTTCTTCCATCCAATCCTTGCCTTATGAACCTGAAATCACTCAACAAACATATCAACATCGAATGGAATTAAAGTGAATTAGAGTTAGCTATTTTAAGGCCTAAAAAGCATGTTTTCACTCTTAAGCACAAATTTAGGAAGAATTACAAAAGCATGCTATTTTATTGAATAAATGTGAGATAAGTTGATAAAATCCACCAAATTCAACATAAGATAAACCACAAAATTGGGGTTTATCAAACCTCCCCACACTTAAACTAAGCATGTCCTCATGCTAAACTCAAGAAAGAGACAAAGAGCATCAACATTTATTCAATGCAAACTATCTAAATACACTCTATCTACATGCAATCTATCTAAATTCATGCAATTAGTTGGTCAAAATAAGTCAATTTTCAAGAAAACATATATGAACACAAGAGCTAAAGCAATTACAATAAAATCAAATCCACAATTGAATTGAGTTATTGAAAAGAATTTACAAACTTGCAAGATACGAGATGATCATAGGTGAAAACATGTAATTGAGCAATCGAACCCTCACCGGATGTGTAGTCGCTCTAGTCACTCAAGTGTATAGGATTGATTCACTCAATTCTCCTCTAATCATGTTTTCTAATATTTGTTTTCATCTAACAATCAACAATTATTCAATGCATGCATACAAATATCATGAGTACTTATCCATGGGTTGCAATGGGGCTAGGGTCAAGGTAGGATTGTATTTAGTTAGATGGACTAGAATTTAAATCTTTGATTAACTTAAACTTCCCTCCTAACCTATGACAACCCATTTATTCACTTTTTCACACACTCATACATTCTCTTTCACTTCACAATCCATATGCATTGTTATTATTACTTTACTTTGGGGCATTTTGTCCCCTTTTTATTACTTACTTTTTTTTCGCTTTTCTTTTTTTTATATTTTATATTTTTTTCTTTTTCTACATTTTTTTATTTTATTTTTCTTTTGGTTTTTCTCTTTTTTTTTTTCTTTTTGATGAATTATATACAAAAGTACCAATGCATATGGTTTAAACATTTAATGCATGAGTATGTACCCAATTCCCAAAATTTTAAACAAAAATACAAAAATATACTTTTATCTCACCCAATGTTCCCAAATCTCCCACAATTGAATGATAAACACTCTTACTAGCCTAAGCTAACCAAAGATCCAAATTAAGGACATTTATTGTTTTTCGCTTTAAGGCTAGTAATGTGCTAAATTTAAGAACAAAAGGGTTTAGCATAGGCTCAAAATTGGCTAACAATGATAGATAAAAGGTAGGCTATTTGGGTAAGTGAGCTATTTGAAATAACGGCCTCAATCATATAAATGTATGTATACATAGAATAATGGACATAAAGAATCAAACAAGTCAAAAATTACAATCATAGAAAGAGAATAATACACACAAAGAATAATAAATTCTACCACTACCCAATGCAAGGAAATAACAATAACAACTCAAACAAGCAAGAAAGAAACATAAAACATCAAATTGCATTAATTGAAATTAAAAGTACCAAGAGTGTTTATAAAACTAAAGTGATATAAAAAGAAAAATTAACAAAAAGAACTAAGAGAGCAAAGATGTAATAACAAGAAATTGCAAGAAAAACTAATTGAAAACAAGAATCAAAACCTAAATCTAGAAGGAAATTAAACTAAGAACCCTAATTTCTAGAGAGAAGAGGGAGCTTCTCTCTCTAGAACTAACCTAAGGCATGTTTCCTACACTACCTAATTACTCCCCCCTTTCTCCTTCTTGAATTCTACATCAAATAGCCTCAGAAATGAGTTTGATTTGGGCCTAGAAGGCTCAGAAATCGCCCCCAGCGTATTGCCTTTAATGAGGTCACGTGCCTAACGTCACGTGTGCGCGTCGTTAGCAAATTTTCTCCTCATGCGTACTCGTGGGTGATGCGTGCGCATGGCCTTGACAAAGTTCCCTCTCACGCGTATGCGTAGATGACGCGTGCGCGTGGCCATGAGTCCTCCAAATGCTCATTTCTTCATGAATTCTTCATTTTGCATGCTTTTTTATTCACTTCTTCCATCCAATCCTTGTCTTATGAACCTGAAATCACTCAACAAATATATCAAAGTATCGAATAAATTTAAAGTGAATTAGATTTAGCAATTTTAAGGCCTAAAAAGCATGTTTTCACTCTTAAGCACAAATTTAGGGAGAATTACAAAAGCATGCTATTTCATTGAATAAATATGAGATAAATTGATAAAACCCACCAAATTTAACATAAGATAAACCATAAAATTGGGATTTATCAGGTACTTTACCCTAATTTTTATGCATATAAAAAATATGACAAACAATTCTAGATTAGTATAAAATTGTTTGAAGATAATACTTATAACATATAAACTTCTAGCCAATGAGTTATAACTCAAATGGCATAGTCTTTTCATACTCACCTAAGAGGTTATGGGTTCGAATTTCCTCATCTTCGGTATATATATATTTAAACTTCTAATCTAAGGATTAATTTTTATAATAAACTATATAATTAATAAGTTATTTAATTATATAATATTTTTTTATTAACATCAATGGCATTTGATCCTAGATAATACAAGTAGACATATATTTTTATATAAACTTACATATATAGAAAAATGCTAGTCAGAATTTATACAGGAAATTGTTATTGGGGACCAAAGAAATTAAACGATTAAGGTGGAATATGAGTGAAATTAGGAAGAGAAAAAAATGGCTTGAAAAGACGGCTTAATAACAACCACATGCACCTATTTACACTTTACAGCACCTATTTTTGTGCAATAAGCATCAGAAAACTGACATCTTCCATCTCAATTCTTCACCATCGGTGATGAATCTGTCATAATAGTCATCATTCGACAAAACTCAAACCACATACAAATATAAGAGAAAAAAAATCTTCCGGTTCTACCTTACTCTTAGTACTATTTTTAATTAATTTTTGTTTTAGAGTGAATAGCTTTATTTTATACCTTGCACTTCTAATTCGGAGTTTAATAATTACTCTTTCAAAAAACGTAACTAACCCACCGTGATCATTTGCACAATTAAAAACTACAAGAATCCAACAAGAAGTAGGTCATAGGCATAAGAGAATATTCTTTAGCCAATCGATATACGGAAGTTGCTTTGTTCTTTGATTTCTTTATTGCGCAAACAGCTCTAGTAAGTAATCCATACATGAATATTCTTGTAATTCTCTTGCATGAGATATAATATAACTTAAACATACAAACTAACAATAAATATTTTGTGCTAAGGAGCTGTAGTTCAAATAACATAATTTTTTTATATTCACCTAAAAATCGTAAATTTTAATTTTATTCTTGACTTTAGAAAAATAATAAATGTTTTATTAGTATTGTCTGCAAATGGAATTTAACTTATTTAAAATATATTTTTATTTATATCTAGTTAAAATGAGTCTCCCAATATCTTGTCGCCAGAAACCATAAAACTAAAACTAAAAGTTGAATCTCGCAACTTGAGTAATTGTTGACCATAAAAAAGAAAAGAGAAAAAGGTAAACTGTAATAAGTAGTTGGATATTAAGATCCTCTCAACAACCATTTGAGAAATTGTCAAATGCTTTCCTAACAAGGAAATGCTTTATATAATTTAGAGTATATACCCAAATTGGTCCCTAAGGAATTTTAAAGTGGACGTTTAAGTTCCCAACTAAAATTAATCACTCCGTTAGTCCTTAACATTTTGTGGCGTCAGACAAATTGATCCTTTTTTTCTCATCTCCGTTAACCACTAACGGAGGGAGGTGATGTGTCACGTGACTGTGATGAGTCAGCTGTTAATTCCATGTATTTCATTAGGACAAATTGGTCCCTAGACGGATTGATACAAAACGTTGCGGTTTGGAATAGGGGATGACGTCGTTTTATGAGAGGAAGAGTCTATCAAAACTAAAGAATCTCTTTGCCTTCCCTTTACCAAAACAAAATTACTCTGAACTCCTTCTCTTCTCCTAGGTTTTACTAAGAAAGCCACCACCACGTCAACCTGTAGTCCTCCAACCACCTCCGTTGATATTGTCGACGCTAGGGTTTGAACGAGTCAGAGTTATTACAGAAGAAGGTACTATGAGTGTACCGCTCATCACTGCCACTGCTCGAGGTTAGTATAGTTATTTGTTTATCTATTAAATTGTTGATAGTATAGTTGATCATTGTTGACATTGTTTACCATGCAGTAGCTGTTTCTGTTAGAATACTATTAGTTGCTAGAAATAAAAGTTGTTTTTGATTCTTTGATACTGTTTCACATGGATTACTGATAAGTGTTGTGGTACATACATATATGAGGTTAACATGAAAAAGACACAATATTTCATGATAAACATATCGTATTGATCAATTAATCTGATTATGAAATTTTATCCAAATAAGAGAAGTTAGGGTAATGTTTATTATTGATGAAATTTTATCCAAATTTCATCTGATTAAGGGTAACGTTTAGTATTCTGATATTGATAGTGCTATTCCATATTTGTAAATTACAGATGACTGAGTGGGTTACTCCTGTGTTTCAACATGGGGGGAGCTTTGTGAAAGATAACAAAGGATTTCTTCCAATGGATCTGGACTTAGTGAATTATTTTGACTTGAAGAAATTATTTGAAGAGCTCGGCTACCATGAATTCAAGAAGATGTATTAGTATGATCCAAACATGGAAGCATGCTTACACCCTATTTATGGAGATAAAGAAATTAGAGAGATGTGTGATGCAAAGAGGGAGAACAGAGAAACTAATGAGCTATACTTATTTTTTGACCACCTAATTATGGAAGATGTTGAATGATCGAAAGAAGATGAGATGAATCTTGATCAGAAAGATGATGGTAATAACAATATGAATGAAGAACACACTGATGACGATAGAGAGACCAAGATCTTTTTTGATGATCTATTGCTGAAAACAACCCCCACAATTCCTGGTTTACTGCCCTTGTTTAGCAAACTATATATTTGTTTGGATAGGTGTAAAAGAGGATTTAAGGCTGGTTGCAGACCACCGATTAAATTGTTAGTAATTAATGCTACTTCTCTTATTTCAATGTCATTTGTTATATTTAAATTTCTTCATCAAAATTAACTTTCCCACTTTATTTTTTGCGGATAGTCATGTCTCAAGCTACTCTTTATATTGTTGCATATTTATTGGATGCGGAAGCATTCCATGCCAAAAAGTGTGTTACTATTCATGTGATATTATTGGCAAATATAAAGAGCATGTTACACTTCACCTAATAATATCATGTCTATTGTTGCATAATATAATATTCAATTGTGATATTATTGGCAGATATAATAGCATGTTAGCCTTCACCTAATAATATCATGTCTAGTGTGCCTAAATTTATGTTATGTATAGGAAACACGTTCAAAGGAAATGTACCGAAATGTGTGATACTTGAATTAGTGTAATTGATTATACAAGTCTCTTATGCTCTTGTCTTTTATTTGAATTGAACTGAGGTGAAGTTAATATATAGTAGTGTTCTAATAAGGTTTCGGGTGGATGGAAAGAATTAATCTGTCTGATAAATGATTTACTTAGGGGTCTATGTGTCTGATAAATAAATTTTTTGGGGACTTTACTGCCTGATCTATGATTTTATTAAAGAAGTCTGTATATGTGTTTGTTCATTTTGATGTTTTCTGCAAAGTTTTGCTACCTGCTTTACATGAGGTGATGCCGAATACACACCATAGAAATTATGTAAGACACATTTGGAAGAATTTTTTGGAACATTATTTTTGTGAATGCATATGATTCTAATTTTGGGTAAAGAAAATTTTATTAGACAATTTTGATAGACTATAATATTCGCAGTTACACTTTGATCAATTGTTCAATTACAATATATCCATACACTATAAGCACCTAATTCCCTTCTTTTCCTACCTAGCTATATCTTTCCTACAAAAATACAAACCAAAAAACCTTGCATAAAAAAGAACACACTTTTACATTGACTGCTCTATTCCCTCCTTTTACTTACAATTTTAGTCTTTTTTAATTCATCTACCAAATCTTTTAACTTCTTCATTCTCTCTTCCAGTACAACATTATGCTGGCTACTTTGCATTTCATGGGAAAAAATTTTGTCAAACCATATAAAAAATTCACAGTGTGAAAGATTCTAACTTTGTCTGTGGAAATTGAAGGGAAAAATGCACAAAATCAGAGTTAACCGATGAATTTTGCAATGCAAAAAGAAGATACTATACCCAATGTTCCTTACCCTATAATAAGGATATCCAAAGAAAGGTCTTCTTAGGTTCTTATCTGTTCCAAACTCCACAACAATGGCATAAGCTCCGCAGTGGCATCTTGAATTCTCCCCTCTTGCAATTCCAAATTTGAGGCCACTTGAAGCACTGCTAGCACTACCATCTCCGCTATCTCTAACTCGTCGACGATAAGAGCTTGACGAATTTTCTCCACTTGCCATGGTTACATGTTTTCAGAGTAGCACACGAAGATGATGATGACCTTCACGCCGTTGTTTTAGGATTTAGGGTATCATACAAAAGTGTTCTTAGTAAAACCTAGGAGAAGAGAAGGAGTTTAGACAAATTTTGTTTTGGTGGAGGGAAGGCAAAGAGATGCTTCAGTTTTGATAGACTCTTCCTCTCACAAAACCTATTCCAAAACGCAGCGTTTTGTATCAATCCGTCCAGGGACCAATTTGTCCTAATGAAACACGTGGAACTTAACGGCTGACTCATTACAATCACGTGACACATCACCTCCTTCCGTTAGTGATTAACGGAGATGAGAAAAAAAGGATCAATTTGTCTGACGCCAAAAAATATTAAGGACTAACGGAGTGATTAATTTTAGTTAGGGACTTAAACGTACACTTTAGAATTCCTTAAGGACCAATTTGGGTATATACTCTATAATTTAAAATATTGATTTAGAGGGTGTGTTTAATTATTGTTATATATTGATGGCTATACATTCCGTTAAAAATGGTGTGGTGTCAGATAGACTTTCAAATTTCAATCAATTGTCCTGATTATTTTTTTAAGTATTCTGAGAGTAAAACAAAAAGTTTTATTATGTCACGCACATATATCAAAATAAATTTGTTACAAATACTCATTAGTAATTTTTTATTTAATTAATACATTAGTACCAAAGTTATAATTTGTACAGGGAGGACTTAATAATTTTTCTAATAATAATAAGCACTTTTGCTTACTATAATTTCTAATTAATTAATAAATACTAGATTAAAAATCTTAGGCTGGACAGAGGTGATTTGATGTCCATATTTTTTTAAAATATATTTTTCACATTTTAAAATAAGTAATTTTAATGTAGTAAAAATATAAAGTTATACAATAATTTAACGAAATCAATTACCTGGTCTTTTCTTTTAAAAGAAATGTGAGCATAAAACTTCTTTCACTACACTATGGTATGCATCAAATTTGAATCTATTCGAATACCAAATTGTGGTCGGTATGCAGATTTAATAAAACAATTAATGTAATCCACTAAAATATATTAAAAATTGATGTAGGTCTATCCAATGAGAAATGGCAAGAAAGAAAAGGATAGATATTTTTTCAAGAAAAGTATTCGTTTCAATCTCGCTATAATTCGTACTTGCATGGATCATCAATTAATTCATTTTTCTAATTTCAAATGATAATCTTCATGCCTAATCTCTACTTCTTCTTCATTTAACGGAAAAACATAAGAGAAAAGATAAGAGTTAATAAATTTATTATAAAAAATAAATTTAACAAAATTTTAACACCAAATAACCATGCAAGTACCATAGTAATTAGCTCATAATTCATTGGTCTAAAAACTAATAACACAATACACTTATCCCGATTCCAGAAAGCTTTTCATTTGCAAGAACACCACCAACATGGCCATCATTATTATCAACCACCATTGACGAACGAAAAGCCTCTTCCTTCAGTTTTAAAGGTAGCAATGAATAAAGTAGGATATAAAGTCTAAATCCAATTCTAACTTTATTAGTGGATTAAAAACATGTCAATTCTAACTTTATTCGTACTTAATTCGTGAATATCCAATCTTATTTGCGAATTAGCAAAAAATACAATATTATTATATAACCCAATGAATATACAAATTAAAAATTTAACACAAATAATATTATCATCCCACAAACAATACAATTATAATACAAATATAATATCAATAGTCTTTTCTTAAGATTAGGATTCTTGTAGTTTGAAAAGACTTGGTTGAACATTAGTGGCTATAAGTTCTTTTTCTCAAGAATATGATTCATTGGAGACATCTTAGACAATCCTAAAACATTCAAATTAAAACTTATTTAATACAATATTAAAACATTTAAAGATAATAGAATCACAACAATTTTACAAAATTACAGTAATAAACATTAATTTCACAAAACCATAGTAACAAATATCAATTTTACAATAAAGCAAAGAAAATTCTAAAGAGAATTTTAAACCATAGAAGTTAAATCCTAAACTCAATTTCATAGTAATCAATTCCAAACTCTAAAGTAACAAAATTCTAATCCTAAACCCAATTTTACAATAATCAATTTCAAATTCTAAATCCAATTTCACAGTAACAAAATTCAAATCCTAAACCCCAACTTCTAAGCAATTTCATCAAATTGAAATTAAAATATATATTAAAAACAATTTCACAACAAAATTCAAACATTAATTTCAAAAAAATCTAATAATAGAAATGGCAAACTTACTTGCAATGGAGGAGGTGGCCAACTACATAGGAGATTCCTCATCGTGGAGCAGAAGCAGTGCAGATTTTTCGCGGAGCAAAGGTGCAGCTGGATCAATGTCATGTTGTGATGCAAAGACGTGGTTTGAGCGAATTCGTCATCGCAGAAAAGAGGCGGAGGTGCAGTTGGGGAGGCAACGTTGGTGCAGGCGACATAGACACTGTGAGCAGCAAGCAGCAAGTGACGACATTGAGAGAGAAAGGAGAAGGTGAGCATCGGCGAGGGAGGAATGCCAAGGACAACAAGACAAGAAGGTGATGGACGCCGGCGAGGGACGAAAGTGATGGACGCCGAAGGGGGTAGTAGCCTGGACGACTGATGAAGTGACGTGCGACGAATTTTCGACAGAAAATGTTAGCAAGGAGACATTGAGTTGTAGAAAGATTGATAGGAGAGATTAAGGTTCTCGGGGGCTGGTTGCTAGGGACTATGATCTGAGAGAAGAGATTAGAGTTGTGTTATAGTTTGATATTTATATATCATTGGATAGAATTGGTTAGTAACTTTTTACTCCAAATAAGAAGTCTTTGATTCAACTCTTATTTGTAACATAATTTTATACAACATAATATATATATATATATATATATATATAAGATGTGAGTTGATCAAGTAGGATTAAGACTCAACTCATACTCTATTTAATCTACACAAGAACTCATTCCGCACTCAATCCTATCCTCTCATACCCTATTTAATCTATACAAGAACTCATTCCACACTCAATCCTATCCTCTCAAATTGGATTGGATTGAATATTCACGGATAGGATATATACAACCACCTTTATCCAATTCTGTCCTAAATAACAAATCTTTAGTGGCCTTCTGCATTCCGAGAAAGAGATTATGCCACGTGTTTATCCTCGACTGGGCTTTTAGACCCGATCCCAAGAGATCCATGTGGCACAAATCTTTCTCGGTAACATGCAACACTTCGACGGGATACGTCCCATTGAGGGCCGACACGAGACACCAACAGAATCCCTTCGAAATCTCAGAGTCACTGTCAGCACGAAACCACATCTTGCCATCGTTGTCCATGGCAGAAACAATCCACACCTGCGTTGTGCAGCCCAAAATCCGGTTCTCTGGAACTCGATCCGAATTGTCGAATGGTGGAAGCAGTGATGCGTAATGTAGAAGTCTCTTCACGCGTTCTATGGGTTCTGTTAGGGTGTTGAATTCCGAGGCCAGACGGTTAAGTTTGACGGTGATGGAAGACGGCGAGGATGATGAGGTTACCGGTAGTGACGGCGCCGTTAGGATGGGGTGGGTTTGACTTTGAATTTTTATTGAGGAGGAAGATATGATTGGTGGTTTGAGTTGTTGATGTGTTTTTCTGGTGTTATGTTTTGAGGAAAGAGAGGGATTATCATTTGATGGTTGAGTGAATGAGGTGTGAGATGCGGTCATAAACGTCGAAGAGAGCATTATTTTTGTTTTGTGTATTGGTTTTGGCTTTGTATTATTGAATTAATTTGAGATTGTGGAGAATGAAGAAGAGAAAAAGGGAAAAAATGGAGGGAAATTAAACGGTGATGAGAGTGAAAATGAGATCCAAGAAGAGGGGAAAAATAGAGTGCATGTTGGGGGGTTCATGAGGAAGATGGAGATATATAAGCAGGGAGCAAAGCAGAAAGCACAGAGGAATCTATGTTATGTGTGTTCGAAAGAAATAAGAATTAATATCTTCTTTAATTCTTATAAAAATGAAAAAGGAAAAAGAAACTGAAGAGAATAAAATATTCATTTTTCGCAACGCACTCAGCAGCCTCCACAGTGTATTTGGTTATTAGGTCATTCTCACTTCGGTTGAGAAGGTTATTAGGTTACGACTCACATGTATGATAAATTTTTAAAAAGTTTAATTTTGATAAATTTTTAGTAATTTTTTGTTGTTACCAATACTCATGTGTAGTTGTCTTAATGTAAAATTAATAATTAAAAATTATTAAATAATTTAATAAATTTAATTAAATTATATTTAATAGTTTTTAATATCAATTTCATATTATAATTTGACAACTGAATATAAATTTTCATCAATTTTTTAAAGTTATCAAATATTTTTTTAAATAAATATGTGGTAGATAAAAAAAATATTTTTTAAATATAACAATACAAAATTAGATAAACATTCAAATATTTTTTATTTTGTATATTTTTCTATAGGTAACCGAAAAATATAAAAAAAAAGCCATACATATTCTAAATAATCATTTAAATATATTTTCATAAAAATTCATATTAAATACATAAGTTATTTGTTAGAATAAAAGTTGATTATCACTTATAAAAAATAATATATTTTTTTAATTTATCTTTATAGTAATAAATTAATGTAAAGAAAAAATCAAGATTCTTTCTTCAGTGGTATAATATAAAGTAAGTCACGGTATAGTTGTTAACAAGGCTATGAAATATTGATCACATGATACTATATAACATACGTAAATTTTAATTTTTTTTATAAGGTATTACACACAATATATATATATATATATATATATAATATAAAGTATTTTAGATAAATTAAAATAATATTTTAATATTTTTAATTATATAACATATTTAAAATAATTTTTTATATTAATAAATAATAATATATAATTTTTAAATTTTTTAAAAATATAAATTAAAAATAAAATTAAACACAATTAAAATATAATAATATTTAAATATATCCAAAAATAAATAAAAAATATAAATATTTTTTTATTAAAATACAATTAAACATAAAAAAATATATCTAATGAATATCAAATAAATACACACATAGCAACTCATAAAAAAAGTATACCTGCTTCACAGTCAAGTGGTAACAAAAATGTTACACGCCCCACATCGAGAGCCAAATAATAATAATAATAATAATAATAATAATAATAATAATAATAATAATAATAATATATTACTTAAATCCAAGATATATATTTCCCAGCCCCACTGCTAGTTGACTAGTTCTATACGGGTGACATTTTTTCTTTAAAATTAATTTGTGGTGACATTTTTTCTTTATATACGGGGATTTTTCTTTTTGAAATTTAAAAATATTGAATTTTTCTTATTTTACCAAAATATGAGGGAAAAATTATAAAACTGAGAAATGTCTGCGATCGGTGTGTTTTTAAATATTAAAAAAGTGAAATCTCTAGAGCAATTTGTTTATTTTTTTAATATAAATAAAAAATTTTAAGCGTGATTTGTCTTTTTTTAAAATGAAAAAAATGAAATCTTTCAAAATAATTTGTGTTTTTTTAAAAAAAATAAAATAAAAAAATTTTTAGAGCCAATTTTTTCTTTATTTTTAAGGAATTAATAAAACAAAATATAGAAAAATAGAGGGCGCTCATTAAATTTTTTTCTCTAATTTTGGATAGAAAATAAAAAAAAATGTACCAACTTATTATATTTTAGTATTATCTTTTCTTTTTTAAAAATATATTTTAAAATATATAAAAATAAAATTATCATTTATATTATGAATTCAAAACATATATATATATATATCACTAACATATATGTCAATAAAATAAATAAAATAATCAGAATCAAAGTGGCTGGATATTTTCAATTTTTCATGAATCATCAGTTCTCGGAAAATTTCAAGATCCTGAGCACGCCACTAGATTATACATTAAAGGAAATTACGTGTTATATTATTCTTCTCATTATTTACATTTATTTTATTTATCATGTTAAATTACATATCTATGGGTATCTTAACGGCCTATATCCGCTTTGCCTCGGACATAATATATATCTTTTGTCTTTTTCATAAATTTTTTTTTTTTGGTCTAAAATATGATTTATAACATACGAAAGTAATTCAGTTAAAAAAACTGAAAAGATTATATTTAAATTCTAAATAATTTAAGAAAAAAATTCATCAAACTAAATTCATCAGATTCAATGATCTATCTCGAATATTTATTTATATATGTTTAGAATGAATACAAAACGAATAAAGATGACGATTATCCATATCTATTCTATACTTAAATAATTATCATTAGATATTATTTATATCCGTTTTAAAATCTAACCCACAGTTTAAAAAATAGATATTGTCCAAGGCATAATATCTCAAATCAAGTTAAGTAAGATCAAATTGTCATTTATGGTAAAGTAAGAGAATGAATGCAGCTCAGAAACTGTTTTGTTTTCAACTTCTTATGCCTTCATGAAATTCAGATATAGAGGAATTCTTAAAATAAATTATGGGTGAAAATTTAAAGATCAATTTGAGTAGCTCATAATGATAATATATGGGTAATATGTAGATAAATTATATTGTAACACATGATATTAAACTAACACGTAAACAAAGTGTATTATAATATGTGTGATTATCGTTCATGTCAATATATCATATGTAATTAATAGACATTTTCTTATTTCATTTCACATGGCCAAACCTTATATCCAAACACTTGGCACCTGTTTACTTCAGCATATCACATTAAAATGACATTAACGGACATCACTCCGGAAATTAACATGAGTTATAAAGTGAAAATCTAAGGTTCAAAATTGAGATAATTAAAAATTTAAAAGTCCATTTGAGACTCTAAACTAATTTTAGAGATCCATTTAAATATTAACTCTTATAAAATATATAATATTTCATTTATTCAGACTTTTTCAAGTAGTCACTCCTTTATTAGATTTTTCCTTTTTTAATAATGTATTAGCTTTTCAATGAAATAAACTATTTTTTAGACTCAAACTAAAAAATAACCAACTGATGAAAAGATTTAATATTCATTTGGACTGTTTTCTTTTTATTTAAGAACTTTTATTATATGAGAAAAATAACAAAAATGTCCCCAAAAATTTATACACTAACAAAAATATTCTAAAAATATTAAAATATGATAAAAAAAAAATAACAAGATATATATCTAATTTGTATTATCAAAAGGGGTTTTAGATATTAGATTAAAATAAAGATTTTTACAAACATGATAATATTTTCTTCTTTAGAATTTAGAAATTTTACGATAAGTGTTTTTTTTTTTTCTTCTTTTGGAATGTTCTTAATGGCCAAGTTTTTTTATACCATAAATTTGTGTAGAATTTTTGCTCCAACTTTTTACATGTATTTTCTAAATGGCTATTCAAATGTTTTAAAAAAAATCTAAATCAAAAGCACAAATCATTTGTCAAATATAAAAATGTTTGTCACTTATAAAAAAATAGGTTTTCTTTGTTATTCTTATTATTTTTTAAAACTTTTGAGATATTTTAATCATTTTAATCTTTTGTAATATATTTGTCAATACCTAAATATTTCAAAGATATTTTTTATAGTTTGCTCTTATTATATTTTGAAAAGCCTATCCAAACTCTTGCGAGAATCCGATGTGTTTCACAAAAAAAAAAAAAAAAAGTAAGGAGTTAGTATAATAAAAATTATTTTTAATGACAAATTTTTAGTAACAATAACATAATGGTCACTATTTATCTTATTTAATTTGTTTTTTGGCCGCAATTGTATATTTATTGTTATTACTATATCTTATAATGATAATTATATATTTTTTGCAGTCACTAAAATGGTTTTTATCGGCAATTGCATAATTTTTGCTATAATCTTTTCGCGACAAAGCATAAGACGACCAACCTTTAATTTCAGTAAATATATTAACGATTAATTTTATTGCTGCTAAAAGTGATGTTTCTAGTAATAAGTGTAGCGGTTTTTAAAGTCTAAAGCCTAAATTCTAAATCATAAAGTCTAAAGCTTAAATTGATCCGGAAAAAAAATATAAACCTTAAATCTCTGAATTCTAAATTATAAATTTTAAACTCCAAATCTAAACTATTTATGTAAAGTATAATAAACAAAGAGTTAATATTTTTTTAATTAATATGAAGCATGAGAGTAATTGCAATGGAATACATTTTAAGTATCACTAATTAAAACTTCTATTGAATACAATATTTAAAATAATATTGGTATAAAAAATGATAGACCGTATCATTTTAAAGAAAGACAAGTTAAATGCTACCACATCTATAACCCATTAAACGAATATTTGAATGTTGTCATTGTAACATTGTGACAAAAGCTCAATCAAAATATACTCAAATAAATAAAATGTACTTAGTTGTATTAGCAAGAGTTACGAATAGAAAATAAATGAAGATCATAGTTTTCTATTAGTGAAAGTTCTAAAAAGACAAAAACAAATATTTTTGGAGTATACTCTTCATCATCAAGTCCAAAAAAAGAAGAAACTAATGAAGTTGACATAGATTCTCCAGTTCGTCCAATAAGCACTAAAGCGATGAAGAAGAAGGATAAGAAAAAACTAAAAGTGTAAGAGAATAACTCCAATTTACTGTCATAACTTGGTGAAATTAAGTTTAATACTTCTAGAAAATTAGAATTTATGGGAAACTTTAAGATTATTGAGGAAAGGAAAATAGTGGCAAGAAAAAAAATTAGTAGCTGCAAAGGAGATGGAAGTAGAAATACAAATCCTTAATGCGGATACATTTTAAATAACTAAAGAATGTTGAGCCATTCATGGTAAGATAGTGGAAAGAATTCGTGCAAATTATTTTTAGGTTACTGCGTTTACTAGCTTATTTTTAACTCTCATGTTTACTTTTTCTGTTCAGGTATTATTTATCTTGTTGTTTGAGTGTCGTTGTAATTTTTAATTTATTTTAATATTTTAATATTTTAATTATATAATGTTGGTGATAATTTGTTAAGTTATTTTGTTAAATTTTTTCTATTTAAAAATTATCTATTTGAAATATTTGTTAAGTACTAGCCGTTTGATATTAGCCGTTAAATACTAGTTGTTTGAAACAAATCATTAAAAAGCGGTTATTGAAAACTAGTTAAAACTAGCCATTACAAACACCAATATAAATATGAGATAAGTTCTCTATATGTGCTCACACTTCTTTTTCTGACTTTTATAATTCTTTGGTCATATCTACTCCTATTATCTCCTTTCAAAATATTCTTTTATTTTCTATATTCATTCAAGTTTCTGTCGTTAACCATGGATGGGAAATATAATGATTTCGATGACAAATCTTTGGATGACTTGGCTGAGGAAATTGTGTTCAGTGACTCAGACGACTCTGATTGAATGAATATGAGTGATTAGATTAGGAAATTTTAGTTTGATGACTCAAATGAATGCCAACTTGAAATTGTTTTGTAATTGTATGAGGAAGGGTTCTTTGCTAAAAACTCGTAGAAGGATAGATAGAGGTCGTGAAGATGGACATGAACGACTTTTCAATGATTACTTTGCACCTAACCTGGTATACTCTGTTAATATATTTCTACGAAGACTTCGAATGGAAAAATATGTCTTACTTCACATTGTGGAAGCCCTTTCTAAGGTAGATCTATATTTCCTTCAAAGAGTCTCATATGATATTGTTGACGACTACGTGTGAATAGGTGAAAGCACTGCAATTGAATGCTTGAAAAAGTTTGTTGAAGATGTAGTTTCAGTTTTCGAGTGTGAATACTTATGTACCTCAAACTCGAATGATGTATAACGCCCTCTAAAGATAAGAGAGTACTATGGCTTTCTGGGCATGATGGGAAGCATTGACTGCATGCATTGGAAGTGAAAAAATTTATCCAAAAACTTGGAAAGGTATGTTTTTAAGTGGTTACCGTGAAGTTTTCACTGTTGTACTTGAAGTTGTTGCATCTTCTAACCTTTGGATATTACATACTTTCTTTGGAGTAGCTGGTTCCAATAATGATATCAATATGTTAAATCGTTCACCGGTATTTCACGATATTTTACAAGGTCGCGTTCCAGAAATAAATTACACTAGAACCAGTAACTTGTACAATATGGGATACTATTTATCAGATAGTATATATCCTAAATGGGCAATGTTTGTTAAAACAGTATCCCGATCACAAGGAAATAAATGAAAATTGTTTGCACAATATTAAGAAAGGCAATAGAAGGATGTACAATGAGCATTTGGAGTGTTGCAAGCTCGTTTCGTAATCATTTGTGGCCTAGCAAGATTTTGGGATAAAGAAAAGCTTAGAAAGATAATGAGAGCTTGCATCATATTGCTTAAACAGAGGGGTAGTTCCACTTAAGATTCTCTCAAACTCCTCCCAAGGGTAGAGAAGCACCACTTGATGGAGTTGTAACCTTATCGTCATCTTTGCCATGGTGTCCGCCACAATGTTTGCATCTATCATAATCAAACAAAATTCAACACGCCAATTCCAATACATGATATCTCTTATTTTGAACATCAATTGATCAATAAACCCAAATCCATCTTGATGATTAGCAGCAAGATTAAACACCTCCACACAATCTGTCTCACAAATAATATTTCATTGACCCACATCCGAAGTTAAGAGATAACCTCTCCAAATAGCAAATAATTCTCCTTGAAGAATACTATTACTCTCAATCATTCTCAAACACCCCCTTTGCCAATACCCATTACAATATATGATAACACAAGCAAAACCAACACTATCACCAGAACCAGGATAACTAGCATCACAACTAATCTTGAAAGTACCTATGGATGGAGGATTCAAGAACTACTTATAATAGAGGGAAGGGACATACGTTGTAATTAAAAAACACTCTTAAGCTCTTTTTCTGAAGCTAAAGCCAAACAAATCACCTTTTTTGGAGGCCAAGTCTCATGAGGATTAAAGATGTCATTATTCTTTTCTCACCATATTCACCAAAGTCCCAAAAAGGACATACGTTGTAATTCAAAAACACTCTTAAGCCCTTTTTCTGAAGCTAAAGCCAGACACATCACCTTTTTCGGAGGCCAAGTCTCATGAGAATTAAAGATGTCATTATTCCTTACTTGCCATATCCACCAAAGTCCCGAAAAAAATCTGAACGAATGCTCTCCGCTATGATACAAGAACTAGTTCTTCAAATCCAAAGGATGACAAGAAATATCCAACTTGTGCCATACAAGCTGAGCTTTCGGACAATCCTGAATATAATGTAAAATTGATTTCTAGCTAGAAAGACATCTTGGGTACCTATCCGATGACGACATCCATCTTCTGAAGCGAAAACTTGCAATAGGAAGAGCCTCCCTAAGACACATTCAAGTAAAAATGTGTGCTTTTTCGAAACAAGTTTGCGCCAAAGCCAAGGCCAATTTTTCTGTTCCTCCCATCTAAACAGTTGCTTACACACCCACAATTAACTATTGCGTGAGTTATAAACTTTGGATGTAACCCTAGACCAATACCAACCCACTCCTGAATCTGTTTGCACGTTTGGATTGTAAGAAAGAATGTTACCTTTCAGATTTTAAGATAGAGAGAAATAAAGAGTCTCCAAATGCCACTTATCAACTGATCAAATATGCTGTATCTAGAGGTTCGAATCAGAAATGTGAACATAATCCATCTCATTAGATAGCTACCCTTCTCTCCTCCAGCTAGAAAATAAAAAATTCTAGTTCAAATTCTCAATACACTAAGCAAACCCATCTTTCAACACTTTCTAAACTTACAAAGACTCTTCCAAACGTGAGAGTCCTTGTTCCTAGGATAACCAAAACAATCACTTTGGTTGCGTTTTTTTTTTAAGAACAGGATAGGACAAGACACTGAGAACAGGACAGAACAAGACATTGATGGATAGAGACACAAAATTGTGTTCTTGTATTCTGTTTGGTGATAAACTAGAACAAATTATGAAAATTCAATTTATTCTCATTTTTTTTCATTCAAAAAATTTGAGATGAAAAATATAGCAATAAAAAATATAATTATGAAAAATTAACAAGAATAATAAAAGAAAAAATAAAAAATAAGTTGTGTCCCTTGTTAGTGTCTCCATGTCCTTCCTGTCAGGATGGACACAAAATACACTAATTCAGTGTCTCTGGACACATTGTCTCTGTCCATGTCTCCTCTGCCAAACACGATTTTGTGTCTCAGTGTCTCTGTCTCAATGTCCTGTCTTTGTAAACAAACGCAGCCTTTAAGATGATTGGTATTTGGCATCCAACAATTGGACCCATAACTTGGTTGGATGATGGAAAAAAGTCCAAACTATCTTCCTAAGAAAAGCAATATTCACACAATAAGGATCTCTAATCCCCAAACCTCCATATTTTTTTTGGAGTAACCAGCACCTTTCAACTAACAAGATTCAATCTTCTTTCATCAGCCTGTCCTTTCAAAAGAAAATTCCTATCATAGACTCCAGTTTACTAATGATCCCTTTGGAAAAAATAGAGTCTTGCATCTGTTACGTGAGAATAGCGGCTACAACGAAATTGGCCATGTAGACTCTACCTGTCCACTTGAGCAAACTCTATTTCTAACTTGCTAGCCTACCCCGAATCTTATTCAGAACACCATTGAAAGTTGAACGGGTCACCCTAGAATGGTTGAGGGTAACCCCAAGATACTTGCCCAAGTCCTGGCCAAATTTGATGGAGAACACCCCGTGAAGATCTCTTCTCTTGTCGCAGAGACATTCTTGAGTGAAGTGCTTTAAACTTCTCCACATTAATCTTCATCCCAGATGCTTTGCAAAAATTCTCCAAAACTACCATTACATTTCACACTTGTCTCTTTGTAGCTTAACAGAATAAAAGCAAATCATTCGCAAACATTAAGTGGGATATTCTTGGTCCCCCTCTAGAAACAGCAACCGACTTCCACAAGCCCAGATCAACCTAATGACTAATATAGTATGCCAATCTCTTATACACAACAAAAAAAGATAAGGTGATATAGGGTCTCCTTACCTAAGACTCCGACTAAGAGTCAAATCATTCAGACGATTTCCATTCCAAAGAATAGACAAGCAGAAAGTAGTGACACAATTCATAATCAAATTAATTGTAGGACTGAAAAAACTAAAGTTCTGAAGGGTATGAGCCAAAAATTTTCAGTCAACTCTGTCATAAGTTTTCTCCAAATCAATCTTAAAGGTCAAGGTGCCTTTCTTGGATTTAGTCTTCTTTATAAAGTGGAGAACTTCTTGTGCAATAATGATGTTGTCAGGAGTTCCTCGTCCCGGAATAAACCCGTCTTGAAGCGGGCCAACAATCTCCGTAAGATGAGGACGTAGCTTATTAACATGGACCTTCATGATGATCTTGTAAACCACATTGCAGACACTAATCTGCCTGAAGTCCTTCGTAGATACTGACTTTTTAACCTTCGAAATAAGAACCAGTAGAGTCTCTATCATCCTTGTATCAAGAACAATATCGAAAAATGCCTGCTTAATCATATTCCAAACATCAGGACCAATGATCTCCCAATATTCTTTGAAGACAAAAGCTTGAAACCTGTCAGGACTCTGAGCTTCAAAAGAATTCATGTGAAAGCACAATATGATTGTTAAAGAGAAAAGCGACACATATTTTAGTAACTTTACTGAATTCCCTGCTAATGATGATGTCAAAAATGACATTTTACAACTGGAGTTAGGCGAAGATCTTTTTACTCCTGAGAAGTTCATTCAAAAAAATGTCGAACTTCGTAATAGATAAAAATATCATAACTACAAGCAGATTTGGTTGAGCATATCTCGCAGTTCACAATGCTTAATAAGTTAAGTTTAGGGTTTTATTATATATTATATTGTATTTGTTATTATTTTATTTATGTAATATCTCAAATATGCTATGTGTTTTTTAATGTTGTTATGCTTAATTAGATAATATTTTAAAGTTTATTTTATTAGTGTGTAATATCTTTTATATATGATATATAATTATTAATTCTATAATTTTATATTTTTATTTTAGTTAAATTTTCGTAATTTAATTAAAATTATTTGAAATAATTAAAAATAATATAATTTTTAAATTGAAATAAGATCGAGCATTAGAATGACAAATCTTATATTGAGTCTAAAATTAATTTTTATAATATATAATTTTACAAATATTTGTGTAATATTTTATGCGACTTAAAATAAAATTGAACTAAAATTAAACATTAAAAATGTTTTAAGAATGACCTTCAAACTCTGTTTATTCTTCTAATCTTTTTTCATATAGTTTTTTTTTTCTTTAGAGGTTAATGGAAGGTCTAATTATAAGTAAAACACTAAAAGAATACTAAAAGTAAAAGAAGTGTGTGGAGGCAGAGAATTTTAGTTTAGTGCAAGATCTACTTATAAGTAAAACGATTAAAAATTAATCGTAAAAGAAGTGTGCGGAGGTGGGGAAAAAAAATCCTTCGTCGCTTAGTTCCATGGAAAGGAAAAAGATATTCTCTTGCGAGCATTATTATTAGGGTCTATCTAGTGTACAGATGTGTTTTGGTACAGATTTACAGATTTTTGTTTTTATTTGGTTGTTTATTGATTTAAAAACGTATCACTAAAAGTGTTGCTTAAAGAGAAAGTGTTACCCTTAATCGTTAACTTTGGCTCTGATACTAATTTTACTCTTTTTACTTCGAATAAGTTTATAATTTGTATAAATTTGAAATAATTTGCAAATTCATAAAAAATGTTGACCATTTCTACTATTATTAGTATTTATAATTCTGATTTCATTTTTATAGTTTTTCAATCTTGTTTTAGTTTATAATATTCTTTTTTGCATGGATTATTGTATATAAAATATTTTATCTGTTTGTCTTTTTCTTTAATATAATTTCTCAAATCTTCAAAAACTTCTTTTATTTCTACACTTTCTGTTGTTTCTAAATATCTTTTTAATTTTTCAACCTCATTCTCCATTTTTTCTTTCAACAGCTTTAATTCTTTTAAGTCATAATATGGTTTTCTAGGCATTTATAAATTTTTTAAGTTTAATTCCAACTTGTTTATATTTATTCTTATTTCTATCCTTTTTATTATAAGGTCATCAATTTCGATCTGAAGATTATTTAATTCCTTTTTATACTCCTTTATTTTACTTTTTAATTTTTTCGCTCTTTTTCTTTTTATTTTATTTTCTGGTCTTTCAATCTTTGTATGCTTCATTATTTATTTTAGAATTTCTGTAAATTCTATCATCGCTTCATCACTATTTTCTAGAGATTCTATTAATTTTTCTAGCTCTTCCACTTCTCTTTTTAAATTGTCATAGATTATTTTTAGAGCTTCAAATGCTCTTTGATTTATTTCAGAAAACTGCAAAAAATTCAAACGATTTTCTCTTTCAAAGAGCTCTTGTTTCTTATTTTAATAAGTTACATATATTTCTTCTTTATTTATTGTCATAATTTAGTATTTAGGGTTTCATTTAATTTTTCGACCTTTTTTGTTAATTCTTTTATTTCAGAATTTTCTTCTTTAATCTTTAACTTAGATAAACTTAAAGGGCTATTAATTCTAGATTCTCTTATTTGAAAATTTGGTGAGACCAATTTTCCTGATGGTTCTTTTAATAATAGAACTGAGTTTTCAATAGCTTTATATTTTGGTATTTCTGTTTTTACAATTTTCTGAAATAATTCATTGACATAAATTCTTTCTCTGTTTTTAAATATTATACTATGATGGCTATTTGTTAAAGCATAATTTATTGCATATGTAATTGAAAATGGTTCATCATCTTGTTCCATTAGATTCTTTCTATGAAATTTATAAGCCAAACTTATAGATCTTCCAAGATTTTCAGTTGATAAAGGTATAGCATATCCAATTACGTTTGCCAAATTTCCATGAACAATTCTAATTATTTGATCTATTGGGTCATCAGTAATTCTTTTGTCACAGATTGCTAAACTTATTGGTGAATTAATTCTTTTCATATATGTAGATTTGATTAAGACTTGTATAGTACTAATATGAATCCATCCAATTTTAGATCTTTTTTGTTGATCCTTAATTTTCTCAATCTGTTTACTCAATTCTTCATTATTTATCAAGGCTATTTCAAGTTCTCCATTAGCAGATTTTATCTTTATAGGAGCTTCAAGTTGAATTTTTCCATAGTATATTATATTTTTTCTATTAAAAACTTCTTTTAAAAGATTTTGTTTATTAAAATTTTCATTTGATTTGAGATTTAATTCTGTTTTTAGAACAGCCTGCTTTTCATTATCTAATAAAGCAGTTAATCTATAATAATCAGATTCTTCTGTTAATTCTAAACTTTCTAAATAATTCATAATTGAAAAAATAGAATGAAGATGTACCTTTCTGGAGAAAAACTTCCTTTATTTAGTATATTTTACATAAGGGGTTTTTATCTACAGAGGGGAGATTGTAGATACTAACTCCAGAGGGGAGTTTAGAACTATTTTTTCCTAAGGGAATTCTTCCTCAGACTATAGAATCGCCTCGACAGCTTCCTCCTTGCTCTCCTAGCATATGAGTACTCTTAGCCTCCTGCTTCCTATTGTCTGATGCCTTTACAATTGCTTAAGCAACCTATTTATAATAGTTGGGTTTGATGGACAATTCCCATCCTTACCCTTCTTATGACGTCATTGCTTACGTCATTATTTGTTCTCTTTTACCAGATACATTGTTGGTGCTCTATGACCTAAGTGCTTACGTCACTATACAATAATGTTGAGAGATGCTTCAGATGCACTGTCCTCTTCTTTTATCATGTGACCGTCAGATGCATTGTCTTCTTCCTTCATCATGTGAGTTGATTCCGTTTCATTATTGCTTTCTTCAGATATCTCTGAGGCACATAGCTGGCACTTGTGGTCTTCTCTGTCTTTTATCAAATAGTAGAGATTCCTCTTTATCCTCTCAGGGAGTTTTTCTAAAAGTCCAGATAAGTTGTAGAATGCTGATTCAAATTCCACCAAGAGTCTAATCTCTCTTTCTTCAATTTCATTTCTTTTACTGGACACAAGCAGAGTATTTCTACTTTTATAATTAATCCTTGTGTGAGATTCCTTCGTTATTTTTTGAGTTCTTTCAAAGACCCTTGCTAATGTGCTGGCTAGCCTTCCTTCATGACTGTAAATTGTTAAATCTTGAATCTGATCAATTGGTTGAAAATTTCCTAGGAAGACGGACATGAATATTACTTGGTGTGCTGGAACTAAGCATTCTTCTTCTTCATTAAAAATAGGTTGACTGTTTGTAAATTTTAGGGATATATCCCTTGGATTTACATTGTCAATCATATTTTTAAATCTCTTTACTGCATCAACGAATCCTGCAGGAAACTCACTAATAATTTTTAGATCATTAAAAATTAAAATTGTATCAATTAATCCATATTGGAAAAACTGATAGGTGTCAGATGGGGAAGCATCTGGAAATATAACCAGCTTTGTTAGCTGTTCTTTGGCAATAGGATAATATCCCAAAATTGCCCTTTTTTCTTCAGTCCAATTCAGGACTATGTTAAGGGTTTCTCTGAGATTTGATCTACAGACCCTTTTCTTTTCCTTGATTTCAGCCCTTGTAGGAATGTTTCTGATTATCCCTCTTCTCTGGATTTGAATTGGAGCTTTATCTGCTCTTTTTAGGGTTTGCTCTGGATGGAAAGCTTCATATTTCCTGAAGGATTCCTTTGCTTCTTCCAGTGTTAGAAACCCTCCTTTATGAATTATCCTTGATTGATGTGTGAATGGTGCTGCTTTTTCCCAGGCATCATATACTCCCTTCATGGGGCCATTATAAATTACATAATATTTTTTATCTTGGGTGGATTTTTTAACGATTTCAGCAATTGTTTTATTTTCTGAAATTTTTTCTTCACCTGATTTGTCCACCATGCTCAGCTGGCTGAACTCTGATGGTTTTGCTTGTTGTGTTAATTTCATTGCTTCAATGGCCTTCTTGAGAGATTGGATCTGTGTCCTTATTTGCTGACAATGCTTGCATTTTTTGAGTTCTTGCTCATATTTTTGAATTTCTTGATCTAATGCGTTGTAGACGAACTCCATTCTCTTGTTAATGTATCTGCAATAACATTTTTGTCATCCTTAATATATTCAATTTTTATTGGATATTGTAACAAAAATAATTGCCATCTTACCAATCGTCCATGATTATAATTAACTTTTAAATTATATCGTATGAAACCTGTTAGGTAACTTGAATCTGTCCTTAATGTAAATTCTCTGGGCAGTAAATCAATTTTCCATGTCTTAAGAGATTTAATTGCTGCTAGAGTTTCCTTTTCATGAGTGGTATATCTCTGTTCTGTTGGAGTAAAAGTCCCTGAAATATACCTGCAAAGTAATTCCTTTGGGGAATATTTAGAATCTAGTGATTCTTTTTCTTGTTCCAAACTTTTTATAGCTTTCTTAGCTTTTTGACATCCTGACCAGGTTATGTCTGAAGCATCTGTTTCTACTATTAAGTAGTCATTTTCTTCTGGAATATAAAGTTCTGGAAGTTTTTCACATAATTCTTTAATTCTTTGAATTTGTATACTATCTTTTTCATCCCATTTTCATTCTTTTTTAGTACTTATTTTTGGAAATAAGCTTTTAGTGTATTCTGTTATATTTTTTAAAAATCCTTGATCAGAAATATAATTTATACACCCTAAAAATCTTTGTAATTGTTTTCTATCTTCTATTTTATTAGGAAATAAATTTACCTTTTCTAGAACATTTGGTTGAAACTTTAGCTTTCCTTGAGTGGATAAAATTAATCCAAGAAACTCTATTTCTTGTTTTGCTATTCTTGCTTTCTTTTTGCTAAGAACTAAACCTTTTTCTTTACATCTCTCTAAAACTATTAATAATTTTTGAAGATGATCTTCTTTATCCTGTTTTGTAAAAATTAGTATATCATCAATGTATACTAAAACAAATTCATTTAACTCTTTTAGATTTTCTTTCATAAATCTTTGGTAAATACCTGGGGCTTGTTTTAATCCGAATGGTAATACATTCCATTCATAGAGCAACATACTTGTTGATTCTTTTGTTGGGCAAGTAAAAGCAGTTAATTTCTTTGTTTCTTCGTCTAAACGAAGTTGCCAATATCCTAACTTTGCATCAAGAGATGAAAACCAACTTGCTCCTTTGATTTTTTCTAAAATAGAATCTTTTCTTGGAAGTTTATGAGCATCACCAATAGTTACTTCATTCATCTTCTTATAGTTAATAACCATTCTTCGTTTTTCCTTTTTAATTTCATTATTGTTTTCGACATAAAAGGCTGGAGCCGCATGAGGACTTTTACTTAATCTTATAATTTCTTTTTCCAAAAGATCTTTACATTCTAATGAGAACTCTTCTCTATCTCTTGCGGAATAAGGAATTTTATTTGGAACATTTATCTCTTTTGTAGGATCTTTTAATTTAATGCTTACTAATTCGTTATTTGTATTTTTAATATCTAAAGGATTTTCAGCACAAATTTCATCCAAAAGTTCTTCTATCTTTATTTTAAGATTATTTTTTGGGATATTTATCTGAAAGTATAAATTTAAATAACATGCCTCTAATATAGAAAATATTTTAAATTTTAAGATCTTATCTATAGTAGTAGTTGGTATTTTTATACATTTTGATTTTTGATTTATTGAAGAATCGTGTGGAGCTTTTAAAACTAGATATGTTAATTCTTGAATGAATGGATGATATAGCTTTAAAAAGTTATTTCCTATGATAAAATTCATTCCAGAATCTAACATATATATAGATGGAACAATGAACCTATAATTTTGAATAAAAATTTCAGCCATCTCTGCTTTTTGGTCAATTTTATGTATTGATTTGTCAGCTATTCTAACTCTTAATGGTTTCTTTAATTTTTTCCAATCAAGTTTTATATTTGTACTAGCAAAGCATTGTGTTGCTCCAGTATCTATGAAAGCATTTATAAACTTTTCTGATATTTTTATAGTAATAAATGTGGCATTATTACTCAGTCTCTGAGTCTGTTTCTGAGACATATTCAAAAATATAGTCTAGGTTATCATCAGATTCTTCTAATGGTTCCATGAAACAGGACTTAGCAATTTCTATTTGTTTGGTAAGATCCTTTTTATCCTTCTTTTTTGGACATTCATTTGCATAGTGTCCTTCTTCTTGACAATACCAACACTTACAATTTTCTTTTTTATTTCGGCAATAGTCATTTTTTGTCTTTTATTTTTATTGTTATTTCTCTTCCTAAAATACCTCTTTTTTCTCCAGTTTGGATAGTATTTTCTTTTTCTAAATTGATATTTTCTTTTTCTTTGAAAATTTTTATTAAGACCATATTTTTGAGGTATCTCTTCATTATCCTGACAACAAATTCTAATTATATTTGCAAATCTTTTTTGAGTTGTTTCTTGCATACAACGTTCTTTTATTTCCTCTCTTATTGCAGAGGTTGCTCCACCAAAATTATTTTCAATTGTCCCTCTATTTATTTCTCTTATAAATCCTCCCATTATAAATTCATTAGCAGGATATGGAAGTTTTGTTATATACATACTAAGATAATAATTTTTATCTTCTTCTTTTAATTTGTAATAATGTATTCTATATTCACATATATAAGACTCCACATTACATAAATCATATATCTGAATATTAGCTAAATGGTTTTTTGCTTCTTGATATTCTTTATTATAGACTTCTTGTCTATGATCTATAATATTTTTTCCAAAAAATTCTTTATATAGAATCATCATTATATATAATATCTTATCGTAAGCTGTTGTTTTTGTTGCTAATTCTTCTATTATTTGGTTTTCTATTGATGTCATATAATATCTTATAGTTCCTTTAGTATGAAACCCTATGTAATTCCAAATGTCTCTTCCAGATAATTCACTAAGTTTTGGATTAGTAAAGGCTTCTAATAAGAAGGAATTCAACCAGTTTTCGAAAATTTCTTTTTCATTCTTTTTACAGTCTAAATCGAGCATTCTTTCTCCTTCCATTTCCTGGATTTTAGGAACGTATTTTGATGGTATTTTTGTATATTTTGAATCTTTATTTATAAACCTTTTTTTAAAAGCATAATTATCAAAACCTGTTTCCCATTTAAATTGAGATTGATTATCCTTAGATGTTCCAGCTTCATTTTTTACTTGTATTGGAATTGCTGGTTCTTCGTCACTTGAATAATCTAGGATGTGTTCTTCATTTTCTATATTTTCAGAATTTACTAATTCTTCTTCTATTTGAAAATCCTGTTCCATAATATTATTTTCTTGAGCCATTTTTAATTGTTTAAAAAGCATTGTAACTTCTTCTAATTTTTTTTCAATATTCATAATTTTAGTGGTGGTTTTACTTTTAAATCTGTTATGTTGATTATGTTTTGAAATTTTTCTTCTTTGGGATTCTCTTTTTTCTTATTTCTTTGAAATTTTATGAATACTAATATTTCTTCAAGCATATCTACTATAGAATTTAATTGTGGGTTAAAAGTATGATAAAGATGTGGGGAATCATTTCCATGGTAACATTTTTTAGAAATTCCGTGTGAAAAATAAATTTTTTCAGGTTTTTGAAGTCCTTCAATAAAATTTATAGTAAAATAAAGATTTTGAGAAAAATCATTTTATATTGATTTTAAGAATTCGGTGTCATTACAGTTAACATTAGTTAAAATCATTAATTTTTGATCTATTAATTTTGATAACTTAATTATTTCTTCTCTTAAATCTTCTAATTTACTTTTTTCCATTAGGTGACGCTTTTCTTTGTGAAGAGCTACGGTTTTAAGTGAAAAGTGTGGCTTTGAAAAGTGTAGTTTAGTAAAAAAATCTTTAAATCTGTATGACTTTTGCTCTGTACCCTATAATTCACTTTATTATTATTATTATTGGAAGAGTCCAAGTTTGACTATTGCACTGTTTTCTTATGGGGCTCAAATACGTACCCAAACCAAGAAAAGAAATTAACGCCAAATATGTCATGTACAAAGAAAAGGCGCGTTTTCTTGTTTGGATGCAGAAAGAAAGACAAGAGGAAAATGATGATAGGGGTAAAGAAAACGAATATGAATTTTGATTTTGGTACTTCAGAGTGGTTAAGATGTGTTTACAACTTTTCATTAGCCAAGCTTGACCAGGCAACGTCAATAATGCATGAACCTATTCTAAGTGACCACAATTTAGTGGATACAATTTCCGTGTAAGACAATGTGGTTCCGCGTCACTCGTTATCATAGTTACGAGAACTGAATTGATAATTGATATGATCGTATAACTGGATCATCATATCACTAATTTATTTGGTTGTTTGAATTATAATTTAATAAAAATATAAAATTAAAAAAATAAATTTAAAACTAAATATAAAATACATCTCTCTACAATAAAATATATTAGCAAAATTCAAATATTAATATTTAGATATAATTGAAAAAATAAATAAATTAGTCATTAATATAAAATACTTTTTTAATTTAAATGAATAAGAGATAACAAAAGATAACACAATTAGTTTCTACGTGTCTGTGATGAAGACATTTTTAAATTAAAATTCTAGCCAAAAATAAAAAGAAAAATTCATCTAAAAAATTTTTAACAACAAATTCAACAATAAAATTCAACTCAATAATGATTTTCTAAAAAAAGAAAAAGTTTAGCTAAGTGATTATTTCAGTAAGTCACCAACACGTTTAAGGTTCAATGATAATAATGAGTAATAAATTCATCTCTAATGATTTTAGCAATAAATTCAAGGTTCAATTATTAACAAATATTTCACTAACAAAAGTTCAATCACTAACAAATTTAACTTAGTGATGATTTTCAGCAACAATAAAAAACTAGCTCAATAATATTTTCAGTAACAAATTATTCAAGGTAAAAAATTCATGTCAGTGATGATTTTCAAAAAAAAAAAAAAAATTAGTTCAGTGATATTTTCAGCAACAAATACACCTTTCAGCAACAAAATCAAAGTGCAGTGATGAATTATAGCAACAAAATTGAAACAAAAAGAATAGGAAAATTTTTTGGAACTCACTAAATCGGGTCCTGGTTGTGTGAAGGAAGCTGACGGCAGGGAGGAAGTTGGCAGTGAGGAGGAAGCTGACAGCGAGACTCGAAGCGAGAAGACGACAATGACAACCAGTCCCAGAACCTGCTGCTTCTGCCTCTGGCGATGACAGCGCAAGGAAGGTCCATGATTGAGTGAGAGACGGTGACGAGACAGAGAGCGATGAAGACGACCAGTCCCGGGACCTTTTTCTTCTGCCATGGGCAACGATGAGCGCAGGAAAGGCGCGCTAGCATGACCAGTGCAACAAGGTGACGATTGACAACACAAAAACCGATGACGAGCTTGAGGGGAGACTGGAGATGAGAGAGGGAGAGAGCTTGAGTGCGAGAGCCAGTGACCCATAGTGAAAGAGATGAGAGAGCTCGAGCTTCATGCCTCAAAGAGAGAGTGATGAGACGAAGGAGGAGAGGGCTAGGTTAAAAGCGTTTGAACTTTTGATGAAGGAAAACGGCTTCATTTTCAAAATTAAAAAAAAAATTAAGCATGACCTAGTCCGGATTATGTAAACCAACCGGATCACCGATTTTGATGAAAACCACATGAGTCAAACCGATTTTAACTGGTTCTGTTGCTTGGATAGTTTGAAGGGTGACTCGGCCGACCAAATGACCGGATGATCGGGTTTTCAATCGAACCGATTGGGTTGGGATGGGTTTGATAACTATGTTCCTTATTACATTTATACTATTTTAGAGAAAGCACAAGAGCAACTCAACAGGTAGAAATAGATAAGGTCTTGCCACACTTTACTCTTAACATATAAGTCTAGTATATAGTTCGTTATAAATCATGTTTTAAGTATTAAATTTGGCTTGTTATTGAATTTAACCTGACTTAAAACTTATTAAAAAGTTTGATATATACAATTTTTTATTAAAAATAAAAATAAAAATAAAATTTTTAATTTTAATTTTAAAAAATGATTTATATGCACTGCCATCATGGCATCACGATTGAATGATTTAGACTACACATGTTGAAACAATATGTTAAATCAAGTAATAATGAAATTATATTTCAAAGACAAACGAACCAAATAATAAAATGAAACAAGTTATATACCAGCCTGACCTTTGTCTTCATCAAAGTCGCTGACCCACCAGTATACTTCGACGACCTAGGCGATGCCTTATTGGCTTTGTTTGTGAGACGACAACGCTTGAACCCGTCATCAGTCTCCCAATGGACGTACAATGCCTTCTTAATGTTCGGGGGGAGCCAATTAGTGAGGTGGTCACGCCTCTCACGTACGTCCTCTATCATCTACTGAAGCCGCATAATCATATGATGGTCGAAGATCATTTTTATCATGGTATCGTGAGTCGTGTCCTATGTAAATTTCTCATGTTCAAAGAAGTATTTATCACTAGTTAATTGAAGTATACCATATTAAACAAAATAGAAGATGTAAAGTAGCTAAGTCTTAAATATGTTTGAGTTCTCACCATCTACTTCTGAAACCATCGCTCTCTTGTCTTAGCAGGAATCGTTTTGTAGCTCGGTCATGGGTGGTCGTACATCAACTTAATGATATTGGTACACTCCTGTGTATATGCATTGTTATTTGGCATAAACCTATTAATGAAAAACTTAAGATTAGTAGTTTAAGTCAAATTTGAACTTCAATCATATTTAGGATTTTTAAAAATTTCGACAGAGTTTCGTCTATAATTAGAAGGCGCCTAAAACTCTATCCGTCAACAATTCGCTTAAACAATTCACAAACAAACCATTATGGCAATATACAACACAAAATCAGCAGCAATATCCATCAATAATCAGGAATTCTCAAACACTTTCAGAAGTTTAAACCTACTAACACAAATCGAACCTATCTTAACAACCTAAATCCACTAAAATTAGAAAAATAAATCTAACTAAAGTAAACTAACTACATTGTATTTAAAACACATTAAAATAGTACACAACCCGTCAAACCATCAGGCCAAATCATCATCCATACGACAGGCGGTGGTAGAGGCAAATCTGGCTGGGATCCGTGAGACAAATCCGGCACCGCGATGTCTATCGCTGGAGGTGTCATCGCCATCGAAGTCGTGGGCTGCTGAGCTGATGGAGGTGGTTGAGGAGTCCACACTAGTGAAGTTGTCGGACAACTTCCTCGTGGTGGGGGTGGCGCAGCAGACGGAGCCATGTAGTTGGGGTTAAGGACCAGGATGAATGGCTGATCATATACCCCTATTGCCTGTGACATCCTAGGGATAGTTGGCGTAAAGTGCGACGACTGAGAAGTCCTGGAGGTACTAGTAGACACCCTCCCTTTACCCCCAATCATGAGGTCGATTCGTGACACATCTGTCTGTCGTCGTGTCTATAAAGAATTGGAAAACAAACACATAGGTCACAAAAACAATATAAAGGAAAAACAAGAATATTCGCAAGTTAAAACAAACAAAGAAGTCAACAAGACGTAAAACGACATTCATGCATCATGATCGAGTGTTAATGAAGTGGAACGATGAATAACAAACAAAGAAGTATATCAAAGCAAAGCGCACAAACTTAATAATCAAAGCAATAAGCAATATGAACAAGCATCACCATGTATTGGTGTTCCTACATCGATAGTATCAAAGGAGTACAGTATTCATTTGATTTGTTTTTAAAACAAACTTACATAGCATAAAGTACAAATTCTGGGTACACTTAACAAATTATGAATGTGTATTAGCTGAGTTTATAAAATAAACAAATTGCAACAAATATCCAAAAGCATGAACATTTGTCATTCACTATAAATTTCAACAATTTCATTCTCAAATCCAATTTTATGTGGACCTATTATGACTGCTTAGCTCTTTTCCAACAAAAGCTAATCAACATATAATGAGAGATAAGGACATTTTTTTACCATAAAAAGGACACGCACGTAGATTATTATTCATTGACATTTCAACTCTAACCCTTTCCCAATCTACAACAAACACTTATAAAGAACCCCGACAAGAATAACAGGAACCAGGCTAAGACCAAGTTCAAAGATCCCAAACCTTAACTCATTCATTAATTAAAATCATGTCAACAAGAACACCCTAACAACAGAAAATAATATACAATATAAAGAGAAAACAAGAAAACCTAGAAGCAGAAAAATAAAAATGAAAAACGAATACCTAAAATGACAAGGGGTGCTTTGGATAAGCGTGACGTCACTGCCATTCTTGGAGGTGTAGGAGGTGAATGTAGGACGGTCACTGCGGCTATTCCTTCTAATGTCGTTGATGCAAGACGCTCACCGTCGAAGTTGCGTTGAAGCTCGCCTGAGAGGGGGCTGCCGAATGAAGGGACTGCTACCGGAGATAGGAAAGGCGAGAGGGTTAGAGAGAGTGAGAAGCGAAAGGGTGAGGAGAGATAGTCTAATTCGAAATGAGTGGGAGAAGGGGTTGCTGGAGGGGGCTGTAGGAGATGGGAGAAATGAGAGAGAGAGAGAGAGATAGAGAGATTGTAATTCAAAATGAGGGGGAGAAGGTTCCCGACTCAAATTCAGTAAATGACCAAAACACAACGATCCATTAATTAGGTTTATCATCGGAAAAATCCGATAGTAATTATCGCGTCAATTTTTCTTTTTTTTCCTTCCATTATTACTGGCAAATTTATCGTCGAACACTCGAATTCATCAGTAATTGTTTTGCCCAACGAATTTATTGTCAAATCTGCCGATAAATCCGTTGCTAACTTGCAACACTAAATCCGACGGTATTCAGCGTTATCCTTGTAATGATCTCCCCTCATTTCTTCTTCTTCATTCTCTTGAAGTATCACTTTCAACAATTGAACCCCTCACCCCATAACTACTGAGCTCACGCAAAACATTAGGAGAGACTAAATCACAAACTTAACCACTAAATACACACAAGTTATTTATTTATTATTGTTATTATTTAGTTATTGTAATTATTTAATTTTCTTAAGATGAAATTATTAAAAAATAGTATATAATTTATTAATATTATTTTCTAGCTTTGATTAGTATTAATCAAACTAGTTGTTAGTTGATTATGATTAGTTAAAAAATATGATTTGTTGTAGTAACTGTAGTCATAGTACTAATGTTAGTGTTAGTTAATTGTTGTTAGTATATATTATTAATTAATTATTAGTATATATTTTTAATAATTTTAGTTTTATTTATAATTCTTTTTCAAAAACAGAATTATTTAATAGTTGCTATTACATATTTTTAGTGATTTAGCTTTTATGTTAAAAAAATTATTAAAATATATTAACTTTGGTTATTATTAACGATTAGTATTTATTTTTAGAATTTTTTATTTTACATAAAACATTAGAAGTTTCAATTATTATTAATTTATATTTTTAGTTATTTTAGTTTTATCTAAAATATTTATTAATAAGCCAACGAGTTATAACTCAATTAGCATAGTCTTCTTATACTCATTCAGAGGTTATATGTTCGAGTTTTCCTATCTTTAAAAAAAAATATTTATTAATAAAATTAAACTATTATCAATTGTTACATATTTTTAGGATTTTGTCTGCTATTTTAATTATTTATTAAGAAAACATAATTATTATTAATTTTAGCATATATTTTTACTAATTTTAGTTTTATTCAGAATATTTATTAAAAAAAAATAAATTTCTTATTATTAATGGTTAGGATATATTTAGTAAATTATATTTTATTTTAAATCTTTAATTAAAAAACAACAGTATTATTAATTATTAACATATTTTGTAGTATTATTAATTATTAGCATATGTTGTTCAGTAGGGTTAGTTTTACTTTCAATATTTGTTAAAAAATAGTAATATTATTAAGTGTTATTCTTAGCAACTATTAGGGTACATTTTTAATAATTTTAATTTTATTTTGCATATTTATTAGAAAAACAAAATTATTATTAATTTTCAGTATATGTTTTTATATATTAATTATAAAAGATTAATTATTAGTAAATAGAATAGAGTTATCATTAATTATTAGTATAAAATTTTTTATTGTAGAATTTTAAAAAGATAAAGATGAAAAAACGTGATACATGATGAGAACTACATTATAGAATATCTTTGATATCTTGTCTATATAAGTAATTTTCGTATTTACAATAGCGGTTAATATTAACAATTAATTTAGTAATACCATAATTATAGATGTTACTAAAATGAGTAGTTAGTAATTAATATGAATATTAATTTATAGTGGTTATTTGTTAGTTACAATTATTGACTGTTAATTATGATTTTTGTTTCATAGTACAAGAAATGTGTAGAACAGATACCTAAATTAAATAGACTCATATAATGTTAAGTTGGAGGAACAATTAAGAGAGAGTGGATTTTCCGGAAAAATTTAGGGGTCAATAACTTTATTAAATTTTGGCCAGTATGTAACCAGCAAAAGAAAAGTGAGTAATTCCATACTATTGGATGAAATCTCACACCATTAAAAACATCATTGATGGCTACAAATCACAAAAGTTGTTGACCCCTTATCACTCCTCTTTATCATATATCTCATATTGGGAGGATTATAAGTCACATAGTTCGACGATAAATGCATTGGTTGAAAGGTGGCGTCATAGGACCACACTTTTCATGTTCCACACTACAAGTGCACGATTGCATTGGAGGATATCAACATGATCCTTGAATTCTAAATTCATAGTTTCCTGGTGACTGAATTAACTTATCATAACACAAGTGGGTTAGAGATTGAATACATTAACCAATTTGATACTGCTCCTGGACCGAATAACCACAGAAGAAGTGAAATCAAGTTGTCATGGTTTCGCAACTTAAAATGGCGCCTACATTTGACTAAGTGACTGAGTAAGAAAATATATGTGAAATGCCACAAAATATTACTATTTGGTATGATATTATTCAGTGCCAAATTTGATATAACTGTGTACTGGAAGTATTTTCCATTCCAGTGCATGTATATGGCATCAAAATTCAATGTATGCATAAAAAATGGTCTATTAATACATTTGCAACATTTGCCACAATGCATAAAAAATGGTCTACTAATATATTTGTAATATCTACCATATCTCCCTCAACTATTATGTTATCTTCCTCCACATTTTCAGTTGGACCAATAATTTGATAATTGTCTTCAAATTCTTTATCGTTTTTAGTATTATAAACCGTCAAGTCTACGTTAGGTTTCGAAAAGTGAACATTAACGATTTTCTCAAACTCAATATATAATTGAATAAGTGAAGCTTTTATGCTCTAGTTTGATGATAGGTCGAAAATATCCATTACATACTTGTTTCATTAGCTACATGCATTATTTAAAATTGAACGAGACTACTAAATAGTCAAATACTAAGACAAGTTGTCTGTACAAAATATTTGTCACTCTCTTCAACACTTGATGGTCTACACTTTGAGAAAGGACACTCTTAAGTCCTTCATATATTATTAAAAAATAAACATCAATAACACATGACCATTATAGTATATTTTTAAACTAACATAATCCTCTATTTTATACATTTATTTAACTTATTCAAAAGTTTTTCACTCTCTCAACATGCAGAATAACTCAAGACCTCTTTCAAAATGAAAAACAACTCTACCTCTATTTTCCAACAATGCATTTCTGTACAACACCATCACTTTTTTTATAGTTAATTTTATATTTTCTTATATATGCGAACACAAAATACTATTGACTTTTTCACTTTTACTGCATATATGTTAGTGACATTTTAACCAATTTTTATTTTTAAATTCATTAAACTAACAAAATGAATTTAACCACAAAAGGGCAATGCCATTTTTTATTATAAAATTTTTAAAAAATGTTTTCCTATGCAAAATGGCGATGTCGTTTTTTTTTTAATTAATTAAAAAAAATGCTTCACACAAAACAACACTAACGTTTTGTGTCTTTTGAAAACTGAAACTTTTTTTCTACAATAGTGTTAAACTAACATGAAACAAAAAACAACGTAGAATACACATCTTTCAGCAATATCAAAAAAATTGAGCCATCATTTTCTGCTTTGACTAGCATGATTATAAACTTGGAATGAAAAAAAAAAAAAAACATGAAAGAGAATATTTTCCAATATATATATATATATATATATATATATATATTGGTTAACTCAATGTATTCATATAATGGACACTATAAATGACGCTTGAAACCAAAAGCTTTAGTATTGCTATCCACTGAGCCGCTGGATAAGGCACTGAACAACATTGTAGTTTTGTACCAAGAAACACTTGGTACAAAGACCTTTATATAAAATGAGTCTATTTAAGTTGTACGCTACATGCCTATAATGTAACTAATCCACATTAGCTTAGGTTCAAAACCCATTAGTATTGTTTCTGGTTGTAGCCATAGCAACTAGCAAGCTCCTTTAGATTTTAATTCCGTTACCTTAAAGGTGCATTTTCTGTATAAAGTATAAACAATATGGCATAAATCCGTTTCTGTTTTAGTTTATCACTAAGTGCCACCATGATCTAAATGCGACAGTTTGCAAACACAATCATGCTGTTAGTGCCCTCTTGCTACAGAACCACACCACTATTAGAATTTGGGATTGTTTATAAGAGTTGGGCTCACCACTACTTATTGAGCATAAGCTAAACCATAATGTATCTTTCTCAAAGCAACTAGAAAGTAAACGAGGGATTGTAAAAGCGAGATGGTAAACATCATAAACTAAGTTTTTTTTTTTTTTTTAAATAAAAAATAAAAGAACAGGACAACTAAATCTCTGAAAAATTGTGTAAACCACTAATACATCTTTGATCTTTCTGTTAGTCATTCTTTGACTTCCGTCAAACTCATGCCTATATCTATGTGTGTAAACTGTAAACACATGGACTTGACAAATGTCGATGGAGGACTAACTAAAGAATGTGACATGACCAACGTTAACAATCCCTAGGGACTCAAATGTCCTATTATTTTTTCAGCAGACGTAATATATTTCACAAAATTCTTCAACGATTTAATTGTCTTATTAGTTATTACTCCTTTTTTCCCCTTAACCCCTGCGATTAAAAAAGGCACAATTCTATTGATGTCTCGCATAGAAATTCTATTAAACCCAAAAGTGCTCTTAATCAAGCGCAATCGAATACATCATAATACATAGTGCAAAATTTCTACCATAGATTGATAAAAGCAAAGCTGTTTCCTTGAAGAAATAAGTAACCATAAGACTCTAATCAAAAAGTGACATTCCAAAATCTTCATCGTCTTCTTCCTCAACCTTTTCTTCCTTCTTCGCTGCAGCCGGGGCGGCCTCAGCAGCTGGGGCAGCTCCTCCTGCGGGAGCAGCTGCAGCCGCTGCACCACCTCCAACAAACACCGCACCACCCACAACCACCTGAGTAAAAGAAGGTCAAATTCACATCCTAACATTATTCATCAAGCATATGCACACAGAACAGACTGCGAATTGCACTTCCAGTTATACAGGAGAATGAAAAAAGGACAAAGGAACAAATATAATACACACAAAAACAGAGCAAAGGAAACCAGCTTCTCTATAGCCGTAGAGCAGTTTTTCGAAAATGTGGTGTAGCACCAATATGGCAGCTCTTTGACAACACAGTTGATTTTAAATTGCAATTCACACCACAATCCAAATTTAAAACCATCCCAGTTGCAGTTACCAAAACTGGACACAGTTGCAGGAGAAAACATGTATAAACAAGTCAAGATTTTAGGAGTGATTTGGATAAAAACGCACCGGCTTTCACAAGACAGTTCTACTGTGCCTAAAATACTAAAACTATTATTATCTATTTGGTTCTAAACTTCAATTTCACACCAGAGGCATTCCATTCTATTCCTATGAATCCTAAAACATGACACACAAAACATAAGAATACTTCTTACTCTTTTTTCACTTTAAAGATAGCTCATACTAGTAATTTCATGACACAACAAAATTCACCCAAAAAAAAGTTTCATTCTTAGTCCCTGAAATTTTGAAATATAAATTTAGTCTCTGAAGTCACATTTCACAGATCAATTTGGTCCCTAAAATGACCCGTGAAAGGACTAAATTGACCTGCAAAGACTAATTTATCAATGCTTCATAGAACTTACAATTTATCTACGATTCACAAAATCCATCAAATCATCAACGAAAATCAGCATGATAAAAACCTAATTAATCTTTTTTCCCAAAAAAGATTCTAAGAATCAAAACCAGCTAATAGAAACAAAAAAAAAAGGTTGATTGATTAAAATAGAACATTCGAGAAGATGCTACACGAGATCGAGAAAGAGTACCTGGAAAACGGCGGAGGAAGGGGTAACTATGGAGAAAGAGGATTGAACGGCGCCGGATGAATCGACTGCGCAGACGGCCTTAACGAGCTTTCGTTGGATGTCGAAGGTGTCGGAAGACGACTCCTCGATGTCGCCGTTGTGCTGCTTCGCCGTCCATTCTCCGCCGGATTTGCGGAGCACGAAAGTGAAAACTCCCATTGCTCTCTGCTCTGTTCTTTTGCGAGAAAACGAAAGAAACCTTCTCAGTCACAGTGTTACGCCTCTCTCGACTGCGGGTTTATTATGAGGGAGCTCTGCGAACTGGGAACCCTAATATATTGAGGTTAAATGACAGTTTAGCCCCTAGTTTCTGTTGAAGAAAAAAACATAAACGCCGTCTGTGGGGATCGAACCCACGACCACGTGGTTAAAAGCCACGCGCTCTACCGCTGAGCTAAGACGGCTCATGTTTCTATTTAGATTGTTGTTTATATTTGACTCCAACATTTTCATGGGCCTGTTAAACCCAACTATTAGAAAACGACCTTCTGTTTAGATTTAGATTCAGAAGAAAATACATTTAATTTTATTATATCTTGTAAATATAATATTCAATATTTATTTGTACCAACTTACAGATAAATGCTCAGAAAACAAACTTTGAACAAAATGAATTGAGTGATAATAAACTTCACCATACTTCAAAGGAGATTATAGTAGTTTATGTTCTTGGGGTTAACTTCCAATTTCCACTTAATTTGTATTTTATTAAAAGTGAAGACCGAGATAAATTTCATCATGGTGATGATAATTAAGTTCACGTGCACTGTTTTAATTCAAGTGAAAAATAAGTAAACAAATTCAGAAGATATTGAAAGTTAGGTAGCTGTTTACCATCTTTGACATAAAAAAGAGACAAGCTTGCGCAATGATTATTAACTATGTGTCTCTTGATTTATTGTTAATGATAGAAGATATGTTAAGTATCCTATTAGGATTTCAAGTACTCTGCTAAGGTTAGGCAAGAGTAATTCTAATTATTCAAATTTCACAGTCTCAATTGACTGATCAGTCTAAGTGTCGATCCAAACTCAATATGGCCACGAATGTTGTTCACAGAGGCAGACAGAGAAGGAATATGAAGGAAGAAGAGGATATTGTCAACGTTAATGAAGAAGATAATTTAAGTTGCGGTAAAAAGATGTTTAAGAGTCTTCTTGAAAGGATTCTTGCAGACCGATCTTTCTCAAGAGACACCATAGAGGCAACATGCAAGTTATATGGAGACAGTAAGAGGGGTTTAGGGTTACGGATCATGGAGGAAATCTATTTCAATTTTTCTTCGATGATAATAAAGATAGAGAACACAATAATTAAGGTTCAAATTAGCGTTGACATCACAAAACCGGGAATAGTTGCTGCCAAATGCATCAGCCCATAATCGTGTTAATCACCCCATCTTATATAACTCTGAAAAATACAACTCTTTGGTGACTTGTCTTATTTTACATTTCAAATTTTCGGAAATAATTCCAAAAAAAAAAAAGGAAGAAATTATGCATCAGCAGTGACAACCATTTTTATTTTGTTCTTGGGACTGCAGCTTAGTACAAATAGCGCATTTCCATGCGCTTCAACCGCCGTTGATAACGCACCCTGTGATATTACCACGTCACTTCCACTCCACAATTCAGTGCCCTCACAAGAACTTAAGTCTGTGCCTGGAAGAACTTTAGCAATGTCTGATATCTGGGCAGATATCACAGTCTTCTGCTCATTTAGATTGAAGAAAGCAACATAGACTTCTCCTACACATAGATTATACAATATAATATAAAATAGTAGTTAGAAAAGATTGTTGAAAGCATAAACCAATCTAATTTGAGTATTTGACCAAGTTTTTGCTAACACCTACACGGGTAATATGGTAATATGCAAAATTATCTTTTGGCAAAACTGGAAAAAGGTAAAATATGTCATTGAGTTGTGATTTTCTTCAAAAATACTTATAATGTTTAATTTCATTCAATTTTCTCATTAACGTTTTCTATTCGTGTCAAAATTACTCCTAAACATCAATTCCATCTAAAACGTTAGAGATAAAACAAAAATATTCAAGAATAATTTTGACACGAATTGGAAACATTTGGGACTGAATTAAACTAAATGTTTAGGGATATTTTTAAAAAAATTACAAACATTACAAACAAAAATATATTTTACTCTTTGGAAAAAATTTATTTTGTTTAAGTGCTTGTATTTTATTTTGGCAGCAACAAACCATTTCTTCCGGTTGCAATCCAAGAGCGAAGCCCACCGGAGTTAATAGTAGCTGCAAGAATGACACACTTGCTCCATGAATAATAAATATAAAAGGAAAGAAAAAATCACAACTTGAACAACTAGCACAAATCATAATCATTATAGAAAGTGCTTTCTATATATATATATATACAGATTTTCACCTTTGACAGGCTCCATTGTTGCACATAGGCCAGAATAACTATTTTCCAGCGTCCCATTAGGGTTCAGTTCCCACATCTGTCAAAGACTGCATAACTCAGCTTCCAATAGAATTCACAAATATGAAGAAAATATAAAAATCAAGGCTATTTAATGGTCAGAGGAGAAAAAACTAACAATAAAAAACAGCAGGCATGATTGGGACAAAAATCGCAGTACACAAAGACATGATTATCCAGAGAAGAGTGCAGTAATTGCACATTGGCTAACAGGTTACGAGATTCTTACCCAGGAGTATTCCTAAAGGAAAAAAGGACGTGCATGTTACAGTTGTACAGATTAAGTGTGGAGTGTGGACTATATAATATACCTGATATGCATCCCATTTGCACGGAGAAAATGGGCGTCTAACGAACTCGTTAGAAGTAAGCTTTCGTCTAGGAGAAGCATCCAAGCAAAATTTTATTCTATTGGTTGCAACTAAATGATATTTCCTTCCAAGGTTCAGTTGGGACAAACTCTCTTCAATACTGTAACCAAAATAGAACAATAATGATGCAGTTAGTAATAAGTAATAAAAAATCAAAGTTGAGCACATGGAACAGAGAAGACTAAAACATGATTACAATTTGAAGTGAAGTTTTCTCTTGTTTACACAGAAAGCTGCCAAAGGCTTGTTTCTCAAAGTCCCTTTCCAACAGATCCTTTCAACATCTTGGTCAACAGTTTCACTAGTCCAAGCACTTGCCTTCGGATCAGAGCAGTTAGTGAGACCTAATGAATGTGTATATAAGGTCTTTGTTTCTTTGATATATCTTCTCATTTGCCCTCCAAGATCTTGACCTTCACTCCTCAAGCTTGTGATATAAGGAAACTGTCGTCATAACAAAAGTGATATAATGATAATACTCGAGAAATGCTAGATAAACAAATCATTTTTACAACCAAGCCCAACCAGGTCTTTCTTCTTAAGAAAAACAAGCGTGAACTCACGCTCACATGTGTGGGTGATTTTTGTTGTGCCAATAAACTATTGGACCAACTTGGTTGAACTTGATTACCAAAATGACTTGTTTATGTAGCATCGCTGATCATACTGATTCGATCTCCCATGATTATACTAATGGGTAATCAGAAGGCTCACATGCCTCCATATTGTTTGAGCTAAAAGAGTTGATCTCCAGAAGAGTAGGGTTTGTGATAAGGCCATATGTTGTAGGATCAATTTTTCGCAGATCCCCTCCATACATTAGGGGAGACTTTGCTATCGCCCAAAGTGTTATCTGTAAGTCAATACAACCAGTCAGTGTGTACCGATAATACATGTCACACATCAAAATTTGCATGACAATATGGGAAAGCAACTTAATTGTGCTTTTACAAATACCTGTGTCTTTTGCTCTTCTAGATTGAGTCTACAATACCTGTGTGGACCTTCATTTACACCTACAGGATTTTGATGATCATCAACATTACCATGAGTATCATTTTTAAAACGAGTTTGTAGCAATTATCAATGATAGATGATTTTAAACATCTTTTGTGTTTGTAAACATATAGAATCAGTGAACCAACAATATCTTCATATTAACAGAATAAATATGTCTGATGAGAATCCTCCATCGTTCTAGTGCTTTATGATTCGGGTATCTAACAAAAAGTAATTTCTATATAATACCAGGATCTGTTAACCATCCAAATGGAAGCATGTCCAAATCAGGCCAGGATTTCCCATTTAAGCCTGTTGCTCCTATCAGATTAGCAGTTGCAAAATCCCTGATTCAGAATTGAATAAACTAACTTTATTGTATAGCCGAGGATGGAGAAGAATCATTATTAAAAGGTAATACGAAGTGATACAATGCAAGCACCCAAACTGAAATAGATCAATTTAATAACCTTGTTACGTTGAAGTGACATTTTACATCCCACCATGTATCCCAGTCATCTCCTGTAATACGATACATGTTGACCAGTCCAATGACATCCTTGGCCATGGCTGGGGTCACACTAGTTCCAGGAGACAAGGAATATACAATGGAGCGATCAAGCTTCCTTAGAACCTGAAATGACATGTCACATTGTAAATTGGTCAATGAATCTGCCAAGATATTTACTGATCAGGAGTAAAGGAAACTGCATAATACCTCTGATACATAGCTTATTTCACTTAAATCCAAGTCATCACCAAATACACAGTCATGTTTCACTGCAAGTATAAAACAAATTACTGGTTGCTAAATTTTAAATACCGTTGAGTAATTTCTTCATACATGAATAAACAAATATAATCTTCTTTACCTTTTTTAATTCAGAGTATCCCCTAATTAGTACATCAAAAAATAATCAATCTAATCTTCAAGATTTACTCACCTCTCTAACAAATGAAAACATAATCCATGGTTGACTATTTTTAAAAGTGTGGCCAAAAGATAATCTTTTTCTTAATTTTAGTTGAACCAGAAGCTTTGAAATTTGATATATGAAAACACTGACTGAAAGTTATAGAACCACTAAAATATCAACTCTATCTCACTCTTCCTAAACAACAATCTCCCAAAAACAAATAGTGCACATAGTGTATAGAAGGAAAGCTGATGCATTATATTGCTTAAATTTATCCGAGACATGAGTATGATGATATATCACATACTTAAACTGACTATAAATTGTATATCAATTACCAAAATCAACACCCCATGAAGCATATTGCTCATAAAGGGATCTCAAAAAAGCTTTCCCAGCTCCCAATGATGTATTTACACTCATGAAACCATGAGGCATCCATGCACAAGCCCTTGCTGGGATTGCTATGTCTTTGGCACCCCAAACTCGACCAGATTCTTGATAAGCACCTCCCTTATAAATTGAAGGAAGAGGAATTGAAGGTCAGCAACAAAATTTAGCTTAAGGTAAAAACAACATTCCCAAATCTTTTTTTCAGCATTCGTATCAGATGTTAATGAATATATTACAATTTACAACATTCCATTATTTACCAAAGTAGGAAAGGATATAAAGTTATAGCAGAAACAAAAAGCAATACCGTTGCTGTATCTAGGATAGCAGTGTTTGCATTGACGGCTTGTGTGCTTATCCCTCTCATAACATGAATCCCAAATTTCAAACCCATGCTATGTACCTTATTAGCAACTTCAATGAACCCTTTTCCACCTAGGGAAGAAGGCCACCTTCCAGGGTCAGGAATCACTCTCCCCCATTCATCAATCACATCAAACCCAAGAGAATCATGTCCAGCGCCATTGACTTTCCTTCTATACCAAAGGTAATCCACCACAGCATACTACAAGGGTTTGAATTAAATAAATCAAATGCTCATAAGATTGAAAGAAGTACAAACATATTCAAACACATCAATAAGTGACAGTTCCATGGAAAACCTATACCTCATATCCATGATCATGTAGTGTTCGAGACACTATTTCAGCATTTTGTAAGAATTCCTGTTCAGAAACTGTCCAACAAAAAGAATCATAGGAATTCCAACCTCTTGGTGGGATGCTAGCTTGCTGTAGGTCACTTCCGGATACATTTTCAGATGATACACTGAAATGACAGACTCAGATATTATGTTTGAGTTATGTCTAATTGTTTGTACATCTCAAAGTAATGGCAAAGTAAAGTCGCAAAAGGTTAAGGCAGTAAGTATTCAAATCAATGCAGCTTTTGTGATGCACTCCTCAAAAACACTATTAAAAATTTTAAAGCAGCTTATAAAATCAACCTTTAAACACACATATACACAGAGCATAGAAAGAGGTACTTTCTTGTTGTTTCCTGTTTTAAAGATTTTGTACAGAAGAAGCAGAAAACAGGAACAAGGCTACTTTTTAAAAAAAAAAAAAAAATTCCCTTCACAAATTAAAAAGCAACGGTTGAGTTGTCTCCATGTAACCTCAAGGGCACGGGTTCAAACTGTGGAAACAGCCAAATTATCAGGTTAGGCTGCGTGCATTGCGTTCTTTGGATGCGGCCCTTCCCTTAATACGGGATGCTTGCGCACCGGACTGTCTTTTTTACGAAATTAAAAAGCAAGCAAAAGAGAAAACAAACATAAAAACGATCTCTGTAAGTGAAAGCAAAGTAATTACTAATTAGTAAGTGAAAATGGAAATAGAAAATAATGCAAGCAATAGCATCACTCAATCCATTTTTTTTATTTGAGTATTCGACAATACTGATCGAGCAGAAACATCACCTAAGAATTAGTCACTAATCATGTTTGTTGTAAAAATAAAAACAAAATAAAGTAAAAAAAAATAAGGAAAAAAAAACAAAAGAAGAATCCCGTGATAACAGTAACATACCTCTGAAAACAGAAACAAATAAGAAGGCAGATAGAGAGGAAGGACATGGAGACACACTTGATTCGCTCACTTTTGTTAATCAATCAATCTGCGACAGAATTAGCAACATGAAGCAAGGGTTAATGATGAGAGCTTACGCTAAAACTGAAGCAGTCCTAACCCGTAAGGAAGCACTTCTGGGAAAGGGAAACCTATCTGCTGCTGCTTAGTGGTCACTGCTTGGAGCCTTGAAGTTTCAACTTTCAATTCAATTATTAAAAAATAAAAAAAAATAAAATAAAAATAGTTTCTTTTTTATTTATTTTTATTTATTATTGGCTAAGGTCGTTTGAAGAGTGTGCAGAGTGAGCAGACCGGTTAGATAGATTAGATGGAGTGATGATTTGGGTTGAACGACTTGTTTTGGTGTTGAAGAAAAGTGTTTTGTACTTTGGTTTTGGCTGGACATTTTGGTTGAGTCAACACTTGAAGAATCTGGGTGGTGATTGTTGAAGCTTGAGAAATGACTAACGAAAATAACGAGCGCTGGCTCGTGGGCGCACAATCCCCGTCGTAGACTCGTAGGTGCAATTACAAGTTTACAACCTTGTCAAGCGAATCGAATAACCTATGAAATAAGTGCACTTTGTTGAGTTAGTGTGAATATGTGTCTGTTGAATATAACATTTATTGATACTCATTCAATATCTGTGTGTTTTGTTTAACTATATCTTAATAAAAAAATAAGAAATTTTACTCTTAATATATTTGGACAAATTTAAATATTATTATCAAATCTTATTTTTAGAAATAATATATATTATTATTTATTAAAATAAAAAAATATTTTAAATATTTTATATAATTAAAATAAAATATTAAAAACGTATAATTACAAAAATTAATTTATATTTTAATATCAATAAAATAATAAAATATTATTATAATTTATTTAAAAAATACTTTATATTTTATATATATGTTTATCTTTATATTTTATAAAATGTTAAAATTCGTGTGTCAATGTATTCCATATCGTATTGTCTATCGTGTCTATATCAGTGTTTGTACATCGTAGCGAATAATTAATAAGAGTTATTTGGAGGATTTTTTTAAATAAATATTTTAATTCTTTTATTTACCAAAATACGTAATTTGGCAGAAATTTATGTTTTTAGGTCACATTACTTATTTCGTTTAAGTATACACATATCTCGTTTATACTGTTTCATCTACTGGAGTCTCTGGTGCAAATTCTTCATTTTCAGAAGAACCATTTTCATTATTGTTAGCGACGTATTCTTCATCTGACTCTTCACTATCGACGATCTGTGTTATATTGGACTAGCACACTGTCAAAAGCAGAGCCTCACGTAAAGAAATGGGATAATGGTCAACCTAAATAGCAGTTTTCTTTTATAAATCATATAAAAATTTTAATTTAGCCCCCAAAAAATATTTAGTTTAATATTGTTGATCGAAAAATTATTTTCGATCAGAAATAGTCAAATCGAAAAATATCAAGAATGGGTTTTTCGAGAAAATGTGCTTAGGAGATTAAATTTGGGAGTTGCTGACGCGGAAATTGTTTCCAATTACTTTGTCGAAATCGAAGAAGCTAAGTCGAGAGGGAGATTCGATTTGAAGGATGACTTTCGGAGATTTAGTCGAGTGGTCAAAGAAGTGAGAAGGTTAGTGGATAATTAATCACATGGGGAATATCTATAATCGTGTAGCGGGAACAGTTACCAAGGACAGTTGTGTTTCAAAATTGTAATTTATTTTAATTATAATTAATTGTAATTAATGTGATTCAATTTACTGTTATGTAAGGTTAGATTATAAATACTAGGAAATTTCAGTGAAAAGGGGTTGGAACTTTTACTCAGAAAAACACTCAAGCACACTCACAATCCAAGAAATTCCTGAGTCTGCAATCGAGTAACTTTTCTGTAGGGTTCCTTCCACCTTCCTTATTCTTTCAATTTATTCTTCTGTAAATTTAACATTTCAATTGATTTTATCTATTAAGTGTTCTTTATTTTATTGTTCAATTTACCTTTCTGCGTTTAAATTTTACATGTAGAAGTCCTTTGCTTCAAACGAAGGCAATTTATTATTTTCCTTTAATTTCTTTGAAAAAAATTGTTGATTTAGTTTATAAAACTTTAATTTCTGAATTTTATTTGTCAATTCATAAATTTATTTTATTTTAATTTTCAAATTTAGTCTAATCGAAGACACTTTGATGCACTTCTAGAAAACTGGTACTCGCACAGAGGAGTAGGTTTCGCTCCCAGATCATTAGATATCGAACCACCATTGATTTGCTAAATATCGACAAAACAAATTGGCACGCCCGGTGGGACGGTTTTTAAGTCGAAGTGTGTCAAAAATAACTACTTTCCAATAATTTTTTAGTGTATGCGATTACGAAGTGGGAAGATCATTCACATGGCTGATGAATTATCAAATGTGAATGGTGGTTTTTCCACTAATGATAGTATACCGGTATCCGTACAACAAGCCGACGTGTCTTCACGTTCGGAAGGTGCAATCGGAACTGAAAGCATAGTCGTCCCGACTATTCAAATTGGAAACGTTGGATGTAATACACGTCCACGTGGCTCTATGCCACCGTTTCAACCTCCATTAACCGCTGGTTGGCCCCCTTATGGTCTTCCTGCTGGTTACACCCCACTTGTGGGTGGGTTTGTCCCGCCTATCCGTTTTGGAAATGCAAATGGAGTAAATATTATGCAAAACCCACAACAACACTCTGAGTATTCTCGTGAGTATCATGTGGACTCCACTTCGAATGTTGCGGGTTCAATGACAACGTATCGACAACAAGTGGAGGAAAGTCATCATGACTTGGTTAATTTATTGACTCAGCAAATGACTACAATTCTGAATCCTATGATGGCCGATCATGAATCGATATTCGAGCGTCTTGCTAGACAAGTCGAGAGGATCGCTCGAATCGTCAATTATGAAGGTGAAAGGCATAATGCTCGAGGAACTAATGAGGGGATGGAAAATATTTTTCAAAATGAAAATCATATTCCAAATCGAGAAAATCCTCGCATAATTCATCGACATGAGAATGCTGATAATGTTTTACATGGATTGCGTGGTGATCGTTATCAGGTCACCCGAATTATAGAAGAAGTGTTAAATCGGGTTGGATTGAATGTTGGTTTTATGAATCAGCCACATTTTGTCTCGGCTTTTTCCCAACTAGTTCAAATGGCTGAAGTGTCAAGAGGGGTAAAAAATCCGAAAATAATTGCAAAATTTGCTGGAGAAGTTGGAGAATCAACAACTGAACATGTTGCTCGTTATTTGGTCGAGATTGGAAACTTAGCAAATGATGAAAATTTGAAAATGAAATTTTTTCTGTCGTCATTGACGAAGAATGCATTTACATGATTTTCGAATCTTAGACCAAATTTGATTACAACATGGAATCAGTTGGAAACTGTTTTTCACGCTCAGTTTTATCGAGGGGAAATGAACGTAGCAGTTACCGATTTAGTAGCTTTGAAATGTGAAGATGGTGAAACCATTGATGATTATTTAATACGTTTCAAAAATGCTAGAAGTAGGTGCTATGTCACATTACCTGAAAATGAGATAGTGAAAATAGCAACTATGGGGTTAGGATTCTATATGCGCAGAAAGTTGCTTAATGTGCATATTCCTGATTTGGCTCATTTGGCTAAAAAGGTTCGGCAAACTGAGTTAATGAAAAAGGAAAAAGAAAAACATAGAACAGAACAGAGGTCGAAGAGTAAACCGTTTACTCGAAAGGAGAAGGTTGCTTATGTAACCATGGAGTCCTCAGAGGAAGAAATTGATTTCGAAACAGAAGTCGATTTGGCCGAACTTAAGAAGGGCCCTCCATATGTTTGTTCTTTGTTGAAAAAACTCCCTGGTAGTGAAAAGTCGAATGATTCAAAACTTAAAAGTGGAAAGAAATATAGTTTTGATATTTCAAAATCTGATCAGATTTTCGATGTGTTGCTTAAAGATAAACAATTGGTTTTGCCTGAGGGTAGAACATTACTTTCCTTGAAGGATTTGAAAGGAAAGCCTTACTGCAAATTTCATCAAGAAACAAGTCATTCGACTAATAATTGTGTTCGTTTCAGGGATTTGATTCAAGAGGCAATAATGGAAGGACGGTTAAAATTTGATGATGGCAAAAGGGAAATGAAGGTTGATGTAGATCCCTTTGAAACTGATGCCAGTTATGTGGAACCCTGCTTTGGAGTGAATATGGTGGGGATGTCTTATGATTTTGATGTGGCTCTTGATGATTTTGAGTCACAAGTAAGAGCTGTGTACCCTAGAATAGGGGATGGTTTGTTGGACTTCTTGGTTCAACAAAAAATCAAAGACCGGGACGTATCTTTGTGTCCACGGTGTAACGCTGTTTTTGATGCTGAAGCGGCGGCAATCTTTAAGAAAAGAATGAAGAAAGAATTAGCCCACAGGGAGGAACAAGCACGTCAGAGACAACCAATTCGACGTGTAGAAGCTTCTAGTTCAAAAATTTCTCTACATGATGTGGATACACCTTTGAGCCGATCTCAGGATATTGGTGTTCAGTGGATCAGAAACTGTCAAGAGTTTCAAAGGTGTGATCACTTATATCGACGCAATCCTCAATGGGGACATAGAGCGCCATCTCGAAATCAGTATGCCGCTTTTCGAGGACGAGCCAGAGGATACCCGAGAGGAAGAGGAGGAAGGAGAAGTTTCCATCAGAATAAGAAACTTCAAATTGATATAGGGAAGGAAGCAAGCAAGGGGGCAACTCCTTCGGTGCATTCCCGAATTGTCTTTCCTTCTGATGGAGAGACTTATCCTAAAGAGATTCCATCACCAGCCAAGATGGACAAAGGGAAGGTAATCGCTCAGTCTTCTGGTGGGGACGATTTTGATAATCCCTACCGAGTACCTTGGGGAGTGTGAAGGTAATCTAGATGAGGATTACGATCAGGAAGACGAAGAAGCTTTTTCTTTTATTGGCATAGAAGATGAACCAAGTGTCTTCCTTCGCCCTACTGAAAAGCAAATGTCTCATTTGCATCCTCTTCACATTGTTGCTGTTGTGAATGGTTACAAGATAAACAAGGTACTGATTGATGGTGGGGCAGCAATAAGTCTTTTGCCTGAAAGGATGCTAGGAAAAGTAGGGAAACATGTTAGTGAGTTGGTCCCTACTAATATTGCTGTAACTGATTTTAGTGGGAATTCCACGCCAGCAAGAAGGTTGGTTACCTTAACTGTAAAGGTGGGGTCATCGGAGAGACACTCAGTATTTGTGGTAGTGCCATCGAAGGCAAGTTAAAACGCCTTACTTGAGAGAGATTGGATTCATGGAGTAGGTGCGGTGCCATCTACGGTGCATCAAAGTGTGCTTCTATGGACTGAGGAAGGCAAGCCTGAAATTGTCAAAGCAGATTCGAGTCTTTATGTCGAACAAATGCATGCTGATTTTAGGATATATAATCGCAAGCTGAAGCCTTTAAATGTTGATCGATCTCTGAATCCTTACAATTGTGAAGGTTGTTATTTGACTTCGGAGGGACTGTCGGTGAAGTTGCGCTACCCAGACATGCCTATGAACCAACAGGTTGGGATTGTGATTCTTGAAGGCCTCGAAGGCTGAACCATGGACCAGGTTGAGGAAGTTTTCGATTACCTGGTAACTTTGCATAATTATTTAAATAATTTTCAAGCTTTAGAAAATAAAGATGATTCTTCTGATAAAGTTGAATCAGATAGGATTAATAGATTTGTTGGTAGTAATATGTTTGATTCGACACCTCTAGTCGAATGTAGTAATGATCTTTTTATTACTTGTAATGAAGTTAACGATATGAGTCAGACTGTTGATTTAATAACAGAGGCTCATTGTTTAGAGAATAAAAGTTATGATGATTCAATCAAAGATCAAGTTTCTACTCTTTCTCATGATGTTATTGATTTTACTTTTGATTGTATTTATGATTTGGAACCTTTGAAATTTGAAAAATGGACAACTGAAGATGATCATTATAAGGGGTTTGGATCTCAAGATCATTTAGAAGAAGTTAATTTGGGTACTCATGATGATGTTCGAATTACATATATTTGTAAAGATCTTATTGATCCTTTTCAAACTAATCTTATCGATTTGTTACATGAGTTTAAGGATTGTTTTGCATGGGACTACCATGAAATGCCTGGTCTTGATCGATCGTTAGTAGAACATCGATTAGCATTGAAACCCAATGATCAACCTGTGAAACAAACCCCTAGACGTTTTGCTCCTGAAATTAATGTGAAAATTAAGGAAGAGATAGAACGCTTGATTAAAGCCAAATTTATTCGAACCGCTCGTTATATAGAGTGGGTGTCGAATATAGTTCCAGTGATGAAGAAAAATGGAAAATTGAGGGTGTGTATCGATTTTCGAGATTTGAACAATGCTACTCCAAAGGATGAGTATTCATGCCAATTGCAGATATGTTAATCGATTCTGCAGCAGGAAACGAAATCCTAAGCTTCATGGACGGTTATTCTGGATATAACCAATTTTTTATTGCGGAGGATGATGTGGCCAAAATTGCTTTCCGTTGTCATGGGGCGTTAGGTACATATGAATGGGTGGTTATGCCTTTTGGTTTAAAAAATGCTGGAGCGACATATCAACGAGCAATGAATGCCATTTTCCATGAGTTTATTGGAAAATTTATGGAAGTGTATATTGATGACGTAATGGTCAAATCCATTTCTGTAAATCAACATATAGACCACTTAAGAAAAGCATTCTTGACTATGAGGAAAAAAGGATTGAAAATGAATCCTTTGAAGTGTGCTTTTGGTGTATCGACAGGAAATTTCTTAGGCTTTGTCGTTCATAAAAAGGGGATAGCTATCGATAAGAATAAAACAGATGCAATATTAGCTTTGTCTGCACCTAAATCGAAAAAAGAAGTACAATCGTTTTTGGGAAAAATTAATTATCTTTGAAGGTTCATTTCGAATCTTTCAGATCAAACCAGGGTGTTTGCGCCTCTAGTAAAATTAAAGAATGGTTCAAAATTTGAATGGACTAGAGAACATCAGTCAGCATTCAACTCGATCAAAACTTATTTGGCCAAAGCCCCGATTATGGCAAATGTTCGTCCATTTGAGCCTTTAAAATTATATATTGCAGCATCTGAGAATTCGATTGGATGTATGTTAGCCCAAGATGATGAGAATGGGCATGAGCGCGCAGTTTATTACGTTAGTCGAGTCCTAACTGATATCGAAACAAGGTATTCACCGACTGAAAAATTATGTTTGTCATTATATCATGCTTGTATGAAATTAAAGTGTTATATGGTGGCTAAATCGGTAAAGGTGATAGCGCAGACTGATGTTGTTAAGTATATGCTTAGTTTCCTTATGTTAAGGGGGCGCTTGGGAAAATGGATGTTAACATTAACAGAATTTGATTTGCAATATGTCCCAGCGAAAGCTGTTAAAGGACAGGTCATTACAGACTTTTTTGTGGATAATTCGAAAGGTTTGAATGACCAGGGGGCAAATATTATTGATATAGAGGTCAATTATTGGAAATTATATTTTGATGGATCTAATCACAAAGATGGTGCAGGGGTTGGAATCCTTATTATTTCACCTGAGGGTGTTCCATCAGAATTTTTGTTTGAATTAAAGTATCCTTGCTCTAATAATGTCGCTGAATATGAGGCTTTAATTTTAGGTCTTGAAATTTTAATTGACAAAGGAGCTTTAGAGGTTCAAATTCTAGGAGATTCACAGTTGGTTTTAAAACAGTTATCAAAGGAGTTTAAATGTAACAATGAAACGTTACAGAAATATTTAGTAACTGCTTGGAAGATGTTAACTTCTTTTCAGAAGGTTTCTTTGGTACATATCCTTAGAATTCATAATAAAATTGCTAATGAATTAGCCCAAATTGCTTCAAGATATCGGGTTAGCCCGAAAACTATTAGAAAATTTTCTAGTATCCATCAAATTTTAGTGCCAGCAAGTGAAAGAGAAGTGCTGTGTATGGATGAATGGGAGGATTCGGATTGGAGAAGGTTTATTGCTCAGTATTTGAAAGATCCCAATACTGCAGTTGATAGAAAAATAAAGTTACAGGCAATGAACTTTGTTTTATTGGCTGATGATTTGTATAAAAAAGGGATTGATGGAAGTTTGTCGAGATGTTTAGGTCGAGAAGATCAGAATGTTGCTCTGGGCGAGGTTCATAATGGAATTTGTGGTGCTCATCAGGCAGGAAGGAAAATGAGATGGGTGTTATATCAAAATCATATATATTGGCCGTCTATGATAAAAGATTTTATTGATTATGCAAAAGCATGTCAGGAATGTCAGAAACATGGCTCGATACAACAAATTCCGGCAGCTGAGTTACATTCGATAATAAAGCCATGGCCATTTAGAGGTTGGGCTTTGGATCTAATTGGCTTGATTCATCCTCCTTCATCAAGACAACACAAGTTTATCTTAGTGGCTATTGATTATTTTACGAAGTGGGTTGAGGCTATTCCGTTAGTAGAAGCTGGACAAACTGAGATAATTGACTTTATTGAAGAAAATATTATCCATTGATTTGGAATTCCTCAGACATTAAGTACTGACCAAGGAACTATGTTTACTGGTCAAAGAATTAAAAACTTTGTAGCTTCGAGGAATATTAATATGGTCACTTCGAATCCTTATTATGCACAAGCTAATGGCAAAGTTGAAGCAGCAAACAAGATATTGATAGGCTTAATTAAAAAGCATATTGGGAATAGGCCACGAACATGGCATGAGACTTTAAGTCAAGTGTTATGTGCTTATCGAAATTTTACCAAGAGGTTCGACAGGAACCTCATCTTATAAATTGGTGTATGGCCATGATGCAGTATTACCATTGGAAATTAATTTGAATACCTTGAGGGTATCGAAACAAAACGAGCCGGTCGATGATTATTGGAATGCAATGTTCGACGAGTTAAATGAGTTAGATTCAGAGTGAATATTAGCACTAGAGAATATAATTCGACAGAAAAAAAGTATTGTTCAAAGTTATAATCGTCGAATTTTTAGAAAATCTTTTCAAACAGGCGATTTGGTTTTAAAAGTTATTTTACCAATGAAAAAGAAATCGAGATTTCTTGGTAAGTGGTCCCATAGTTGGGAAGGTCCCTTTCAAGTGATAGGGACATATTCTGGAAATGCTTATCAAATTAAAGATATCGAGTCAGGAAAGGTGATTAGCTCAATTAATGGAAAATATTTAAAACTTTTCTATTGTTGGCAAATATAGAAAATTTAGCATGCATAAAGTTTAAAAGAGACAAAAGTCATTACAAAATAAAAGGAAAAGTTTAAGGCGCCAATAATTTAGCCAGAACAGAGCGCAGTTTTGTCCTTTTGTCTTCCAGAGTTGTGAGCATCCAGTTTGTTTAGATTTATCAGTTTGGATCTCCTCAAGCTGTTGTTCGACTTTCTCTCGCTCAGTGTCAATCGAGACAAGTTGTTGGATAAGGAGATGTTGTTCTTGCTGAGCTGCAACCAAAGGTCTAGCCAAGGTGGTCCGATTTTGGCGTAGAGTAGTGAGTTGTTCTTGAATTAGAGCCAATTCTGCTTCGAGCCTTGCTTCTTCTTGGTCATGAAAGGCTTGGACAGAAATAGCATGGGCAATCTTTAAATCAAACTCGTCACGAGCAGCTTTGATTAGTTGAGCAGTTGCTTGGTAATTTTCAATTCTGGATACGACTGTGGCTTCTCGATTTTCAATTTCTTGGAATTGAAAATGGAATGCGAAACTTTCTTCGATGAGTTGTTTAAATCCTCGAATTAAATCAAAATTGGGAATGTTGGTTGGGAGTTCAAAAGAGGAGTTTAAAAGAGAGGTTAAAAGTTGATTAAGGATTGGGTCATTAACCCATGTGGCAGGAGGATGATCCAAGAGCTTGATGAGCGATCGGAGTTGTTCCCGAGTATCAGGATCCAATTCGATTGGAGGTCTTGTAGAAACTGGACTTGAGATGACTGGAACAGGTATTGGCACTTTGGTTCCCTGGATGATTTTATTCAAAATAGAAGTCAAGTCATCCAAGGTAGCACTAGATGGAGTTGTCGGAATAATTGACGTGCTTGGTTTTGGTCCTGGAGGAGTCTGAAGTTGTGCCAAGTTTGAAGGTGTTGATTGCAATTCTGGTGGAGTTTCTGAAACCTTGGATTTGGAGGAGTCTGAATTGGTAGTGTCAGCAGCCTTGGAAGCAGAATCAGAGTCAGGAACTAGTAGATTCTTTTTAGAAAGAATAACCTGATTGTCTGGTGAAGTTGATTCAATCCTTTGAGTTTCTGCTGGGGAATGTTGCAAAGGATTGGCTGTTGGATCCACTATTTGTGTTGTGTGAGAAGAAAGTGGAAAAGTGGCTGGAATTACTCTGGGTCCTTAAAATTGAATCGAGTCGTGTGACGTTGACTGTTCTTGACCGTGTTGCTGTGGCAAAACTAATGGGTTAAGTTCTTCAGCAGAAGTGACTGAGTGAGTGATGTGGGCAGGCTAGAACAAAAAGGTACACATTTGTGAGTATAAATTTTACGTTAAAATAGGTAAAGTTTGTAGTGACGATCGTGTTACCTGAGAAGTTTTGGTCCTGCGGATCAATTGAGGGCCAGAATCAGAATCGGCTATATCTTCTGATGGGGAAGAGACAGCAGGAGTGTCTTTGTTGGCCGGTTCGATTTCCTCAGAACTCTCAGTTGATGAAAGCAGTATCAACTGATAAGAAATCCGGAATTAAGTGTGATTTAAAAGACAAAAGTTGAAATATGTTTTAAATAAAGAAAGGAATTATAAAGTTACCTTTCGAGAAGTTTTAGTGGGAGTTTTCCTGCTTTTCACTGGTGGTGGTCGAGCAGTTTCAGCTTTCCTTTTCTGAGTTCTTTTTGGAGAACTCTCAGCAACAGGGGCGGTTTGGATTGCAGTTTGTTGAATGTCTTCTAAGGTACGAGTGTACCTAGAATAATAGGCATCTCACCATTCAACACATGACTTGGTAATATAAGAACTGCATTCATACTCCATGAAATTAAAACTATCCCTGCGCTGTTGATTCATGGCGAGGCAAGAGTCGAAGTCTTCTTGGGTAGTCAGAAGGAAGTGACAGAAAGGGTCATCGTTTCGAGGTTGAGGTTTGGGAATGGCTTGTGAAAATCCTAATTGTCTGGCGGACAGGTGAGGAGCATACAAAGTTATCTTGAATTTTTCTTTTTTCTGTAAAGATAATCCTGTGGGGATTACCTGAACGGCTAATAGGTGTGCCCAACTTCGTTTGGCAAGTTCACTTTCTTCATATGAGTTTGGAAAAAGCAAACGATCTAACCAGGCAGGGCCTCGGTTGCAGCGCAAAAAAGGAGTGAAATTCAATTGTTCATTCTCAATTTTTACAAGAATGAAAAAGGGTGAAAACCGCCCAAAACCTATCCTCATCTAATTGTGCATTTGGAAAATTGGATTTGTACGCAGATAATCGAAACCCTTCAATATACTGCTTGTCAGTATGACCACTCTTGGGTTTGGTCATGAAATTCTCAAAGATGGCGTTGAGCCATAATTGAAGAAGCCATAGAGGGCCTCCTGCACTTATTATTTTGTTATCTCGTAGGTCACAAACAAATTGGCCAAGTTCCTCGAAGATGTGCCCCCAAAAGAAGCTTAGCCAGGTTGAAAGTTTTACCTTCGTGGAGAAGTATGGCCAAAGAGAGGCAAAGTTTTGACATTTGGACGCTACGAGAACAAAATAGAATTGCATTTAACCAGTAGAATAGGAAAGCTACATGTTCATTATTGGTGATTCTGGTACCTTCTCTACCCATGTTATGGGCGATGAAATCACTGTAAGAGCTGCTCAGAACGACGTTGTATTGACGTTCAGGTTGCATTTCAGAAGTATAATCTGGTAAATTGATGGGAAGTCCAGTGATTGCGGCTATGTCGAGAAGAGACATTCCAATCATTCCACAAGGAAGGTGGAAATTATTGGTGGTTCTGTTCCAGAAGCATGTAACAGCCCCGATCATCCAAGGATGTGTAGTCAAAGAAAAATGAGAGTATCAGCAGTTCGTGAATCCCTATAGCTCCCCAACGGGCACTTTTGGTAAGTTCGAGACGTCGGTACCAGGCTGTAAAGTATATCCTCGTGGGTTGATTTTTGAGTTGTTCCTGAACGTCTTTTGGTTGATAAAATAGGAAATATTGAAAGATTGGTTTATTAGTAAATCTTCCCCTTCAGCACTGGGGAAAGAAAGAGACTTCCTGTTCACCTTTTTCAGAGACTCAATTGGTCCGAGGAAGCAATATGTGTCAGTTCCGATTGTGAAAAGAATTAAAATCATATTATCACTGGACTAAATGTGAGGATCATCAATGATTTCATCATCGATCTGATTGAGAATGCGAAGAGCTGGTGGAGGTGGTGGTATTGATGCATGGCCTTTACCTTTGTCAGAAGAGGTGATTTGTGAGGAAGAGCCCGCCATTCTCAGATTGGAAAGTTTTATGAAGAGATTCAAGGTTGTAAAGAAAGCTTAGAGAATGATGGAATTCAGGAAAATTGAATGGAGGTAAGAACGGTGAATTTAAAGTGTTATTGTAACCGTTACTATAGAGAAAATGCAAAAAGAGGTAACTTCTTGAGGAAGATGGAATGGTGGAGAGAGAAGGCGTGACTCTTGGGAGACGTGTCGAGTGGACTGGTGATAATGGAAAGTTTAAATGACAATTATTATTAATTTGAAAACTGACGTTTTTGGATTAAGTGCTTTACTTTTCGATAATGATACCAAAGGAAACCACATTAATCCAAGGGGGCAATTTGTTGATCGAAAAATTATTTTCGATCAGAAATAGTCAAATAAAAAAATATCAAGTATGGGTTTTTCGAGAAAATGTGCTTAGGAGGCTAAGTTTGGGAGTTGCTGACGCGGAAATTATTTCCAATTACTTTGTCGAAATCGAAGAAGCTAAGTCGAGAGGGAGATTCGATTTGAAGGAGGACTTTCGGAGATTTAGTCGAGTGGTCAAAGAAGTGAGAAGGTTAGTGGATAATTAATCACATGAGGAATATCTATAATCGTGTAGCGAGAACAGTTACCAAAGGCGGTTGTGTTTCAAAATTGTAATTTATTTTAATTATAATTAATTGTAATTAATGTGATTCAATTTACCATTATGTAAGGTTGGCTTATAAATACTAGGAAATTTCAGTGAAAAAGGGTTGGAACTTTTACTCAGAAAAACACTCAAGCACACTCACATCCAGGGAATTCCTGAGTCTGCAATCGAGTAACTTTTCTGTAGGGTTCCTTCCACCTTCCTTATTCTTTCAATTTATTCTTCTGTAAATTTAACATTTCAATTGATTTTATCTATTAAGTGTTCTTTATTTTATTGTTCAATTTACCTTTCTGCGTTTAAATTTTACATGTGGAAGTCCTTTGCTTCAAATGAAGGCAATTTATTGTTTTCCTTTAATTTCTTTGAAAAAAATTGTTGATTTAGTTTACAAAACTTTAATTTCTGAATTTTATTTGTCAATTCATAAATTTATTTTATTTTAATTTTTAAATTTAGTCTAATCGAAGACACTTTGATGCACTTCTAGAAAACTGGTACTCGCACAAAGGAGTAGGTTTCGCTCCCAGATCACTAGATATCGAACCACCATCGATTTGTTAAAAAACGACAAAACAAATATCTTCTATATTACAAAATTAATTTTTGTCCCTCCCTATACACTGTAGAGGTGGTGATGAAAGAAGTGGGTCATCTTAGACAAAATTTGAGTGTCCAAAACCACCACCACCTACGTCACCAACTTCTGCAAAAAACTCCATCACTTGCTGGGCTTTGATTTTTCCGTGGACATCAAATATCCAGCGCACATGCTCATCGCCATCTAACCAAAAAACACGAAATTGAAATACTTTATTTTTCATTGGTACTAACAACTTATATCCATCTCTTCCAACCTCCTTTGTCCCATTAGCACCAAAGCTCATCAATATTAGGTTCTTCAACTTAGAAAAAGAACCTAATCAACGAGTGCGTAATAGGATAAGACTATCACACTCGAAGATAACCCAATCGTCACTGTTTCTCATGTGACAACTAAGATATACATTCACAAAAATATATTCATCATTAGACATTTTCACTAAACCTATTGAAAGAACAGAGAAAAAAAAGGGTCAGAAGAAGTGATATATTTGCAACTAAGACTAATACTTGCAAATTCTTTTATAACTTATTTAAATTTGTCATACTATATTTTATTTACAGTATAAATGAAATTATTATGTCCAATAAGTATATACATATCTCATTTACAGTTATCTCATTTACACTGTAAATGAGATACGTTGAAGTCTTCATCTGACACATGTCACGTGTACACCCATTTTCTTTATTTAAGAAACATGTATTATCCTATTTACACGGTAAATAAAATAAATAATGTGACTAAAAACATAATTTTTCTCCAAATTATATATTTTAATAAATAAAAAATTAAAATATTTATTTAAAATAAATTCTTATTTAAAATGTGAATTTTATTGTGCTTTTCACTATAGTTTTTAAATGGTCTATTTACTTTTAAAAATAAAAAAATTAAATATTATTAAATATTATTTATTTAATTTTTTTAATAAATTAGGCATAAAATTAAAAATATCATAGCATTCATGTATTTTTAATTGCTATATTCTATTAAATTAATTATGCGTGTTAAATAAAAATTTAGTTAATTATCACATATATTTAATTATTTAATTATTTTGGTAGACAACTGACATATATTTAATTATCATCTTACTGTTCGTGTGTGTATATATTGTATTTTATTGTATAGCCATCTGGATTAGGATTACATATCCATTTGTTTGTCGTCCTTTCTTGCCACTGTTATGGGTTTCTACATTTTTTCCTAATCTTTGGTTGTTCTTCCACCTCTTTCTCTCTCACACACACACACAAATATATCTAGGGTAATTATGGTATTTTATGAAATATTGCTAAAATTAAAATAATATTTTTTTATTATTAAAATTTTAATTTCCACCTTTAAAAATTTTAATTTTTTGTATTCTCACTTTTTGGAAGTATTAAAGAGAAATAAAATTTTAACACAATACTAAATTCAATATCCTGGTTGCTACGTTAGATACATGAAAAGTCTTAGATGTGTGAATTGTTTCATGTTTTGCAAGATCCGGCCTTTGAATTTGTCTAATGGATACTTGTTAGAGACTTAAGTAGTTTATTATGTATAATATTTTAAACATATGATCTTATTAAGGGCAAAAAACATAAATAAGATAAGGAGAGAATAATTTTACACAAATTAACCAAAACAAAATCTGATTCATCAATCAATCAAATCACATTTACATGTAGTTCGAACCTACCTACTTTAAATTTGGATTGCATGTAATTCGAATCACATAGATTTGAATTACTCACTAACACTCAAACAAACATAATTCGAATTCAACTGATTCGAATTAGGCAGCAACATATAATTCGAATCAAGTTGATTCAAACTACTTCCATACACGTCCTTCAACGTAATTCGAAGTGGATTAATTCGAACTATACCTGAATATTTTTTTATAAATTTTTTTAATAAATTTATTTAAATTATACCACAAAAAAATATTTTATTCTATACAAAATAATTTTAAAAAATAGCTTAAAAGATATTAAGAGTACTATAAAAATTTGTAATGTCCTAATGACTTAAGATATTAAAGAAGTATTCTACATAGTCAACAATAATTTAAAAATTAAAATAAATATAGTTATAACCAGTATTTACCTAAATTACTAGAATATTACAAACTTTTATAGTACTCCTAACATTTTTTAAGCAATTTTTTTTAAATTGTTTTGCATAGAAAATGGCTTAAAATGGCTTAACATACCCTTTATTCAATGTAAAATAATTTTAAAAAAATGGCTTAAAAAATGTTAGGAGTACTATAAAAGTTTGTAATGTCCTAATGATTTAGGACATTAAAGAAATACTCTACATAGTCAATAATAATTTAAAAATTAAAATAAATATAGTTATAACCAGTATTTACCTAAATTACTAGAATATTACAAATTTTTATAGTACTCCTAACATTTTTTAAGCCATTTTTTTAAAAATTGTTTTGTATAGAATAAAGGGCATTTTAAGCCATTTTAAACCATTTTCTATGCAGAACAATTTGAAAAAATGGCTTAAAAAATGTTAGGAGTACTATAAAAGTTTGTAATATTCTAGTATTTTAGGTAAATACGGATTATAACTATATTTATTTTAATTTTTAAATTATTATTGACTATGTAGAGTATTTCTTTAATGTCCTAAGTCATTAGGACATTACAAATTTTTATAGTACTCCTAACATTTCTTAAGCCATTTTTTTAAATTATTTTGCATAGAATAAAGGGCATGTTAAGCCATTTTAAGCCATTTTCTATACAAAACAATTTAAAAAAAATTGCTTAAAAAATGTTAGGAGTACTATAAAAGTTTGTAATATTATAGTAATTTAGGTAAATACTGGTTATAACTATATTTATTTTAATTTTTAAATTATTGTTGATATGTAGAGTATTTCTTTAATATCCTAAGTCATTAGGACATTACAAATTTTTATAGTACTCATAACATCTTTTAAAGTCATTTTTTAAAATTATTTTGTATAGAATAAAATATGTTTTTGTGGTATAATTTAAATAAATTTATTTAAAAAATTTATAAAAAATATTCATGTGTAATTCGAATTAATCCACTTCGAATTACGTTGAATGACGTGCATGGAAGTAGTTCGAATCAACTTGATTCGAATTACATGTTGCTGCCTAATTTGAATTATGTTGCTTTGAGTATCCGTGAGTAATTCGAATTTATGTGATTCGAATTACATGCTAGGGGTGCACAGACCCGGCCCGGCCCGAAGGCCCGCCCCGGTCCCGAACACTTTAGGGACTAAATTGGTGTGATTTCATCGGATTTAGGGTCGGGTACGGGTCTCAAAAATAGACCCGGTCATTGTTTCGGGTCGGATCCGGACCATAGCTCGGGTCACCCGAAGTCGGCCCGGTGGCCCGGTCATCATACACAATTAATATTTTGTGTTATTAGTGATGGATCATGACTATTCTTATGTGGAATTTAAGTATTGTAAACCTTAATATTTTGTGTTATTAGTCATTATAAGACTATAAGTTAATGTTTTATGTTTAGAATGCATAAGACTTTAGACTAATACATAAGATTGTGTTATTTGTATTGGTTTAAATATTTGGTATTATTAGACAATATTAGTATTGATTGTGGTTATGCTTTAACATTGATTGTGGTTATGCTTTAATTTTGAAGAATGGTTGGTTCTTGTTATATTTTTTTAAGTGAATTTTACTATGTTAACTAATGGTTGGAGTCTTAAAAATTTGGATATTTTTACATGCTAGCTTACAAGAATGTATCAACATAATGTAATGTTAATGACCCGGTTTTCACCCGGTATAATTGTGGCCCGAAAGTGTATTGGTTTCATCGAGTCTAGGACCGGGTTCGGGTTTAATAAATAGGCCCGGTGTATATTTCGGGTCGGGTCTGAGTCACATCAAACCCGGCTTCACCCGGCCCATGTGCACCCCTATTACATGCAATCCAAGTTCGAAGCAGGTAGGTTCGAACTACATGTAAATATGGTTTGATTGATTGATGAATCAGATTTTGCTTTGGCTGATTTGTGTAAAATTATTCTCCCCTTGACTTATTTATGTTTTTTGCCCTCTTATTAAACCTAAGTGTTATATGGAGTTATTAGACCATACATTATTATTTATACTTAAACTAAGACTTTTGGGAGTATGATGATTAGTTGATAAATTTGGTATTTGAACATGTGTTAGTATTACTTTAACAGATTACATTTGTTTGAGTAATATCCTAGGAGCATAGGAGACTAAAAATTATATAAAATAATATATAAGATTTTATATATAAATATATATAAATTACGAATTTCATAATTTATTTTTAGAGTAAGTATACTCTTTTTTAAAATTTCTTGCTCTAATTTAGAACTACAGTACTTTCTCGGGAGTCGTAACAAACACCCCAAAGATTCACAAAATAAAGGTAATTTGCTGTTCCATTTGCCAAATTTTACAGTAGTGGGCTCGTGATACACCATTAAGAATACAGAAACTTGGCAACATGTATAATTCACTAATGATGTACACATTTTTCTGTTAGTACAAAGAATATCAATTTCTTTCGAGGATGACAAGAGAGGGGCAGGGGGGGAAAAAGGGAAAGAGAGAAGGGGAGGGGAAAAAGGGGGGGGGGGGGTGTCATGTGCATGTTAGACAAAAAGAAAAAGAAACTATCGTACCGGTGTACGGGCGAATATAACACCTAGAGGACAACCAACAGCTGAGTCGAGTCTCGGGTCCTGCAAGCCATTATCTTCACTCAAAATTTCAATTACTTTCCCTCCCACCTTGGCGTGAATTAATTAACCCCAGATCAGATTCTCACGCTTACCCTGTGGATAGAACTCATAACTTAGATGGTATATTCCTTGCAAATGCATCGTTGAGTGAAGTCTGAGTGTGTAAAAGTATATATAGGGAAGTCGGTGTAATCAGGCTTTGCACATGCAAGGAGTCAAGGGGTTCTCCCAGAGGTCATAGTTGGGGAAAGTTTCTTCCGGCAATCCTGTCCGCGTTTGATGAGTAACAACCACATCTTCAACAAAAGTAGCCCAACCCATGTATGGATCCCCAAAAGACTTGGACATTAATCCTTTGTCAGGCTTGATTGATTTTAGACGGTGACCCATGTATCTACGGGCGCCAATGATCAGCTTAGCAAAGTTGCCTCCATGGGTCATCACAAACACATCTGACTTCAGGCATACCAGGAAGTCAAGAGCTGCAAGGCTCGTCACATGCTTTCTAAAACCATCCAACTCCTCTTTAGTTGCCAACTCCTCCTTTGTAACCTGTTAACAAAAGTGGAAAGTACTATCATATTGAATCCAAATGTGAAACTATAGAGGAAAAAATTTGATATATTAGCTCAGTTATGTCAAACAAGTTTATATAGAACAAGAACAATGCATCCTAGCTTGATAGCCTCATTACAGACTAGAATCCCATGTAACATCTCTAAAACATTAACAAACAAAAATATCAAGCATCCAAAACATTTTTGAACTTCAAGGCAGTACCATGGTCATTGTTTTTAATTCACATAATAGTTAAGAGGTCATTACCAGATTAGGGAACATATTCCTCAGCGGAGCCATCCGATTCTGTCCACCATAAACTTGTCCAGAAGCGACATAAATTTGTGTTTCCTTTGGATAGCCCATAGCACGAAGTATAACGGCCACTTCTCCAGGCTCTAGAGGACACCGTCCCTCCTTTCGCTTCTGTAGAGCCAATTGCCATAAGTGGGAACCATTCTGCATTTTCATAAAACGCAGTGTGAACATTATGCTCCAACAGAAAGTTCTTGGTTGTTATTTCGATATTTTCTTATGAAAAGGAAAAAGAAATACTAGTACTGCACCTTATACCGTCGAGGCCACTCCTTTTGCCTGTATTCTGCCATTTTAGCTTTCTCTTCTCTTGTCCCCACAAAATCACAGAACGATAGGCCCACCATTCCTTTCTCAAATCGAAGATGCAGAGCCCTGCTCATGTTTTAAACTGTTATATCACTGATACAACAAATGCACCCAAATTCAGCTACAAGAGGATCTTGATCACAAACGATACATACATATAAGGATTTGAACTACCAGTTCGGTTTCTCATCCTTGATGCCAGTAAATCAGCCATTTGCTCTATATCAGGAAGAAATTTCAGAGCATGATAATTAACCCTACATCTCAACTTGTTGATTTCTGGAGGAACATTGTCATATCTGAAATAACAACAATGACAGTGACAACATGAATTACATATAAAATAGTGGTGTCTAGCATATAAATCATCCACAGCCTACCCCAGCCTATCAACAAAAGGTTTTAGAGCCATAATCCTTTTCTCCTTGACTCGAGGCAAAACATTGTCAATGTAAAATTGTGCAGGCGCATATTTTGGAATGTTCTTTACAGTCCTCCTGAAAGACAACACAATTTTTATGTTAGTCAAACAAATCGCCACCAACCACCAAGGCATCAACAACTCATGCCAAGACACAGAACAATCTAGCTTGGCATGCATCATTGGTTAATGTTTCCTACAGCTAAAGGAAAAAATAAACGGTTTAACAAAAAGACAGAAGACAGAAAAAAAAAGGGGTTGGGGGGGAGGGGGGGGATTCTACATCCATACATGAACACATCACATCCCTCCTCCAGCCAAAACTATTATCAACTTAATTAAGATATGCTTAATGAAAGAGTCCACCCATAGCGTTATTTGGCCATAAGGCCAGCATCTAAACCAAATTTTTTATGCCAATAAGTCTACGATCAAAACAGAAACCAAAGTGACAAAGTGATATTGGCTGTTTACATATGCACACCTTTCTTAAATAGCAACTTGGGATTTTAATATTTAACAGACTCAAGAAAGAAAAGAAATCTATCAAACCTTATACTACTGAATAGCTCTGTCTTATCAGTAAACCATTCTGGGATATCACGGACTATACGAACATCATATTTCAGGTAATCTATGAAGTGATCCACATCAAAAATGTCTTCAAATTTCCTGCAATAAAAAAAAGTTTCATCATGGTCCATGGTTAGGACCATCTAAAAATTTCTTAGACAAAACTTTTAAAAATACAAAAAACAACAAAACTAGTGAGGAAGGACAGAAATACAACAAGCAGTCACAAAAGAGTGACCTGAGTTTTAGTAATTAAAATCTATTTAATTTTCAGAAAGAAGAAATATGATATTGGTGACACATACATGTACATACACATGCTTGGCAAATCGATAGTGACAACTAAACTTATTAAAACACCATAAGAATACATTTGGAAAAGAGATCTCACGTTTGGTCTTTCCAAATCTGGTCTTGCTTCAAAACAGGCAAAATAAGTGTGGCATTCATTATTTTGGCCACAGCCACGGCATTGCATATCTGCGTTTTGAAATATGAGCCAAAGTAAATCATTGATAAATAATTCTAAAACCTTTTACATATAGCTAATTACAATGTACAAGACAATAAATCAGCATCACACATCAGTAAAACCAACTATAAACGCAAATTCTAGTTGTTTTGCAAGTCCATTAAATTGGAAACATTAGTGCCACACTACTAGTTTAAAGAGTCTCTGATGATCTTTGAATTATCACTTGGGCATGAATATCCAGAATTCATATTGTCATATCAAACTCTGCAATTGATTCTATAAATAAATTGCACCATAAAAATCAACAAGTATGCAAAATAGAAAATAGATATTGTCCTTATCTTACAGTTTTCTTTGATTTTATTCCTCTCAAACAGGTTAAAGAAGAGTAGGTTCACATATTTGACAAATAGCTGTAAAAAGAACTCTCTACTAGTACTAGACCATACTAGATAATAGAGGCAATGCAAACAAAAAGGTGTAAATAATAAAATGAAATAAGTCGTGGTGAATTTTGGAAGAAGAAAACAATGTAGAATATATTGCATCACAACTTAAACAACTTAGCCCATACCGCAATTCTTTGTTGGTTTAGACCACCTTCAGCATGGATGAATATGTACCCATTTGTTTCATTTTCAGGAGGAAGCTCTACGTAGAGGTGTCAAAGCAAGATTAAATTGCAAAGAAAATAAAGCAACACCCATTGCACTAATATGAATATATACCAGTGTAACATATATGCAATAAATAAGCAACACTATATTAAGAAAGAAACAAGTTAAAATGCTGAGTACTCCATGGAACATAGACTACAGATATAGATAACTCCTGTGTTATAAGGTTCCAATTCAAGGATTCAGCAAATATTAGTCTTTCTTCCTTAAAGAACAGCAAGTCAGCGAGAGCATCACACACACAAACACACAAAAATATAAAAAAAGAATTGTTGACAGATCAATTCACTTCATAAACAAAAAATTTGCACACCAGTGAATAGTGATAAGTGATAACTAACAAAATCTCATCACATATTGATCCAACTATCCTTTTTGTGATTCTAGTTATAGCTATTGCTGAAAGTCTGTTGATGCTTCATACAAATGAAAATTGCATTAAATTTCCCTGACTTGCAATGCTAATGAGATGGTCAATGCACATATAAATATCTGAATCAGGTTTTTTAAGAAGAAGAAGAGAAGAAGAAGAAAGAGGACCTTCTATAACACCATCCCTGCGCTCAGCACAAGGCTTCCAAGACGTCGTGGACGATAAAGGATTTTCCCACAGAGACGGCGATTCTTTCACCTGAAACCAGTACCACACAAGCTGTGAGAATCCACATAACAGAAAGAGACAGAAAAAACGAATCTTTTAATATGATGGTTCATGATAACTTACGTGAGGGCAGTGAAGTGTAATCCCATCCTTTTTACACAGGTAAGGAGCATTCTACAATCATAATAATAAAAAAAAAATTAAAAATGAAAATTCAAAGCCGAATATCAACAATAAGAACCAGCTCAGCTACTATTTACTCAAATTACTTTAAAAAAACGAATCCATCATCGCGGAATCAGAGAGAAAAAGAGAAACACAATGTGTTGAAATCTGAGAGGGAAACTGACCAATTTGTTGACGATTGAGAAGAGGGAGAGAAGGCCAACGAGGATTAGAAGCAAGGTGCAGAAGAATGAGATCCTTGGGGAATGGAGAGGATTGGGAACCCTAGGGTCATCGCCGAAGAAGGAAGAGAGATACTGTAGGGGACGATACCGGTCCTTAAGGGAGTGGCGGTCGCGTTCCTCGTCGTCGTCGGGAAGGTGGTGGTGATGGTGGTCCGCGGTGGCGGAGGGGATGAGAGGTGATGAATCGGCATCGCGCTTCATCGGAGAAGAGGTGGCGCGAGGGCCGAAGGAGGCTGAGTGTCTCAGCTCCGCCATTACCCGACCCGATTTTATTATTGGGAATTTCGATAGATGGTCGGACTCTCTCTCTCTCTCTCTACACTGTACTGAATACTGGTAATTATTAGTGTTACCTACTTCTTCAGAGGGAAGCACCGAGGCAATGTTGTCTTGTGTTAGAGTCCATAGTCCATACTGCGTGCTTGTGGAGTGAATTCAGATCCAAATCGTGTTTTGCCTGTGCGGTCTTAATTCTTAAATTGTTTCTCTTGTCCAAGGAGCAAGGGCGTCTCGGTAATACCTGTATCGTGTGTGGGCATCAATGTAAAAACAGCAACCAACAGTCCTGCATTTGTTTTTTTAAGGAAAGGGGTAAAGGACAGGAGATTTTTTTTGTAACCCATACAAATTGTACCCGAAGCTCTCTCAAAAATGTTCTTGAATTTTGTTTATCGATATAATATTTTTAAATAATTTAAAAACGTATCAAAAAAATTTAATTGTATTTAGAGATACGTTTTATTAACGAAAAAATATTATGTTATTTACTTGTCAATATCAAAATTTCACTTGCCATATAAAAAGTTTTTTTTTTATATTACTATTTTTAGTTAACATAAAAGTCTTAGTTCACATTTATTGATATGTATTTTTGTCATAATTTTTAATAATTTTTTTTATCAAAAATAAAAAATTCGAATATGTGACTTCTAGTCGAATATGAAAAGATTATACTATTTGGGATATAATTTATTGATATAATTTTTAATAATTTGATGACATCTTTATTGATAACAAAATTTAAAAAAATGTTATTAACAATAAAATAGTTTAAGTCTATTTTGTATTTTATCTTTTTTAAATAAATAAAGTAAGTATTGTATTTATAAATATAGATAAGAATTTAAAAAATTTATGTTTTTTTCCTTTCTTTATATATCTCGTCCTCTGTATGTTATGCACATATCTTATCTCCAAAGAGAACGAGATAAGAAAGAATGCATTGAACATGTATCACATGTATAAATGGAAAAAGAAATAAAATTACGCAAACACATATCACGATATACGTTCATAACTATCTCGTCCATAGTGCCTATATATATCTTGTGTAGGGACGAATTGGAGCCTCTCATTTTGTCAATTTGCACATTTTTACATCATTTTTTTTCCTTTTGGAGAAATTTATGTCCTAGTGAGTTCTAATGACACGAGTAAGTTTTTCGGATATCAACAAACTAAATGTAATCTGCTACGTTGTGTGAGCACTCGAACCTTAGGTTGGTACTCATATTAGTTAATTTTTTTTATTTTATTTCTATTAATTTTAGTTTAGTTAATTTTTGGTTTAGTTATTCTAGTAATCCTTATAGTTTTATTGAATTTTTAATTAGGTTCATATATTTTTTTCTTTTTTACTGTATTCCTATACCATATCAAATTTTATAATTAAGTCCTTATCATGAAAAAAATTTTAGAATTAACAGAATATTTTGTTAAACAAAATGAATATACCTAACATTTGATTGAATATTCTGTATAGTTTAACAAAATATTCTGTTAATTCTAATATTTTTATCATGGTAAGGATTTAATTATAAAATCTGATTGGTATATGAACTCAATTGAAAAGAAAAAAAAAACATAAAAACCTAATTGAAAATTTAGTAAAATTATAGGACCAACAGAATAATTAAACCTTAAATATTTTTTAACTTAGGTAATAATGATTTTTTTACTATACAAAATTTGTGTGTTAAGGTAGGTAGCTAAGTAGCTAATTTTTTTTATTTTATTTTAGTTTATTTTATTTTAATTAAGTTTATTTTAGTTAAATTTTTAATTTTAATTTAGTTCTGTTAATTTTATTTTTTTATTGTATAACAATTATGTGTTAAGAATAGTTAGTTGGTTAGTGATATTATTGTTAGATTTTGAATACACTGTTTAGGATAAATTTTAAGGTGCATATTTTTCGTATAATTTTTAAATAATGACATTAACACTGAGCATGTTTTTAGGGGAACTAATTTTTATTATGGTTGTATATGCAAGTTGGTTTTGCTATAAAAAAAATTTTAAGTCATACATTTTTATAGACTTAGGGTGCTTCAACCGAAGCGGATTAGTCACAATAACTACTTTCGGAGATTTTGATGCCATACCTCACGGAGCCAGCTTCAAACATCCGGCGCAGCTTAAGGACTTCTTTTTTGGATAATACCTTAATCTCCGCCTTTATTGAGAGTTGCCACCTTGAGACACACACATTCCACCTATCATGGGAAGAGTGTATAATCACACTCCAAGATATGACCTATCACCTAGGGATGCACATAGACAAAGATCTGATTGGTGGGTGCATGAGGAATTTCCAACCTATCATTAGCGTTTGATATGCGATTGGGTGGAGGAGCTACTTGGAGCCAGGCCACAGTAACAGCCCGAGGCCAGGAAGGAAGTTTTTGCCATCAAGATGACATAACTTAGATAGAGAATGCATCATATTCCTACTGATGTTGATCCTCACATGCTGTGGTAGTTTACACGATGCTATATCAAGATGCTGAGTATGGGTTATCTAATGACGAAAGCCCAACGTCCATATTCAATGGCTTCCCCTACCAGCAGCAGACTTCGATAGTTGCAGGAGGTTATTTTGGGGGGTCGATTGTGCTAGCTTCGACGTATAGATCCTTCAGCAATGCAGCTGATCGGGATACTACAAACATAGCTAGATGCCTCCCTCTAATTATGAGCTTGATATACCACAGGTTTTCTTCTTGGAGACCTAGATGTGAAGACAGCCTGACTTTCTCAATAACCTTGTACTCTACAGCCCGTGGAATACTATAGTTCTTCACCCCCCAAATGCACGGCTTTCCTACTTCTAAATCAGTGTCCCACCCTAAACTCAATGTCTCTGTCCAAGTTGTAATCATCTCTTACACTACCAATGCCGCAAAGTAGACCCTCCTCCATTGCCTTAAGGTCTAGTATGTGAAAATGACTAGGAACACTGGATAGATCTAGCACAAGAAGCAGTGTGGGTAACAAAAACCTAAATCCCAATGAAGCATCTGCTACAAACTCATCCTCCTCAGAGCTACCAGAGGACTCTTCGGTGTTAGCAATATATTCCTTGTTTGACTCAGAGTTCTCCTCCATGTGTTCACTTGGGGTAGCGTAATGCAACAAATTTGCAGCAATTAGTGATTCCAAGGCTACGGATGTGAACAGGCCGACTCCACCACCACCAATCTCATCGATCTCGACATAGAGATCCATAACCTGTTGTGCTAAGATTCTTCCATGAACCTCGAACGTCACACACATATGATCATCGCCCACAAGCCAACAAGCTTGAATCTCAAGTCTCGATTTGCCAAGACTGCCAAAAACCTATATCCAATCCTCCTAGCCTTCCAACCTAAAAACCCTATCGTCGTTAATATCAGGCTCTTCAATACCTCAACGGTATCAACCCAAAGAGTTCGAAACAATGACGGGTTGGGAGATTCAAACACAACCCCTTCGTTAGTATATCTAATACAACCATTTTCATAAACTACTCATAACAATTTACTCACTACTAGAGATGTTGAAACAATATGAAAAGAGAATTGAAGAGAATACAATATTTGTAAGGCAATAAACATGAATAAGCTCCTTATATAGCCACAATTTCCTGTCTCGTACATATCACATGTGCACAGGTCTCAAGGTGCTTAAACACATATCTTGGCCTCTGTAAACATGAGATAACAATGAATATATCTCGTTCTTAGTGACCACAAGATAGGTGCAGATGACATTTACAAACGTATCCCGTCATATGTGATACGTTATTAACTTTTTCAACATATCTCGTCTTCACTGAGATCAAGATACATTCTTAAAGAACTCTTCCTCTATGTACACGAGATATGAAAGGTAGGAAAAAAGATAAATTTTTAAACCTGTAACTATATCCCTAAATATTTTATTTATTTATTTATTTTTATAAAAAATCCAAAAGATAGATGAAGTCTCACATAAAATTTGTCTTCATGTTAAGCTAATAGTTGAAAATTATTACATAATTTAATATATTTGATTAAATTAATGTTAATCATCTAATCTTTCTTAACTATCAATTTTAATAAGAATAATTGCAGTTGAATTTCCATTAAAAAATTCTTCTTTTACCATATATCCATGGGATGTTTGTCTTCATGTTAAGTTAATAGTTAAAAATCATTACATAATTTAATATATTTGATTATATTATTGTTAATCATCTAATAGTTCTTAATTGTCAATTTTATATAAGAACAATTGCAGTTGAATTTCCATAAAAAAAATCTTCTTTTACCATATATCCATGGGATGCAAAGGATTACACATTTTAGCAAACGTAACCATGGTGTCATTATAAAATTAAGAAAAATAGACAAAAGTACACATAAATTTTCACACGGTGGACAAATGTATATTCTATTATTTTAATGAGTCATGTGTACACACCAATATCACATTTTGTTAGTCATTCTACCCTTTTGTCATCTTATTAACATTTCTGTTAGTAGAGGCTGACAGGTGGTACATTATTTTTTATGATGGCTCTGTGTATTGTATGACCTAGATTAAATAAATAAAAATAAATAAAAAATAAAACGGTAAGATGAAATCTTTAACATCTTCACGTTAGTTCATATAAGAGATTTGTAAACCCTAACATAAAAATATCATAATTTCAACAAAGGAAGAACATACTCTAGCCTTGTATAAGTGTTTGTGGTGGCTCCTCTTCTGCGTCGAAGAATAGGAAGAAGAAGAAGTCCGACTACAACAAAGGCAAGTGTCTGCATGGCCTTGTCGCAGTGGTGCTTGAGTCTATAATGAAGTAGATCCCATGAAGATTGTTTCTTTGTTGTCTGTTATAAAAGATATGTGGTTTCTTGTTCTGTTTATGATAGTAAATGCTATGCAACTTATGTAAAATGGCTTATCGTTATTGGATAAATGAATGCAAAAGGTTGATTTGAGGTGCGATTATTTTATTTGAGTTGATGAAGTTGGTGATGTTGGAAGAAATTGGGAGATTCAAGAGAAGAGTTAAGAAAGCAAATGGAAGGATGGAGGTGAAAACAAGGTAGAGGACCTTGCTTTTGGTTTAAAGGATGAAGAAGAGTTGAAGAAGATGCTCAAGACAATTGATGGAATTAATGAAGAATTAAAGAGTATTAGAAAATAGGTGCAGTGTGTTTGCTTAGGAATTAAAATCTGTATTTTGTTATTGTTGTTGAATACAATTGATGGGATTAATGCAAAATTGAAGAGTTTTCTTTGTTATTTATTAACAGAAGGAAGTTGAGTTTCATTGAGTTGTGGTGCTGCTTCTTTAGGGTTCTAAAAAACAACATATTCATAGGTTGAAATCATGTGTGATTTATAATAGAGTAATTATCCAAATCAGCTCCTGAGGTTTTTAAAATCAGACACTTTAGTCCTCTAGCTTTTGAAATACACAAAAAACTCTCCCAAGTTTAATTCCGGCAGACAAATCAGTCCCTGTCAATGTTTTTCTGTCAATGACAAACGAAAAATACTAACATGGAGCCCTGGACTAGCACACGTGGCAGTCAGTTGTCCATGTGTGCAAAAAGACATATCAGTCCCTGGCGTGGGTGTAGGGTTGCAAAACGCAGCGTTTGAAAATTTGAAATTGGGTGAAGATGGAATCCCCCTTTGCGTGCATCTAGAACCCTATTGTTTGCACTCTATAATGGTCAATGCTTTAGCGACTGTTAGCGGCAAAAGCTCTACTGCGTCTAGTCGCCAGCGGGGAGACTAAGTCAGAAAAGCATGGGTGAGGGAAGGTTAAGCAAAATCGACTTCGCAAAGAGAAAATACCCGAATTGCTTATGTGGGTATCACGCGAGAATATGCAAGTCAACTACTATGGAGAATCCTGGAAGGTTGTTTTTTGGGTGCCCCATGTACAAGGTAAGAAACCAAAAGTATTGCATAACAAGCTTTTTGGATTTGTAGAATGGTTCTGAGCAGAATCAGGAATTGGGTTCATTGCAGGAAAATCAACCATATTGCAAGATCTTCGCTTGGGTTGACACTGTTTTTGATCAGCTTCAAGAAGGCTGTTGTGGAAGACGCCATTGAACTGCAAGATTTAGTGGAAATTGTTGGTGGGTTCCAAGATAGATTGATAGAGTTGCAAAATAAGGTGTATGCACTAGAGATGTGTCAAAATACAGAGCCAAAAAAAGAATGCAAGAAGAGTTGGTTTAAGGCAGCTCACTTTATTTGTGTATTTTGTGCTACAAGTTATGCTGTTGTGTTTAAGTGTATTATTGGATCTTAGTTTTTTGAAAATGTTAGTTATCTGGTGATGTAAATTAAAACTTATGAATGAATGAAGTCCTTAACAATTTGACTCTATATATGTTGTTCTTTGTACCACTTCTTTTAAAGTGACATATTTCATTATTCTTTTGAATAATTTTAGGCTGTCAAACATGTTTGCTTTTTGAAAAAAACTTGGGAATTTGTTGAATCTTAGTTGTAAAGAACTATCCTTTCTTAAACAAAGATAATAAGCATATGTTATTTCAATTAGGACTCTAGATCTTGATCATTCCTGCTCATCAAATAATCATTGAATTTGTTACTAAAACAATAGTTATTATTGTATTTTTGCATTAACGTATTATCTATGCACTAAAAATGGGATGTAAGCTCTACCCTTTAGGAGCATATACAATCAGTTGTTAATTGAATGATATAGAATCTAAATTATTGCAATTAAAACAAACACTAACAGAAACATATATAATAGCTAATACCTATATTGAGTGGTCCAAGCACCACATTAATAGTAAATAGTAATGTCATACATTTTCAGCAGTAGCATGAGTATGAACATCACAAAATAGATCATGCATGCAGTAGCATGAGTTGCTAAAATAGAGAGTTTTATAATATCCTAGATGGTCAAAATGAGAAACTAAAGTATTATCAAAATACATTTTTCACTATGAAATTTCAACCCAAAAAAAAAAAACTAAAATAAAACAGTTCATGTCATCACTTCTTTCTTGGAGCCTTAAAGCCTAGATTTGGAATGAATTGAAACATCCATGAAGAAGTGCCCTTGCTTGCAGCTGCCAGTGTTTCTGATGAGATCCCTTCATTGGCACGAGGATGTGGAACAGGACATGGAGTGCTAGATTGGACTGTTGGAGAGTGTTGTGACCTAATAATTGGCTGTTTTGGTCTTACATGAATTGGTGCTTGAGTTGGCTAAGGTGTGCTAGTGTTCTGCAACCAAATCAAAAAAATACAATCATTGTTTAGCACAACTACAATCCATCCCTAAAGATTTTAAAAATGATATATCAATCCCCAAAGAGTTTAAAAAAAGACATATCGATCCCTCAATTAGTATAAAAAGTCCAACACAGTCCCTACCATCTATCAAATTACCAAAGAAGCACAACTGTTACCTGTGCTTGGGGAGATGACTGGGAGACATGAATCTCCTCTGTTGCTTGGTTAGTGGTTCCAATAGTTGACTGAGTATTTTTACTTCTTCTTGAGTTAGTTGATCTTCTATTTGGAGTGGGAGGACCTTTGCATGTTTTCTGGTTATGTCCAGTCTCTCCACATTTAGAACATGTAGCCCGAAATGTCTTTTTCTCCTTTGAACCACTTGTTTCATTCTCAGATGGCTCCCTCCTTCTTCTCTTTATTGGTCTTTCAACAGGTCTCTTCAACTTAGGTGGAATTGGGTTAATAACTTCAATCTTGTCCAAATATTCTTCTGAATTCACTGGTTGGATGCAAGGTTGGTATGTGGCCCTTGCTGCCCCAATTTTCAGTAATGGATGTATATAGCCCTCATGCTTGTCACCCCTCCTAACAATAGCAGTGATAAACCCCAATTTTGTGGTTTATCTTGTGTTGAATTTGGGGAATTTTATCAACTTTTCTCACATTTATTCAATGAAGTAGCATGGTTTTGTGAATTTCTCCTAATTTGTGCTTTAGAGTGAAAACATGCTTTTTAGGCCCAAAAATTGATTAATTTAATTCACTTTAATTCCATTTGATGCCTTGATATGTTTGTTAAGTGATTTCAGGATTAGAAGGCAAAGATTGGGTTGAAGGAATGGGAAAAAAGCATGCAAAAATGGAGAATTCATGAAGAAATGAGGATTTGCTTAACTGAAGGCTACGCGCACGCGTGAGATGGAGATTCGCCAGTGACGCGCACGTGTCACCCCACGCGTACGGGTGATCAGGAAAGTTGCCAGCGACGCGTACGCATGACAAGCAGCACGTGACCAACTTAAGGGCAATACGCTAGGGGCGATTTCTGAGCTCAAGGAGGCCCAAATCCAACTCATTTCTGATGCTTTTGAACCCAAGGATTGCAAGGGAATTGGGGGGGGGGGGAGAAAGACTCATAGTTTAGTTTTCATCATGTTGTAGGTAGAATTCTAGAGAGATAAGCTCTCCCTTCTCTCTAGAATTTAGGGTAGTTTAGGTTAATTCTTCTTAGATCCAAGTTTTAATTCTTGTTTTGATTTCAATTCTCTTTATATTTTAGTGTTCTATTGTCTTAATCTTCTTAGTTTCTCTTATTAATTTCTTGTTTTGCTCTCTTTTATGTTTATGAACCCTTGTTGGATTTCCATTTTCTTTCAATGAAATTTTATGTTTCCATGCTCTTTTATTGCTTATCTTAGTTGTTATTATTGATTTCTTGCTTGTGTTAGTTATGGGTTTCTTTAATTCTTGCATTTTCTAATGTTTACTTTTCTTGCACTCTAGGTGTTTGTTAAAATGCTTTCACTAGCTTTAGAGTAGTTTTCTTTACTCTTGGCCTAGGCTAAGGGAATTGAGTGACCTTGAGTCATTGGGTCTCATTGATTTGGTTATTTGAGAACCCTTTGTGGTCAATTTGATAACCATTGATACTAGCCTACTACTAAGTCAATTAGTAGCTAGGTTAGGACTTATGGATTGATGTTGATCAAGCCTATTTGACGTACTTAATGCTTTGAGGTAGACATTATACTTGCTTCAAGCATAGGAGTAGACTTAATGGGTTGGTCCCTCATGATTGTCAATATTTGGTTTGTAGACAAGGATGGTGATCTCAATTACCTATGTCTAGCCAAGAGTACTTTTCCTTTCTTTTATTAGTTCTTGTCATTTACTTTCTTGCTATTTTCTTGCCAATTATAAGATCAAACCCCCTTGTTCTTCATAGCCAATAATTGATCACTTCATTACAATTCCTTGTGAGACGACCCGAGGTTTAAATATTTCGGTTAATTTTCATTGGGGTTTGTACTTGTGACAACCAAATCTTTTAAAATTTGATTTGAGTATTGTTAGTTGGTTGGGAACTATATTATCAACGAAAATTATTTTGTGTGAAATTCCTAACCATACGAAAATATTCTTAATCAAATTTTTGGCGCCGTTGCCGGGGAATTGCAATGGTGCTATGTTATTGGCTATTGTGAATATGTGAATATGTTTGCCTTTTGCTTGTTTGTTAGTTTTTATTAGGTTTAGGACCTTATTGTTTATTTTTGTTAGCTTTTGTTTTTAATTGTTACTATTAATTCTCATCCCTTTGGTTATGACTTTGGTTCAAATTATGTTGTAGGAAATGGAAGCTACAATGACAACATGCATCAAGGATGGATCAATCAAATATGGGAGGAGTGACGAACGGACTTTTGCTAGTAAAGAATTTCATAATAAACTCTCGTTGCTAGTATAGTTTCTAAACCAACAAAGAATCCTTTCGTACAAAAACTTGTTTGTCACTAAAGCAAACCCAATAAAAATAAACCGAAGTATTTAATCCTCGGGTCATCTCTCAAAGAATTACAGGGAGGTGTGTTACTTATAATTGGTTATGAGATTGTATCTTTTTGGGTTTTTGAAAGGTTGGACAAGGAATGTAAATTGCAAGAAAGTAAATTAACAACTAGAAAAACTCTTGGCAAGGTATGAGAACTAGACATCCTATCCTAGTTATCCTTATCAATTGTGATGAGAATTGTTCATTGCTCCCACTTAGTTAACCCTTACCGAATAAAGAAAAATCAAGTGGACTAATCAATTTGATTCCTCAAGTCCTAGTCAACTCCTAAGGAAAGACTAGCTTTAGAGGGATCCAAGTCAACCAGCAACGTTCAATTATCAATCAACAAAGGAGTTTGATAACTCAAGAGTCTCTAATTACTCAACCAAAGCCAAGAACATAGAAAACTAACTTAAAACCCTCCTAAGCATTCTAACAAACACTTGGAAGGCATAACATAAAAACATAGAAAGGTAATAGAGAATGTAAAATCCAAACAACCAATTGAAAGTATCAATAATCATAAAAACAATCATAAATCTGAAATACCTCAAATTACATTAATATAAAAAATCAAGTCCAACATTAAAGGGTTCATAAACCAAATTGGAAAAGAAGAGAATCAACAAGAGGAATAGATAAACTAAAGTACTAGAACAAATAGAAATAGAAGAGAAACTAAATTAAATGAACATTGAACCTGGAATTGAGAAGAAATAAACCTAAAACTAAGAGAAATCCTAAAACCTAGAGAGAGGAGAGAGCCTCTCTCTCTCTAGAAAACTACATCTAAAACCTAAAATTGTGAATAATTCATGAATGAATGAATGATGTATGAGTTGTCCTGAGTCTCTGCTTGTCCCCTGGCTTTAGTCTGCGTTTCTGGGCCGAAAACTGGGTCCAAACTCAGCCTAAAATTGCCCCCAGCGTTTTCTACGATTTCTGCAGGTAGCGCATGTCACGCGTACGCGTCAGGTACGCGCACGCGTCGCCGTGCAAACTCCAATTCACGCATACGCATCAGGTACGCGCACGCGTCGATCCTTGCTGGTTGTCTCCTTTATTTCTTGTGTTCCTTTCATTTTTGCAAGCTTCCTTTCCATCCTCTAAGCCATTCCTACCCTATAAAGCCATAAAACACTTAACACACAGATCACAGCATCGAATGGTATAAAGGGGAATTAAAAACATATAACTTAAAGGTTTAGGAAGCAAGTTTTCAATTATAGCACAGAATTAGGAAGGAAAATGCAAAACATGTGAATTATATGAATAAGTATGAGTTTAGTGGATAAAATCCACTCAATTAAGTACAAAATGTACCACGAAATAGTGGTGCATCAAATCTCTCCATACTTAAACATTAGCATGTCCTTATGCTAAGCTCAAGGAGATATAAAGAATGAATGGGGGAAAGTAAGACTCATGAGATGCAACCTATGAATGCAACTATATGCTAAGATGATTCTGTCTACTTGGTTAAAAGTAAATAAGTTCTTCAAGACAAAAATAAATCAGATTCTACTAATTTAAATCACACAATAAAAGACAAGTAAACTTATAAGAAGATAGCTCATGAAAGTAGGGAACATAGAATCAAGCATTAAACCCTCACTGGTAGTGTATATGCACTTTAATCTCTCAAGTGTCTAGGGTTAATCACTCTACTCTTCTCTAGTCATGCTTTCTAAACTTTGTTCTTCATCTAACCAATCAACAAATATTTAGTATACCAATGCAAACATCATGAGGTCTCTTCAAGGTTGTAATGGGACTAAGGTAAGGGTGAGGATATATGTATGGCCAAGTGAGCTATAATATGAATCTTTGAGTAACCTAAGCTCTCACCTAACACACACACACACACACACACACACTCTATACACTTATAAAATCACGCCTAGCTACCCATAATTCCCACTCTTGTATCACATACTCATGTACCAAATATTTCTTTACTTTTATCACATATGCATTGATCTTTTATTAAACTGAACATTGGAGTAATTTTATCCCCTTATTTAATTACTTATTTATTTGAATATTTTTGAATTTTTTTTATTAGAAAACATAGCATATCAATGTACATGGATTTTTAATTTTTCTGGTCTCACATGAGTAGGTACCCAAATTCCCAATATTTTGTCAATAGAATACTGTACACTTTCATAAATCCAAGTTCCCACAATTTTCCACACTTAATTGATACACAATCTCTAACTTAAGCTAACCAAAGATTCACTTGGGGTGATTAATTATTTTTCTGCTTAAAGCTAGTGATGTGGTAAAATATAGAACAAATGGGGGATTAAAAGCCTCAAGGTGGCTAACAAAGGTGATTGAAAGGGTAGGCTATTTGGGATAAGTGAGCTAATAACAAACAATAGCCTCAATCATATGCAAGCATGTAAATAGACTAAACAATGGACATATAGAATGGAACAAAATATAGATTACAATCATAGAGAAGGAAACACACAAGAATAAAATATTATGGTTAAATAATGTAACCATATAATTAAGCTCAATTCTCACAAGTTGTGTGTTCTTAGCTATAATTCATGTTCCAATTTACAGTCTTCAAACAAGTTTAACAAAAATTTTAATTTAAATTAGTGAAAAGCTATAAAATAGGGTCTTGAAAGGAAACTCATTACTTTAATCAAGTAGTGGTAAAATATGCACAAAAAATTAAACAACCAGAATAATTCAAGAAAAGATGTAACAGTTGAATAAGAAAATTTAACACCAATGGAAAAGTAATAAATTTAGAAAAAAATAAAAATATGCACAAAATTAAAATGCAATGAATAAAAGTATGCAAATAAATTAAGTAAAATAGAATGAAAGTATGTAAATAAATTAAGTAAAATAGAATGAAAATGAAGAAGGATGAGAAGTTAAAGAGATGAAGAAGAAGAAAGTAAGAAAGGAGCAAGAAAGAATGAGAAAAGAGAGAAGAAAGGAAAAAGGAATGAAAAACGGGACGTGACGTGCACGCGGTATCACGCGCACGCGTGAAAATAGAGACAGCCATACGATGCGTAAGCGTCGCTCACGCGTATGCGTGGGTGGCCAAAAGTGCAAACTGACGCATGCGCGTCGGTCACGCGTACGCGTGCCTTCTCGCACAACTCCAGCACCATGGCAACACAACTCTCTGTTGTTTAACTTTGTTTTCAACTATTTTCCCTTCCCAACAAGATAGTAAGCTTCTATGACACCATTTTAAGGCTTTTGGGCTTAATTTTGGGCATGAGAACATGGGAAATAACCTAAGGGTCTTAGTTGATGATTGTTATGAAAAATTAGCAAACGGAGGCTTAGGTTTCGGGTGTACCGAGGATGGTTTGATGGCATGTAAAGGTAGACTGATATGTGAACTGAGAACTAATGAACTGTTGAGTTCAAATTTGAAATGTGAATTGACAGTAGTTGAGATGAGTCGAGGACTCGGAAATAGAAATGTTGATGTGACAGTGGTTGAGAACGAGTCGAGGACTCGAATGTGCAATGATGAATCATTGCTATATTAAAAATGTTTTCTGAAAAACCACTGAACTACTATTTTATACTGAGACTATGAGATGTTATGCGCCCGGCAGGGACGGCGGTTGGATCCCGCCTGTCGAGGTAGTGGCAGCGGCATAAGGACGGTGGTTCGTCCCGCTTGCGTTGAGATGTGAGGTTGATAAACCCCAATTTTGTGGTTTATATTGTGTAGAATTTGGGGGGTTTTGTCAATATTTTTCACACTTATCCACAAGAATTGCATGGTTTTGTGTTCCCTTCCTAATATTGCTCCATGATGAAAAATATGCTTCTTCTGCTTTAGAATTGCTATATTTTGATCCTCTTTTATTACCATTCGATGCCGTGACGTGTTTATTGAGTAATTTCAGAATTTATAGGGCAAGGATGGCCTAGAAGAGAGAAATAAAGCATGCACAAGAGGAAGGAACATGAAGATTTGGATTTTGGGAATTTCAGCATGGGCGCGCACGCGCACCTCGCGCGCACGCGTGGATGTGGACAGCTGGAAGCGGCGCGCAAAGATCGACGCATCCGCGCAGATTAGGGAAATCCACACCGGCGCGCACGTGTGGGTCACAAAATCAATCGGCGCGCACGCACGCATGGCGCGTACGCGCGACAAGCTGCACGTGACCTCATTAAAGAAAATCGTGCCTGGCAATTTCTGAGGCTCAAGAGGCCTAAATTCAAGCTGGTTCTGCATGGAAAAGACCCAAGGATGCTAGGGAAAAAAAGGGGGGGGATCATTCATTCACACTTAGACACAATTTTTAGCTAGTTTTTGGTTTTTGTTCTTCTAGAAAGAGAAATCCCTGTTCCTCTCTAGATCTAGTTTGATTTGACCTTCCCTTGTTGAATTTTGAATTGGATCTTGTTAATTACTAGTTTTGATTGCTTAATTTGAATTCTTTAGCATAATTTTGTTTAGATCTTTTGTTAGTTTTATGTTTTGTTGTCAATTGTCATTTTATACCCATTTCATGAATCTTGTGTGATGAGTTTGGAAAACTCTAATTTAAATTAGTGATGATCAAACATTATTAATATGATTAATTGCAAAATTATTAATTTGATTCCAATTCAAATTTATTAATTAAATAATTTTGCTATGCAGGTTTTGTTGATGGGCCAAAAAGAAAAGAAATATACAGTAAGCCCATTTAAATTGTTATAAATTTTTTGTTGTGACTGAAACAATGAATTGCTTAATTGGGCCAATATATTGGGAAACAGGCCCAGTGCATTCAGCTTTGAGCAAAAATGTTATATTAAGTGGCTGAAGCAATTTGTGATTATTTGGGCCAAAAAGAAAAGAAAAGATCCTAAGCCTAATAAGATCAAACTTCAGCCTTATGCAAATTTGTCATATGAATGTTGGCTAAAATGTTTTATTTGTTGGGCCAGTTTGAATTGTTAATGATACAAGCCCAAATTATTTTGCTTGCTTGATCCGAAACCAATTGAGAGAGGAAGCAAATGTTTTTGCCTCATGCTTCTAAGGGATTCCATTTCCATCATGTGGTGGATTTCAAATTTTCTTTGCTTAAGTTTATTACCTTGGAAACATGAAAGAGAAAATGTCAAAGTGATTTGATTGCAATTAAGTGTAGCTTACACGCTACTACACAAAGCATGGAAAGTTACACCTAATTAATTCATCTAACACTCATAGCTTTGCTTTTCTTTCTCTTTCCTCTCTCTACCCTCTTCTTTATTCGGTCTTTTCACAGAGAAAGCTTTGAAGCTATGGCTAGTCACCGAAGAGAAGAAGAAGCACGCTACAAGACCATCACAATGATGGCAAGAAGAAAAAACAAAAAGTATGCTGTGGCTGAGATTCTCATCACTTATGGTAAGATTTGGTGAAGAGATCTTGGCTTCTCCACACCCAAAAATGGATGAAGTAGATTTCGGTTAGTAGAGAAAGATTCTTGGAGGGATGACTTGTCTCTGTCTTTGCTCAACCACCACAGGAGGTAGCTACAGTGACTACGTGATGGAGGAGGCAGAAGTTGGAGTAGATGAAGCTGTCATCATCATGAAGCATCAAGGGCTAGGAGTCCATCTTGGAGAGCAAGGCAAGATGGAGGGCTCGGATTGATGAAGATTACTGACCAAGAAAGGACCAGAGGTAATTGCATGTTGGGTTTTACATTCAGTTTCCTCTTCTCTCTCACTGGCCGAACCAGTTTGCATGAAGAAGAAGAAGTTTGGCTTGGTTTGTTTGGTTTCAACCGTGGAGGCTTCCCCTATAAGTAAGGGAGAATAGCCAGGGCTTGAAGCAAGGAGTGAGAGTGCAAGGCACAGTGTTCACATAGCTACCTAAGCTAACAGATTTTCTTCTCCTTCAATATATTCTGTTTTGTATTTTTCTGTTTAATTTTGTCTGTCTTGAGTCTCATAGAAAAAGGCAAACAGTGAGGTTTGTATGAAAAAGCCATAAAGCGAAAAAAGGCAGAGAGCCCAAAATTAAAAGAAAAAACCATAGATGTCTTAGAGGTCCTTTGTACATCTGTATTGTGTTTCATGATTCTGTGGGAATCTCCTTGCAAGTTGGGTTAGCACTTAGCAGTTGGAAAGCTTGGCAGCGACCAAGTCAAGTTCAGGATTGGGATTTAGATTCTGGACTTGTCCCGGATAGGAAGGGTAGTTCCTAGGGAGAATTGGTGCTTGTAATCAAGAATGATTATAGTAAAATTCCATCATTTTTGTGATGGAGACTGGATGTAGGCTGCACTGCACTTAGCAGCTGAACCAGGATATATCTGGGTGTAATTCTCTCTCTCTTCTACTCCATTTCTATTTTGGCTGCACAGGAGATAAAACCGAAAAATATCTCGTGCCAAGTGACGAGACAAAAAGAAAAAGTCTCGTGGCTAGGGACGAGACAAAAATAAAAAATCTCCAGAAGTTGTTTCAAAGATCAGCAAGTGTTACTGAGTAAAAAAAAGGGGCTAAGATTCAACCCCCCTTCTCTTAGCCACTAAAAACCATCAATTGGTATCAGATCTTGGTCTCAAAGAGATTAATCTTTGCAGCTTGGAGAAAAGATCCAGATGGCAGAAAACAATGGCTCAAATCTGGTGTCCTACAACCTGACCGAAGGACAGTCAAGCAATAGACCTCCTCTTTTCAATGGGAAAAACTACACCTATTGGAAGGAGAGAAGGAAGATCTTTATGCAAGCAGTGGATTACAGACTTTAGAAGATTATCCTGGAGGGTCCTCAATATCCAACCATCACAAGTGCCGAAGGAGTTGTCTCTCTTAAACCAGAAGCAAGCTGGACCGAAGAAGACAGAAAGAAGGTTGAGCTCAACGCCAAGGCCATCAACTTACTCAACTGTGCTATCAGCTTCGAGGAATACCGACGGGTATCATGATGCACAATGGCAAAGGAAATCTGGGACAAACTTTTAGTTACTCAGGAAGGAACCACCATTGTAAAGAAGACCAGGATAGATATGCTAAACAGAGAGTATGAAATGTTTGCAATGAAGGAAGGAGAATCTATTGATGAATTGTTTGAGCGCTTCAACATCATCATTGTCGGCTTGGATGCTATGGGAATCAAGTATCCTGAATCTGTGCTTGTGAGAAGAGTGTTGAGATGTCTCACAAAAAAGTGGGAAACAAAAGCATTAATAATTTCTGAGAGTAGTGGTCTTGACTCCATGACATATGATGACTTGAGAGGAAATTTACTTGCCTTTGAAAATACCTATTTGAAAAAAGATTCAAAAAAGAAAGGAATAGCTTTTTCATCTGTTATTAACCCTCTGGATGATGAATCCAGTGATAACTCATCTGAAAATGAATTTGTGTTGTTTGCCAAAAAATTCAGGAAAATGGTGAAGTTCAAGGAGAGAGGCAAGGGAGGCAGTTCAAGAAAACAAAAGAAAGATCTCAGCAAGGTGACATGCTATAACTGTAAGGAAATAGGGCATTTCAAATCCGACTGCCCTAAGTTGAAGAAGGAAGAAAAGCCGAAGAAAGGAAAGAAAAAGGGACTGATGGCGTCATGGGAGGACCTGGAAAATGACTCAGAAGACGATGAAGAATCTGAAACAAAGTCTCAACCATGTTTCATGGCAGATCACGTTGAACAGGTAGTCTTTCATAACCCAAACACTGAAGATCTTCATCTTATGATAGACCACCTTTCTGAAAAAATAAGATGTTTTTTGCTTGATAACCAAGATCTTGAACAACAAATCACCATTCTTAAAGCTGAAAATGGTTTTCTCAAAGAAAAACTAAGGGAGGCCAAAACTGATTGTGAACTTGTTGAAGAAAATAAGCAGTTAAAAGCCCAACTTAGGAGCTGTGAAAGTGATCATTCTGTTGTTGCATATGTAAACTGTTTTAAAGAAAATGAAGAGTTGCTTAAAGAGGTCAAAAGGCTTAAAGAAGACTTAGCCAAGTTCACTCAAAGTTTTGAAAATCTGAATCAAATCTTGGCTAGTCAAAAATCTCTTTATGATAAAGCTGGCTTGGGCTTCTATAAATCTGTTGAGAAACCTTATTTTGAAAACATTGCCTCATCTTCTAATGATACAAGGTTTCAAAACCCAACAAGCTTTAGCAAAACAGCAACTCCAAGGTTTTGTAGACTATGTAACCGAAATGGACACTTTCCCATTCAATGCTTTTTTGGTGAAAGGATGATTGGTGATAAAGTTTACAAAGTTGTTTTCGATTATAATGGATTAGGACATAAAAGATGGTTTAACGTGAAAGGATCCAAGAAGATTTGGATTCCTAAGGTCACTTGAGCTTGTTTTGTAGGTGTGCCTAGCATCCAAACAGAAGGAGAATATGTGGTACATGGACAGCGGATGTTCTAGGCATATGATCGGAAAGACAACCTTCTTCATAAAGCTTGATGAGTATGATGGAGGATTTGTCGCTTTCGGTGATGATGGTAAAGGAAAGATAGTGGCCGTTGGGAAAGTTGGTAAAAGGTTTTCATCTTGTATAAATGATGTTCTTCTTGTAAATGGTTTGAAACATAATTTACTTAGTGTAAGCCAATTGTGTGATCTAGGATATGAAGTTGTTTTTAGAAAGTTTGTGTGCTTAGTTGTTTATGAAAAAACTGGGGATATTTTGTTTGAGGCTAAAAGGTGCAATAATATGTATGGATTGACTCTTGAGGACTTGAAAGAACAAAATGTAACATGTTTCACTTCTCTTGAATCTGAAAAATGGCTATGGCATAGAAAGTTAGGTCATGCTAGCATGTACCAAATTTCTAAACTAGTCAAGAAAAATTTGGTTAGAGAAATTCCAAATATCAAATTTGATAAGGATCTTACTTGTGATGCTTGCCAATTAGGCAAACAAGTAAAATCCTCTTTTAAACCAAAAGATGGAATTTCAACCAAAAGGCCATTAGAGATGTTACACATTGATCTTTTTGGTCCAACAAGAACTCAAAGTTTAGGAGGTAAACACTATGATTTAGTAGTGGTAGATGATTACTCTAGATTTAGTTGGGTACTTTTTCTTGCTCATAAAAATGATGCTTTCCATGCTTTTTCATCCCTTTGCAAAAGAATTCAAAATGAAAAGGATTTAAAAGTTGCCCATTTGAGAAGTGATCATGGAAAAGAATTTGAAAACCAAGACTTTGAAAAATTCTATGATTTTGGAATTGCTCATAAATTTTCATGCCCAAGAACCCCTCAACAAAATGGGGTGGTTGAAAGAAGGAATAGAAGCCTTCAAAAGATGACTAGGGCCATTGATAAACCACTATTTTATGGTTTATATTGTGCTTAATTGTGCGGTTTTATCAAATCTTTACCCACTTATTCATATGATTAGCATGCATTTATAATTCCTTCCTAAAAATACTTCATGGTTGAAAACTTGCTTCCTAGAGACTTTTAATTTTGTATTTTAATTCTTCTTTATTCCATTCGATGCCGTGATCTGTGTGTTAAGTGTTTCAGGCTTCATAGAGCATGAATGACTTGGAGATTAGAAAGGAAGCTTGCAAAAATGGAAGGAACACAAGAAATTAAGGAGATGACCGGCGAGAAGTGACGCGGACGCATGGCTCACGCGACCGCGCGACATAGAGGAAATTACAGTGACGCGGATGCATGGCTCACGCGACCGCGCGGATTGGAAACTGCACAAGTGACGCGAAGGCGTGGACGACGCACACACGTGACAAGGCAAAACGCTGGATGACGCGAACGCCTGGATGACGTGATCGCGTGACGTGCGCGATCTGCAGAATTCGTTGGGGGCGATTTTGGGCCCTGTTTTGACCTAGTTTTCGGCCTAGAAAAGCATATTAGAGCCAGGGAACATGCAGAGACCAGAACACAACAGTCAATCCGCATAATTTTAGTTTTAGATCTGATTTTACTCCTCCTCTAGGTTTTCTCTCTACACATTCATAGTTCTTAGGATTTTGATTTTATTGCTTTTTGGACTGGGATATTGAGAAGAGTTATTACTTCTGTCAAGATTTCGTCATTATAGTTTGTTTCCTTACTTGTCACTTACTCTTCTATATCCTTTATTTACTCAGAGTTACTCTTGGATTATTTCTAGAATTTATTTATACAAGAACTATTTTTATTTTTAATTGATCATTTTGATTATTATTTATCATGTCTTTCAATATTTCCCTTTCTTATTTCGTGGATTTTACAATCATAATGAGCGAGTAGTTCCATAACTTGATTGGGAGTTGATTGATAGGAAGACCTTGAGTTGGATGCTTAAGAGTAAAATTATAGTTGGGTTTCGCATTGGGTCGCCCTCTAATCACTAACACTAGTCCTTCCCAAGGGAGAGGATTAGAACTTGTGAATGGAAATTGACTTCCAACTTGCTTAACTTTCCTTTACCTGGTAAAGGATAACTGAGCAGGCAACCTTTAATTATCACTTTTATCTTGAGAGAACTCCATCAAGGATAGGACATCCAACTAATCTACTCCCGGTCAAGGTTTTTATTTAAATTACATAAATTCTCTGATTTAATTTCCTGTTTATCAACTCAAACCATTTTTAGAAAATATCTAATTAATAAAATAGCACATCTTCCTGCAACTCGTTGGGAGACGACCTGGGATTCATACTCCCAGTATTTTAATTTTAATTTTGTGACAACCCCTTCTAAATTGATAAGCGGATTTTCGGTTGGTTAAGAACTGTATTTGCAACGTATCTCTTATAACAACTTCTTAACTCGCCAATTTCTGCCACGTTAGCCATGTTAAGTGAGAATGAAATTCCAAAATTTCTATGGGCGGAAGCTGTAAACACAGCTTCTTATATTTTGAATAGGACCATTATTAGAAAAGGATTGAAGAAAACTCCTTGTGAGTTATGGAAAAGAACTCCTCCAAATCTTAAGTATTTTCATATTTTTGGATGCAAATGCTTTGTACTAAACAATAAAGAAAACCTTGGTAAATTTGATCCAAAATCCTATGAAGGGATGTTTGTTGGATACTCCACCACTAGCAAGGCCTATAGAATTTACCTCAAGGAACATAGAACCATAGAGGAATCCATACATGTTACTTTTTGTGATTCTAATTTAATTCCTAGTACTGTGATAGATAATGATTCAGATTGTGAAGAAGCTGTCAACAAGAAAACAAGAGAAGAAAATCCCAAGTCTGCTCAAAATGAAGAATCTGCCAGTTCAGTTTTGTCTCGTTAGAATGGAGGAGACATTTCCATTTTGTCTCCTGAGCCAGCAGGAGAAACTAGAACAGAACAACCCACAGAAACTCATCAAAGCTTAACACCACTCCGAAAGCCTAGAGAATAGAAGTCCATGAGGGGTTATCCTTATGACTTTATCATTGGCAATTCCTCACAAGGTGTAACAATAAGATCCTCATCCAAAAGGCAAACCGAAAGTTTATGGAAAGGCCTGTCACCTCCTAGTAGAGGTAGAGCACAAAGCCTTTTGGGCAGTAAAGGAGTGCAATATGGAATTTGAGAAGGCCAGAACTGAGAGAAAGTTGCAACTACAAGAATTAGAGAGCCTACGCCTAGAAGCTTATGAGAACTCAAGACTGTACAAGGAAAAGATGAAGGCTATGCATGATAAGCACATCAAGAGGAGAGAGTCCCAACCTGAGGACTTTGTCCTCCTTTACAACTCTAGACTGAGACCCATGCCAGGCAAGTTGAGATCAAGATGGGAAGGTCCATATAGAGTAGAGAAGGCTGAGCCATACGGAGTTTTCCACCTGAGTCATCCTTCAAGCTCTGAATTCATCAAAGTTAATGGACATCGCCTGAAGCTGTATCATGGTGCGAAGGCGAAACCCAAGGAGCTGGAGATCTTCCTCTTGGAGGATCCACCCACAGCAGAAGACTGAGCTAGTGGAGCGTCCAACTTAAGGACGTTAAAGCAAAGTGCTGGGTAGGAGACAACCCACCATGTTATGATCGTTCCTTTCTTTATTCTTAGTTTTCTTTTTCAATAACTCTTCTCTTTATTAGCACATTTAGTTTGCATCTGCATTTGCATATTTTTATTTTCAAAAAAAAAAAGGGAGAGCACGCGACGCGACAACGTCGTAGGTGGCTCAGCAAGAATAAGAAATCGAACAGAAAGTCACGCGAGAGTGTGGCTGGAGGCGTGCCTTTGGCACTAATCACCCCACGCGACCGCATCGCCGACGCGTCCGCGTCATGTGGGAGAATTGCCTCCCACGCGTCCGCGTCTCCCACGCGGACGCGTGACCTGAAAATCGACGTACAAAAGGGTGCATGGCCGAAAGTTGTGCTAGAGTGGTGCTAGATTGGCGCTGGACGCACAGTCCCTACCACGCGAACGCGTGCCCCACGCGTCCGCGTCATCTCCCAAAATTGGCCACCCGCGCGATCGCGTTCACCACGCGACCGCGTCACCCTGGAATTTGGCAATAATGCATTTTGAACAGAGAGTTGTGCAAGCGCGAGGCTGCCCTCGTGCCACTAGCACAAAACGAGTCAGCGTCTGCGTGACCGACGCGACCGCGTCGACCCATCTAAACGCCATCCGCGCCAACGCGTACCCCATGCGTCTGCGTCGCTTGCGCCGCACAGCTTTACCTAATCTGCCAAAATATCTTATCTTTCTCTTCCCTAAATCCTATTTTTTTTCTTTTCCCTCCTTATTTCTTCCTTTTTCCTTCTTCCTTCTTTCTCACTCTCTACTTTTTCTCTCTCTCACCACCATTAACAAGGTTTTTCTTTTCTTCTTCCCTCCTTACTTTTCTATTCTTCTTCTTTTTATGTTATCTTTTTTTTTCTTTTCCTTGCATTATCCATGTTTTCTTTTTCTTTATTTTTCTTTTAATTGGTGTTGGAAATTTTTTGGGTCACTATTCTTTCCTATGATTTGCTTGTGTATTATTCAGGAATTGTTTGACAATTATATATTACTTTTTAAAAGGGTTGCTTGTATGTTCAATTTAATACTTTAAATAGCTTATTTACCATGCATGCTATGTGTTTGTGAAAACGCCCATATGGCATTATGCACTATTTTTTAGATTTCTTTTAATCTACCACTCTATATGCTTGCTTTTCACAATACCCTTTTTTTATATTTTATTAGTTCAATATAATTGTTAATACAAACAGATTGTTAGTATGACAGTCTTGGTAATCTAACTTAGACATTAAATGCTTGATCTATGCTACTCATGCCTTTGCCTGCATACCAATAAACACCTTGCATTTATTTGTCATCATATGCACTTGCTATATTTCCATTGTTGTTTCTCACATGTAGTCATGACCATGTGTTAACATCATTCATCTTTTAATGTGCATTGATTACCACCTTCCCCGCCCTCTTCCTTGCTCCAAACCTTGACATCTTAACAAACTTTCTCTTTTCTTTCTTTTAGAATGGCCACCAAGAAAGGCAAGGAGAAAGCTACTCCCAAACCACCAGCAAGAAGAGGAACCAAGAGAGCATTAGTAGCAGAACCATCTTCGACTGCAGTTAAGCCCTCAACAAAAAGAATCAAGAGGATTATAAAGGTTGATGAAAAGGAGAAAGCCTTCCCAGCAAAGGACACTGCGCGATTTTCTAATTGCTTCTGTGAGTAGATGTTCCCCATCCTGGCAGAAAGGAGTTACAACAACGAATACCTTCTTATCCTCCCGACCCGTATTGCTGGATTTGTTAAGCCACAAATTGAACGAAGACAATGGGATTTCCTACGGAGACAGCCACGGCAGGTTAATCTTTCTTGGGTAGTTGAGTTCTACTCCAATTTCCACCTGCCAACCCTACAGTCTGTCTATGTTCGTCAGAAGCAAGTCCCATTACAGAAGCGGCCATTCAACAAGCTTTAGATCTTCCCCCTACTCCAGAAAGACTGGACGCATTTCAAGAAGGCGCACTCAAGCGCCAGATGTACCAATTCGACTGGGACGCTGTTCTCAGAGTTATCGCCCTACCTGGCAGCAGATGGATCTACGGATACCATCGTTCCCGTCCTAAGGGAATATTGGCTTCCGTACTTACCTTGGAGGCTCGCGTATGGGCACAGATTATGTCCCATTAAGTCTTTCCGAGCACTCACGAGTCATCCTTCACTGCAGACATGGCCGTTCTACTATGGTGCATCCTTACAGATCAACCTCTGAACCTACCAAGACACATCCGGAATGCTATGGGACACGTACAAATCGCGGGCAACTTACCTTTTCCCGCCTTGGTCTCAGATCTTGTCTCAGTAGCTGGAGTTTCCTACAGAGCTGGGGACACCAAATCCATGCTTCCATGAGATGATCAGTATGTCCCTAACGGGAAATATATCAGACCTCCAGCAGCCACTACAAGCCAGCCTACTGAACCGGCTGAAGACATTCCTCCTTCAACACCACAAGCACCTACAACCAATCAACTGCTCCATCAGATACTTGAAAGGTTGGATCGGCAGGAACACAAAGCAAAGCTAAGAGAGCGCCGTAACAAGCGCCGATTCACATACCTCAAGGAGCTACTTAAGGGAAAATACCGAGACTCAAATACCCCGGACTCCACTTCCTTTACAGCACAGGGAGCCATGATGGTCCCGACTATGGAGATACTGCTACCAGCCCACCCTTGTTCCTGACAGATGGCACCGAGGACGGTGCAAAGCCTTAAGTGTGGGGAGATCGGTCAGTACCTGACTTCCGGAGGTAAATTCTCTTCCCTAACACCAATAAAATAGGATATTTAGTTAGTTTCTCTTTTGTAGAATATGATAGATTGCATAGTAATAGATTAGTTGCATGCATGTTCTACTTGATTGAAAAGACAATAAGTTTCTTCTAAGACCCTATTTTTAGAACAAAATTTCACTAATTTTAATCAAAACTTTTGTGTTAAATTTGCTTGAAGTTATATTTGGAACATGATTTTTGAACTAAAGAACACACAACCTGTGAGATTTGAGCCTTTATACATGGTTACATTATTTAACCATAATTATTTTATTCTTGTGTGTTTACTTCTCTATGATTGTAATTTATATTTTGTTTCATCCTATATGTCCAATGTTTAATATATTTATATGCTTGCATATGATTGAGGCCATTATTTGTTTAGCTCACTTATCCAAATTAAGCCTACCCCTTAAGTTACCTTTGTTAGCCACTTTGAGCTTTTAAATCCCATTTGTTCTTTACTTTACCACATCACCAGCCTTAAGCGGAAAAATAATTATATATCCCAATTGAATCTTTGGTTAGCTTGAGGTAGATTTGTGTGTTAATTAAATATAGAAAAATTGTGGGAATAAAAGATAATAAGGGAATGTGTCATGATGATATAATGGGAATTTGGGTACCTACTCATGCAAAACTATAGAAAATTAAAAATCTATGTGGATTGATAAACTATATTTAATAATATATATATATATTCTTTATAGCTTAAATTTCACACTTAGCTACCCAAAATTTTCTTTTCACATTCCTTACTCATGTATCAACTTTTATTTTAATTTTATCATACATGCATTGATCTTTGAATTCTTAACTTAACATTGGGGTAATTTTGTCCCCTTATTTAATTATTGAATATATATATATGTGTGTGTGTGTGTGTGTGTGTGTGTGTGTGTGTGTGTGTGTGTGTGTGTGTGTGTGTGTGTGTGTGTGTGTGTGTGTGTGTGTGTTAGTTAGGTGAAAGCTTGGGTTAATTAAAGATTCAATTTATAAGCTTACTTAGCCATATATGTACCCTTACCCATGCCTTGGCCCCATTACAACCTTGAAAAGACCTCATAATGTTTGCATTGGTATATTAATTGTTGTTGATTGGTTAGGTGAAGAACAAAAATTAGAAAGCATGATTAGAGAAGGATAGAGTGATTACCCTATACACTAGAGAGATTAAAGCATACATACATCATCAGTGAGGGTTCAATGCTTAAGTTCTATGTTTCCTACTTTCATGAGCTACCTTCTTGCATTTTTATCTGTTCTTACTGTATAAGAATTGAATTAGTGGAATTTGATTTGTGATTGTCTTGAAGAGCTTATTTACTTTTGACCAAGTGGACAAGAATCATATAATTGCATTCACATATATAGGTTGCATTGCATTGCATGAGTTTTACATGTTCCTACTCATTTATTTTATCTCCTTCAACTAAGCATGAGGACATGCTAATGACTAAGTGTGGGGAGGTTGATAAACCACTATTTTATGGTTTATATTGTGCTTAATTGTGCGGTTTTATCAAATCTTTACCCACTTATTCATATGATTAGCATGCATTTATAATTCCTTCCTAAAAATACTTCATGGTTGAAAACTTGCTTCCTAGAGACTTTTAATTTTGTATTTTAATTCTTCTTTATTCCATTCGATGCCGTGATCTGTGTGTTAAGTGTTTCAGGCTTCATAGAGCATGAATGACTTGGAGATTAGAAAGGAAGCTTGCAAAAATGGAAGGAACACAAGAAATTAAGGAGATGACCGGCGAGAAGTGACGCGGACGCATGGCTCACGCGACCGCGTGACATAGAGGAAATTACAGTGACGCGGATGCATGGCTCACGCGACCGTACGGATTGGAAACTGCACAAGTGACGCGAAGGCGTGGACGACGCACACACGTGACAAGGCAAAACGCTGGATGACGCGAACGCCTGGATGACGTGATCGCGTGACGTGCGCGATCTGCAGAATTCGCTGGGGGCGATTTTGGGCCCTGTTTTGACCCAGTTTTCGGCCTAGAAAAGCATATTAGAGCCAGGGAACATGCAGAGACCAGAACACAACAGTCAATCCGCATAATTTTAGTTTTAGATCTGATTTTACTCCTCCTCTAGGTTTTCTCTCTACACATTCATAGTTCTTAGGATTTTGATTTTATTGCTTTTTGGACTGGGATATTGAGAAGAGTTATTACTTCCGTCAAGATTTCGTCATTATAGTTTGTTTCCTTACTTGTCACTTACTCTTCTATATCCTTTATTTACTCAGAGTTACTCTTGGATTATTTCTAGAATTTATTTATACAAGAACTATTTTTATTTTTAATTGATCATTTTGATTATTATTTATCATGTCTTTCAATATTTCCCTTTCTTATTTCGTGGATTTTACAATCATAATGAGCGAGTAGTTCCATAACTTGATTGGGAGTTGATTGATAGGAAGACCTTGAGTTGGATGCTTAAGAGTAAAATTATAGTTGGGTTTCGCATTGGGTCGCCCTCTAATCACTAACACTAGTCCTTCCCAAGGGAGAGGATTAGAACTTGTGAATGGAAATTGACTTCCAACTTGCTTAACTTTCCTTTACCTGGTAAAGGATAACTGAGCAGGCAACCTTTAATTATCACTTTTATCTTGAGAGAACTCCATCAAGGATAGGACATCCAACTAATCTACTCCCGGTCAAGGTTTTTATTTAAATTACATAAATTCTCTGATTTAATTTCCTGTTTATCAACTCAAACCATTTTTAGAAAATATCTAATTAATAAAATAGCACATCTTCCTGCAACTCGTTGGGAGACGACCTGGGATTCATACTCCCAGTATTTTAATTTTAATTTTGTGACAACCCCTTCTAAATTGATAAGCGGATTTTCGGTTGGTTAAGAACTGTATTTGCAACGTATCTCTTATAACAACTTCTTAACTCGCCAATTTCTGCCACGTTAGCCATGTTAAGTGAGAATGAAATTCCAAAATTTCTATGGGCGGAAGCTGTAAACACAGCTTCTTATATTTTGAATAGGACCATTATTAGAAAAGGATTGAAGAAAACTCCTTGTGAGTTATGGAAAAGAACTCCTCCAAATCTTAAGTATTTTCATATTTTTGGATGCAAATGCTTTGTACTAAACAATAAAGAAAACCTTGGTAAATTTGATCCAAAAATCCTATGAAGGGATGTTTGTTGGATACTCCACCACTAGCAAGGCCTATATAATTTACCTCAAGGAACATAGGACCATAGAGGAATCCATACATGTTACTTTTTGTGATTCTAATTTAATTCCTAGTACTGTGATAGATAATGATTCAGATTGTGAAGAAGCTGTTAACAAGGAAACAAGAGAAGAAAATCCCAAGTCTGCTCAAAATGAAGAATCTGCCAGTTTAGTTTTGTCTCGTTAGAATGGAAGAGACATTTCCATTTTGTCTCCTGAGCCAGCAGGAGAAACTAGAACAGAACAACCCACAGAAACTCATCAAAGCTTAACACCACTCCGAAAGCCTAGAGAATAGAAGTCCATGAGGGGTTATCCTTATGACTTTATCATTGGCAATTCCTCACAAGGTGTAACAACAAGATCCTCATCCAAAAGGCAAATCGAACCTAGCAATTTCGCTCTCTTGTCACAAATGGAGCCCAACAATGTCAAACAAGCTCTTAAATATCCATCATGGGTAAAAGCAATGCAAGAAGAGCTTGCTCAATTCGACAAGAATGAGGTTTGGACACTAGTACCTCATCCGGATGGTAAGAAAGTTACGGATACTAAGTGGGTTTTCAAAAATAAATTAGGTGAGGATGGAAAGGTTGTTCGTAACAAGGCTAGATTAGTGGCCCAAGGTTACGATCAAGAAGAGGGTATAGATTTTGATGAGTCCTTTGCTCCGGTAGCAAGAATGGAAGCAATTAGGTTGCTCTTTTCCTATGCTGCCCACAAGGGTTTTAAAATGTTTCAAATGGATGTAAAATGTGCTTTTCTTAATGGCTTTATTGATAGAGAAGTGTTTGTGGCACAACCTCCCGATTTTGAGGATAAAGAATTTCCAAACCATGTTTTCAAACTTTCAAAGGCTCTTTATGGCCTTAGACAAGCTCCAAGAGCTTGGTATGAAAGGCTTAGTGCCTTCTTGTTGGAAAATCAATTTCAAAGGGGAACCACCGACACTATTTTATTCATTAAAGCATCTAATGATGATATTCTCCTAGTTCAAGTTTATGTGGATGGCATTGTCTTTGGATCGACCAATGAGTCCTTGTGTGAAGAGTTTGGAAAACTCATGACTAGTGAGTTTGAGATGAGTTTAATGGGAGAGCTAACTTTCTTTCTTGGCCTCCAAATTAAACAAAATCCTAGTGGTACCTTTATTCACCAAGGAAAGTATGCACAAGAACTAATCAAAAAATTTGGCCTAGAAAGTTCCAAATCAATGGGAACACCAATGCATCCAAACACAAAACTTAAAAAGGATGATGATGGCAACGATGTGGATGAAACAATGTATAGAGGAATGATAGGTTCACTGATGTACCTTACCTCCTCTAGACCGGATATTGTTCAAAGTGTGGGTGTATGCTCAAGGTTTCAATCTCACCCAAAAGAATCCCATCTTTCAGCCGTTAAGCGCATCATTAGATACATTAAGGAAACTAGTGATTATGGCTTGTGGTATCCAAAATCTAATGATTTTTGTATAGTAGGGTTTTGTAATGCAGATTATGCAGGAGATAGGATGGATAGAAGGAGCACCTCCGGCATGTGTTGCTTCCTTGGAAGCTCACTCAACATGTGGTCAAGCAAAAAACAAGCCACAGTGGCTCTATCTACAGCTGAAACTGAATATATTTCTACATCTGCATGTTATTCTCAACTAATTTGGTTAAAAACACAGTTGGAAGATTACAAATTAAAGATCAATAGTATACCTTTATTTTGTGATAATATGAGTGCTATAAACATTTCAAAAAATTCTGTTCTGCACTCAAGAACCAAGCACATTGAAATCAAATATCATTTTATTAGAGAACATGTGCAAAAGGGTACTATTGATATTCAATTTGTAAAATCTAAAGACCAACTTGCTGACATTTTTACAAAACTCCTCTGTGAAGACAGATTCTGCACTTTGAGGAAAAGTTTGGGAATGATAGATTTAAGCTCTATTGATAACTTGTGAAAGTTTTTATTCTGTTCAGTTTTGTCTCGTAGAAAAGCACGAGATAAAAATCAGGATGTGTTGAAAGGACTATGATCAAGGGGGAGACTGCGCAGATTTTAATTCTTTTGGGCCCCACCAAACCTCTTTGACCCCACTCTGACCGTTTTGTTAGTTCCTCTTTATGTAAATCAAAATTCCTATTTTGTTGTCTCATCAAATCTTGTTGCAAGAGATTATTGTCAAATCAAATCTTTCTCTCTTCTCATCCCTTGATTCTAGGAAACTACCTTTTCAGTTTTCATTTCAAATAAAAGGAAACTCCCTTGGTTAATAACCGCCCACTAATGAGTATTAACTCACTCAAATTCTCTCTCTCCACTCCACATTTAATGCGTCCCTAATCTCCCTCTTCTCTCCACTCAATTCGGTTCTCTTCATCTTTTCCCCTTCCACTTCTCAATTTTCTTTATCATGAAAAAGAAAACCGCTCCAAGAAAAAGAGAAAGAATCCTTTTCTCCCAAAAACCTTTCACACCTCAAACCCACACTCATATACACATGCATTCTACCTCTTCATCTTCTCCCTCACCACCATCCAAGCACATGGACACAATGAGGAGAAAAGTCATTGCAACAAAGATGTCCCCAAGGAAGAAGAAAGAGAAGGTACCCGTGGCTGAAGAAGAAGAATCCCGCACCTCACCTCTTCCATCACCGCCGCCATCACCACCGAAGAAGACCACCCCCGGACGCAGTTCACAGAAGTCAAAAAGCTTTGTGTTGCACAATACCAGGGAGCCCGCAAATTTGGAATCATTGGATTTCAAAAATAAGTTCAACAAATCACACTCACACTTTGATCCGGCCAAGTTCAATTCATGTGCCTCCTATGAGTTCCACAAAGAGGTATTGGAAAAACGCCACCTTTGTGCCACCTATCTAGTCAATCTCGACTCACTCACAAACAAAGGGATCAACGTTTCTCCTCTGTTTGAACTTCTACAATGGACACCACTACTTCATATTCAGAAACTTGTCTACCCAGGATTGGTACGTGAGTTCTATGCAAACATGCGACTGATCGATGGTACCATTCACTCCTATGTTAAAAGGGTATACATGACCCTGAACTTTGAGACAATCGGGACAGCCCTAGGCTATACAGATGAGGGGCCAAGGGCATACATGACTGAGAAGTGGGACTTCCAGGTTGGAGTCACATACAAGATTGCCCTGCAACATATTTGTGAAAACTTATTTGGCTTGGATGGCACCATTTCGACTCACAAGGCACTCGGCCCTACAAACTCCCTGCTCCACAGGATCATCACTCATATCCTAACCCCTCAAAGTGGTTCACATAACAGAGTAACTGTTTCTGACTCTCTCATACTTTTTGCTCTTGTTACTTCCACTCATATCTCATTTGGTTACCTTATGATAAGACACATGTGGGAATCTGTTAAGAGTACCAAAAAGGCGAATTTGCCTTATGGCATGTTTCTCACAAGTATCTTTGAATATTTTAAAATTGATCTAACCAATGAAGCTGTAGAAAATAAGGTCTCAATGATTAAAGGAGGAGGAGCTATGAAGGGAACCAAGGGGAAGAAGTCAGCAGCCTCGGATAGTGAGTTTGAGAGTCGGCCTGAGTCCTCCAAGGCAACAGAATCAATCAAAGAAATCCTCACTGAATTCTCAAACATGTCGGAGCTAATGGTACAATCCTATAAGGCAGCCCGCAAGCAAGCCTATGAAAATGAGAGGGCTTGGATAAGGTGCAAAGATAGGGTGAGTCTGATGTCGCAGAGTTTTGAGGAGGAATTGGGTGCTGCTAGTGAAGAAGAGGCGGATGAATCCGAGTTCCACTTATCTGATGATTAATCACTGTTCTTTCTTTTTGTTGATATTTGGCTTTTTTCGGCTCAATCTGATACTGTAGTAGTTTACTTTGATACTCTAGACCTAACATTGTGATACACTTTTCATATTTTGGGTATATTCTGGATTTTTTGTTTCCCATGACATCTTTTGCAGGTGCCCCTTGATGCCAAAAGGGGGAGAAATGACTGAAAATTGAAATTGAAAAGAGGAGATGAAATCCTTATGAATTTATGATCACCCTTGTTTTAATTATTATTTGCTGTTTTGTTGTGTGATATGATTAATGCTTGTGATACATTTGCCTGCTGGGTTTTGATCAGAAATATGCATTTGACTTATGCATTTGATTTATTTTGAGGATGCAATACCTTGGTAAATATGTTTGTTGCTTTGATTAGAAATATACATTGGATTTACTATGGTGAATATGCTTGCTGAATACTCTATTTTTGGCAGTTCCTTTAAACAGTAATATGAAAATAAATTTTGATAGTTGCTGTGGTTTGAGATGATCATGCTTGATCAGAAATATTTTTCTTGCTATGATTATTTTGCTCTGATTTGTTAATTGGAAAATATTTTCAAAATAGTTTGAACAAGCAGTTTCTTGAAACATCAAATTTTTATTTACTCAATTGCTTTGTGTGTTTGAGCAGAAAATCATTTATATGATAGCAAAGGAGTTTTGTTGGTCATTCAATTCTGCTCATAAATCAAGCCATTCAACATCCTACATCAAATATGTAGAATAACATTGTTGCCTTAGGCTTGATACAAATTGTTACAGGAATAAAGCTTCCCTTGGTGAAATAGCATACATTAAGGGGGAGCCTTGTGACAATTGGAAAAGGGGAGAAATTCTAATCTTCAAAAGGGAGTACTCGATACTCTAATCTCTAATTTCTTTCCATTTCAATTTTTAATAATGTTTGTCATCAATGGGGAGATTGATGAGTTTGGAAAACTCTAATTTAAATTAGGATGATCAAACATTATTAATATGATTAATTGCAAAATTATTAATTTGATTTCAATTCAAATTTATTAATTAAATAATTTTACTATGCAGGTTTTGTTGATGGGCCAAAAAGAAAAGAAATATATAGCAAGCCCATTTAAATTGTTACAGATTTTTTGTTGTGACTGAAACAATGAATTGCTTAATTGGGCCAATATATTGGGAAACAGGCCCAGTGCATTCAGCTTTGAGCAAAAATGTTATATTAAGTGGCTGAAGCAATTTGTGATTATTTGGGCCGAAAAGAAAAGAAAAGATCCTAAGCCCAATAAGATCAAACTTTAGCCTTATGCAAATTTGTCATATGAATGTTGGCTGAAATGTTTTATCTGTTGGGCCAGTTTGAATTGTTAATGATACAAGCCCAAATTATTTTGCTTGCTTGATCCGAAACTAATTGAGAGAGGAAGCAAATGTTTTTGCCTCATGCTTCCAAGGGATTCCATTTCCATCATGTGGTGGATTTCAAATTTTCTTTGCTTAAGTTTATTACCTTGGAAACATGAAAGAGAAAATATCAAAGTGATTTGATTGCAATTAAGTGTAGCTTACACGCTACTATACAAAGCATGGAAAGTTACACCTAATTAATTCATCTAACACTCATAGATTTGTTTTTCTTTCTCTTTCCTCTCTCTCTACCCTCTTCTCTATTCGGTCTTTTCACAGAGAAAGCTTTGAAGCTATGGCTAGCCACCGAAGAAAAGAAGAAGCACGCTACAAGACCATCACAATGATGGCAAGAAAAAAAAACAAAAAGTATGCTGTGGTTGAGATTCTCATCACTTATGGTAAGATTTGGTGAAGAGATCTTGGCTTCTCCACACCCAAAAATGGATGAAGTAGATTTCGGTTAGTAGAGAAAGATCCTTGGAGGGATGACTTATCTCTGTCTTTGCTCAACCACCACAGGAGGTAGCTACAGTGACTACGTGATGAAGGAGGCAGAAGTTGGAGCAGATGAAGCTGTCATCATCATGAAGCATCAAGGGCTAGGAGTCCATCTTGGAGAGCAAGGCAAGATGGAGGGCTCGGATTGATGAAGATTGGTGACCAAGAAAGGACCAAAGGTAATTGCATGTTGGGTTTTACATTTAGTTAACTCTTCTCTCTTACTGGCCGAACCGGTTTGCATGAGAAGAAGAAGTTTGGCTTGGTTTGTTTGGTTTCAACCATGGAGGCTTCCCCTATAAGTAAGGGAGAACAGCCAGGACTTGAAGCAAGGAGTGAGAGTGCAAGGTACAGTGTTCACATAGCTACCTAAGCTAACAGATTTTCTTCTCCTTCAATGTATTTTGTTTTGTATTTTTCTGTTTAATTTTGTCTGTCTTGAGTCTTATAAAAAAAGGCAAACAGTGAGGTTTGTATGAAAAAGCCATAGAGCAGAAAAAGGCAGAGAGTGCAAAATTAAAAGAAAAAACCATAGATGTCTTAGAGGTCCTTTGTACATCTGTGTTGTGTTTTATGATTCTGTGAGAATCCCCTTGCAAGTTGGGTTAGCACTTAGCAGTTGGAAAGCTTGGTAGTGACCAAGTCAAGTTCAGGATTGGGATTTAGATTCTGGACTTGTCCCAGATAGGAAGGGTAGTTCTTAGGGAGAATTGGTGCTTGTAATCAAGAATGATTATAGTGAAATTCCATCATCTTTGTGATGGAGACTGGATGTAGGTTGCACTGCACTTAGCAGCTGAACCAGGATATATCTGGGTGTAATTCTCTCTCTTCTACTCCATTTCTGTTTTGGCCGCACAGGAGATAAAACCGAAAAATATCTCGTGCCAAGTGACGAAACAAAAAGAAAAAGTCTCGTGGCTAGGGACGAGACAAAAATAAAAAATCTCCAGAAGTTGTTTCAAAGATCAGCAAGTGTTACTGAGTAAAAAAAAGGGCTAAGATTCAACCCCCCTTCTCTTAGCCACTGAAAACCATCATTGTGAATCTTGAATTTCTAATGTTACATTGATGATTTTCATGGTTAATTGTGTTGTTTGAGTGATTGCATGTTGATAATTGTTAGTGGGTACTTGTTAATTTCAATTTAATTGCAATTTGAATATGTTTTTAGTAATGCTTACCATGTGTTTGATGAAATACTTCCTTTGATTATGGAGTAGTTCTCTTTACTCTTGGCCTAGGCTAAGGGAATTGGGTAAACTTGAGTCATTGGGTCTAATGGATTTGATGATTTGGGAACCCTTAGTGGTCAATTTAATAGCCATTGACACTAGCCTACTACTAAGTCAATTAGTAGCTAGGTTGGACCTTATGGGTTAATGTTGACTAAACCATTTAACATACTTCAAGTATAGAAGTAGACTTAATGAGTTTGGTTCCTCATAATTGTCAAGATATGGTTATTAGACAAGGATAGTGACCCCAATTCCCATGTCTAGCCAAGAGTTGCTTTATTATTCATATTTGAAAACCCAAAAATCCTAATTGCTTTGTCTTAGTCATAGTTATTTGGTTAGTCTTAGAGTAGAATTATATTTGATGTTATCTTATTAGTTTGGAATTGCTCACATCTTGCTTTAGTTGTTTGAATTAGTTTCTTGCACTTCAAGATTACTTGCTTGTTAGGATTCTTAGTTTAATTTCTTGCTCATGACTTGCAATCCCGAAATTCTAACCAATGTTGAAGCACATGTTTGCCCATTCCTTGTGAGACGACCCGGGGTTTGAATACTTCGGTTATTTTTATTGGAGTTGAACTTGTGACAACCAATTCCTTCAAAATTTGATTCGGGGATTATTTGTCGGTTGAGGGCTATACTTGCAACGCGATAATCTTGTGAAATTCCTTACCGACGGTATTTCGCCACCATCAGAGGTCTGAGGCAAGAGTATCCCGCTCGCATCCCTTCAGATCTATAGAGTGTGCAGGCACAAAACCCTAGACCGTGATCCGAGCACTATATCTCGGGAGTTCCGAATTATGATTCCGAAGGGTGACATCTCCATGGAGATGTGTCGGGTTGGCAATTGAACCGACAATGTGATATCACAGCCAGTGGGACAGGCATTCATCATGTGCATTTTCTATCTGTTCGTCTACTTTGCCGACTTGAAATTGTATTCCTAATTGAATAACATGCCTATTTGCTTACTTGAACTACTTGCCTTATATGCTTCTACTTGTGCTTTACTTGCATTGTAATTAATTATGATTTCTACTGGGATTGAGGAGGTTCGAAAGGCAGTGGCGATGGGGTCGCATGGAGGATAGGTTGGTGAAGGCTGTGGGATAACGGTGTTTGGTTAGAATAGAAATCCTTTAAGATAGAGTACCTTGTTTAATTATGTTAAGATTTATATAATTATGCTTTATTGTTTTAGTATGCTTTAAGATTGAATCTTGTGATGGATATGAAGTCTAGGATTGCTTTTGGTGTCCCGGGGTCTTATATCCTACATCACTGGGCACTGTTACCATACTGAGAACCTCCGGTTCTAATACCATATTTCTGTTGTGTTTTTTAGATGCAGGTCGCAACCCACCTCGGTGAGTTGCTTGGATGGTGACAGAAGCGGAGGATCCTGTTACTTTTTGGAGTCTTTTGGATTTATTTTGTTTATATATGTCTCACTTTTGTATTTTGCTTTGCCTAGAGGCTTATATTTGAGAGAGAAAAACTGTATAAGTTGATTTTACTGTCTGGTTCTGTATAGTCTGTATATTGCTAGCCGGCTTAAACCCGCGAGCCGTGGCTAGATTCTTATGATATTATACTATTATCTTTTGCTATGTCTTATCTATATCTTGTGCTTTAAGTTAGAAGCTTCGTTAGTACGTTTTGCGCTTTTTAAATCCTGTTTTTGAGCTATATCCTTCATCGGGCTTCTAGATTATATTAATTCTTTCTATATATTATAAGTATGAGCTTAGAACTGTCGTAACCTTTGATTAACCTTTGCTTTATGACGCGAGGTAAAGCTTAGGCTAATTAGGGTGTTACACTGCACGCTTCTGCTGTTTTGTTCCTCCTCTGCTGCAGACTGGGTTCGTGTTTCGTTGACCAGAGTAATACGCTCCTTGTGCTCGTGATTCCTCTTGGCTGGAACTTGTATAAGGTCTTCCATTGTCTCCGGATTGCTTTGGTCCTTGTTTAGAACACTCCTTTGCTGCCTTTGTGGTGAGTTATTCTATCATTATTAACTTGCCAATTTAGTAAAGGAATATTCAATCAGTGTTAAATATAGGATCAAAATTATGAATTTAATGGTTGATAAACCCTATTTTTAGGGTTTATCTTATGCTTAATTTAGTATATTTTATCCATTATTCTCACACTTATGTATATAATTCGCATGTTTTACATTTTCCTTCCTAATTTTATGTTATGATTGAAAACATGCTTCTTTGGCCTTAAACTTGCTAATTTTAATTCCCTCTTATTACCATTCGATGCCGTGATATGTTTGCTGAGTGTTTTCAGGGTTTATAGGGCAGGAATGACTTAGAGGATGGAAAGGAAGCATGCAAAAGTGGAAGGAACACAAGAAAATGGTGTTTTGAGAAGCTGGCAGCGACGCGTACGCGTGGGCGACGCGTACGCGTAACTGGCGCAGAAGACGAGCGACGCGTACACGTCACCAGGATTTTTGCCAAGCGACGCGTACGCGTGAACGACGCGTACGCGTGACAAAGCGTCACGTGCTGCATTACACAGAAGACGCTAGGGGCAATTTCTGGGCTCCTTTTGGCCCAGTTCCAAGCCCGAAAACACAGAATAGAGGCTGCAGAGTGGGGGAATCATTCATACAACTTTCATTCACATAGTTTTAGGTTTTAGATGTAGTTTTCTAGAGAGAGAGGCTCTCTCGTCTCTCTAGGTTTTAGGATTCTTAGGTTTAGCTACTTTCAATTTTAGATTTCTACTTTACTTTAATTTAGTTTCTCTTCTACTTTTAATTGCTCTAGGATTCTAGTTTATTTATTTCCCTTGTTGATTACTTTATGTTGCTACTTTAGTTTATGAATTCTCATGTTAGATTTGATTTTCTATTTAATGCAATTTGAGGTATTTCATATTTACGATTGCTTTCTTCAATTTATGTTATTGATGCCTTCAATTGGTTGTTTGGATTTTACTATCTTTTATTGCTTTTCTATGCTTTTATGTTGTGCCTTCCAAGTGTTTGATAAAATGCTTGGTTGGATTTTAAATTAGCTTTTTATGTTCTTAGCTTAGATTGAGTAATTGGAGACTCTTGAATTGTCAAAGTCTCTTGTTGATTGACAATCGAAAGTTGCTAGTTGATTTGAATTCCACTAAAGCTAGTCTTTCCTTAGGAGTTGACTAGGACTTGAGGAATCAAATTGATTATTTCCACTTGACTTTCCTTCATAGTTAGAGGTTGACTAAGTGGAGCAATGGATGATTCTTGTCACAATTGATGATGATAATGAGGATAGGACTTCTAATTATCAATCCTTGCTAGGACTTTTCATAATTATTAGTTTATTTTCTTATCATTTACATTCCTTGTTCAACCTTTCAAAAACCCAAAAATATACTATCTCATAACCAATAGTAACATACTTCCCTGCAATTCCTTGAGAGACGACCCGAGGTTTGAATACTTCGGTTATTATTTTTATTGGGGTTTGTTACTTGTGACAAACAATTTTTTGCATGAAAGGATTATTTGTTGGTTTAGAAACTATACTTGCAACGATAATTCATTGAGGAATTCTAAACACACAAAAATTCGTTCGTCAATGGTCATTACTTTTTATTTTATTGTTTTAATATACAAAATTTAAGTGCTTAAGAAATTAATTGTATATGTATTAAAGCCTATGAAAATTGATACTACGCATAATGTTAGTTTTATGAGGTATTGAAAAGTTAAGGAATTTAGTTAACCCATTGAAATTGATAAAAGTTTCTAGCTATCTTACGTTCCTTTTGATTAAATTCATTTTCTATTTTTAGTTAATTAAGTTCAGTAAATTATTGAGCCTTATTAAGGGATTTGTTCATTTCGAACAAAGGAGAAAAATGGAAAAAAATACGAATTTTTAACTTTGACTAATATTAAAAATATTAACTTTATTTTCAATAATTTTTTAATATTTGTTTTATTAACCAAATATCTTTAAATCTAATAAAAATTGCATGTTAAAAGAAAATCCAGGTATGGTAAGTAATTTAATGGCTTAAAGCAATAATGCTATAAATAGAGTATGATGGCAATAATGCACTAGTGCTGCTCCAGTTTAGAACCCTTCCTTGACTAACTTGGATTGTACTCTTTGAATCTCTTTTTTTCGAAAACTTTTCATTCGATTTAAACCCTTGTTAGAAAAAAAGAAGAAACAAAATTCTAAGAATAATTGGTTCAGTTCTATTGAGTCAACTTGTTAGGATTTATTTAGTCAATATATTAAAATAATGTTAAGATTGTAACTTCAAGTTGTTGAACATGACAACAATGATTCTGGTCCATCACATGCCCACTTATTGACCCAATTTCCATCAAAGCCAGCCCAAGAAGAACCTTGATTTTCATTATTGTTTGACTATAAATGCTTTTGATGAACAATCCAAATGATTTAGTGTACATGTTCCAATAAGTATCTTATGGAGATCATCTTGTGTGTTCCCCTGCATAGTTTTCATTTTGTCAAATCTATGGTATCAATGATCACTACTTACTTTAGATATTGTTTACTCTTTTCTGAAAAAGGACGCATTGAAGTATGAATTGGTGCTGTGTATTTAATTCCAAGTATTCATTGTATTTTTCCATGTAATCTTACTAATTTGATTGCAATTTTTTCATGATAGATGTGATTTTTAGTTAAGGCATGTAATTTGTTTAGTTACATTAAAATTTTAAAAGTATTCCCTTTTTATTATTGGTTTTTTGGTAGATTTTACTGTCTAATAAGTGTTACTAGTTTGTGTGAAGGTTTTGAAAATATGCTTAGAAAATCGCAGTACAGATGTATCCTCGATGCTGGCACTGCTGACAATACTCAGCATATCAATGCTCAGACATCCAGAAAAAATAGATCATTCCGTCCACCACGTATTGAAACATGGCTAGCTCCATCAACTCAGAAAGATCCCGGTGAAGCTTCTGCACAATGCACAGAGACTGAACATGCTGCTGAGCCTGCCCAAATATCTTCAGATGATGAAGATTATGATCCCGAGGCTGATGAGGTTGACTCATTGGATGATCACGTTGATAACTTATATGCCAAAAAAGAAGTTGTATGCCATAACAAGTCCAATGGTCGCAAGGGTACAGATTATTGGAGTGTTGTTGTAAGCGGTATAAATTTTTTCCTGCAGTCTTGATTATTTAATTATAATTGGTTGACTTTGGTATTCTATTTAATTTTTAGGCAACGATAATGCAACTAAACCTTGTAATTTATTTCTTAGACGATGGCGTCACAAGAACGATGAAATTGAGCGTCATGGAGGCTATGGTACTTCCTCCTAGTAGATAAATCATTCTAGAGTTTAATATAGAGTTGCAAGCAATCGGTTAGGCAGCAAGATTATTAAGCGGGTTTTTAGGGAGTTTGGATTCTGACTTTCAACATTTTCCCATTAATGAAGAGAGTTGGAAGACAATGGACAATGCTCTGAAGGAATATGTATACGACACAATTAAGGTATAATATTAAATTTCGTAGCTTATTATGTTATGTAAAATTAGATCAAATTCCTTATTTTTCCCATTGTTGACATGCATCGCATTAAGCAGACCTTTCTGTATGAGGAGGATGACAAGGGGAAAAAAGCGGGTGATGGTTCAAAGGCTAGGAAAAATATGGAAGGAATCAAGAAACAAATTATATCACAAGTTTTATGACGAGAGAAAGAGTTTAGAAGAAAATGCTAAGCGAAAACTAGCAGGAATAAATGCATAGCAGTGGAAATGGTTCGTTCAATATCGTTTGAAGGAATCTACGAAGGTAATTAACATTGAATTCATACTCCATTTAGTTTTACAATTTTAAACATTTTAGATAACTAAATAAAATGATTGATTGAAAGTGATAGAATTAAAAAGCCAAAAAACCAGTCCAATAAGTTTCTAACCCATGAAAAAAAACCGGGGCACTATTAAGGGGTTGTTACTTTCTAAAATTCATTGCATGATCAACTGTATTTGTGTCTTTATTTATAGAAAAAGTGTAGATAAAATGCTCTAAATAGGTCGAAATAACTTTATACACATACTGGGGGCTCTAAGACAATGGCGAGGCTAAAGGATGAAGAGGTTATTATGTGTGTATTACCTTTCACACATTTTTTTGTGGTTTGTGATATTCTTTTGTATGTATGATTGTGTAAATATTTAATGTGGTTATAGGAGAAAAAGCAGCAAAGGCGCATTAGTAGCAGAGAGATGTTTATTATGACTCATAAAAAAGGGGATGGCTCGTATATGAATGATGTTGCGCGTGTTGTTGGAGTAAGTATTGGTTAAGAATGATTTACATCTCTTGCTCTATTCATGTTGCTAACTTCGAAATCACAATAACCAAACGCTGGTATGTCTGTAGGAAGCGATTGCAAATATCTAGAGCCAAGATAGTTCCTCGAAGGAGATTTCACTTACTGATTCGCTTGCGTAAGTCCTTGGAAAGGAGCATTTAGGACGAGTTCGGGGGTTAGGTTTTGGACCATGTCCAACCGAAATTATTATTAATACTACACAACAATCGAACTCTGGAGTGCAAATTGAGGAGTATCATAGAGTGACTACAGAATTGAAGGCGACAACATCAGAACAAAAGGCGGAGATTACAGAATTGAAGGCAGCAGCAGCAGAACATAAGGTAGAGATAGCAGAAGAGAAGGCAAAGAGACAGACCATGGAGAATCTAGTAAAATACATAATCCAACATCAAGGAGATACTTTACCACCTGAAATTGATGCACATTTGAAGTCTTTGGGGAGTGGAGAAAAATAGATATCTTATAACAATTTATTATGCTTTTTTGTTTCCTTTATGAACAGTGCACTTTGAGGACATATTGATATTAACTATTTTATTTTGTGATCTATATGCATCATTTGGAATACCTTAGCATTGTATTTTACGTCAAATATTTTTTTTACTGTAATTGCAAACATAATCAGTTAAATTAATACGTAACATTTTAAAATTGAAGATTTTTAAAAATTAAAAGATTTTTTAAAATGAAAAGTTTTTTTAAATGTTGATTGTGATATGAGCCCAAAATTCAAGTAAATTATTTAAATGGAAAAAATTACCTTTAGCGGCGATTACTATTCAACGCTACAAAATCTAACTTTTTTAACTAAATTAAATAGCGACGATTATCTAACCACCGCGAAAAATGTCTCAAATCAATCCTGAAACCCTAAACCCTAAACCCTAAACCCTAAAAACAATTTAGCCGCGATTATTTCGGCGGTCAACAAAAACCGTCGCTAAATGTTTACTGGCGCCATTAGTAACAACGGTCATTCAACCCTTACAGAATGTTTAGCGGCGGTAAAAAAACCGCCGCAATCTGAAGTTTTAACCACTGCTATCTGCCGCTCATGTTGCAGTGCAGACTCCAGATCTTCCTACATTTACATTGCATGGTCAGAATTATCATTTAATAGGAAGCTTATTACCAAAAAAGAGAAGTTCAACAAAAATTGTTCAACTTTACATCTATGATGCACAAAACGAGAAAAAAAATCGTAGTTCAATTGTTAGGTATTAATTTTTTATTCAATTCAATTTTATCTATTTATTAAGCTTTCTTCGAAAGTCAACATAATTTATACACAAATAATACTTCTTTTTGATAGTTTTGGCAACAAAACCAACCAATAGAATTTGGAGATCATATCTGACATTATAAAAATGCTCGATTAACATAACATTTTTGCAAAAAGTTTTTGCAATGTTCGAGATGTAATCATATTAATCAAGAAATTGATGTTTGTTTGTGGCTTATTGATAAAAGAGGCAAAGATGGAAGACAATATAACCTACCATTTATTGATGAGGTTGCAGGTTTAGTTGCTGGAGATTTTGATTCAAATGCAAAAGAAAAAGATATTATTGTGGAAACAAAATCTGGCCAACTTCAATGAATTTCAGAACTCAATCTATCATATTTAATATTACAATATATTTTACTATTTCCCTATAGTGAACACAGTTAGAGAGAAAAACTCCGTTGAACAAATTGCCAAAAAATTCTAAAGAGGAAACCTTTTACGTTAGCATGAGGGATTTTTTGTTTTTGCATTTAGAATCTAGCATAGACCAAGTCGTGAAAGTGTTCTATTATATTATCGACGACTTTTTTAACAGTTTTTAATTGATGCATTATCAATGGTTGAAGCTGCTAGACTTAAATATGTATATTCAAAGCAAAGACAATTTAGAGCTGAAATTTGAAAAAGTCTAAAAGATGCAATTCTGACCGATGAAACTGAGGCATCATCACTTAGCAAGTGCATTATTTTACCTTCAACATTCACAGGGGAACCACGATATAAGATTCAAAACTACCAATATGCAATCTCAATTTGTAGGTCAATTGGTTATCCAGATTTGTTTATAATAGCAACCCCCAATGGGAAGAATTGAAGCATTATTGTAAGGAAACTAACTTAAAACCTGAAGATAAACCAAACATGGTTTGTAGATTCAAGACAAAGTTGGACAAACTCATAAAAAATATCCAAAAGAATAGAATTTTTGGTAATCAAGGGCAAATAATACTTTGAACTTACACTTGCATAGGAAAATATTTACTAATTCAATCGATTATAACGCAAGTATACTAAATGAATATCTTTTATTACAGTTTTCTATACTATTGAGTTCTACAAGCATGGATTACTGCATGAACATATGCTAGTATATCTCACACAAGAGCGTAAGTTTCCTAGTCCTGAGGACATAGACAACATTATGTCAATGAAAATTCTAGATGAGAATATGGATTCACAATACTATCAGACAGTTAAAGCTTTGATGATGCACAAATCCTGTGGAATTGCAAAAAAAACCACCTTGCATGGAGAATGGTATTTGCATTCGACATTTTCCTAAAAAATTCATAGTTTATCACCATTGATCAGAATGGATATCCAGTTTTTAGACGTCAAAATAATAGCCAAACTATTCAGGTATCAGGTATTCGGATAATCGGTATGGTGTGCCACATAATAAATTCTTATTGACGAAATATGATGCTCATATCAATGTTAAATAGTGTAATCAATCAAGATTGATAAAGTATCTTTTTAATTATGTTAACAAAGGAAGTGATCGAATCACAACTTTTTGTTCAAGTTGAACGCTTTCTAATTCTAATTCGATTATAAATGAAGTAAAAATGTATTATGTTTGTTGGTATATCTCTCCTTGTGAATCTGCTTGGCAAATGTTTACATTTTAATATTCACGATAAAAGACCTTCAGTTGAACGGTTAAGCTTTCACTTGCCTGACGAATAAACAATTATTTTTGAAGATCAAGACACTTTGTAAAATACTATTGAGAAAGCAACAATTAAGTTATCCATGTTCATAGCTTGGTTTCAAGCGAATGCAGACTATGAAGCGCTAGACGATTAACTTATAATGATTTCCTAAGTCAATTTGTTGGTAAATTATTCTTTATCTCTCCATCACAGGTGAATTATACTATCTAAGAATGTTACTCAATGTTGTTAAAGGGCCCAGAAGTTATGAAGAACTTCGGTCTTTCAATGGTGTTGTTTATCCTACATTCAGAAATGTGTGTTATATGCGTGGTTTACTAGATGATGATCAATAATACATTGATGCTATTAAAGAAGCAAGTCACTGGAGCTCTGGACATTATTTGAGAAATTTGTTCGCAACTCTTTTGTGGTTAAATTCAATGATTCAACTTGAAGTTGTTTGGCAAAAATGTTGGACTCTGCTATAAGATGGAATACTGCATAATCATATAACTATGTTCAATTTACCATATTTGAACTAATTTATTCAATTATGCATTTTTTATTTTGCTAAAAGTTTCTTCATTAAATATCCATATGATACCATTTTTACATTTCATAATAATATAAAGGTTGTTCAAACTTTTTAAAAAATATAAATGTCACTGTTTATATTTAAATATCTTAATATTTTATATTATTATTATTTTAATATTAATTTTTAATCATAATTGCAAATTTGGTTTTTATCAGATGATGAATTATCAGAGCTTACTCTAATAGAGATTGAGCTAATACTTAACAGTAATGACAAAATACTTTGAGAATTTGCAACAATGCCATTTCCTTACATGGATAACATTCACAGAATATGGCGTGGCTCTTTGTAAAATAAATTAATATTAGATGAATTCTGATATAACTGAGTTATGTTGGTTGAGCAACACAAGAAATATTTATCACAAATGATAACAGAACAAAAATATGTATATGACCAAATCCTTTAGGCGGTCAATTCAGATTGGATGATTGCTCTCATACCCCAACATTTGTGATAAAACTCATACCCTGTATATGTGGACCAATACAATATAGACATGTGGCATCATTAATTTCAGTCAATTAATAATTAATTAATTTTAAAAACTTAAAATTCAATGTATTTCAAAAGTATATTAAATATCATTTGTATACAAATACAAATACGTATATACTTTAATCATATATGATTAACTATGGTTAAATATTTTTGTTTATTAAAATAAATATAAAATTAAAATGAAAAACCTCTTCCCTTTCCCATCAGTGTTCTCTTCCCAAAACACTAGTTATCGTCTTTTGTTCTAAGTCAAACTCCTGAACACCCAACCCCTCAAATATGAACCTTTCCCACCATTGCCATTCACCGCCACCGTTCACCACCGCTCATAGACACCGTCAGATCCCTTCTATCTCTCACGCCTTCGTCTATCTCCATCTCCATCACCGTTTATGTCGTCGTTAGCCTCCGTGTCCCCGATTACAGTTTTCCCTATTTCCGCCTCTAATAACAGTGTCACCGCCATCTCTCACGTCCTGAGTCTCCGTGACCCCTGTGTTCGCCGCCTCTGATCCACCAGCGTAGCCACGTTCTCTATCACCGTCTCTGACGTCTACACTCGTGACATTAGGTTAGGTGTTCACCCTCTGTTCAAATAATGAATTTCATTTTTCTTTTGTTATCTGGGCTCATTTCGATTCTTGCATGTTCAAACCGTGAGTTTTGTTTTGTTGATTTCTTTATGGATCAAATATGCTGTCATGAATACAATTTTTTGAGCTGTATATCTACTATATAGATTGATCTTTTAGATTAATTGCACTATATGTTATGATTGACTCTGCAATCTAAAGTAATCACTCGCCTAATTGGAGTTATCTTTTTAGTTGTTGAGTCACTATAAGTTTACTGTTTAATCCTAAAATTGCTATTTGGATTCTTCTTTAATTATCACTCCAAATTATAGAAGAAACAATAAATGATTCGTTGTGTGTATAGCAATTCCATGAAAAGTATTTGCATTAGTCAAATAGGTTGCTGACTACTTGGCGTTCCTTGAAGTAGTCTTCGTATTTTTCATCCATTCATATTTTGAGATTCTGGTTAACAATAAGAATTAAAACATTATCCACAATAAATTATTGCCAATTTAGTAGATTAAAGTTTTAGGAAAAAAATGAAGAAAAGAAATTAATAGACCACCTGTTGGAATAGAATTAGATGAAACAGACATACAGGTGGCCACATATATATTTGGATCTGACAAAGAAGATGAAATTAATAGGTAGATATGATATCAACCATATATATAATTTACATTTTTTTTAGTGTTTTATAACATTATATATAAGACTTTAAATAATTACATTTTTTATTGTAAAAAAATCATAAAAGACATGAAATTTTAGCAAGAGGTTCCAAGTTTGATGCAAATAGGGATAGTTTTTTCAACTTAATCTCAATGAATGGATTGATGAAGATGGAAGTATTTTTTTTCTTAATTATCACTTTTTTTTTTAAAAAATAAATACAATTATATTAATTTTCATGTTTTGTTGTCTAAAAAAATAGCCAATTGAATATGATCTTTTTGTATTTAGATACTATGTGTGTATGCTCATATGCTAACTAATGAGGAAAGGTCAAATTTGGGGTGTCTAAGACATTGGTATATGTCTACTGTATTTTTTGTAAGTAATTAATTATATGTAATTAACTTATTTTATTCTTATATATTATGTTACATATCGTTAATGTATATTTTTACTATTGTTTAGAAACTTGCACTCATGGGAAAAAATCCTCCTTCAAAAATGATAGTACAGTGTCAAAAATCTTTTATGGGAAAAGTAGAAACTCTTCATAAGGTAAAAATACTTTAACTTGAACTAAATATAACCTCAATATTCAATACTTACTTTTATTAAAATTTATTTAATTTTATTTTATACTTAGATATTTGCGCCTGTCAATGAGGACAACATCCATTGGTATCTTGTTGTGTTTGATATGAACGAACATCAGATAATTTGGTTGGACTCTAAGCCAAACTATGAAAAAATGGAGAGAAAGGATTTTAATATTAGGAAGCTGGTAATTATTTAAATCTATAACGTTAACATCTATGATTCATATGTAAGCTTTTGTAAAGGAGTAGTGTTTATACTAATTTAACTTAACCAATTAACAGGCTATGTACATTGAAGAGATGCTTCAAGATGACTCATTTATGACCTTGAAACCACTGTTAGGCCTAAAGTTTCTCGTTTCGCTGATCCAAAGCATATAGAAACAGGAGAACAAAAAATTGGTTCGTAATGATCTAATCTTATCTCTATTTTATTTCTCTTAATATTATGTTGTATACTTTCTTATATGTGATTTTTTTACACTATTAAAATAGTAATAATTGTGGAATTTGGGTAGCAACTTGGATGAAAGATTATGATAAAAATGACAATTATTCCATCAAGGTACGCACACTTTAATATTATTAAATAATTATTAGTTAGTTTTAAATTCATGACTTGTTACTTATTGTTTTATATTTCAATTTTAGATTGACGACATAACAAGAATGCGCATTGCTCTTGATTTGGTTATCAAACCATACAATACAAAACAAGAAATTATTTTGAAAGCTGTAGAAAAGAACTACAAGAAGATCGAAGAGAAAAATAAGAATTTAGTTAAAAAGTAATTTTATTTGAGTTTAAATATTTTTGGAACAATGTGGTAGAATTGTTGAGATCGTTATGTGTAGTTTTTAATATCTGTTTTTGGAGTTTGAAATACAAGTTTCCTTACTTTTATATTTTGCAAGTTTTTAATAAATATTTTTTTAGAAATTAAATGCTTAATTTGAGTATTACTTTTAATGAGTCATAACTTGTTAATACATGTACGATTTTAATTTTATGATGGATTCATGCATGTGAATGAATTCAATTCAATTAATGGCTTAAAATCATGATGTATTCTTGCGTGAATGCATTCAATTCAATTAATGACTTATTAATATGTGTACAAATTCAATTTCATGATGAGTTAGATAAGCATGCAAATATTAGAAATTTTTAAATCTACCCACACCTTTCTCAAATTATGATCCATGCATATTTAGTGGCATAATACAATTGAAGCCATTGTTTTTATGTCCCAAATTAATGTCTTTATAATTTTTTTATTTTGGAAAATCAACTATTTCAGTATTTTCCTTTAAAGATACATTAATTTAATTTATTGTCTTTAAATATACCTTATTAGATTATTAATACGTTACTACTTTATACTTAATTGGTGAGAATAAATGTTAAATAATGATTATTAATAATTATGATGACAATCAGTAATTAATATGATACTAATCAAGTTCAATTCAAATTTTAAAATATAAATTATTTATTTGTTTCTAGAATACTTTTTCAAAAGAATGATTTCAAAAAAGTAATACTGGTGAGATTATGTGATAATTTCTTTTATTAAATATAAAAAATAATATAAATACATAAAAAATATTTGTTAGTAATTACACGTATTTTAAAAATATTTGTTGACTATTAGCATCACTATTCAAGTAAATAATATATAATTTAACTTTCCAACCTTGCTTGAAAAAACTCTTAAATGAGATAATATTTTGCTTTACCATTGTGCTTAATAATAATGATGACAATAAATGAATAATACGTTACTAATCAATTTTAAAAGTGAATAACTAAATGCTCATTCTGTCTTACATATAGGCTAATTCACAAAAATGAGGTAATTTTGGCCAACTGAAAGTAAAACAAGCATTCTTCTATACAATACCAAAAAAAAAAAGTCAATTTTGCTAACTCTGTGGTTTGTAGATTGGCAATGGAGATGTGATGCATTGAAACCAATAACATCTCTGCACAACTCATGATAATCAGAGAAGAGATACCACTTAAACTGAACATAAAACTTTTTAAATGCCTATAGACATGAGAAATGGAAGATGAACACAACCAAATTAAATTAGATAGAAAAAATTAAGAATGAAAATGATGAAGCTACCTTCAAACACAAAAAAAAATTAAATTAAATTAGACATCCATGATTTGTCAAGTTCCGAAACTCCAAAAAAAATGAAAAAAAAAAAAGCTTAACTGAGCTTCATGATAGGTCAAATTCCGAAACTTCAAACATAACTCAGCTGCATTCAAGAGAAAATTGAATATTAAATTCGCTCTTTAAACTTTTCTTCTCTTCCTTTTCTTTATTATTTTCTTCCTAAAACTTTAATCTACTAAATTGACAATAATTTATTGTGGATAATATTTTAATTCTCATTGTTAACCAGAATCTCAAAATATGAATGGATGAAAAATACGAAGACTACTTCAAGGAATGCCAAGTAGTTAGCAACCTATTTGACTAATGCAAATACTTTTCATGGAATTGCTATACACACAACCAATCATTTATTGTTTCTTCTGTAATTTGGAGTGATAATTAAAGAAGAATCAAATAGCAATTTTAGGATTAAACAGTAAACTTATAGTGACTCAACAACTAAAAAGATAACTCCAATTAGGCGAGTGATTACTTCAGATTCCAGAGTCAATCATAACATATAGCGCAATTAATCTAAAAGATCAATCTATATAGTAGATATACAGCTCAAAAAATTGTATTCATGACAACATATTTGATCCATAAAGAAATCAACAAAACGAAACTCACGGTTTGAACATGCAAGCATCGAAACAAGCTCAGATAACAAAAAAATTCATTATTTGAACAAAGGGTGAACACCTAACCTAATGTCAGGGGTGTGGACGTCAGAGACGGTGATGGAGAACGCGGCTACGCTGGTGGATCAGAGGCGGCGAACACAGGGGTCACGAAGGCTCAGGACATGAGAGACGGCGGCGACATTGCTGTTGGAGGCGAAAACAGGGGGTGCTGTAATTGGGGTCACGGAGGCTAATGACGGCATAGATGGTGATGGAGATGGAGATAGACGAAGGCGTGAGAGATAGAAGGGATCTGGCGGTGTCGGTGAGGGGTGGTGAACGGCGGCGGTGAACGGCGATGGTGAGAGAGGTTCAGATCTGAGAGGTTGGGTGTTCAGGAGTCTGACTTAGAACAAAAGACAATAACTAGTATTTTGGGAAGAGAACATTGATGGGAAAGGGAAGAGGTTTTTCATTTTAATTTTGTATTAATTTTAATAAACAAAAATACTTAACCATAGTTAATGATATATGATTAAAATACATACGTTTTCGTATTTGTATACAAATAATATTTAATATACTTTTGAAATACATTAAATTTTATATTTTTAAAATTATTTAATTATTAATTGACTGGGATTAATGATGCCACATGTCTATATTGTATTGGTCTACATATACAGGGTATGAGTTTTATCACAAATGTTGGGGTATGAGAGCAATCACCTTTAGATTATGGTAAAATTTTCTTCTTATATGGGTACGAAGGCACAGGAAAGACTTTTGTTTGGAATATCATTTCAGTTGCTCTTAGATCAAAGAGTGAAATCATCTTAACATTAGCTTCAAGTGGAATAGCATCACTCTTGCTACTTGGAGAAGAACAGCTCATTCCAGGTTTGTAATTCCCCTGACTCTTGATGAATATTCTACCTATAACATAAAAATAAGGAAGTCCATTAGCTGAATAAATTTTGGCAACTAAACTTATCATTTGGAATGAAGCACCAATGATGAATAAATTCTTCTTTGAAGCATTAGATTGAACTATGAGAGACTTACTTCAGCATATAACCCATTCAAGTTTATTGTTGCCGTTTGGGGGAAAACGGTTGTCTTTAGTTGTAATTTTAGGCAAATTCTCCCGATCATAACAAAGGGATCTAGATGAGATGTTAATACATATATTAATTCATCTTATTTATGGCATGAATGTCAGTTATTAACTTTAACCCAAAATATAATATTAAAGTCTTCAATAGAAGATGAAAGTATTAGAGAACGAAAAGAATTTGCACAATGAATCCTTGATTTGGGAGTTAGAAATGTTGCTCATTCAAAAGATGGATATAGTGTAGTTCCCATACCACCTGAACTTTTAATTACAAATTTTGATGACCCCATTCATGTAATTTTTTAAGCTATATATAGTGACTATCTAAAGGATCCTACAATTTTGAGACATTTGTATGGCTGTATTATTTTGACTCCGACAACCAACGCTTGAATAAGTGAATGATTACATGCTTTGAATGAAAATGGAAAAAAAAGTTTATTTCAGCTCGGATTCACCTTTCTTTAAAGAAGGAATTAACAACAGTATAGCATCGATTCACACTCCAGAATTTTTCGCAAGTATTAAATCTCCCGGACTTCCAAATCATGAGCTTTTCTTTAAAAAAGGGTGTCCAATGATGCTTTTTAGAAATATTGATCATTCAGTAAGCTTTTGTAATGGTACTGGATTAGTTGTCACAGGGATTGGTAACAAAGTTATCGAAGCAGAAATCTTATCAGGATGTAACATTGGTGAAAAAGTTTCCACTCCTAAGATGACATTAACTTCTTCAGATACAAAAATACCCTTTAAGTTTTAACGAAGGCAATGCCCTTTAATATTTTTATATGCCATGACCATAAATTAAAATCAGGAATAATCATTGGATTTATGTTAGGTTGCTTTTCAAATAACTAGTATTTACACATGACCAACTATATATTTGCAGTCTCGAGTTGTTAATAAATATGGATTGAAGATTATTATTTCTCATGATGATTCAAACAATTACACTGAGACCACCAATGTCTTTTATCACGAAATCTTTAAAAATATTTTATGTTGGCATATTGTACCACACATAATTGATAAGAATCATATTCTCAATTCCTCCGAATTCTTCCTTTAAGGGTTTCTTTCTTATTCATGTCTCAAGTTTTTATTATTTTTTTTTTATTATTTTTACCCTACTTTACCCCTATCATTATACATTCATACCTATAAATTACAGACATTAATTTGCAAACTCGCTTTTTGTTTTGAAATTTATCGTAGCATATTTTCAAATTTTGGCATGAAAAATATACACTTTTACTTTAAGAACTATTCTTGCCATATATTCATATTAATTAGTGTATGCTCGCGCGATGTGCGGTTGGTTTTAAGAAATCTATTTTACCTTTCATAGTGTATAAATAACCATGTTTACTAAAACTAATACTAAATTATGGTACCAAACTTAATAAATAGAATTTGAAACTAATAATATTGAATAACTTTTAATATATATGTAGTAACGATATAGAATATGTTTTTCCTGTTAATTTTCTTAAAGATTTAATTGAATTTTAATGACCATGAGTTTATTAATTTCTTGTACGGTTGATTTCATAAGAATATTATTAGAGTAATAGCAATCTTAAATTAAATTTACACAATACAATTTAATATTTTTGATAGTGATTGATCTGTCGTGTGTGCTGTAACATTTTTTGATAACTATTTTACATTAGATTGTATTAACTATTATATTTAATTTGTTCAAGTTTGGTGCACATTTTTTTGGACAAATATGATTTATGGATATCGATATTAAAATGTAAATGTATCTTTGCTCGTGCACATTGAAACAAAATTATGGAAAAATTTTTTTGAGATAGAAGTAAATCAATTTCAATTTTTAATTAAGTTAGCTAGCAAAAAAGACTGTGACGTGGACCCAATAAATGTGATCCTATGAGGTGCTATTGTGTATTATTATTATTATTATTATTATTATTATTATTATTATTATTATTAAGAATACCACCTACTCTATCTACTCAAAGCCATTGTCATAAACAATCTTTTTTGCTTTGCAGCAAAAGAAAGGGAGGATCTACAAAAATACAGTCAAATGTGTGGTTTCGTCCATAATTTTTGCTACATCGAATATAGATGCCATCGTCACTCATTACGGGTCTTTTGGGTTACATCTGTTATCGCCCAGAAAACTGTTGAAAGAGATAATTTGATGAAGACCTATACACCTTTTAATGTGATTCTGTTTAAAAAATTAAAATAATACTTTTTGTAATTTATAATAGGGAGGTGGTGATTGGAATAGGCAACTGTTAATAGAATCATGTTTTCATGGAATAGTCATCTGTATGTACGGTGAGAAGTGAGAACTTCTTTACTATTTGGTCGGCTCCTTATAGAGGATAGTATGTAAAAATTTATTTCAGATTTAATTTATGAATCATAATAAATATTGAGCTCCCTTAGGCAGATCTTGTTTTTCATTTATGTTTCTTTTCCATTAAATAACAACAATTGCAAGAAAAAAAATGGATTTAAGTAGTATCTATGGATATGGATTCTAAATCTAACATCTTTAGGTAAGAACATAATCATCACAAATATTTTCTTTTCTACCTATATACATTTGTTGCTGATTGGTAAATTTTTATTAGATAATTAATTTAATTTTCTGCTTTCTCTTTCAATTCTTATAATTTGATGCTTGAATGTGATCTAGATTCGGGTAACTCCACACTCTATGAAGTCAATGAGTGTCATATAGTATATTTTATTATAAATCGAATAATGAATGGTAATGACACTTCTTTCAAGGTTTGGTTTCTTAATTATTACTATTTAACAAATATATCAGGGAGAAACAATCGTGTATGCTAATATATTTAATGAAGATTAATACATGCATGGAAATGACTCTGTCTTGTTTTCGTAGTTATTTCAAAATATTAAATATGTTTATGTACAAGTAGGTAACATCAAGGATTAAAAGTATCTATTAGAGTACCTATTTGTTCTATTATTTGAACTATCACATAGTATGCTTATTGTAAGACCCGGTTAATTAACGGCTAATTAACCCATAAATGAGAATTTATTCTAGAAAGATAAAAATGTTATTTTTATGGCTAAATGTGATAGAGGAGTTTGAGACGAGAATTTTGGTACCAATTTTATAGAAAACGGACCAAGATTGGGCCGAACGGGCCAAACCGGGCCAACCGGACCCAAAGTGGGCCCTTGGCCCAACTAAACTAAACTAAAACCCTAGTTTTCAGTACTCTCTCTCCTCACACAACACTCATACACGCTGAAAATTGAAGAGAGGGGAGGAAGAACACTCTCTCAAGTTCTTTCTCTCACTTGATCTTCAAACCACCATAACTTTTGATCTAGAGCTCCGATTGCCGCTCTGTTTGCGGCCACGCGTTCACCGCGGAGAGCTCTACAAAATCCATACAATCAATCTTGAGGTAAGCTACGTTTTACTGTTCGAAATTCCAGCCCTTGATTTCGAGTTTCATGAGCAAAAATGTTGAGATTTTGGGTTCTTTGATGTTATAGGACCCAACTCTCTTGAAGGAGAAGGTTAATCTTGTCTCCTTGGACCTTGGGTGTGGTAAGATTCTCAACTCTAGTGTAATTTGTTGTTCTATGAGGTTTGGGCATTGAGATGTTGTGTATGGGTATGATAATTGTGGCTTAGGTTGTGTGTATGTGAATATTGGAGCTTGATTGGTGATTTTGGAAAGCTTGGAAGAGGGTTTTGTGTGACAAAATCTGTTCTTGGAGGTGTTGAGACCTTGAGAGCTTGAGGAAAAGTGGTTTGGAAGTGCTCCGGTTGAGCTTGGGAAATCGGCTAAGGTATGGTTTCGATTTCTCGTATCTAATATGTAATGTGGTAGGAAATACTTAGGCTAGAGGCCCTAAGATAGGCATTGAATTGTTAGTGTTGTTGAATGGTTGAGATATATGATGTGTTCATATATGTGATTATGAATATTGATGCCTTGATTGTGTGATATATAAGAAATGCATGTTGTGATATATGCTTGATGGATGATTAAGGTTGAATTGGTGGGTGGTACCATGTTGATGGTGAGTATGATGTTGATTATGTATAGTGATTGTTGATTGGAAATGGTATTGTTGGAAATTGAGATGAGAAAGGATGTATGACATGATATTGTGTTTGTCCTTTAGCCATTTGATAGAGAAGTGTTAAAATGGTTGGATGTGGTTTTGGGAATTTTGGTAAAATGTCAATGTGTGAGTTGAGGATGGCTTGTTGTTGATTTTGGTATATTTTGAATGATTTCAAAGAGAAGGGTTGAAATTGGCATGTTTTGATTGATTTTGAAAAGAGTTGAAAGTGGCTTGTTTTGAAAATGGCACTTTGTGGTTTTGAATGAAAACATGGTTTTTGGGCATACTTTGACGGGACATAACTTGGACTACGGATCTCTGATTTGTGCCAAATCTGTTTAGAAATGAAATTGGATCCGGTATGTCCATGCCATTCGAAGAACGGGTGAAAAATGATTTAAAATGAGAGAGTTATGACCGTCGGAAGATTGGGGGTTGAATCTGTGAATTCTGCAGTTTTTAACTTAGAAAATTTTTAGCAGAATGACCCCCCGCGCGTAGGCGCACTTGGCGCGTACGCGCCGTTCTTCCAGGAAGCGCCATCCACGCATGCGCGTGATGTGCGCAGGCGCGCCGAATGTGCTGCACCCAATGCCCAGCCATTTTCCCGAGAGTTGTGCCAAAGTTGTGCCAGTTTTGTGCCTGGGGCGCAAGAGTACCCACGCGTACGCGTGGCTGACGCGTGCGCGCCGTTTGGCTAATTTTCAACCCACGCGTTTGCGCGTATGACGCTTGCGCGTCGATGAGTTTTAAGGCCATCCACGCGTGCGCGTGGAGTGCGCGTACGCGTGGCCCTGTTTTCATCCCAAAGTTGATTTTTGAGTTTTAAAAGCCAAATTTCATACTTCTAAGCCTCCGATCTCACCACTTATGTCTTAAATCATTATGATATGCCTAGCATGAGAAAAAGGACTAGTGAATGTGGTAACTTACGAGTGAAGCAAGGGAAAAATGAATGATCATTGAGGATCAAAGATGATTATGTGAGATGCGGAGAATGGCGGTGGAAGTGCTTGTTATGCCATGGGCCGAAAGGCCGTAATTGTTAATGAATTGGCTGGTTATGGATTTAACCGTGAGCCGGATGGCTGGATTATTGCCGTGTTACGGCGGAGCCATGTTTATGGCCAAGTATAAATGCATATATGCTATTGATTGAATTGTGAATGTTTGCACTTCCACCATTGGAGATGAGGGTTTCCCTGGGTAGTAGCAATGGCTAGCCACCATGTGCTCCAGGTTGAGACTCGAAGCTCTGTTAACCCAATGTCGTAAGTGTGGCCGGGCACTGTGAAAGGCCCGGATGAGCTCGCCCCCGTAAATATTCACCAATGATGGTGATGGATAAATATTCACCAGTGAGGGTGATGGATATGGATCATGATTATGATCAAGCTTATGATGAGTATAACTCGAGTTGGGGATGCACGACAGAGGGACAGTCCAATGGTTAGCTACCAGGACTTGTCGGGTTGGCTCTATAACCGACAGATGATATCATCAGCCACTAGGGACAGGCATGCATCATAAGCATACTACATGAATTGTTTGAGATTGCCTATTTGACTGCATATTACTTGCTAATTGCCTAAATGCCTTATCTGTTCCTATTTGTAAATCTCTTGTCTGATATAACTGTGTTTGCTATATTATACTCCTGCTGGTGGTTGGGAGGTCTGAAGGAATTGGAAAGGGAAGTATTAGTTAGACTGAAGAATCTTTAGTCAGTTGCCACTTACGGTTTAGCTTGTTTATAAGCTTTGATATTATCTGGAGGAAGTTCTAGGATTGCCTTCGGCTTTCCTCTATTATTATGTATTATATATGTGGAAGCTGTTACCGTGCTGGGGACCTCTGGTTCTCACCCATGCGGATTTTGTGGTTTTCAGATGCAGGACGTGAGGTTTCTCGCTGAAGCATGCTGGAGACTTCTGGATTAGCGAAGATCCTTTGTTCTCGGGACTCTGTTTTGGTTTATATATCTTGTTTAGATACTTTTATCTCCATTAAATAATACAAACTGTGATGACTCCTTCTAGAGGGGATTTTGGAGAATAGGTTTTATGTATTTGTGTCCCTTTGGGTTTCCTTTGGGGTTTCCTTATTTTATTATATGTATATATTATTATGCTCGGACCGGTTATCTTCGCAGCCGGATTTTGAGTCTTGATATTCCCGTTTTTGACACTCCTTATATATATGATCTTGCGTTAGCTTATTCTTTGCTCGTTACGTTATCGATCAGAGTGTTGCGCGTTCGAGTTACGGTTTTTGTTTACCCCTTTTTTTGCAAAGGCTCCTAGTTATAATCAATCATTCATACTACTATACGTACTAAATTTTTGTTTTAGAGGTCGTAATACCTTGCCATCTCTGAATTATGACTTAAGCATAAGACTCTGTATGGTAGGGTGTTACATTATGGTATCAGAGCAGTTCGTTCCTGTAGAGCCTGAGGAATGGACTGACTATGCTTCTGTGCATTCTCTGTGTGTGTGTTATGTGCTACTAGTATATCTGCTTGATATAATTGGCATAAACGTTCATGAGCATGCATTTGGGACTTTGAAGCACTAGACTTCCGATATTGAGACTGATCAACTTAATATCGATTGTTTGATGTGTATAGAAACCAGATGGCACCTCGTGGACGCAGTAGAGGCCGTGGGAGAGGTCGTACTAATACTCGTGCGCCGGAGACTAACCCTAATGACCCGGTGAACTTTATGACTGCGTTGGAGAATATGGCTGCTGCTATGCAAGCCACTACTGAGGCTCTTGGTCAACAGATGAACAACCATGGTAATGACGGAGGTGGAGTTCAGGACCCGATGACACTGGTAAACTTTTTGAAGGTTAATCCACCGAAGTTCAAGGGAACTACTAGCCCGACTGAAGCCGATACATGGTTTCAGGCCATGGAACGAGCACTGCAAGCGCAGGTGGTACCTGAAGGGCAGCGTGTAGAGTTCGCTACCTATTTGCTCACTGGGGAAGCGTCGCATTGGTGGCAAGGAATCCGACGCCTCCTGCAGCAGGGTGATGATTATATCACCTGGGATGTCTTCCAAGAGGAGTTCTATAAGAAGTACTTTCCGACTTCTGCTAGGACGGCCAAGGAGCTTGAATTGTTGCAGCTGAAGCAGGGTACTATGTCCGTATCTGAGTATACTGACAAGTTTGAGGAGTTGTTCAGATTCTCTCGTATGTGTCAAGGGACTCCGGTGGAATATGAGGAATGGAAGTGTGTTAAGTACGAAGGAGGACTCCGGAGTGATATTTTCAGTTCAGTGGGACCAATGGAGATTAGAACTTTCTCCGAGTTGGTGAACAAGTGTAGGGTTGCTGAAGAGTGTGTGAAGAGGGAAGCCGCTGAGAAAGGAAGTCACAAAGGATCATTTCCACAGAACCGAGGAAAGAGCTTTGCACCTAGAGGTCCGTCTTTCAAGAGGGGAGGTTCTTTTAGGAGGCCTAACAACAACTACTCCCAAGGGAAAAGGTTTGGGAAGCAGCCTCAGAATGATCAAGCTTGTACTAGGTGTGGAAGTCACCATCCGGGAGTACCATGCAAGGCCGGATGGGGTTTGTGCTACAATTGTGGAAAAGCGGGGCATAAAGCCACAAGTTGTCCAGAGAAGCAAAAGCAAGGTGCTGGGAAAGCACAACAGACTGGTCGGGTGTTCACCACCTCAGCTGTGGGTGTAGAGGGATCCAAGACACTCATTCGAGGTAACTGTGAAATGGCTGGTCAAACTTTAAATGCTTTATTTGATTCAGGAGCATCGCATTCATTTATTGCATTTGAGAAAGCCCATGAGTTAGGATTGAAGATCGTAACCTTAGGTTATGACTTAAAAAGTTTATAATGCTACCCATGAGGCCATGGTAACTAGGCTAGGATACCCGAAAGTTTTGTTTAGGTTCAAGCAGCGTGATTTTGTCCATAATTTAATCTGCTTACCGATGATCGGTCTTGATCTTATCTTGGGATTGGACTGGTTATCTGAGAACCATGTCCTGCTTGATTGTTCTACAAAGTCGGTGTACTTTATGCCGGAGGATACAGAAGGGCCGGTCATGGTGAATAATTATTACTTGAATTCGATGATGGTGAACTGTTCTGGAATCGAATGTCAGGGTATCCTGTTGTTAACCGCTGGTGTTTCGGGTGATGATCAAAAGTTGGATCAGATTCCGGTAGTGTGTGATTTTCCGGAAGTGTTTCCCGATGATATTGAAGAATTTCCACCTAACCGAGAGGTCGAGTTTGCTATTGAATTGGTTCCTGGGGCGGGACCAATCTCAAGTGCTCCTTATAGAATGTCACCATTAGAGATGGCCGAGCTAAAGTCTCAGTTAGAGGAATTGTTGGGTAAGAACTTTATCCGACCAAGTGTTTCCCCGTGGGGTGCTCCAGTGTTACTGGTAAAGAAGAAAGATGGAAGTATGCGGCTCTGTGTGGATTACAGGCAGCTGAACAAGGTCACCATAAAGAATAAGTACCCATTGCCGAGGATTGATGATCTCATGGATCAGTTACAAGGAGCTGGGGTTTTCTCTAAGATCGATTTGCGATCCGGTTATCACCAGATAAGGGTGAGGGGTGAGGATATCCCTAAGACCGCTTTCAGGACTCGTTATGGTCATTACGAGTATACTGTGATGTCTTTTGGGTTGACGAACGCTCCTGCAGTGTTTATGGATTACATGAATAGAGTATTCCGTCCGTTTCTGGATAAATTCGTTGTTGTCTTCATTGACGACATACTGATTTACTCCAAGACTGAAGAAGAGCATGCGGAACACTTGCGGACCGTGTTGCAGATTTTAAAGGAGAAGAAACTCTATGCGAAACTGTCTAAGTGTGAGTTTTGGAAGAGTGAGGTGAAGTTTTTGGGTCACGTGGTGAGTAAGTAGGGAATAGCCGTAGATCCAACTAAGGTGGAAGCTGTGATGGATTGGAGGCAACCAACCACAGTAACTGAGATAAGGAGTTTTCTGGGTTTAGCTGGCTATTACCGAAGGTTTATCAAAGGATTTTTGCAATTAGCCTTGCCGTTGACAAAGTTAACCCGCAAAGACACTCCGTTTGTTTGGACTCCTGAGTGCGAGGAGAGCTTTCAGACATTGAAGAAAAAGTTGACCACTGCACCTGTGTTAGTGTTACCTGAGCCGAACGAGCCTTTTGAGGTGTACTGTGATGCATCGTTAAAGGGTCTAGGGTGCGTGCTGATGCAGCATCATAATGTGGTGGCGTATGCCTCACGACAGTTAAGACCTCATGAAGTTAGTTACCCTACGCACGATCTGGAACTCACTGCGGTCGTGTTTGCCTTGAAGGTGTGGAGGCATTATCTCTATGGGGTTAAGTTCCAAGTCTTCTCTGATCACAAGAGCTTGAAATATCTCTTTGATCAGAAAGAGCTTAATATGAGGCAAAGGAGGTGGATGGAATTGTTGAAGGACTACGACTTTGAGTTAAATTACCATCCTGGAAAGGCGAATATAGTGGCGGATGCGTTAAGTTGGAAGTCGTTATATGCGGCTTGGATGATGCTTCAAGAGGAGAAGTTGCTCAAGGGATTCGAGAGTCTAAAAATTGGTGCTCGAGAAGTATCTAGAACCTTGTGTTTGAGCCGATTAGAAATCTCGAGTGACTTTAAGTCCGAACTCCTAAAGGCTCATGAAAATGATGAAGCGTTATGGAAGGTGTTACCGGCTATCGAGCAAGGAAAACAGTGGAGAGTGTCGGAAGAAAAAGATGGGTTATGGAGATTCAAGGGTAGGATCATTGTGCCGGATATTGGCACTTTGAGGCAAGATATCTTAAAGAAGGCACACAAAAGCGGATTCTCCATTCACCCGGGAAGTACTAAGATGTACCATGATTTAAAGGCGATGTTTTGGTGGCCGGGTATGAAGAATGATGTGGCGGAATATGTTTCAAAGTGCTTAACTTGTCAAAAGGTAAAGATTGAACATCAAAGACCTTCCGGGATGTTGCAACCTTTAGAGATTCCGCAATGGAAGTGGGAAAGTATTGCAATGGACTTTGTGTCGGGATTGCCAAGGACTAAGACTGGTTTTGATGCTATCTGGGTGATTGTGGACCGACTGACGAAGTCAGCTCACTTTTTGCCCATTCGGATGACTTACACCCTTGAGGAGCTAGCACGGTTATACATAAAGGAGATTGTGAGACTTCATGGTGTACCTGCTACTATAATCTCTGATAGAGATCCTCGTTTCACTTCGAGGTTCTGGGGTGCATTTCAGAAAGCTTTTGGAACCCGATTAAGCTTGAGTACAGCTTACCATCCTCAAACAGATGGTCAATCCGAGAGGACGATCCAGACACTAGAGGATATGTTCAGAGTTTGTATTTTGGACCAACCGGCGAGTTGGGATCGGTATATGCCGTTAGTGGAGTTTGCATACAATAATAGTTACCATGCGAGCATCGGAATGGCTCCGTATGAGGCATTGTATGGGAGGAAATGTCAATCTCCGCTATGTTGGTATGAAGCTGGAGAGAAAGGCTTGTTGGGGCCGGAGATGATAGCTGAGACCACTGAACAAGTGAAGAAAATCCGAGATAGGATGCTTACGGCGCAGAGTCGCCAAAAGAGTTACGCCGATCAGAGGCGGAAGCCCTTGGAATTTGAGGAAGGAGATCATGTTTTCCTTAAGGTTACTCCGACCACAGGAATAGGTAGAGCGATTAAAGCGAAGAAGTTGAATCCTCGATACATTGGTCCATTTCAGATCCTGGAGAGGATAGGACCGGTGGCATATCGGATGGCTCTACCAACTCATCTTTCGAACCTGCACGACGTGTTTCACGTGTCGCAGCTTCGGAAGTACACCCCTGATGCTAGCCATGTGTTAGAACCGGAATCGGTTCAGTTAAGGGAAGATTTGACGCTTCCAGTGGCTCCAGTCAGAATTGATGATACTAGTATCAAACGGTTGCGTGGAAAGGAGGTTTCATTAGTTAAAGTGGCTTGGAGTCGAGGCGGTGTTGAGGAACACATTTGGGAACTTGAGTCGGAGATGCGAACGGATTATCCGCACTTATTCTCAGGTAATTGAATTTGAATTTTGTGGGCAAAATTCCCAATTAGGTGGGTAGAATGTAAGACCCGGTTAATTATCGGCTAATTAACCCATAAATGAGAATTTATTCTAGAAAGATAAAAATGTTATTTTTATGGCTAAATGTGATAGAGGAGTTTGAGACGAGAATTTCGGTACCAATTTTATAGAAAACGGACCAAGATTGGGCCGAACGGGCCAAATCGGGCCAACCGGACCCAAAGTGGGCCCTTGGCCCAACTAAACTAAACTAAAACCCTAGTTTTCAGCACTCTCTCTCCTCACACAACACTCATACACGCTGAAAATTGAAGAGAGGGGAGGAAGAACACTCTCTCAAGTTCTTTTTCTCACTTGATCTTCAAACCACCATAACTTTTGATCTAGAGCTCCGATTGCCGCTCCGTTTGTGGCCACGCGTTCACCGCGGAGAGCTCTACAAAACCCATACAATCAATCTTGAGGTAAGCCACGTTTTACTGTTCGAAATTCCAGCCCTTGATTTCGAGTTTCATGAGCAAAAATGTTGAGATTTTGGGTTCTTTGATGTTATAGGACCCAACTCTCTTGAAGGAGAAGGTTAATCTTGTCTCCTTGGACCTTGGGTGTGGTAAGATTCTCAACTCTAGTGTAATTTGTTGTTCTATGAGGTTTGGGCATTGAGATGTTGTGTATGGGTATGATGATTGTGGCTTAGGTTGTGTGTATGTGAATATTGGAGCTTGATTGGTGATTTTGGAAAGCTTGGAAGAGGGTTTTGTGTGACAAAATCTGTTCTTGGAGGTGTTGAGACCTTGAGAGCTTGAGAAAAAGTGGTTTGGAAGTGCTCCGGTTGAGCTTGGGAAATCGGCTAAGGTATGGTTTCGGTTTCTCGTATCTAATATGTAATGTGGTAGGAAATACTTAGGCTAGAGGCCCTAAGATAGGCATTGAATTGTTAGTGTTGTTGAATGGTTGAGATATATGATGTGTTCATATATGTGATTATGAATATTGATGCCTTGATTGTGTGATATATAAGAAATGCATGTTGTGATATATGCTTGATGGATGATTAAGGTTGAATTGGTGGGTGGTACCATGTTGATGGTGAGTATGATGTTGATTATGTATAGTGATTGTTGATTGGAAATGGTATTGTTGGAAATTGAGATGAGAAAGGATCTCTGATTTGTGCCAAATCTGTTTAGAAATGAAATTGAATCCGGTATGTCCATGCCGTTTGAAGAACGGGTGAAAAATGATTTAAAATGAGAGAGTTATGACCGTCGGAAGATTAGGGGTTGAATCTGTGAATTCTGCAGTTTTTAACTTAGAAAATTTTTAGCAGAATGACCCCCCGCGCGTAGGCGCACTTGGCGCGTACGCGCCGTTCTTCCAGGAAGCGCCATCCACGCATGCGCGTGATGTGCGCGGGCGCGCCGAATGTGCTGCACCCAATGCCCAGCCATTTTCCCGAGAGTTGTGCCAAAGTTGTGCCAGTTTTGTGCCTGGGGCGCAAGAGTACCCACGCGTACGCGTGGCTGACGCGTGCGCGCCGTTTGGCTAATTTTCAACCCACGCGTTCGCGCGTATGACGCTTGCGCGTCGATGAGTTTTAAGGCCATCCACGCGTGCGCGTGGAGTGCGCGTACGCGTGGCCCTGTTTTCATCCCAAAGTTGATTTTTGAGTTTTAAAAGCCAAATTTCATACTTCTAAGCCTCCGATCTCACCACTTATGTCTTAAATCATTATGATATGCCTAGCATGAGAAAAAGGACTAGTGAATGTGGTAACTTGCGAGTGAAGCAAGGGAAAAATGAATGATCATTGAGGATCAAAGATGATTATGTGAGATGCGGAGAATGGCGGTGGAAGTGCTTGTTATGCCATGGGCCGAAAGGCCGTAATTGTTAATGAATTGGCTGGTTATGGATTTAACCGTGAGCCGGATGGCTGGATTATTGCCGTGTTACGGCGGAGCCATGTTTATGGCCAAGTATAAATGCATATATGCTATTGATTGAATTGTGAATGTTTGCACTTCCACCATTGGAGATGGGGGTTTTCCTGGGTAGTAGCAATGGCTAGCCACCATGTGCTCCAGGTTGAGACTCGAAGCTCTGTTAACCCAATGTCGTAAGTGTGGCCGGGCACTGTGAAAGGCCCGGATGAGCTCGCCCCCGTAAATATTCACCAATGATGGTGATGGATAAATATTCACCAGTGAGGGTGATGGATATGGATCATGATTATGATCAAGTTTATGATGAGTATAACTCGAGTTGGGGATGCACGACAGAGGGACAGTCCAATGGTTAGCTACCAGGACTTGTCGGGTTGGCTCTATAACCGACAGATGATATCATCAGCCACTAGGGACAGGCATGCATCATAAGCATACTACATGAATTGTTTGAGATTGCCTATTTGACTGCATATTACTTGCTAATTGCCTAAATGCCTTATCTGTTCCTATTTGTAAATCTCTTGTCTGATATAACTGTGTTTGCTATATTATACTCCTGCTGGTGGTTGGGAGGTCTGAAGGAATTGGAAAGGGAAGTATTAGTTAGACTGAAGAATCTTTAGTCAGTTGCCACTTACGGTTTAGCTTGTTTATAAGCTTTGATATTATCTGGAGGAAGTTCTAGGATTGCCTTCGGCTTTCCTCTATTATTATGTATTATATATGTGGAAGCTGTTACCGTGCTGGGGACCTCTGGTTCTCACCCATGCGGATTTTGTGGTTTTCAGATGCAGGACGTGAGGTTTCTCGCTGAAGCATGCTGGAGACTTCTGGATTAGCGAAGATCCTTTGTTCTCGGGACTCTGTTTTGGTTTATATATCTTGTTTATATACTTTTATCTCCATTAAATAATACAAACTGTGATGACTCCTTCTAGAGGGGATTTTGGAGAATAGGTTTTATGTATTTGTGTCCCTTTGGGTTTCCTTTGGGGTTTCCTTATTTTATTATATGTATATATTATTATGCTCGGACCGGTTATCTTCGCAGCCGGATTTTGAGTCTTGATATTCCCGTTTTTGACACTCCTTATATATATGATCTTGCGTTAGCTTATTCTTTGCTCGTTACGTTATCGATCAGAGTGTTGCGCGTTCGAGTTACGGTTTTTGTTTACCCCTTTTTTTGCAAAGGCTCCTAGTTATAATCAATCATTCATACTACTATACGTACTAAATTTTTGTTTTAGAGGTCATAATACCTTGCCATCTCTGAATTATGACTTAAGCATAAGACTCTGTATGGTAGGGTGTTACACTTATCTTTTTAACAAATTTTATATTGGAAAGATCTTGCTCACATTGAACTGAAATATAAAAATGGGTAAATTATCTATGTTGAATGTGCAGACTAAAATGGGCCCTAAACAATCACAACAAAAAGGATCATATAATATGTAATGATCTCTATAATTTTGTTTTCTTCTAATTTTATAATTTAAGTGTAGTTAACCATCTCTCAAGTAGTATGACTATTGAGAAAATTCATCTATTTTGCATTTTGACAACCCATTGTTGGATTATAAATAGCTTTCAATTAAAATTTATGTAGTAACTTTAGCCATGTTGCATTTCGGCAACTCATTATTAAATACATTAAGCTTTTGTATGACTTATAGATAAGCTAATTATTAATTACTTTTCTAAGAGCATCGTATATTAGGTTTAGTGTTTAAATATTTTTCACTCAATTTCATCATTGGATATCATTGGATAAAATTGAACAGATATTATATAAGGTGAGAGGATCTTTATAGCAAATTTAAATTCTAAGAAAAAAGTAAAAAAATCTAAAATGAACAGTTCATTTTATCCTATTTGTACATACCTTTAAAATTATCCATTAGCGGTGGTTAATTCACAGACAAAATACGTGACGATCTAACTACTGATAATAGTAGTTGTGAGAGACTCCTAGTACACAGTTTTAGTTAACATACTCACAGAAGCTTCTTAGTTTTTCTTATTTTCAAATCATATTGATTGAGTAGATTTTATAGGTTTTTTGTGCTTGCAAGTATAATTATGTTCAAATTTCATTAATCATAATATGTAGTAGTATTTTGAATAACTTACTCATAAGACTCACTTTGCATCTCCAACTCTTGAAAACTTGTTTTAACTTTTCGTTTGTTCTTTAATACATAAGAACTTCCTCCCTCTGAAATACCAAATAAAATACTAATTAAGTTGTTAAGATATTCTATTTAGCCAGTTGCTACCTCCCCACAACATAAGATATTTTCCAAACTATTAATTTTAATTTTTTTAAGTAATTATTAATACTACGGTTAGGTGACCATATATTTAAACTTATCTGCATTAACGAGCTAATTTGCAGTGTTTCATTCTCACACCATCTTACTGACACCATTCTTCTCTTTATTCTTGTTGTCGAACACAATGAAATCAGATATTGTATATATCTGAAACTCCAGAATAATACCACTCCATTTCTTCGCTAACCCCCTAAGAGTAGTGCAATGGGTTCTACCACCCTATTTTATCATAGCAAACAGTTTCAAACACAAGTAACGTGTTTTACAGATTTTGGGTCACACCATTATAAAAATATTAACAGTAAACATGCAAAATATATATTTAATTGTGAGAATGATACCTTTGCATCTTGGAGAATCATTTCAATAGATCCAATCTCTCTCGTTATATTTGCTTGGGATTTTTTATATCCTAACAACATACACTTTGAAATGCCAATCAAACTTTTTTGGATTCATATCGGTTACTAAATCATATTGTTTTTCCATTTTTTTCAGGTTCGATAGTAACTTGATAACAAGAAAATTTCTGTGAGGTAACTTTATAAAATGCTTAATTGCTAGGAACGCGGGAGAATCTTTTTAAATGGAATAAACATCCTTTGGGTAACATGTTCTAAATATTTTGAATTTTTTAGACTTATCTGAATTGTAAAATCTTTTTTGTTCATTTACATGACTTTTTTACTTGATCCCTCATGAGTCATGATGCCACTTGGCAACCGAATAAATTATATACTTGTCAAATAATATATTTGTACACTTGTCAACCAATTAATCATGTACTAATTGTTTATCTAATACTATTCTTCTAATAGAGGGTTTCAAGTTAGTAGAATTTCACGTTGTCAATGCTCTCAGCTATGGAGATACTATTTATGATATGCCCATCATCATTCACATGGCATGCAATGATTCATACATACATAAACATTAGTTGATTGGTTCATTTCATAGTTTTATGCCTTCTGTTTTTATGCTTAGTTATGCTTCATTTCACAGTTTTATGCCTTCTATTTTTATGCTTGATTATGCTTTGAGTCTTTTTCTAGAAGATACTTCAACATATTCTTCCTTTCTAACAATTTTTTCTCTTTATTTCTCCCGTTCTTAATTTTGACTGACCAGAAATCACAACAAATTCTGAAATTTAAATTTTTTGAAATTCAAATTAACCTACGTGTCATATTCCCCAATTCTTCAACTTTCTAAATCTTGCTTTCTTCTATTACGAGCTTGATATTTAAGAAGGAAGAAGGTAGAAAACAGAATCCATGGACACACAAGACTGTTGATGCCGCCGCACCTCATGGCTCCAACGTTCAGTGGAATTGTGGTGATTAAGGAGACGGCAATGGTGGTGGTAGGGGTTACGGCGGTGGATGAGGTGGCGACCGCTATGGTGGTGGAGGAGGCTTGGCGGTGATGGTTGCAATGGTCGTGGTGGAGTTCGTGGTGGTTATTAATGTGGTGGTGGTTGGTACGGAAGAGGAAGAAGAGAGTAGATCGGAGAAAGAATCGAGCGGCAAGCACAGAGAGCACATGCAGCGAGACTAAGAAAGCAGAGAGCACAGCAGCAGCAACAAGAACATAGCGGTGAGATCTAACCGGCAGCCAATCTAGGTTTGCATGTTCTTTTTTTATTCATTTCAAATTTTTTCAAATATGATTCATAATATGGAGCCATATCTCACATTCTTCTTTATGCCTTATTTAATCACTTTTCTACGATTCAGCTGCGGGTTCCGTAAGCTTCAGTAGCTTTATGTGATCTTTTCTGTGAAGCATACTCTGCTACTTACGCAACGCAGAATCGCTCATCTCCCCTCAAAGATATCATACTATACAGTATCCAGGTTAATTTTTATCCAATTGCTACTTTTTCACATTTTTTTTACTTTTTTTTATGTTGATCTGAAGAAACCATTTTACACTACAACAAATCCGGCAGATAGCGGCAGTTGCTGGAGCCGTTTAGCGGTAGTTTTGAATCGCAGCAAAACATATCGCGGCGGTTTTACAAAACGCCAAAAGATGGGGCGCGGCAAAACGGATAGCGGCGGTTTTCTTCAACCGCTGGAATAACCGCCGCGAAATGAAACTTGGGTTTTGCGGCGGTTACTTCCCGCCGCAGTATGTGGATGGTAAATTTTATTTTCCAATTTGCGGCGGTTTGTAACCTCCGCTAAATGCTAGTGTTTTGAAAACGGCGTTGTTTTGTGGCGGTTGATAACTGCCGCTAAATATCACGAAAATAGACAATATTATCATTTTGCGGCGGTTAAAAACCGCCGCTAAATTTGAATTTCCCATTAAAATTTTAGGTTTTCTATTATTTTGCCTCTTTTTGAAAAAATATGTTTATTAATCTTAATTTTTTTCTTTTTAATTAATTTAAAGAAATTGCAACCAAGTAAAACAGCTCAATTAACATAACAAACCAAATTAAATATATACAAACATAACATATATAATGAAATTGTCATAATATCATCCAAAATAAAGTAAGAATGCCTAAGTTGAAGAAAATAAGCATAAAGCACTAAACCAACTTAAATGCATAAGTATCTAAGAACATTGATTGAAATTCAAAATTTTTGTTACGGGTCGTGATTGGCAGATGAAGATGGCCCTGTGCTTGACGAGTCCGGTGTACCACCCAAAAAAGCCAACTTTGCAACAACCTCAACTGGAAAATTGCCTCCTTACTGTTGGACTAGATATCCCAAGACCTTATGTATCGACTGTCTCTTTGCCTACTCTTCTTCTAGCTTAGCCATCAATTCCGCAATCCTCCTCTCGTACTCTTCATTGGGCCTTGTAGAACTCGACGGTTGTCCAGCAGGTTACCAAAGACTTGGGTGGGACATGGTCCAGCACCTAGGGCACGAACTCGTCCTGGGTGCTCCTTTCCGAGAACTTGTGCTAGCGAATCATTTTGTGAAAGGTGCCTAGAGGATCCATCTTGCCTCTCAACATTCGAAATTGCTTCCTACAAATATACAACACATTGGAAAGGCATGAGTTAACAGTAGCACGATATATACAGTAAGCTAAGTTGCTTGAAATTTTCAAACATGACTCACACTAACAACACGCGCATCGGGATGGATATACGAGCCATCTTTTTTCTTATGAGTCATGATAAACAACTCTCCTCTACCAATGCGCCTTCCTTGCTCTTTCTCTTACATCGTTGATATCGACATAATTTAGTAAACAACAACAATATACTCAGGAAGATTAATCAAAATCTTAATAAATAATGATGACTTATGACTTATTACCACTTCGTCTTTTTTTCTTGCCAAAGTTTTGGAGCCCCCAGTATATGTGTAAAGTTTCTTGCTCCGATTTAAAGCGTTCTGTTTACACTTTTTCTATGAACAAATAACAGAACAAATGTAAATGAGAAAGATAGATGTTGATTATAAAATGTAAGAGGAGTAATATGTATACACATGTATATTTTTGTGGAAATAATAAAATATACCAAGGCTTACCATTGTTCCTTCCTTCTGGCGATTGTTAATGAACTTTTTCCATTCATTTTCATCTATTCCTTTCGGGAGATGCTCAAGATTTTCCTCATAAGTCCTTATTTCTTTGTAACACCTATGATACAAGTGGTGCCTTGTATCCTTCCAGTTCTTTCCTATCCTCTTCATAATATCGCGCTTTATTTTTCCTCCAGCATCGTCCTCATAATGAAAGACCCGCTGCAATTAGTTGAAGAAATGCCACAACCATTACAAAGTAATTTAAATTGTTAGAGTATGACACTCAAATCCAGTACAAGCAGTTCCAATTACGTATAAATGAGAATTGCTTAAATAATGAAGTGAAAAATAAAATACAAAAATTTTACGAACCATATAATTTACCCATGCAAAAGCCCTTACCAAAAAGAAAAGCCAAAATTGCTTAAATTGTTGAAGCTTAAAGTTGTACCTTAATCATGTCGTAAGCATGTTCCTTCTTAGCTTTGTTCACATGCTTCCAACTTTCTGCAGATATGGGGAACTAGGAATAATCTGCACCCAAACTCCCTAAGAAACCACTAAATAATCCATCAGCCTGACCAATTGGTTGCAGCTCTTTGTTAAATGGGAGTACTATCTTTGTATTGGAAGGGAGCGCCATAGCCTCCCTCATGCTCAGCCTAGAAGCTTTTCTCATGTCGTCCTCTAAGAAGTGTATGGGAAACAAAATTACTATCTAATCATTGCAAAAAAGGAAAATAGAAGTAAAGGACTTTAAAGATAACTGTTTACAAAATTAGGATGAAAAAAAGTTTACCGATAACAGTAACTTCCCAGAAATATGTATCTCTATGTTTCCCGTTTTGGTGCTGACGTTCGATTTCTTGGGTAGCAAACAAGTCGTCGATATGGTCATCAAACGACGGAACTTCGTCCGCCTCTGGGTCGTAATCCTCATCCTCTAATTCATGATCCGCCACTTCCACGCGATGCCGAGTCTCTAATTGTTCTGTGGGAGTTTGAGGATCATCAGCACTGCTCGACTGCGCAATCCTATAATCGATGTGCGGTGCACGAAACGGTCCGTTGATACGGGTTGCCGGAGCTCTATTAGCTGAGGACGAAATCGGCGGAGCCCTATCACGTGGTTGCTCACGTGATGTTTGAGCTCCTCTAGTCATGGACCCAACCTTAAGGCAATATGAAAGCATTTAGAATTATATTCTAGAGACAAAGCGAAATAATATTGAGAATTAATTTAATTCATAAACTAATCATTTTGCCAGGAGAAAAATTAACAACATGGTTCAATTAGAGAAATTGAAGGATAACTAATTTTCACATAAGGTTACGTCAAGAAATATTAACCACAAACATTAACTGTTGTCTCTTCAGTTCCGGCATTAGTTCCGGCATCTTTCGGGGGTTCCTGTATAATGTTGTATCATGGTTTCCTAGGCATCGTTACAAACCTTGACAAAAAATAATATTACTAGACAAATGACAAGCGCAACGTAAAAAGACCTATAAAGCAAATAGAGAAGGCAAACTATAACACAAAATTAGAGAATAAAAAATTATGAAATTTATATGGAACACAATAAGGCACATTACATGATACATCATAGGTGGATAGATTATATTAGATTTTTTTTAAATAATTTAAAATTTTAATCAATTAAGTCTAATTAAATTAGTTTAACATAAAAAACATTAATTAGTTTTAAGATTAGTTCAAGTCTTATTATTTAATAGGATTAATGACTGGTTTACAAATAAATTTGAATGTGTCATAAAAGCATATGTATACCAAATTAATTCTTGACCTGGTAAGTAAAAACACTTGAATAAGTGAAAGATTATTTATTATCAAAAGCCAAGAATCAAGCTTGACAAACTGCTACTAATATCCTACATTGGATATTTATTAATGGAATAAATAAATAAATAATAGTAGTAGTTTATAATATTATAATAAATAGATAGATGAGTTGTTATATTGAGGTGGGTTCCCTATATTGAATGCAGGAAATTAATCTTACATTTATTCTCTTCCCTACTCCCTCCTTACTTTGCTTATTTTTTGCGATAAAAAAAGGGATAAAAAAATAAATCAAGAATGCACAAAATATCCAAAACCATCAACCAAGGTCATACTCATAGTAATAACATCATTTTCACATTATCAGCAATAACCATACCAAATTAATTAGCTGATAACATAACATCACTAAGAATTAACATACCATACGAAGAATTTCATAACTCATAAGCCATAACATAGCAGCAGCAACAACCAATGATATTAACCCAAGCATTAAAATATGCAATGGAAGGAAAAAAACAGAAGCAACTAAACAAAAACAAGTAAAAGCATACACATCGGGATGGCGAAAAAGGAAAAGTGTAAGAAAATAAAGACAGTAACAAAAAGGGAAGAATACGAACCAGTGAAAGGACGGCGTAGGGAAGAAAAACACACGACAGCCGGCAGGAGAAAGGGAAGAACAGCAGCAGCTGATGGAGAATAAGTGAAACTCTATTGGGTTCACGAACCAGGCTTTTTTTTTTTTGTTTTTTGGTATCCAAAATGATGTTTAGACCATTCTTTTATTTTCAAGAAAGAAGATACATAAATACTTTTGTTTAGAAATTAACCTAAGCACACATGACGTAAATGAAATTTGCAGTGCTTCCCTTTTTAATCTAAAGTTGTAGCACGAGATTCAATAGAATTTCCGAACCAAAATAAAAATATAATGGGAGTAACACTTATCAGTTATCGTAATTCTGGAAGAGGCGGAAGGAAAGTACGCACAAAAACATAATTATTAGACTAAAATAATGAAAGAAGAGAAGGAAAATTACATAAGAAATCTACTTATGACATATTTTTAACGAAAGGCTTCATTTGATGAATATGAATATATGATCGTCCCATCCCCTTGAACTAGCTGCCTCACTAACTGCTTTTAAAACATGCAGATGCAACATTAGTCCCAATTTCCTTTTCATATTTTGTTTACTTACTTACTTAGCTTTTAGTTTATTTACTTTGCTTATTTCTGTTTTTGAATTTTATATGTTATTTTTTCTATTTTATATGTTATTTTATCTTATATTAATTTGAGTAAAGTATCATTTTTGTCTCCAACGTTTGGAGTAAGCCTCAAAGTTATCCCTAACGTTTGAATCGTCCTATTTAAGTCCCTAACATTTCAAAATTGACTCAATGTTGTCCTGCCGTTAAAAATCTGTTACAGAATTGACGGCGGGACAAAATTGAGACAATTTTGAAACGTTAGGGACTTAAATAGGACGAAAACGTTGGGGACAAAAACGATACATAGAAATAAATTTTAATTTTATCCTTCACTAATATCAATCTTTTACGGTACATAGTTATTCAATTATTTTTAATCACATTTAAGTAAATTACACTTAATCACATTACTTTGATTTTAAATAAATTTATTTTTTTTATAATTTTACTCTTAAAGATTTTTACTCATCATGAAATGTTTGTAAAATGACTAGAATCACATTACTTTATTATATATGTATCATTTTTTTCCCAACAAGTTTATGTACTAGTCATTCTACAAATATTTTATGATGAGTAAAAATTTTTAAGAGTAAAATTATAAAAAAAAATAAATTTATTTAGAATAAAATTAATGTGATTAAGTGTAATTTACTTAGATGTGATTAAAAAATAATTGAATAACTATGTACCGTAAAAAATTGATATTATTGAAGGATAAAATTAAAATTTATTTCTATGTATCGTTTTTGTCCCCAATGTATTCGTCTTATTTAAGTCCCTAAGGTTTCAAAATCGTCTCAATTTTGTCCCGCCGTCAATTCCGTTAACAGATTCCTAACGGCAGAACAACATTGAGTCAATTTTGAAACGTTAGAGACTTAAATAGGACGATTCAAATGTTAGGGACAACTTTGAGATTTACCCCAAACGTTAGGGACAAAAATGATACTTTACTGTATTAATTTTTTTTATGTTAAATACTATTTGCTAATAGGCTTGATATGACGGGGTAAAGTCACTTTTATAACCCAACAAGAAGAAAATCAGACACAGAAACCAAGAAGCCCAAATATTGTATACTGAAAAAATTGGAGCAAGATCTTTCTCAATTCCAAGTCATAAAAAAAGGGTGCATTGTTTAAACATAACGATTGTACAACGATAAAGATAAATAGAACACACAAATTGAAAAGGGAAAATAGTTTTTCTGCGAGTGAACAGAATCAAGTAGACCAAAGAATCGAATATGATCCCCTTTAAACAATTAAAACAAATAAATGATGGAAATAAAGTAAATTAGTTATGGAAAAAAAAGATCAGACATGCACACATATGAACAGAAATCAATTTTTTTGCCCTTCATCACAAATGGAAGATCGATTTAATAAGAGACCAGATGTTTGATCCCCAAATTGTATATGGCCCGTTGACAACATCAAGCTCTTTACAAAAATAATGCACTAAAACTAATTGCAAATCATAGTTAAAAAAGGGGATTAAAATTATTTTTAGTTATTTTCCTTGTTTCCGTTACTCCAGAGCATTATTTTTTTCCCTAAACAACTACTAATAAACCAAAAAAGCAGTGAATGAAATTAATACAAGTTAATGAGTTAAAAAATAATTTTTTATCTTAAAAAATATTTAACAATTCAGCCATGTAACACGAGGGGTACATAGACCTAAATTAGAGTAATTTGGGTAGTATACATTACTTACCGCTGAATGATATATAAAAGAAAAATAAATTAATTGTAAAGAAAAGAAGCTAAGAGCTTGAAAAGAATTTAAAGTTCTTCGAAAGGTGAATAAAGGGTTTACTAATGGCGGACGGATACAGCAAAGAAAAATAAACTTGTAGGCTGATTGCATTATTTATTCATTCTCGAAAATCATTTTAACAGTGGGTAATTTAACTTTTATCAAAGTAAATTTTTCCATTCCATTTAATTTTACTTTTCATATGTTTTCAGATTTAATTGCATAATGTATAATTTTTTTCCTAAATATCATCTACGAATAAATTTAAGTAAATATTAAAGAATATAAAAAGTGAAACTGTTATGTAATTAATGAGTAAAAATGAAGAATGTACAAAACAGGGGTGCACTGTGTAAACATAAAGCATGTACAAAGATAAAGATCAACAGAACACGAAAAAGTAATCAGAACTTGTCAAATTATCAAATTCGCTCCCACTTAAATAATTAAAACAAAAAAATGACGTAAACAAAGTAAATCAGTTCAAACCAAAAAACCCACAGACATGAACACATATGAACAGAAAACAATTTTCTTGTCCTTCGTAGCCTATGGAAAGTCGAATTAATATGAGATTAATACAAGTTATAATATACCCAAAAAGCAGTGAACGAGATTGATACAAGTTAAGGATTAAAAAAACGAATTTTTTATATTACAAAAAAAAGTTTAACAATTCAGAAATGTAACACGAGAGTTTCATAGAGCTAAATTAGAGTAATTTGGATATGAATTCTTACCCTTCTTTGCAAAAAGATAAGAAGAAGTATCGGTTTCCGAAGATATCTTTTTTTTGCTCAGTTCTTGTCGTTTTTGAAATTCTTTCAACATCAAATTTGTGTTTTTCAATTTCACCGCTTTCTTAAGGAATCTCAATTGCGCTTATATTCATCACTGTAGGAATTGGGTCGATACAGTACTTACAGATGAATGATATGAAAAAGAAAACTAAAATACGATAAACAAAAGAAGAAAAAAAAAGTACCTTAGCTTTGGAAAGACAATCTTATATTTAACCAACAACAGAAAAACCTCTCGAAGAAAAAGGGAACTGAACTCAGGTAAGTGGTTTGAAATGGAGAAGCCTCTCACCTGATAAGAATGACGTGTAACTGATGTGAGAGTTTGAGAGTTATAGAAATGTTGGTCAGTATGGAGAAAACAGAAAATGATTAGAAATAGGAGGAGATCACAACAATATTTGACAAATTGACTTAACGTTAATTATTTCAAATAGTTTGTTTTTGTATTTTCAAATCACTTTTAAATTTGTATAATACAATGTATCACTGTTCCTTTATTGTTGCACCAAATCTGTTATGAAGTTACGGGATTAAACTAAAACAAGTTATCTATTGCTTTTTTAAAAAAGTAAACTGAACCACCTGCATAATTTAAATGGACTTAAACTGTTAGGTTAACAAAAAAGTAGAGAATATTAGTTTAATTTCAAATGTTTGTTGAAATAATCAGTTATAAAAATTTGTGATTCTCAAAGCTATATAAATGTGCTTATTGAATTAAATAAACTTCACTGATAAGCAATACAATCAGTTTACATAAGTTCATCACAAATTATTTCTGAAGCCAAACTCACCTATCTAGTTCTCCTCTTTTTGGGTTTCTATCTAAATTTTTTTTATATGCTATCTTGAACTGTTTCACATTAAATTGTTTTGATTTCTCACGATGAAACTTGGTTTTTGTTTTTTAGTTTGTTGAAGTACTCAATTTTCACACCAAAAGCCAATTATATGGATCTTCAACCAGGTAAGTAACATTGTTTTTCTGCTTCTTATGTATGTACTATTTGAAACCTTTTTTTTATAGTTTTTCTAATTTCAGTCTAAATCAAAATAAACGTCCTTTGAAAAATTAAATCTTTAACTGAAAAAAGTATACAACTAAAAAACCTGTTCATAATAGCATATAAAAATTAACAAAATTCACAAAATCTGATACCATTCATGATCAGTACCTTAACCCAGCAGCTCAAACAATATTATCAACAACAAATTAAGAGAATAAATCAAGCAAAAAGTCAGTATCAAATTTTTCAAAAAGTGCTTAATGCTGAATAGATGACCAAAGGTAGGGATAGAGAGACATCAAAAAAATACTCAATAATATTACTATGGTAATCTCAGCAACTCACAATACTCAAAAAATAACAAAATATTAGCAACTCAATATCAGTGAACTATCCCAGTAACTCAATCAGTAATTCATTATTATTAAGAACAGATCAAAAAAAGAAGAAAAACCAAACTCACGAAGCAGTCTTTAAGCTAACCAAAGGAAGGGACAGAGAGATAGAGAGCAAGTATGACGACGAAAAAGAGCGAGCTCGACGGCAATGGTGAGTAGAAGAGAGACCTCAATGGCGACGATGAGGATAATAGAGAACTCGGCGCTTACGGCGAGGAGAGGAGAAACCTCAAAAACGGCGATGGTGGGGAATCTTCGAATCTGCTACCGATGAGCAGACCACGCCGATTCCGGTGTCCAATGTGATTGCAAATTTGTCATCATTTTTTCGAGAACTTTGTGGGAAAGCCATAAACCCTATGCAGCTTGTTGAGCTTCAGAATCATGTTGTGCAAACCCTATGTCATATGGAAATGATTTTCCCTCCATCATTCTTCACCGTCATAGTTCACCTCATGGTACATTTTGTTGATGAGGTTACTCTTGGTGGACCAGTACATTATAGGTGGATGTATCCAATAAAAATATTAGATTGCTGATAAACCCCCTTCGTACACTCAGTTGAATTAATTGTGTATATACTGAGCGTTTTATTGTATCGTATAAAAGGTATTTAGGACATCTGAAGCAATATGTTCGTAATAGGGCACAACCAGAAGGCTCAATTGCAGATATTTGGATAATATTGAGACTAGAATCAATCGACCAGGGCGAGTTGATGATGAGCCCGTTGATGTTCTTCATACTTTAGAGGAAAGTATGTTTCCAACTATTGGAAAGGCATTGGGGGCTGTTTCGCATTTCGAACTTACTCCAATGGAAAAACATCAAGCTCATCGTCATGTGCTAGTCAATTACGATGTCGTGGTTCTCTTCGTTAAGTAGGTGAAGAGAGAACTTTTGCTTGGTCTAGAATTCAGAATAAATTTCCGTTGCAAGTATAGCTTCTAAACCAACAAAAGTCCTTTCTTACAAACGTTTTGGTTGTCACAAGTAACAAACCCCTAAATAAATTGATAACCGAAGTATTCAAACCTCGGGTCGTCTTCTCAAGGAACTGCAGGGAAGTATGTTCTTATTATTGGTTATGGAAATTGTAAATTGGGGTTTTGAGAATGAGGAGTGAATAAGTTAATTAGCAATTAAAGTAAATGAAGAACAAGTAATTTAAATAGCAAGTAAAATAAATAAATGACTGTAAATAAACTTTTGGCAAGGTATGAGAAATTAGAGGTCCTATCCTAGCTATCCTTATCAATGATGATGAGAATTGAATCTTAATTCCACTTTGTTAACCTTTACTAAGATAAAGGAAGGTCAAGGGATTAATTGGTTTGATCTTCGAATCCTGTTTATTTCCTAAGAAAAGATTGGGATTATTGAAGTTCGTTTAATTAACAAGATAACAATTATCATTCATGTTTGAGTTTGATAACTCCTGAATTACTGATTTCTTAACCAAGACCAAAAGGGAGGAAAGTAAATCTACTGGAATAAAAATGTCTTCATATGGGAATAACAATAATGTAAATAAGAGAAAAGCAATAATAAACTGAAATACCTCAAATAACATCAATTCAAAAGAGTAATCTGTAACATGGAAGAATTCATAAATTAAATTGCAACATCAAATAACCAACTAAAGTGATGGAATGAATAAAAAGTGAAAGGGAAGCTTAAAGTAAAGGAACATTGAACCTGGGATCGAGAGTCACTCCTAAAACTAAGAGAATTCCTAAATCCTAATCCTAAGAGAGAAGAGAGATGAGAGAACCTCCCTCAAAACTAAATCTAAATCATGAAAACTAACTAAAAGTGGTGACTCCCCTTGAATGGATGCATTCTCCCACTTCATAACCTCTGGTCTATGCCTTCTGGACTTGGATTTGGGCCAAAAAGGGCTTCAGAATTCGCTGGGAGTATTTTCTGCAATTTTTGGTGCGTGGCCTCTGTCACGCGTCCGCGTGGGTCACGCGGTCACGTCATTCAGAGTTTTCCTTGTCACGCGGTCGCGTCAGTCATGCGGTCGCGTCGCTGCTTCTTCGCGCTTGGCATGCGGCCGCGTCGCTGCTTCTTCGCGCTTGGCATGCGGTCGCGTCGCCCATGCGATCGCGTGGATGCCAGTTTCTTCAAAAAAAACTCCGTTTTATGCTTTCCTTCCATTTTTGTATGTTTCCTTTCCATCCTTTAAGTCATTCCTGCCTTAGAATATCTGAAACTACTCAACACACTAATCACGGCATCGAATGGAAATAAAGGTAATTAAAATAATTAATTTTAAAGCCTAGGAAACATGTTTTTCACATACATCACATAATGAGGAAGGGAAAGTAAAACCATGCAATTAATATGAATAAGTGGGTGAAGGATTGAATAAATCACTCAGATTAAGCACAAAATATATCATAAAATATGGGTTTATCAGTAGGTATACACATGTATTTCTAAAACACCAATATAACTTTTTTCTCACTGTGACTAGTTGGACTAATTTTCTTTTCTACCATAAAGTACATTTAGGAAAAAGACAAAGCAAAGCTTGCGTCATCAGACAAGGTCGCAAGCTAAGATAGATAGTGTCATCCATGCAGAATTTCCTCGGTGGTTCAAGCATGAGTTTGACAGAATTCTAACCTGAACATTGTGTTTTTAGCCTGGAATTAGTACTATATTAAAACCGATTTTAATCTAAAGCATGAATGTTATGTGGTTCCAAGTTCCTATGGAAAGTACGCTTCATTCGAAAGACTTGATGTTGCTTGCGTGCGGTCCCATGATTCAGGCAAGACATTTTGGGGCGTACAATGTTAACGGGTACAAGTTTAGAACTATCACAAAGGAAAACGGGATGAAAACACAAAATAGTGGAGTATATGTATCATCTAATACAAGAAGTTATGCAAGCATGCGTGACAATAGAGTAGCTGTTGGTGGTGTTCCGTATTATGGAAAAATTGTAGACATAATTGAATTGAATTATAGTTGTTCCTTCACGGTGGTATTGTTCAAATGTGTTTGGGCTGATACCACTACCAGTAGAGGCATCAAACAAGACCATTTGGAGCTTACCAGCGTTAATTTCTCTCGTACGATACACACTGGTAATCAAGAAGAAGATGAACCATACATATTGGCATCGGAAGCTCAGCTTGTATACTATGTGGATGACGAAGTAGCTAAGGAATGGAGTGTTGTGGTTCATGTGAAACCAAGGGATTTGTATGACACGGGAGAAGAGAATGAAGAAGCTGAAGTTGGTTTTTCTCCACAGCCAGGGTTGAACATGTCAGCGGAAGGGGACATTGGAGATTTACTGTTGAAAAGGGAGGAAGATATAGAAGACCTCATAGAAAGTGCTTTAGAGAATTTTGATGATGTCGCGTAGTGCTTATATGAAGCCTTTTAATATAATTTAAAAATGATGTTTCTGTCATTCTCTAAGTTAAATAAACTCAATGTTGTACGTTGTTTTCTTTGGTTACTTTATACTTGTGTAGTTTTTATTTGCAGTTAAATATTCATGTTATTGTGAATTTTCATGAGTAAAAGCAGATTTTTCGTTTTTTTCAACGATTTTAATACGGGGAAGTTAGTTTACGTTAAATCTTTATTCCTTCTACAGTTGTTGTTTTTCTTATGGTTGAATTTTTCATAATCTTGCTATCTATTACGCAATATAATTTTACTAGTGTTACGTTTTGAAAACAATACTGAATATAACATGACGGTGGAACAGGATCAATGAAAATTGAGGACTTTTCATCATCCTCTACAAGCACAACAATTCCTACAGAGTTTCTGTTTAAGAAATTTGGCCAAACTACTAACAAGGGTGATGGTAATTGTCGAAAATTTTAAGTTTATTTTTAAAATTGTCTTACCATCTTGTAGTTTGGTTTTTTTTTCTATGTCAGTATTTAATGACTCCGGAGTTCTCAGCTTCTTCTATGTATACTCAATCTGTTATGTGATGTTGATATTTTTAGTCTTACCTGAATATTCTGGAGAAATAGTTCCTGACAGTCTAGATGGAGAAGAGTCTGATTCAGAAGACGATTTAGATGATATCTCCTCTGTCGCAGTCGACAGATCTATGCAGTTTGATCTGAATAAGGTTTCGAAAGAAGACAATGAAACTCTAGAAGACCAACAAGATAAACAAGATGATATACATGTTAAGAAAATGTGCTTTGATATGAATAAAATGCCATGGTATGGAGATGAAATATCAGATCCTCTAAACGTGAAGCCCATAGATTCATAACAGAGTATTTTTCGCCAGGTCAATACGATGTTGGAGAGAAATTTTGATCTTTTATTATAACAGTTACGCTGATTTTGTTAGTTTAATGATTTGGGTCGCCGTTGTACATGTTTATCTACTTTTAGAGTTTTTTTATTTAGGTTTATTAAGGCATAACTTTAAAGAGGAGTAACTTCGATTTATGCTCTCTAGAACTTTATTTTAACTTTATAAATTCAGATTATGATTTTATTTTCTTCTTTTACATCCATGTTTGAAAGTAAATTTAAACGCCAATAACGTAATCAAAAAAATCTTATTGGTAAATTTGTTCACATGAGTAACATATATAGCTTATTTAACTTGTGAATTTTTTTTTACGTAAAACGAATGTAAAAAAAGTGTTACGAGTTTAAGTAACAATGATTCAAACATATGTAGCTTAAAGTCTTTAGTTAACTAGATTATACCCAGATGGTTTATTACTAAAAAAAATATTGCAATATGTGGTAATATGCATTTTGCGGCGGTTTAAACAAAACCGCCGCAAAATGTAAAACAATAACTCACCCAGCGATTTATATAGCGGCGGTTTTCGAAAATACGCCGCTAAATGCATACCTGATTGACATACAGCGGCGGTTCGAGAAAACCGCCGCTAAATGTCGGACTGATTGCAGCACCAAACCCGAACCGCCGCTATATGCGCCGCAGGTTCTCGTTTCACGGCGGTTTTACAAAACCGCCGCAAAATCTCTGCCGCTATCTGCCGGATTTGTTGTAGTGTGCCTCCATGACTAATGAGAACATGGGCTTCCATGCAGGTTAGTAATGTATTTCTTTTCAAATAATATTATCTTAATTGTTTTACCTTCTTTTTTTTTTTTTGCAATTTACCAAATCATTTGTAATTGTGGTTTCCATTATTCATAATCTACTTGAAGAATCTTTATGTCAACACTTTTTATTGGATGAAAATTTCCTTTGTCAACACATTGATGTTATATCTGTGATTTGTTTTTTTTACTCATCACTAACATATCAGTATATTTCTATTTCTTCAATCATATTAATATGTATTTGAATTCTCTCATAGGAAACAACAAATTTTGTCAGAAGTTGTGTATTTTGTTCAATGGGGTCATCCTTTTCAGTAAGTTGTGTTTTTCTATTTGTTTTTTACTGCTAACTTTCAGTTATTTAAAATTTAAATTTGGAATTCAAAATTGAATTGAAAAGAAGAGATTCATTTTACCCTTTATAAAATTATGGAAGATGTTTTTTTCTCTTTTTTTTTTTTTCAATTCTTCTCCTCATTCTCGCTCTTTCCCAATTCCCATTTTTTTATTTTCCATTTCATCCCTTTCCAACTCATAATGTTTCTTCTTCCTTTTGATTTCGCACAAAAATACAGAACCAAACCTTGAGTTTCAGTTCAATTTCAGTTCCGCAAAAGGCTCAACCACAGAAGAAACAAACTGGTACATATATACTAACTCCTCTTCTTTGGATCTCTCTTTTAAGTTGGTGATAGTTAATGGAGTATGCTTCGAGCTTTATTTATTATTTTTATTTTTTCGTTCGAATTAGTTTTGAGATAGATTCCCATACCAAAGAGTTTTGATTCCCTCACCTTTCTCTTTGAAATTTCCACACACAGAAAGTTTATGTATAACAGGTGTGGATTTGGTTCAGTATAATTCGGTTTCAATGCAAAAATCCTCGAACAACGATTCTCTATTTTTCTGCTTCCTTTGCTTATTCAACTTTTTGATCGACTCATTCCTTGGTTCTGTTTTCTGATTTCTGCTCTTCCCAAATAATGTTCAAGTTGTGTTCTTTCACGTGTTTATTGTTAAAACAAGGTGAGATTTCATTTGGATTTTGTTTAGAATTAATCAAGAATGCAGGGTCGAAGGACTAGAACGCGATACCGTTGCTCTTTGTTCTGGATTTTTCAATGTTGTTTACTGTTCTGATCGGCTTATGTTTCCTTGAAATCCGGGGTTGGAAAAGCTGGTGGTGCCAGATAGAAGTCCATGTCCGATGCTGTGAACAAAGCAAACATGTTCTTTGATTCTCTTTTATTATTCTTCTTTCTTCGGATAACAATTATTTCCAATTTTGTTGTTGTTGTTTTACGATTTATTCTTTAATTCATTATATTATCATTTTTCAGGAAAAAAAGCTTCATACCAAGCAAATGCTAGAGAACAGACTAGCATATGAGGAGGATATAAGGGCCTACAACAAAGGATTGGTAATTGCTTTAACTCGATATTTTTATTCTCTCTTTTATTGTGATTCATACTAATCTTATGGTTGACCTCTTAATGTTTTAGAATGAGGGTAGAGATTCTAATAAGTCAAAATTTATGGTGAATGATGATTATGATGATGAAGAGGTGATGAAGCTTTGTAATTTATTTTCAATTGTGAAATAGATTCTGACAGTAGTTGTTATTGTTTGTTAACGAGTTTGAAATGTTCTTATTTTTTTTAGAGGATGAGTGAAGTAGTTGCTATGGTGAAGGAAGAGGCCTTGAAGTGGGAGGAAATAATTTCATTCATCATCAATCTTCATATAGTTTTGGGAGTTGATTAACAATATAGTTTGATCATCTTAATTTTCTGCTTACTTTTATGTGTGAAGATCATGAAATTTGAGGTTTAGTAAGGTTCTGTAGTTACCATTATGTTTGAACAAGTTCTTTAGTAATTTTATTCATTTAAAAGTTTAGAATCTCAACTATATTACTTTTTATTTCTCCTCAACTTTATTTATTTTTAACCTTGAAAGAGATTTAGTCTATAGCTTTGTCAAACAAGGTTTATAATTCATATAGACAATGTTTAATTGTTATACTTAGGAGTACTAAATTTTCTTAGGATACTATTGAAAGGAATTTTTGGCAAACTAATTGGTGCACAAATTGTAAATCACACTTTTCACAACTCGTACCACTAACCAGCAAGTGCACTGGGTCGTCCAAGTAATACCTTACGTGAGTAAGGGTCGAATCCCACAGAGATTGTTGGCTTGAAGCAATCTATGGTTATCTTGTAATTCTTAGTCAGGATATCAATTATAATTATCAGTTTGGATTGCGAAAAATAAAGGAGCATGAATTAAATACTTGTTATGCAGTAATGGAGAATATGTTGGAGTTTTGGAGATGCTTTGTCTTCTGAATCTCTACTTTCCCCCTGTCTTCTTCTTCACGCACGCAAGGTTCCTCCTATGGCAAGCTGTGTGTTGGTGGATCACCGTTGTCAATGGCTACCATCCGTCTTCTCAGTGAAAATGGTCCAGGTGCGCTGTCACCGCACGGCTAATCATCTGTCAGTTCACACTCATGTCGGAATAGGATCCATCGATCCTTTTACGTCTGTCACTACGCCCAACACTCGCGAGTTTGAAGCTCGTCACAGTCATTCAATCCTTGAATCCTACTCGGAATACCACAGACAAGGTTTAGAGTTTCCGGATTCTCAAGAATGCTGCCAATGAATTCTAGCTTATACCACGAAGATTCTGATTAAGGAATCCAAGAGATACCCATTCAATCGAAGGTAGAACGGGAGTGATTGTCAGGCACGCGTTCATAGATTGAGAATGGTGATGAGTGTCACGGATCATCACATTCATCATATTGAAGTGCGAATGAACATCTTAGATAGAAACAAGCGTGTTTGAATAGAAAACAGAAATAATTGCATTAATTCATCGAGACACAGCAGAGCTCCTCACCCCCAACAATGGAGTTTAGAGACTCATGCCGTCAAAGAGTACAAAGTTTAGATCTAAAAATGTCATGAGGTCCAAAATGAATCTCTAAAAGTTGTTTAAATACTAAACTAGTAACCTAGGTTTACAGAAAATGAGTAAACTAAGATAGATAGTGCAGAAATCCATTTTTGGGGCCCACTTGGTGTGTGCTGGGGCTGAGACTTGAGCTTTACACGTGCCTAGGCTATTTCCAGAGTTAAACGCCAGGTTGTAACCTGTTTCTGGCATTTAACTCCAACTTGTAACCTGTTTCTGGCGTTTAACGCCAGAATGCAACATGAAACTGGCGTTGAATGCCAGTTTACGTCATTTATCCTTGAGCAAAGTATGGACTATTATATATTTCTGGAAAGCCCTGGATGTCTACTTTCCAACGCAATTGAGAGCGTGCCATTTGAACTTCTGTAGCTCCAGAAAATCCATTTCGAGTGAAGGGAGGTCAGAATCCAACAGCATCTGCAGTCCTTTTTCAGCCTAAATCAGATTTTTGCTCAGCTCCCTCAATTTCAGCCAGAAAATACCTGAAATCACAGAAGAACACACAAGCTTATAGTAAAGTCCAGAAATATGAATTTTGCCTAGAAACTAATAAAAATATACTAAAAACTAACTAAAACATACTAAAAACTACATGAAATTACCCTCAAAAAGCGTATAAAATATCCGCTCATCACAACACCAAACTTAAACTGTTGCTTGTCCCCAAGCAACTAGACAAATAAAATAGGATGAAAAGAAATCAAGAAGCAATAATATCTCAGAGTTTTAAGTGAAGCTCAGATTCTAATCAAATGAGCGGGACTGGTAGCTTTTTGCTTCCAAACAGTTTTGGCATTTCACTTTATCCTTTGAAATTTAGAATGATTGGCATCCATAGGAACTCAGAATTTAGATAGTATTATTGATTCTCCTAGTTTAGTATGTTGATTCTTGAACACAGCTATTTTATGAGTCTTGGCCGTGGCCCTAAGCACTTTGTTTTCCAGTATTACCACCGGATACATAAATGCCACAGACACATAACTGGATGAACCTTTTTAGATTGACTTAGCTTTGCTAAAGTCCCCAATTAGAGGTGTCCAGAGTTCTTAAGCACACTCTGTTTTTGCTTTGGACCTCGACTTTAACTGCTCAGTCTCAAGTTTTCACTTGACACCTTCACGCCACAAGCACATGGTTAGGGACAGCTTAGTTTAGCTGCTTAGGCCAGGATTTTATTCCTTTTAGACCTTCCTATCCATTAATGCTCAAAGCCTTGGATCCTTTTTACCCTTTCCTTTTGGTTTTAAGGGCTACTGGCTTTTTCTACTGCTACTTCTTCTTCTCTCTTTTTTTTCTCTTTTTTTTGCTGCTTTTTCTTGCTTCAAGAATCAATTTCATGATTTTTCAAATCATCAATAACATTTCTCTTGTTCATCATTCTTTCAGGAGCCAACAATTTTAACATTCATAAAATTCAATATAAAAAATATGCACTGTTCACGCATTCATTCAGAAGACAAAAAGCATTGCCACCACATATAGATAATTAGAATTTTCCTTATTAAGAACTCGAAAAAAAATATTGCCTCCTTATAATAAAAATCTGCTATTTTATTCATGTTTGATGATGATGAGAAAAATAAATTATAGCTTAATTGGAGATAAAATCATAATAGAGATACTAATTACTACTACTCATATATAACTTCTAAGGTAAATTTCTAATAAGAACAATTATCACAGAGTTAAGGCTAAGATTAGAACTCAACAACCTTGAATTTGGGAGGTGGATGCCTCTTTAGTCTGTGGAGTGCTTGGCCCTTCAAGAGATAGTTTCTGGCACTTCAATTCCTTCAGTTCACGCCCTTGCTCTTCTTGTTCTCTAAGCAGTTTGTAGAGCATGCTATTTTGATTTTGCTGTTCTTCCTTCAGTTGATCCACAGCTTCTTGCAACTTGGTGACAGATGCTTCTAGGCGCTCCCAGTATTCAATTTGAGGGATTTCTGGGAGGAACTCCTGTGCTCTCCTCTTGATGGGTTTGTCCTGCACTTGTTGTCCTTCCATAGACTTTTTGGTGATTGGTAGCTCAACTGGGATGTACTCATCTACTCCCATTTTTATACCAACATCTTTACATAACAGAAAGACCAAGCTCGGATAAGCCAATCTGGCATCTTTGGAGTTCTTGTTTGCAATCTTGTAAAGCTCACAAGCAATTAGCTGATGAACTTCCACTTCTTTTTCCAGCATAATGCAATGAATCATCATTGCTCTTCTGATGGTGACCTCAGAGCGGTTGCTAGTGGGCAATATAGAGCGCCCAATGAAGTCCAGCCAGCCTCTAGTGACTGGTTTGAGATCTCCTCTTTTGAGTTGGTTCGGGGCACCCTTTGTGTTGGTTGTCCATTTAGCTCCAGGGAGACATATGTCCTCTAGGATCTTGTCCAAGTTCAGGTTTGATCTCATCATTCTCCTATTAAAGGAGTCTGGGTTATCTTGCAGTTGAGGCAGCTTGAAGATCTCCCTTATTTTGTCAGGGTGGGTGTGAACAATCTTCCCTCTGACCAGAGTTCTATAGTCATAGAATACGGTTCTCGCTATTCTCTGCCTGTCCGTCTGCCACAGATTTGCATAGAATTCCTGAACCATGTTTCTTCCCACCTTTGTTTCAGGATTAGCTAGGACTTCCCAGCTCTTGTTTCGAATTTGCTCTTGGATCTCCAGATATTCGTCTTCTTTCAGATCGAATTTAACTTCCGGGATCACTGACCTTAGACCCATTATTTTGTAGTAATGGTTTGAATGTTCTTTGGTTAAGAACTTCCCTTGATTCCAAAGTGGTTTTGGAATATTCTCTTTCTTGCCTCTTGAGTTGGTTTGTTTTCCCTTAGGAGCCATGATCTTAGTGGGTATTGGCTTAGTGATCACGGATAAACACACCAAACTTAGAGGTTTGCTTGTTCTCAAGCAAAAGAAAAGAAAGGAGAGGGATATGAGGAGAGCCAAGTCCGAATTGTGGAGGTGGGGGGGAGGCCAAACCAACATTTAAAGGGAAGGGGGTGGGTTTCGAAAATTGTTTGAAAAAGATATGATAGAAAAAGTGATTTGGAAAAGATAAGTATGATAGGAAAAGATGTAATTTAAAATTGAAAAGATATGAAAGATATTTGAAAAAGATAAATCTGAATTTTGAAAAAGATGTTGTGAAGATTTGAAAAAGATATTGATGAGTTGAAAAGATTTTAGAAGGAAAGGAGATAGAATTGTTTTGAAAAAGATATGAAAATAATTTGAAGAGGATAAAAAAGGGTTTATGAATTAAGATACATTTGATATCTTTTGAAAAAGGATTTGAAAAATTAGGATTTGTAACATGTTTGTGCAAGAAATCATGAATTGAAACATAAAAAATGGAAAAAATTTTGGATTGAAAACGAAATTGCCTACTCACCACAATCCTGGCGTTAAACGCCCAACTGCTGCATGTTTTGGGCGTTTAACACCCACTTGGCGCTTGGTCTGGGCGTTTAACGCCCAGCTGTTGCTTCCAGCTGGCGTTAAACGCCAGAAACTCCTTTGTCACTAGGCGTTTTTCTGAACGCCCAGGATGCTGTAAATCTGGCGTTAAACGCCCAGAAGCTGCTTCTTTCTGGCGTTTAACACCCAGATGGCTATCTCTACTGGCGTTTTCTTGCCAGTGAGCTCCTTTTTCTGTTTTGTGCTCTGAATCCTTCTGTAGCCCTGTGAACTTATGCAATTGATTCTTTACCTTGTTAATATTGAACTTATATGCTTTTAAAAATAAATAAAATGAAGAATAGAATAAAATAAAATAACAGAAAGAGTTTTGCTAATGGCTGGGTTGCCTCCCAACAAGCGCTTCTTTATTGTCTTTAGCTGGACCTTGCTGAGCTTTTTAATCTAGCTTCAGCCTTGAGTATTCCTGCTCAATATTGCCTTCAAGATAATGTTTGATTCTCTGTCAATTAACAATGAACTTCTTATTAGAATCAGTGTCTTGGAGCTCCACATAGCCATATGGTGACACACTTGTAATCACATATGGTCCCCTCCACCGGGATTTCAGTTTCCCAGAGAATAGCCTGAGCCTAGAGTTAAACAGCAGAACCTTTTGTCCTGGTTCAAAGACTCTAGATGACAACTTTCTGTCATGCCACCTTTTTGCTTTCTCTTTGTAAAGCTTGGCATTTTCGAAAGCAGTGAGTCTGAATTCCTCTAGCTCATTCAGCTGGAGCAATCTTTTTTCTCCAGCTAATTTGGCATCAAAGTTTAGGAATCTGGTTGCCCAGTAGGCTATGTATTCCAGTTCCACGGGCAGATGACAGGCCTTACCATACACAAGCTGGTATGGAGAGGTCCCTATAGGAGTCTTGAATGATGTTCTGTAGGCCCACAGAGCATCATCCAAGCTTCTTGCCCAATCCTTTCTATGGGTACTTACAGTCCGTTCCAGGATTCTTTTCAGTTCTCTGTTAGAGACTTCAGCTTGCCCATTTGTCTGTGGATGATATGGAGTTGCCACTTTGTGGCTAATTCCATACCGGACCATGGCAGAGTAAAGCTGTTTGTTGCAGAAGTGGGTGCCCCCATCACTGATTAGCACTCTAGGGACACCAAATCTGCTGAAGATATGTTTCTGGAGGAACTTCAGCACTGTCTTAGTATCATTAGTGGGTGTGGCAACAGCCTCTACCCATTTGGATATATAGTCAACTGCCACCAAAATATAAGTGTTTGAGTATGATGGTGGGAAAGGCCCCATGAAGTCAATACCCCATACATCAAACAACTCAATCTCCAAGATCCCTTGTTGAGGCATGGCGTAACCATGAGGCAGATTGCCAGCTCGCTGGCAACTGTCACAGTTACGTACAAACTCTTGGGAATCTTTATAAAGGATAGGCCAGTAGAAACCACATTGGAGAACCTTGGTGGTTGTTCGCTCACCTCCGAAATGACCTCCATATTGGGACCCATGGCAATGCCATAAGATCTTCTGTGCGTCTTCTCTAGGCACACACCTACGGATTATTCCTTCTGTACATCTCTTAAAGAGATAAGGTTCATCCCACAAGTAGTACTTTGCATCAGTAATTAATTTTTTCTTTTGTTGCCTGCTGTACTCCTTGGGTATGAACCTTGCGGCTTTATAGTTTGCTATGTCTGCAAACCATGGTGTTTCCTGAATGGCGAACAAATTCTCATCCGGAAAAGTTTCAGAGATCTCAATAGGGGGAAAGAACGCCCCTTCTACTGGTTCTATTCGGGACAGGTGATCAGCCACTTGGTTTTTTGTCCCTTTTCTGTCTCTTATTTCTATATCAAACTCTTGCAGAAGCAACACCCATCTTATGAGCCTGAGTTTTGAATCTTGCTTTGTAAGTAGATATTTAAGAGCAGCATGGTCAGTGTACACAATCACTTTTGATCCTACTAAGTATGATCTAAACTTGTCAATTGCATAAACCACTACAAGCAATTCTTTTTCTGTGGTTGTGTAATTTTTCTGGGTGCCATTTAAAACACGGCTAGCATAATAAATGACATGCAGAAGCTTGTCATGCCTCTGCCCCAATACTACACCAATGGCATGATCACTGGCATCACACATCAATTCAAATGGTAATGTCCAGTCTGGTGCAGAAATAACTGGTGCTGTGACCAGCTTAGCTTTCAGAGTTTCAAACACCTGCAGACACTCTGTGTCAAACACAAATGGTGTGTCAGCAGCTAGCAGATTGCTCAGAGGTTTTTCAATTTTTGAAAAATCTTTTATAAACCTCCTATAGAATCCTGCATGCCCCAGAAAGCTTCTGATTGCCTTAACATTAGCAGGTGGTGGTAATTTTTCAATTACTTCCACTTTAGCTTGATCCACCTCTATCCCCTTGTTTGAAATTTTATGCCCAAGGACAATCCCTTCAGTCACCATAAAGTGACATTTTTTCCAATTCAAAACCGGATTAGTCTCTTGGCATCGTTTCAGGACTAGTGTCAGGTGATCAAGACAGGAGCTGAATGAGTCTCCATATACTGAGAAGTCATCTATGAAGACTTCTAGAAAATTTTCCACCATATCAGAGAAAATAGAGAGCATGTATCTCTGAAAGGTTGCAAGTGCATTACACAGCCCAAATGGCATCATTCTGTAGGCAAATACTCCAGATGGACATGTAAATGCAGTTTTCTCTTGATCCTGGGGATCTACTGCAATTTGGTTGTAACCTGAATAGCCATCCAAAAAGCAGTAAAAATCATGACCTGCTAGTCTCTCTAGCATCTGGTTTATGAATGGTAAAGGAAAATGATCCTTTCTGGTGGTTGTATTGAACCTTCTGTAGTCAATACACATGCGCCACCCTGTAACTGTTCTTGTAGGAACTAGTTCATTTTTTCATTATGAACCACTGTCATGCCTCCCTTTTTGAGGACAACTTGAACAGGGCTCACCCAGGGGCTATCAGAAATAGGATAAATAATCCCAGCCTCCAGTAACTTGGTGACCTCTTTCTGCACTACTTCCTTCATGGCTGGATTTAACCGCCTCTGTGGTTGAACCACTGACTTAGCATCATCCTCCAATAGGATCTTGTGCATGCATCTAGCTAGGCTTATGCCCTTAAGGTCACTTATGGACCACCCAAGAGCTGTCTTGTGTGTCCTTAGCACTTGAAGTAGTGCTTTCTCTTTCTGTGAATTCAAAGCAGAGCTTATGATTACTGGAAAAGTGTCACCTTCTCCCAGAAATGCATATTTTAGGGATGGTGGTAATGGTTTGAGCTCGGGTTTAGGAGGTTTTTCCTCTTCCTGAGGAGTTTCCAGAGGCTCTTTCAATTCCTCTGAATCCTCCAGATCAGGCTGAACATCTTTAAAGATATCTTCTAGCTCTGATTCGAGACTTTCATCCATGTTGATCTCCTCTACTAAAGAGTCAATAAGATCAACTTTCATGCAGTATTTTGGTGTGTCTGGATGCTGCATGGCTTTGACAGCATTCAACTTAAACTCATCCTTATTGACTCTCAGGGTTACTTCCCCCTTTTGGACATCAATGAGAGTTCATCCAGTTGCTAGGAAGGGTCTTCCTAGAATGAGAGTAGCACTCTTGTGCTCCTCCATTTCCAGCACTACAAAGTCAGTGGGGAAGGCGAATGGCCCCACCCTGACAATCATGTCTTCAATCACGCCTGATGGGTATTTAATGGAGCCATCAGCAAGTTGGAGACATATCCGGGTTGGTTTGACTTCTTCAGTTAAACCAAGCTTTCTGATAGTGGATGCAGGTATTAGATTGATACTTGCCCCAAGATTACATAGAGCTGTCTTGGTGCAATTACCCTCTAATGTGCATGGTATCATGAAGCTCCCGGGATCTTTAAGCTTTTCTGGGAAGCTTTTCAGAATGACTGCACTGCATTCTTCAGTGAGGAGAACTCTTTCAGTTTCTCTCCAATCCTTCTTATGACTCAAGATCTCTTTCATGAACTTGGCATAAGAAGGTATTTGCTCAAGTGCCTCTGCAAACGGAATCTTTATTTCAAGAGTCCTGAGATAGTCTGCAAAGCGAGCAAATTGCTTATCCTGCTCCTCTTGGTGGAATTTTTGAGGATAAGGCATCTTGGCTTTGTAGTCCTCAACCTTGGTTGCTGCAGGTTTATTTCCTACAGAGGTGGTTGGGAAAGCCTTTTTAGAGGGGTTGTTATCAGCACTTGTGTGTGTCTGATCCCTCATTGGCGTTTGAATGCCAGGGGTGGAAGCTGGATTGGCGTTGGACGCCAACTCCTTACCTGTTCATGGCGTTTGAACGCCAGAATTGAGCTTCCTTTGGGCGTTTAACGCCAACTCCTTGCTTGTTTGTGGCATTTGAACGCCAGAACTGAGCATGGGTTGGGCGTTTAATGCCAGCTCTCCATCCTTTTCTGGCGTTTGAGTGCCAGAATCATTCCTCTCTGGGCTCTTACTATCCTTAGAGGGATTCTGGATGATATTTTGCTCATCCTCTGTCAGTTGTTCTTTCCTTGGCTTTCTACTGTTCTGAAGTGAGATATTTAATGTTTTTCCACAATTGTTGATTGAGTTCAGCAACTTGTTCTGGAGGACCAAGTTTAGTAGACACTGCTTTGGCTTCTTCTTTTATGGAGGACTCACTGCTTATGTACAGATGCTGATTTCTGGCAACTATATCAATAAGCTCTTGAGAAGAGATTGGAGATGCCAAATTTTGTATTATTGTTGATGAAGCTAGAGATGAATCTAAAAAGGAGCAAATGGCCATTGTTTTGAGATTTGTTACTCTAGATGATTTTGTTAAAGAGAGATTTTTTTATCTTGTGCATGTCACTGATACTTGTGCAACAACTTTAAAGAAAGAATTGATTTCTGTCCTTTCTCATTATAATCTCCAAGTTGAAAATATTAGGGGTCAAGGGTATGATGGTGCTAGCAACATGCGGGGTGAGTCGAATGGTTTGCAAGCTTTGTTTCTTAAAGATTCTCCACAAGCATACTATGTGCATTGTTTTGCTCATAGGTTACAATTAGCATTGGTGTCAGCTTCAAGAGAGGTACTTCAAATACATGAATTTTTTACTCGATTAAACTCTATTGTTACTATCGTTAGAGCTTCTTCAAAAAGACATGATCAATTACAAGAAACTCAAGCAATTGAAAATGCAAACTTGGTTGCTCAAAATGAATTAGAAATAGGCAAAGGTGCGAATCAAATAAGCACTTTACAAAGAGTTGGGGATACTCGATGGAGCTCTCACTTTAATTCTATTTGCAGTTTGGTAAAAATGTTTACTGCTACCAATATTGTTCTCAATAATATCATTGAAGACAGGGGCGGAGCTAGGCTAACTATTTAGGGGGGCGGTGTTATATTTTATATTACTATTTCTATTGATAAAATTAAAAAAAATAAATATATAATCTCAATCAAAGTAAGACAATAATATATAAAAATTACCACTTACAGTTTTGTATCATGAAAAGGCTATTCGACGTTTTTTTCTATTTTCAAAATCATCTATAATTGAATTTGTGTCGAAAATAGCTGCTAATTCTTTTTCTATATAGATGACCAAATTGTCTGCAAGAAATTCATCAGCCATCTTACTTCGGAGTCTTGTCTTAACAATTTTCATTGCTGAAAAAGCTCTTTCTGTTGTTGCTGTAGACACTGGTAGAGTCAAAACAAGACGTATTAATCTATCAACCATGTGATAAGTTCTTGATTTTTCCGTTTCGTGCAACTTGTTGCACAATTCAAAAAGTGTACCAATGCCTTTCGAATGATTTGGTATATCATGCTGATAATGTTGCAACTGAGATTTCAAAATATTTAGCTCATTAGAAGGAAAGTCAAGGGGATAAAACTTCTCTGCCAACTTGCTGATTTCTTCAATATTAAATGATTTGAAAATGTCCTTAGGATCCAAAGCACAACTCAAAGTCAAAAGCTCTATTGTTTGCTCATTAAATCTACTATTCAACTCTTGTATTTGAGAGTCAATTGTTGCCAATAATACATATATTCGATAGTGATGCTCAACTGTCACACTTGATTGACGAGATCGACCTCTTCCAAAAACATATTGTGCACTCATATTAGGGACTTCAATTTCATGTTTTTCACAAAAATCTTTAACATTTGCAAGAAAATTGCACCATCCACCATCTCTTAATTGTTGAAGAAGTAACTTTGATGTAGAAACAATATGCATTGCATTAAGAATATCTTGAGATTGTTGTTGCAGTGCTTGGCAAAGAACATTAGTGATTCCCATAATCTCTTTCATCAAGTGCAAAGTGAAAACAAATTCAAATGACAATAATATTTTACTAACACCATAAGCCTCACCTCTTTGTGCATAAGTTGTCCCGTCTTCAATCAGGGGCGCATGTACATAGAAGTAAAGGGGGCAATGCCCCCCCCCCCAAATTTTAGTTTTTATTTAAAAAAAAAATTAGTCTAGCCCCCCTTTCTTTATTTCCCAGCACCCTCCCCCCTCTCTCTTCCAAAATTCTATCCAATCCCATTATCCCTTTTTTTTAATTCTCAACGTACAATCATTCCCTAATCCCATCCCCTTTTTTTATTTTCCAGCATACAACCAGTCTCTCCCTCTTCCCCTTCCCGCCTTGGCTTTCCAAAATTTCAGGTAACAACTTTTTCTATTCTTCTTCTTTATCTCTTTAATCTTCTTATCTTTTACAGTTTTACCTCTTTGACTCTTATTTTTTTGTTTTTTGCAGATTAAAAAAAAGATAGTAGTTTAACAAGTGATTTTTCACTCTTCTTTCTCAAAAAAGGTTCTATTTTTATTCTTTTTTATATATTTAGTTATTTACTTAATTAGTTAATTTATTATTATTTGTTAATTAAGTTTATGTTATTATATGTTAGTTTGTATATTTAGTTTTTTTATTAGTTAACTATTTAATTATAATTTTATATTATTTATACTAGGATGTTAGTATTATTGTTCTGAATTTTAATATTTTATTTCATATTGAAATATAATTTTTATATTTTATAAAGATTTAGACTGTAATTTACACTTTTTGCTAAATATATTTTTAATTATAGGAACTTATTTGGCCATTTGAATTATGAGTAAGTTCAAAACCATTGATACATTTTTTAAAAGAAAAGATCAAGAGAATGAAGATGCTTCTACTATTACTACTCCAATACTTGAGGGGTCATCAAATTTCATTACTTTAAGTTCTTCATTGAATAGCTCAAAGCGTCCACGACTTCTTCCAAATCAACTGGATGTTTTTCGTTTGGAAAGAGATCCTGAAATGCGACCAATGATTTGGAAGTTTCCTCCAAATAAAAGAGATGAAATCCGTCGGGCTTATATTAAAGTTGGGCCAAATCAACCAATTCTTGATAATTATCTATTTTCTGGTAATAAAAGTCATCGTAGCTTTCAAGCTTCATGGTTTAAATTGTTTTCATCTTGGTTAGAATATTTTATAGAAGATGATGCTATATATTATTTTCTGTGCTTTCTTTTTGCTAAGGAACCTTCAATCAATACGGGTTCAAATGCTTTTATTGAGAATAGTTTCAGGACTTGGAAAAAGTAAATAATGGAAAAGAATATGCTCTTTTGAATCACATTGGCAAAGGTCTTAACTCATTCCATCATAAGGCGCTGAAATCATGTGATGATTTGATGAAACAATCACAACATATTGACAGACTTCTTCATAAGCAAACATCAGAAGAGATTGAAAAGAATCGAATTCGACTAGGAGCATCTATAGATTGCATTATATGGTTGACATTTCAAGGTTGTGCATACAGAGGACATGATGAAAGCCAAAGTTCAAGCAACAGAGGTAACTTTTTGGAAATGTTGAAATTTTTGGGATCTTACAATGAAAGAGTGAAAAAGAATGTTTTGGAAAATGCTCCAAAAAATGCTAAGTATACTTCAAATGATGTCCAAAAAGAAATTCTACATATTCTTGCTACTAAGGTGAGAAATTCAATTAGAGAAGAGATTGGAGATGCCAAATTTTGTATTATTGTTGATGAAGCTAGAGATAAATCTAAAAAGGAGAAAATGGCCATTGTTTTGAGATTTGTTACTCTAGATGGTTTTGTTAAAGTGAGATTTTTTGATCTTGTGCATGTCACTGATACTTGTGCAACAACTTTAAAGAAAGAATTGATTTCTGTCCTTTCTCATTATAATCTCCAAGTTGAAAATATTAGGGATCAAGGGTATGATGGTGCTAGCAACATGCGGGTGAGTGGAATGGTTTACAAGTTTTGTTTCTTAAAGATTCTCCACAAGCATACTATGTGCATTGTTTTGCTCATAGGTTACAATTAGCATTGGTGGCAGCTTCAAGAGAGGTACTTCAAATTTATGAATTTTTTACTCAATTAAACTCTATTGTCACTATTGTTAGTGCTTCTTCAAAAAGACATGATCAATTACAAGAAGCTCAAGCAATTGAAAATGCAAACTTGGTTGCTCAAAATGAATTAGAAACAAGCAAATGTGCGAATCAAATAAGCACTTTACAAAGAGTTGGGGATAATCGATGGAGCTCTCACTTTAATTCTATTTGCAGTTTGATAAAAATGTTTACTGCTACCAATATTGTTCTCAATAATATCATTGAAGACGGGACAACTTATGCACAAAGAGGTGAGGCTTATGGTGTTAGTAAAATATTATTGTCATTTGAATTTGTTTTCACTTTGCACTTGTTGAAAGAGATTTGGGAATCACTAATGTCCTTTGCCAAGCACTGCAACAACAATCTCAAGATATTCTTAATGCAATGCCTATTGTTTCTACATCAAAGTTACTTCTTCAACAATTAAGAGATGGTGGATGGTGCAATTTTCTTGCAAATGTTAAAGATTTTTGTGAAAAACATGAAATTGAAGTCCCTAATATGAGTGCACAATATGTTTTTGGAAGAGGTCGATCTCGTCAACCAAGTGTGACAGTTGAGCATCATTATCGAATAGATGTATTCTTGGCAATAATTGACTCTCAAATACAAGAGTTGAATAGTAGATTTAATGAGCAAACAATAGAACTTTTGACTTTGAGTTGTGCTTTGGATCCTAAGGACAATTTCAAATCATTTAATATTGAAGAAATCAGCAAGTTAGCAGAGAAGTTTTATCCCCTTGACTTTTCTTCTAATGAGCTAAATATTTTGAAATCTCAGTTGCAACATTATCAGCATGATATACCAAATCATTTGAAAGGCATTGGTACACTTTCTGAATTGTGCAACAAGTTGCAAGAAACGGGAAAATCAAGAACTTATCACATGGTTGATAGATTAATACGTCTTGTTTTGACTCTACCAGTGTCTACAGCAACAACAGAAAAAGCTTTTTCAGCAATGAAAATTGTTAAGACAAGACTCTGAAGTAAGATGGCTGATGAATTTCTTGCAAACAATTTGGTCATCTATATAGAAAAAGAATTAGCAGCTATTTTCGACTCAAATTCAATTATAGATGATTTTGAAAATAGAAAAAAACGTCGAATAGCCTTTTCATGATACAAAACTGTAAGTGGTAATTTTTATATATTATTATCTTACTTTGATTGAGATTATATATTTATTTTTTTTTAATTTTATCAATAAAAATAGTAATGTAAAATATAACACCGCCCTCCTAAATAGTTAGCCTAGTTCTACCTCTGGACTGATTGCTAATAAAAATATAAAAAAAATACTAGAAAAGTATTAGAATTTATTGTTTTAATAACTATTCAGTTATTAATTTAATTTTTTTAATATAATAAATGATTATATATTTTATCTTATTTTTTAAATATTAATATTTATTTAATAATAAAAATAATAAATTTTGATGATTTTTTAATTTTTCTCAATTATAAAAAATGATTTCTTAAACTCAATTGAAGAGTAGCTTAGGCTTATTGAGCCGCTATTAAAAATAAATACGGATCTTTATTGTGAAACCCCGTTGGACTTGTCATTTCATATTCCTAGCTAGCGCAGTGGTGAGCTTGGCTACCCCGTTGGACTCGTCATTTCATATCGCTCAACACTTAAACAGTGGCTGCGCGCCATTGTCCAGCTACGACGGGGACGATGACGGCAGAGATGGTTAGGGTTCGCGTAGTGTTTGAGGAGGGCCACATGCTGAGCAAGTCGAAGAAGAAAGAAGGACTGAAGCGCTGCTGGCTCCTCCTTAAACCCCAATACAAGACCATCTCCGATCTCTCCTCTCATCTCCAAAACGCGTTCAAGCTCCATCGCACTTGCCCTAACGGCATCACTCTCTATGTAATGTTTTCACTCTGGGGACACCACTCTCTATTCTCTCCTTAGTATAAACCCCTTGTTGGTGATAAATGTGTTTTGTGATCAAGGGTGTAAGTAATGTTTATTTTTGTTAATTGAGTGGTTGAATTATGCTCACATTTATGTTGGCAAAATAAAGATTTGTATGGCTGGTTTAGATTCTATTACAGTTTGATTATGAATTTTTGTTTTCAAAGAGATTTAAAATGAACTGAATTTGCAACTTTCAAAGTTGTGGCTCTGTTTAGGACATGCAAACTGGAATTTGATCATGTTATAACCTAGAGAATGTGTTGTAGAAGTTTTTACCGAAGCTACTTTACTTTGATGACTATCGATTTATGATTTATCTTTGGTTTTTTATTTTTTATTTTTAAATGCAGATGGATGGTTTTGTTTTACCACCTTTTGAGTCGACTAGTATTTTGAAGGATAAGGACATTATCTGGTGAGTTTGTTCTTGATTTTTTCCTAACCCTTTATATTTTTTCTTTGTATTTTTTCATTGCTTTGTAATATTTGTTGTTCCATATGTACATGATAGTGTGAAAAGAAAAGGGAGCATGTTAATTGATAAGCCTGATACACCTATATCTGCACATAATGGGCATCAATCCATAGAGCTTGCAAAGCTTCTTGCAATTGAGGGGCCTCAAGATAAGGAGGCTGGAAGACATGAAACTGATTCGGAGGAGGATGGCAGCGGCCAATTTGGTGATACAATTTATGCAGAACCTGAAATAGATGGCAATGTAATCTCAAAGAAGAGAAAAGCATCAAAGAAGCTCAAGAGCCCGAGGTCTATTTCCGTTATCCAAAATTTTTTCATTTTTATTCATACAAGCAGTATCCAAAATAGATAAGTAAGAGCTAAATAATTCTTTACAAGATATTTTCTTCAAGTTGTAATTGAAATTTGTATGCATTGATTCTGAAACGATGACTTAATTCCATTGTTTCTTTCTCTTCAGTCAGAAGAAGATGAAGTTGTCTTCGCCAGATAAGTTGACAGTCACTGAGGTTCATGAGGAGGAAAAAGAAAATGGAACCCCCACTCATAACAAATTGAGTCTTTCCAAGAAGGAGAATGACAAGTCATCTAATTTATCTAGTCAGAAAAAGAAGTCTAAAAACCTTAAATCTCATAAACAGAGTAATGACAAAAGTGAGCCTATGCATGATGAGAAAAGGTGCATTTTCATTCCAAATTTATCTAGTTAATCAAATATTTAACTGGTTCTTGTGTTTTTTTAGGTCATTGGAGATATTTATGTCGGATTCTGGTTTATTTGTCTAGAGCCCCTTCTTTAAGCCAATTTTGAAACCATCTTCCTATGATGAATGTCTCTGTTTCCATCATATTGGAACTATGATTTTTCTGCTCATTTTTATTTCTACGTTATATAGGTTACCTCAACCTCAAGGTGATGGTGGAAGTGGCACTAAGAAGGTACTTACTTATTTCCACGGTTTCAAATTCAGATGCATTGTTTTGTTCCATTGTTAAGACGGATAGGTTTTTGCACTGGTTTGACGAGATGACTCTTGCACATTTGGACAATAGTTATACCTTGCACATCATTGATAGGGCTAATTTGTTTTATTCTTTTTGTTTTTTAAAAAAGAAAAAAAATTCCTTAGGCAATATAACAGCATGTCTTTTATTATTAATTCAAGGAATTATACTGTAGCCATTGTAGATTATTTGGTGTGTAATTATTTAGGAATCTCCCATGTTCATGGATTTCCTCTCCATATACTAATTTATTAATTTTTTCTTTTTATTGTTCGATATTCTGCCGGCCCATCCTGATAAGAGAGAGGGGATAGGAGGAAACTTTATATTAATTTTCACTTTCTCTTAACTCGTTTTGGGTCAGACGCCTAGCAGAAGTGCTCGACGAAAGAAAGCTAAGAGAAAATGGCTAAGGGAACAACTAAAATCAGAGAAGGAGAAGGTAATCTGATCTCGTGATGTTAATGCAGATCTTATTTACTTTTTACATGCAAATAGGAAATGGATTCGTCTTAATTTGAATTGTGTGTGGGAATTCACTTTAGTCCGTAGACCAAGTCTAGTTAGTAAGATAAGCTTCGTAGTTCTTAGTGTTCGGGAATTGGCATCATATGTCAGTTTAGTTGGAGGTCTCTTGTCATATTTGATATTTGCACATGTATTTAGTCTTTCTTTCTGAAAGAAATTATTCTGTTCAAATTTTCAGCTGCATCAGAGTCCAGCAGTTGAGAAAGATGTTCAGAAATTGCCTGCCAAAAATAATATCCGCAGTGTCGCTAATGCACCACAATCTGATGAAGAAAGTGAAGCAGAGGATGACATTGTTCCTGTTGAAATCAGACCAGGGCACATTCGCTTTCAGTCACTTAAGAAAGGTTTTGATGCTGTCTTCCTTCTCCAAAGATATTTTCATAAAGGAGCAGGTGTTTCTTTTTGCATTAGAATTGCTTCACGATCTGACATATGCTTATTATATGATCTGTTTGATGCAGATCAGGAAGCACCACAGAATCAGATCCCAGTGGTTTGTTCAATTTTCCTCGATAAGACTTGCTGGTTTTGCTCTGTGTTTTTACCTAACACGAGTCAATATCAATATGTGAAAAGATATATTTAAGTTTGCACAAAATCCATGTTATAGACAATGTTTGCATTTGAACTTCATTTGCTTTATCTATTTGGGTATCTAGACTGTAGTTTTTGATGGAGGTCCATAAATGTCCACTCAAAACTGGCTTGAGATTAATTAAGGGTACAAAATTTCTCAAATAGTTTTTTCTTTGCTTCTAGTTCCTATATTAGGTGTGTTGGATACTCCAGTGTGTTGTATACTCCCTATCTTTTAGCCACTGAATTCGGAACTCCAATCTCCCTTTCCACCCCAACTCATGTTCATATCCTAGTACCAAACTACTTAGTCCCAGCTTTAAGTCCCTTGTTGTTTAGGTATCAGGAGATGTGCTGCAATATATTACAGTATTTTGTATTTTATTGATGTGTATACATTATCTGGATGTTTCAGGAAACAAGTCAGTGGAATGGAATTACCAGCAAGAAGAAGGGTCAGAAATGGGGTAAAGAGAGCACCTGGCCTCATAAACAGGATGCATATGCACATTCCAGCCAAGATTATCATACTGTTCAGAATGTTGAAAAGAAACATGCGTCCAAGGCTATCGATTTTGACAAGCTTACACCATATACAAGCTTGCCCAAGGTTTGTTTCTGTTCTTGCTAGTGTGCGATGTTGTCTTGCTAAGCACCTGAGAAAATTAAGCACCAGCATTGGGATGTGGGTCCTTTAAGCTATTTCTAATTATGCCATTCAAAAGTTCAATTTCCTTATTCCACTTTTGTGCTTTTGTTCAGTAAATTCTGTTGTTTTGTCCTCTTGTTGTGCTATTAAGTTGCTTTTCACATGCTGCAGGAAGGTGATGTCATTGCATATCGATTAATTGAATTGTCATCATCTTGGACACCCGAGCTTTCTTCCTTCAGAGTAGGTGTCAACACTGCATTTGGACTATTTATACAAAACCTTACTGTTGGAAGCTTAATATATGATGCATTTATGTCCTCTAGGTTGGGCGCATAACAAAGTACAATGCTAAATCAAACAGAGTTTCTCTGGAACCAGTTTCAGAATATCCATTTGAGTTTAAGAAGAAAATAGATGACGATGCATCTTCTGTACAGTTTGATCCATCTCCTTATGGAGAAGATGGTTCTCTAGAGGTGAAGTTCTTTAGTATGGTCTTTTTGTTTTTCTTTCATATATACACACACACACACACTCTTTTTGTTTTGGGCCAAAAAACCCGACATTTTTCTTCCTTATTCAATTTATAGTTATGAGTAGTTGGTTATTTTTTTTTTATCAACCACATTAATCACTACTTAAACTTTTCTCAGTTACTTAATAGTCTCTCTCCTTTATTTTTTCTTTACTTGAATATTATTTTCTATTTTCGTGTATTGAAATAACTTATAAGTGATTAAAAACCTTAATAATAATTATCAATAAATTTAAGTAATATTGTCAAAAGTTTTGTAATATATAGTTAAGTAATGTTAATTCACATGTTTAATAATACTTGAAATCATAAGGATCCACATTTTTACCAAACTATTGGAGATGCCTGGTTTATTTGAATGTTATATGTTGATCAAACTATATATACAAAGAAAACTAGTCTAAAGAAATATTGCACCATTTGGAGGATGAATATGTTGCGGCCCATGTATACATTTAATTTTATTCTTGTTCATGGCATGACATAAAACCTAGAAAATGAGTGATTAAAAATCTTGTCAACAGCTGCTTCTGCTACTTATTTGAATGAAAATGACCAATCATTTTCTTCTACAGATAGATTATTTATCACTTGCTGAAGTTCGTATGGTTAGTCATGGCAACAACTTGAATTCATCAGCCATAGCTGTTTCTAATAATGATTGGGATCATCTTACAAAACCATCTAATGGTAGCATTAACAAAAAATGTTCGGGTGATCAAACTGCTGTGGGAAGCTCTGAACCGGTGAACGGAGGTCATACCTCTGCTAAAGGTAATGTCCACTGATGAACTTTTGGTGTATAGAAATATAAAAAGATTTTTGAATTCTTGATTAACTAAAGTTAGCTTGTGCTATCTTTACAGAAAATGGAGCAGTAAATGTGTGGGATGAAATTAACGAGGCATTAACAGCAAAGAAGACGAAACTGTCACAGGCAAATTGCTGGCGCAAAGAAGAAAGTTCAAGCTCACAGTCATGGTCCCAAAGAGCCTTGAGATGCAGTGCACTAGGTCCAACAATGGCGCTGCTAAGATCCCAGAATGGACTTAATTAACAGCCTACATCTCGGCCGATTTTCTGCGGGGCTGGCGTCGGATTTCTATGGAGATACATTTTTTTTTTTGGTATATATGGACAACTTTTCTACATTACCATCTACAACACTGTTGCATGTCCGGTTTTCTGCATTATGATGGGGATGAATTTTGAACGCTTAATCTTTTAATCCGTCTTTTGGATGTTAATACATGCAATCCTCCTGAAAAAGCAGCAGAAAATTGAATCAACTGCTCAATTTCTAAGGTACCTCATTTTTAAAACGAGGGAAAATAAAAAGGAAGAACAGTTAAAATTTTAACCATATATAAAATACTAACACATAAAATTGTTGGCAAATCAAGTTTTATTTATTTATTGGAATAGGTTTGGCTGTAAATAATCAAATGAAAATAATGGTTCTAAAGCTTAATCTCTGTTTATTAGCAGAAGCAATGAACAAACAAGGATCTTAAGTTTTGACCACAATTTATCTATATCAACAAAGTTTGCATAAATTCAATGTTTTCCCTTTTTGTTCTATAGAGTGATAAGACAAGATGATGGGTTTTGGCGGGTTTTGAACGAGTTGATGAAGATGATTCATGCTATCACTGGTTAAATGAATTAAAATAAACAAGATCTTCAGAATGAGTAATTGCTTAAGATTCAGCTATATTGAATAATTTATAGAAATTTACATGCTCAAGATTCAGCTATATTGAATAATTTATAGAAATTTACACAGGATGAAAGTGAAGTCGCCAATCCGTTAGTCTCTCTCACAAATCTCACTGAGGTTTAACATCTGAATTTATGGTATCAGCATTTGATGTTACACAATCAGAGTGTTTGCAACTATAATCGTCCTTCACATTATCAATTTATCATCTAAGTCAGGCAAAGAAAAGGACTGTGATCTTACCAGGTTCTTGTGGAGCTGAGATGATTCGTTAATGGACGATAGCAGCACCCGAGGCGGCGGATTACTCCCCCGACGCTCTGCTATTGAGAGGGAGGATCCTTTCATCTGGAAATAGGAGCTCGCCCCTCCCAAACCATCGTTAGCCAAGAATGTTTCCGGCGTTGAGGAGACTTCTTTGTGAAGTAACGAGGAGCTCTCGGCAAAAGGCGCGTCTTCGGTTGATTCCATGCCAGAAGGTGATGGCTGCCTAGATGACACAAATGACAAATCAGACCAATTCCCTGAGGAAGGTGAAAATGTGAAAGAGCTTGCATAATCGGAGCTTGAAGGCGAAAGCGTTGGCGATTTGTTCCACGGAAAAGGATTCGAAGCAACACCAGAAATAGATAACAGTGATGAGTCCGCGGCTTTAGGAGTATCCTCCACTACTATTGCGTCTGAATTGTTATTATTATTCAAATAACATTTAAAGGAATGATTAGATGACGGTGACAAAGGCTCAATCTCAGAGTTTGGCTTCTCTTCTTCACCGTCTTCGATATTCACACATTTGGGAGAACTAAGCAACTCTCTCATGACTCCTGTAGCAAGCTTCTGCCTCAGTATTCCCCATCCGTGCTCCTTCGCCGGCACACAAGTCTCCGATCCTGCACTGTCGGCAACTGCCTTGTAAAAGATCTCAAAATCCAAATCATATGCCCCAACTTTTCTTGCACCAATATCGGCTGCCTTGCCAATTTCCACCCCTTCTTTCTCCGAATCACCCGAAGACAGAGCAATCCAAAACTGAGGTGTTTCCTCACCTTCATGGATCGTCAAAATGGGTCCCTTAGCCCTCTCATACCGGACTACCTGAAGCGCCGCGCCTCGCGCGTTCGAGGACATCATCGGGCTGCAGTTTTTGCCAATCCAAATGTAGATTGTAGAGGGAACATGGACAACGAAAGACCCACGAGAATCGAGCGCTTTCGCGCCCGGCTGATTAACCGTCTTTGGTACCAAATGAAGAGGATCATATGGCGAATGAGGCGCCATTCGGTACATCCTTTGAATAGAATTGGGGCTAGCAGGCAGAGCGTGGACCCTTTTTTGACACTGAAGAAGCTGACATGCAAAACCCATGTTTGGATTTGTCACTCCCCTTGCATTCTTGACATACTGGAAAGCATCTTCAAAGCTTTGTCCCTCCCTCCACATGAGGTAGGCAATGACGAGAGAGGACGACCGCGAAACGCCTTGACAGCAATGGACGAGGACGCGGCCGCCCTGCTCTCGAACATCTTCAAAATAGTCAAACACATCATAGAGAATACTTGTTATATCCTCCGAAGGACTGTCCTGCAACCAGAGTGTTTTGTAAACAAAGTCGCTTTTGAAATACTCCGCGCAAACGAAACCAACGCAGTTCAGCACATGAGTGATTCCATTCTGCCTAAGGAGCTCATGGTTCTTGGCAACCGTGTCGCTTCCTAAGTATATATGCTCCGCGATTCTAGAACATTCTTTGTCATAGAAGGCCAGTTTGTCTCTCTTGAACTGAAACTCTTTGGTGGGTTGACTGGAGTCCAACTGTCTTATAGACCCTCTTGGTGTCTGGGGAACTGGCCAAACGCCAAGATCGTCGGATCCTGCGCTTGGCCATTCCTCGACGCTGGGCTTTCTTATGGAAAGAGGCTGAAGAGGTGGCAAAAATGGCCTTGGCTTTGTGTTTGGTGGTTGTGGTGGTGCCTTGTGGCGGCTGCTCGGAGACCTATCCGTCCATGAAACCGAACGGGAATAGGTTCTCCGAGCAAGAGTGCCGCTACCAGAGGGCTTGTTTATTTTTCCTTCTTCTCCTAACATCTCCAAAAGGGTATACTACTAACTACTAACTATTATATATGCTATCTTGGTGACAAAAGATAGAAACTTGATTCACACTCATGAATGAATTTCCACAGAATAGAATACGAGAGAGAAAAAGAAACTAGGAAAATGGTGGGTGTTTCAAAATCATGGTAAAATGGTAGGTAGTTGCAGTTTTTGAGTCTACAACCTTGTGTTCCATATTTCCCACCTAAACCCCTTGACTATGTCTCTATCTCTGAGGAGGCAACTACCCCGATAAACCATTGGTGATTATATATAGACCCATTCTGTAGTCTATTTTTGTCTATATTTTGACGTCTAATTTTTATTTAGTTTATTCTTTATAATAAATTTTAAATATTTATATTGACAATTAGATACTAAATTTTTAAATTTTATAACAACTATATATATATATATATGGATAATATAATAGTAATGGGATCACGTAACGACGTGTTTGGTATGTTAGATTATTCTATAGCGGTTATGTGTATAACTTGACTGGTTGAGCTTCGACATGTCTCCCTTGTGGACCACCAAGTTATAAAATTTGCATCTTCTTCCATCGCCACCCTTTTTTGACCCTTTGCTATATTGTATGTGTTTTTCGTATGCTTATTTTAATGTATATTCTTTCTTATTATAATATCCTTAGTCACAGCCATCCTTTCTTTGACCACAACAGAAACGGCAACATCTTTTACATGTTCCACATGACAGAAACTTTCTTAGCTGTATATGTAATACTACAATGGAACTTGGAAATGTGACAATAGTAAAAAATAATAAATAATAATTCGGCAACTAAGCCAATATTGAAATTAAAACATTTTCGTTAAACTAAAAATCAGCTACAAAGTAATTATTATGTATTTTTTATATTTATATATTTTTTTCAACTAACTAATTAAATTTTTAGAATAATCAAATAGACCAATAATTAAACATTTACAATAATAAAATAAGTTTTTTGTTATGAAATATCAGATTCATATTCCGCATGACAGTAGTTAATTTTTAGTGCATATAGCATAATTAATTAAATTATTAGTTAACAAACAAACAAAGTAGTACTCAGCCTATCCATTCAACGTACGGTAAAAGGCAGACAAAGTACTAGCAATTACTATTTTTATTATCAATCTCCTTATATAACCAAAAAATTTATTGAATAATTAATTTATTGAATGAAAAAAATTATAGCTTTAGTCACAAAATAATTTTAAGAAAAACATCATAATTTATAAGTATTTTTACTTTTTGAATTTAGGAGTTTTTTTTTAATAAAATTATAAAGAGTAAATTGGAGATACCATGTTGTTGCTATCTTCCTATTTTGAGTTTCTAATGTCCCAAGTTTGTCATTTCTAATGGTATGAGTATTTCTGTAAGAACTCTATTGCTCAAATTAGCATGAGTCTCAAGTTAAAAATTATACCTTAATACATGTATTTGGAATAGTGCATATATTGTAAGGTTGTGATGTCATGAATTCCTCTCCTTATGTTCTTTACACTTTGTTTGGATGTAGAAAAAAAAATGAAAGGAAAGAAAATAAGAGAAAAGAAAATAGAAGAAAAAGTGGAGTTATTTGTGTGTTGTTTGGGATGAATAAAAAATAGATGGAAAAAAATAGAGAAAAATTTTTCTTTTGTTTGGATAAAAAGAAAAGTGAGAAGAAAAAAAATTATAATAGTATAAAATTATATTAATACCTTTATCATAAAATAAAGTATAAATATTTTTATTTATTCATATTTTATTACATTTTATAAATATTATGAAATATTATAATTTTATATATTTGATTTAAATTATTTATCTAATATATATAATGTTTAAATATGAATTTCTATTATAATAATATATTAAAACTAAATTTATATTAATAATTATTAATAATAATATAATTAAGGATAGTATTGGAAATACAAAAAATATAGCATTTTTTTGTTTTCTTGCTTGTGATGGAAAGAAAATTTTTTTAGTGGGACCCATATAAAATTTTCTTTCCTTCCTATTTTCTTTCCATCCATTTTCTTTCTGCTCATTTTCTCTCCGACAAAACATAGTATTAGAGATTATGAGTTTTTTTGTAGGTTAAATTGATCTAGGAGAATAAGTTGTTATTCTCTTGACTTATTGATACTTTGTTGTGGTATCATATGTTCTTATGATGTTTTTTTTTATTCTAACGGGCCTATGGCCCAAAACAAAAGAAATTAAACGACAATCTTCCTGAAAACTTCATCCCTCTTTCATCTGCACAAGCAAACGATACCACCATGGCAGGAATTTCTTGAAACCACCTAATCCCCTTTTCTATATCTTGTCCATGCTTAGCCAAAACGTCAACACATTGGTTTGTCTCTCTGAAAACATGTCGAATCATCACTTTGTGTAGTCTAGTCATAAGTTCATTTATGGAACGCACCAACGAAGTTCCCACATGCTTCTCCACCACGACACTTTGGAGAAGATGAATAACGCAACTAGAATCAGACTCCACTACAAGGTAGGGGATGCTCATTTTCACCGGTAATTTCATACCCATAAAGAACCCCAAAGTTCTGGTATTGTGATTGTACACTTTCCAATGTTCATGCTAAATCTGGCAAGAAACCTTTCCCTGGAGTCACGGATGATGCCGCCACTAGCTCCTCTGCTACCCGGTTGAAAGACTGAGCCATCAACATTTAACTTGGCCCAGTCCTCTTCAGGTGGTTCCCAACCAACCTCCAAAGTCCTGGTAAGTCTGAGAATTTTGCTATTCTGTTCAGTGATGTTGAGAATGTAATTATAATTTGCTGCTAGAGCTATAACCATATGTTGAATTTGGGCTTGTTGACTATTCTGATTATTGAAAACAAGCTCATTTTTGCATCTCCAAGCTGTGTTGCAGGTAGTAATAAAGATGATGGTCCATGGGGTACCATTGTGGGAATAAGTAAACTTTAAAAGATTGTTCTCCAGCCAATCTTTGTGGGATTGGTTGAAGAAGTCCGACTTTAAGTTACTATTGACAAAGCTATTCCAGATGGTGCAGATGAAAGGACAGTCATGCAACAAATGGAGCAGAGTCTCATCATCATTTCGGCATCTTGGCAGCTTCCATCATCGGTAAGGCCTCTCTTCTTTCTTTTGAAATTTGTCATCAGAGCATCATGAGTAATCAACCAACTAAAAGACTTGAGTCTCTGTGGGAGTTTTGCTTTCCAAATATGTTTATAGAGTCTGTTGTCTTCTCCCCTGTCACTGTAAAATGTTTCATATGCTGATTGAATAGAAAAATTACCGTTCGGATTAGCTAGCCAGCTGATGAAATCATCTCCAACATAGGGATTAGGTGCTTTAATAGTATGAATAATATCTGTGACCTCTTCAGGTAGAACCAGGTTTAGCGCTTCCCAATCCCACTCGCCATCTTCCATTACATAATCTGCTACTTTCTCAATTAGCTTGTTTTCATCTAACTCAACTAGAGATACCTCCGAAAACTCTGTAAAACCTAGAACCCATTGTTCTTTCCAAAAAGAAGCCATAACTCCATTTCCTAGCCTCCAAATAAGGCTAATTTTAAATTTCTCCTAGACTTTAGTAATCCCGAGCCATGCATTAGAATTACTTGGTTTACATTGAATATTAGGCATGATACCATCGCCACAACCATACTTTGCCCGCATAACCTAGACCTAGAGTGCTTCTCTATTGTAGAGGAGGCCCCAAGCAAGCTTCATTAGAAATAGGGAATTAGATTCTTGTGCCTTTCAGATGCCTAACCCACCCTTCTCTTTCGATTTACACACGCTGTCCCAACTAAGAAGGTGTATTTTCTTTCCTCATCAGTGTTTTCCCATAATAAATCTCTGCAAATTTTGTCTATCTTGTTGCACACTACTACTGGAATTTTCATAGTTTGCATGTAGTAGCTAGGAATAGTTGATAGTACTGATTGTACAAGTGTGCACCTTTCGGCTAAGGAGAGAGTCTTTCTATTCTAGCTGGATAACTTACTTTGCATCTTGTCAATAACAAATTGAAAGTATTGTTGATTGCATCTTTTATGAATGAGAGGGACTCCCAAGTATTTTTAAGTTAGCTGTGAGGTTGATTCCTAGGTCTTGGCTCAGCATTTGTCTCATGGTATGATTAACATTATTAGAGAAGTACACACAAGACTTGCCAAGGTTGATTTTCTGTCCCACACACTCACAAAAATGATTTAAGGCCTCCTTGATAATCTGAATTTGTTTCCTATCTGTTTTTGCAAAGAGAACTAGGTCATCTGCAAAACAGAGATGAAAAATTTTAGGCCCCCTCTTGATAGAGTTATAGGTTTCCATTTCTTATCATGAACTAGCTTATTTATCAAATGGGATAAATGAATGCACAAAACAAAGGGGTACGGGAAAAGATCTCCCTGTCTAATTTCTCTATTTGGGATGAAACTTTCTGATGGAGAGCCATTCCAAACAAGGTTCATGGATGTCGTCGATATACAAAAGCTAATAACACTTCGAATTTGATGCTTTTAGGTCTATATGTAGTTGATATTGTAATCTTCTCTTTAATAGTAGAGTGATGGTTACAATGTAATAATTAATCTCATAAAATTGAGTTATTAGATATTATAACGAGTAATGAGGAGTTAATATTTTCTTTGTAATGTCTTCTTTGGAATCCGAGAGAATACTTAATCATCAAACCGGTTCATTGGAACTTCTCATATTCTTGAACCTGGTTCCTTGTATTGGGCTTATAGAAATATTCCAGAATAGACACCCAAACTCAAATATCTTTCTTTTGAGAAAGGTTTTCAGAATTTCAAATCTCAACCCAAGCGTCTTATCCTTTAAGGTGGAATTTTTTATTTCGCTTACTTTTTTTATAAAGTTTGAACTCTGACCATAACTTCTATCAATCGTAGGTTACCTACTACCTATGACTTATGAGTTTGGGAGTTAGATATATATTTTTTTTAATTAAAGTTTGCATATTGTGATTCTAAGATCAAGAATCGATGTTTTCATTTCTTGAATGTTAGATTGATTTTTCCTTTATTTTTCGATTTTTTAGTTTCATAGATTTCCTATGGTGGGTACCCCCAACTTGTAGCTTGTAAGTTCGAGAATCAGAGCTTTTGAAATTCCGACAAAGACATCAAAATAAATTCAAGTTGTCATAATTAATACTTATTAAAACTACTATGAATGAAATAGTAACTCAATCATGAAAATGTTGAGTTTAAAATAAAGAAATTATTTTTCTTAAAAAAATTACATAAAGAATTTTTTTCATTTAAATGCAATCTATCCGAATGAAATTCTTTCCGATCTAGAGCAATTATTTGGACAATTGAATGATGGAATTTTTTAATTTAGATTAGTTGACTCGTGAATTTTTTTTTTAATAAACAATTGTTTAGATATTATTCCTTTATTTCTACCATAAATTTTTATATTACTTGCTTTCTGAATAATAATATGCCTAAAATATTTTATAAAATTTGAATAAAATAAATCATACATTTACATGTCTAAATATGAATGTGGTTTGCTTTCAAAGAGTTTAATTAGGATTTCAACATTTTTTTCATTAGTAGAGAACGAGTTTTCATCTTTCAGTTTTGTAAACTTCAATCTCAAGGCATTAAGTTGTGCTTTGTGGTAAATTTATAATGCGAACTTTAATCTCTGGTGTTGTCTATGGGGATCATACGCAGTTGGTATCATGGCTAATCACAGGATACAATCAATCATTAATCCTGACACCCTCACAAAGAACAACCACATCATGATGGACATGAAACTGGTATTACCCCAAGTAACAATGAGGATCAGCAGCATCAAGTTCCCCTAGGTTCTAAAGGACGAGAAGTTCAGAACACTGGTGGTCATCATTTAGTTAGATTAGGAGAGGAATATGTCCATGCGAGGTAGGAAATGTGTCATAAAGTACAAGAACTGGAACGATAGTTGGTAGAATGGTCAATGTCACGACAGTCTCGCTCATGACATAGGACGTCAAGGGATCGGCAGGATAGTTGTGATAGGAGGACCCTAAATCGAGGCCATAAATGACATCAAAGAGAGTCCTCCGATGTGAAGAACTACGTCGTGAGCTAGAAAAAAGGGGAAGGATTGACTCCTATTTAGCTTAGTCTAAAAGGAAGTGGAGTCCGCAAAGAAGCCCAAGTCCTAAAAGGCATAGGGATACTCGGGAGCATGTCATCATGGGACAAACTTCATTTGCTCTGCATCTCCTTTAAGTCCGCTTGCCAAAGCATTTTGATAAACCAACAGGCTTGAAGTATGAGAAAAAGTCGGATCCTCAGGAGTAGATAGATGTTTTTGAGAAAAGAATTAATTTGGAGGAGTTGTGGATTCTATAAGATGTAAAGCTTTTCTAGTTATATTTTCTAGACCAACAATGACGTTGTTCCCCATGCCTTCTGGCTCCATATTGTCCTTAGCTGATATCAAGACAAAGTTTCTCGCACGTTTCACTAATAGAAGAACTCAAGCTAAGCATCCGAGATTACTTGGATCGATCCAATAAAGCGTTGTTAGAAGTTAATACGTGAACTCCTGAGGTCGTGTGTTTATGTTTAATTGTTCCTACTTGAAGGAAATTTCAGACAATATTTGACCTTTAAAGATGTCAAATTTATGGAGGAGATCAATCAAATTGCTTTGGAATATATGCGAGACCAAGATGCTTCAAAAATGATGTCCACTAAACAAATCTAGCTCCTTCACCTAATAAGACCGGAAACTCAGGGCAATCGTCCACACCAAAAGCGTTAACACCACGAGTTGGCAAGTTCTATACATACCATTGGTGGCTTTACTGTCTAAAATCTACCAAAAAGTGCCACAGAGAGTACTACTTCCCAAGCCATAGATTCGACCTAGGGTATCTTTGAACAACCCATAGTATTGAGGATTCCATCAATTTGAAGGATGCCTTGGAATACGCAATTCAGGATGGAAAGCTTCTTGAATTAATTCAGCACATTAGGCTGCTAAGATGGCATAATGATAAATATCGGGAAGCCAAAAATCCATGAAATGCCAAGCCCATTGAAATTCAAGATGATACTGCACAAGTTGTGGTAAATGTGGTTGTAGGCAAGAACGGGTTGGCAAAATCCAATAATGCAGTTAAAAGAGATGTCAAAGCTGAAAGTTCAAGTTTCGAAGTTTTGAAGGTGACTAATATCCCAATTGTGCAATTCCTTGAAGAGGATTTTCAATATGGCACATCTGATGATGAAAAGCCATTGGTGATTACAGCAAAGTTGGAAAATGGAATTGTTAAAAGAATTTTGGTTGATACTTGAAAAAAATTCAAATTTGCTTTTTAGAAATGCTTATGATGCTTTGGGATTGAAGGATTAGCACCCAAAATCATATCTCTAGAGGTAGTGGGTTTAGGAGATAATTTTATCAAGTCCAATATGGCTATTGATCTCCTCTTCACAGTGGGAGAAGGTGGTGAAGTACGTGCGATACAAACTAAATTTGTTGCCCTAAAGGATTTCACAGCATGCAATGTGATCTTTGGAAGGAAAACAATAAATAACCTTTGTGCCTCCATTTCAACAAAATTTTCAATGATGAAGTTCTTGACCATTGAAAGTCATGTAGCCACTATCTGAAGAGATCGGATAGCTGCGATAAAAGGCAACAAGACAACTTTGACCTTGAGGGATAAGGCTAAAGATTCAACTAGCATATTTTTGGTGGACTTGGATTCTTGGGTTCAAGAAAGGCCCAAGCCCATACCAGAACCCAATGAGAATCTGGAAAAGTTCCAGATTGGGGATGTTGCAGATAAGTACACCATGATTAACAGAGACTTACATCATCCCCTAAAGTTGGAACTTCAGAATTTCTTTAGAGGTAATATAGATTTGTTTGCATGGAAACCTTTTGATATGCCCAAAATAGATCCAGTATTTATGTCCCATCAACTTGCTATTGACCCAATGTTTAAACTAGTTGTGCAACAACATCAAAAGATGTCGCCAGACTAAATTGCCGAGGTCAAGAAACAAGTGCAAGGGTTATTTGATGCTGTGTTTATTAGAGAGCTAACTTAATTAACATGGTTATCTAATGTTATAGTGGTAAAAAAAAAAGAAATCTAATGGAAAGTGGCGTATATGTGTTGATTACACTAATTTAAACAAAGTCTGCCCAAAAAATTACTTTCCATTACTTAACATTGATAATATAATTGATTCTGTGATGAGCGGATAATTTATACGCTTTTTGGCATTGTTTTTACATAGTTTTTAGTATGATTTAGTTATTTTTTAGTATATTTTTATTAGTTTTTAAATAAAATTCACATTTCTAGACTTTACTATGAGTTTGTGTGTTTTTCTGTGATTTCAGATATTTTCTGGCTGAAATTGAGGGACCTGAGCAAAAATCAGATTCAGAGGTTGAAGAAGGACTGCAGATGCTGTTGGATTCTGACCTCCCTGCACTCAAAGTGGATTTTCTAGAGCTACCAAACTCCAAATGGCGTGCTCTTAATTGATTTGGAAAGTATACATCCAGGGCTTTTCAGCAATATATAATAGTCCATACTTTAATTAAGGATAGACGACGTAAACTGGCGTTGAACGCCAGTTCCATGCTGCATTCTGGAGTCAAACGCCAGAAATAGGTTGCAAAGTGGAGTTAAACGCCAGAAACAGGTTACAAACTGGTGTTCAACTCCAAGAAAGACCTCTACACATGTAAAGCTCAATGCTCAGTCCAAGCACACACCAAATGGGCCCCGGAAGTGGATTTCTGCATCATTTACTTATCTCTGTAAACCCTAGTAACTAGTTTAGTATAAATAGGACTTTTTACTATTGTATTTACATCTTTGGATCATCGAGAGTTTCATCTTTGATCACGTTTGGGGGCTGGCCTCTCGGCCATGCCTGGACCTTCATCACTTATGTATTTTCAACGGTAGAGTTTCTACACACCACAGATTAAGGTGTGGAGCTCTGCTGTTTCTCAAAGATTAATGCAAAGTACTACTGTTTTTCTATTCAATTCAACTTATTCCGCTTCTAAGATATTCATTCGCACTTTAATATGATGGATGTGATGATCGTGACAGTCATCATCATTCTCAACTTATGAGCGCGTGCCTGACAACCACTTCCGTTCTACCTTAGATTGAATGGATATCTCTTGGATATCTAATACAGGGGACCGAGTCCGAGTTATTAGTGTCTTCGTGGTATAAGTTAGAACCCATGGACGGCCATTCTTGAGATCCAAAAAGTCTAAACCTTGTCTGTGGTATTCCGAGTAGGATCTGGGAAGGGATGGCTGTGACGAGCTTCAAACTTGCGAGTGCTGGGCGTAGTGACAGACGCAAAAGGATCAATTGATCGATCCTATTCCAGTATGATCGAGAACCGACAGATGAATAGCCGTGCTGTGACAGAGCATCTTGGACCATTTTCACTGAGAGGACGGGAAGTAGCCATTGACAACGGTGATGCCCAACATACAGCTTGCCATGGAAAGGAGTAGGAATGATTGGATGAAGACAGCAGGAAAGCAGAGGTTCAGAGGAACGAAAGCATCTCTATATGCTTATCTGAAATTCTCACCAATGAATTACATAAATATCTCTATCCTAGTTTATGTTTTATTTATCTTTTAATTATTAAAACTCTATAACCTTTTGAATCCGCCTGACTGAGATTTACAAGGTAACTATAGCTTGCTTCAAACCGACAATCTCCGTGGGATCGACCCTTACTCACGTAAGGTTTATTACTTGGACGACCCAGTGCACTTGCTGGTTAGTTGTACGAAGTTGTGACAAAGAATTAAGATTATGAACGTGCGTATTGAGTTTTTAGCGCCGTTACCAAGGAAGGAATGATCACGATTTCGCACACCAAGTTTTTGGCGCCGTTGCCGGGGATTGTTCGAGTTTGGACAACTGACGGTTCATCTTGTTGCTCAGATTAGGTAACTTTATTTTAATTTTAACCTTTTTGTTTTTATTATTCTTATTTTCAAAAAAATAAAAAAATAAATAAGAAAAATATTTTCAAAAAAAAAATTTTTTCTTCAGAATTTTTAAGAATGAATTCTAGTGTTTCATGATGATTTGTTGAATCCTGGCTGGCTGTAAAGCCATGTCTAATTCTTTTGGACTGAGGATTCAACTAATCACTTCAATGCATGTAATATCCTACTGAAGCTTGGCTGGCCATTGGCCATGTCTAGTGTTTTGGACCGAAACTTTCACTGAAAGCTTGGCTGGCTGTAAAGCCATGTCTAATTCCTGGATTGGAGTTTTAGACTAATATTGCAAGATTCCTGAAATTCCTATTAAAAATTTTGAAATCTTTATTTTCTTTTTCAAAAGAATTTTTGAAAAATCCAAAAAAATTAATAAAATCATAAAAACAAAAAAAATTTGATGTTTCTTGTTTGAGTCTTGAGTCAAATTTTAAGTTTGGTGTCAATTGCATGTTTTTAAAATTTGTGCATTTTTCGAAAACTCATGCATGTGTTCTTCATGATCTTCAAGTTGTTCTTGGTAAGTTTTCTTGTTTGATCTTTAAAATTTCTTGTTTTGTGTCTTTTCTTGTTTTTCATATGCATTTTTAATTTGTTAGTGTCTAAAAATTAAAAATCTTTAAGTTTGGTGTCTTGCATGTTTTTCTCTTCTTCAAAATTTTCAAAAATAAGTTCTTGGTGTTCATCTTGACATTCAAAGTGTTCTTGGTGTTCATCTTGACATTCATAGTGTTCTTGCATGCATCATGTGTTTTGATCCAAAATTTTCATGCATTGAGTCTTTTTGATGTTTTTCTCTTTCTTTATTAAAATTCAAAAATCAAAAAAATATCTTTCCCTTTTTCACTCATAAATTTTCGAAAATTTGAGTTGACTTTTTCAAAACTTTTTAAAATTTAGTTGTTTCTTATGAGTCAAATCAAATTTTCAATTTAAAAATTCTATCTTTTTCAAATCTTTTTCAAAAATCAAATCTTTTTCAATTTTTCCTTCATATTTTCGAAAACTTTATGATTGATTTTCAAAATCTTTTTCTTATTCTGTTCTAAATTTTCGAAATTAATGCTAACAATTAATGTGATTGATTCAAAATTTTTAAGTTTGTTACTTGCCTAGTAAGAAAGGTTCAATCTTTAAACTCTAGAATCATATCTCTTTAGTTTCTTGTTAGTCAAGTAATCAACTTTGTTTTCAAAAATCAAATCTTTTCAAATTTCTTTTTCAAATCTTTTTCAAATTTCAATCATATCTTTTTCAAAAATCAATTTCAAAATCTTTTCTAACTTCCTATCTTTTCAAAATTAATTTTCAAATCTTTTTTTGATTAATCCTATCTTTTTGTTTCAATCATATCTTTTTCAAAACTACCTAACTAATTCTATCTCTAATTTTCGAAAATCACCTTCATCTTTTTCAAAATTCCTTTTTGAATTAACTAATTGTTTTAATTTTAATTTAATTTGATTTAATTTTCCTTGCTTAATTTTTGAATTTTGAATTTTAATTTTTAATTTCTAATTTAAAAAAAAAACAAAAATACTTTTATTTTATTTTATCTAATTTTCGAAAATTCTTCTCCCTCACCTCCTTCTATTTATTTATTTATTTACTAACACTCCTCTTCATCTAAGAATTCGAACCTACTCCTCACGCTTGTGTTTGGATTCTCCATTTTCTATTCATATCTTCTTCTACTCACATAAAGGAATCTCTATACTGTGACATAGAGGATTCCATATTTTCTTTTCTGTTTTCTTCTTTTTCATATGAGCAGGAACAAGGATAAGAACATTCTTGTTGAAGCTGATCCTAAACCTGAAAGGAATCTGAAGAGGAAGCTAAGGGAAGTTAAAGCACAACTCTCTGGAGAAAATCTGACAGAAATTTTCGAAAAAGAAGGAGACATGGCCGAAAATAATAAGAATGCAAGGAAGATGCTTGGTGACTTCACTGCACCAAATTCCAATTTACATGGAAGAAGCATCTCAATCCCTGCCATTGGAGCAAACAATTTTGAGCTAAAGCCTCAATTAGTTTCTCTGATGCAACAGAATTGCAAGTTTCATGGACTTCCATCAGAAGATCATTTTCAGTTCTTAACTGAATTCTTGCAGATCTGTGATACTGTTAAGACCAATGAGGTTGATCCCGAGGTCTACAGGCTTATGCTTTTCCCGTTTGCTGTAAGAGACAGAGCTAGAATATGGTTGGATTCTCAACCTAAAGATAGCCTGAACTCTTGGGATAAGCTGGTCACGGCTTTCTTAGCCAAGTTCTTTCCTCCTCAAAAGCTTAGCAAGCTTAGAGTGGATGTTCAAACCTTCAGACAAAAGGAAGGTGAATCCCTCTATGAAGCTTGGGAAAGATACAAGGAACTGACCAAAAAGTGTCCTTCTGACATGCTTTCAGAATTGACCATCCTGGATATATTCTATGATGGTCTATCTGAATTATCAAAGATGTCATTGGACCATTCTGCAGGTGGATCCATTCACCTAAAGAAAACGCCTGCAGAAGCTCAAGAACTCATTGACATGGTTGCAAATAACCAGTTCATGTACACTTCTGAAAGGAATCCTGTGAATAATGGGACGCCTCAGAGGAAAGGAGTTCTTGAAATTGATACTCTGAATGCCATATTGGCTCAGAATAAAATATTGACTCAGCAAGTCAATATGATCTCTCAGAGTCTGAATGGATTGAAGGAACCATCCAACAGTACTAAAGAGGCCTCTTCTGAAGAAGAAGCTTATGATCCTGAGAATCCTGCAATAGCAGAGGTAAATTACATGGGTGAACCCTATGGAAACACCTATAATCCTTCATGGAGAAATCATCCAAATTTCTCATGGAAGGATCAACAAAAGCCTCAACAAGGCTTTAATAATGGTGGAAGAAACAGGTTTAGCAATAGCAAACCTTTTCCATCATCCACTCAGCAACAGACAGAAAATTTTGAGCAGAATCCATCTAGCTTAGCAAATATAGTCTCTGATCTATCTAAGGCCACTGTGAGTTTCATGAATGAAACAAGGTCCTCCATTAGGAATTTGGAGGCACAAGTGGGCCAGCTGAGTAAAAGGATCACTGAAACCCCTCATAGTACTCTCCCAAGCAATACAGAAGAAAACCCAAAAGGAGAGTGCAAGGCCATTGAATTGATCATCATGGCCGAACCTACAAGGGAGGGAGAGAACATGAACCCCAGTGAAGAAGACCTCCTGGGACGTCCAGAGATCAATAAAGAGTTTCCCTCTGAGGAACCAAAGGACTCTGAGGCTCATCTGGAGACCATAGAGATTCCATTAAACCTCCTTATGCCATTCATGAGCTCTGATGAATATTCTTCTTCTGAAGAGAATGAAGATGTTACTGAAGAGCAAGTTGTCAAGTACCTTGGTGCAATCATGAAGCTGAATGCCAAATTATTTGCTAATGAGATTTGGGAAGAAACCTCCCTTACTCACCAATGAACTGAGTGATCTGGATCAACTGAGATTGCCTCAGAAGAAACAGGATCCTGGAAAGTTCTTAATACCTTGTACCATAGGCACCGTGACCTTTGAGAAGGCTCTATGTGACCTTGGGTCAGGGATAAACCTCATGCCCCTCTCTGTAATGGAGAAACTGGGAATCTTTGAGGTGCAAGCTGCTAGAATCTCATTAGAGATGGCAGACAACTCAAGAAAACAGGCTTATGGACTAATAGAGGACGTGTTAGTAAAGGTTGAAGGCCTTTACATCCCTGATGATTTCATAATCCTAGACACTGGGAAGGATGAGGATGAATCCATCATCCTTGGAAGACCCTTCCTAGCCACAGCAAGAGCTGTGATTGATGTGGACAAAGGAGAGTTGGTCCTTCAACTGAATAAGGACTACCTTGTGTTTAAAACTCAAGGATCTCCTTCTGTAACCATGGAGAGGAAGCATGAAAAGCTTCTCTCACTGCAGAGTCAACCAAAGCCCCCACAGTCAAACTCTAAGTTTGGTGTTGGGAGGTCTCAACAATGCTCTGAACATCTGTGAGACTCCATGAGAGCTCACTGTCAAGCTATTGACATTAAAGAAGCGCTTATTGGGAGGCAACCCAATGTTATTTAATCATATCTATTTTATTTTCTTTTTGTTATTTCGTGTTTTATTAGGTTGATGATCATGTGAAGTCATAAAACTACTGAAAAATCAAAAACAGAATGAAAAATAGCATTGAAAATAGCACACCCTGGAGGAGAGCAGTCTGGCTTTTAAACGCCAGAAACAAGCTACATTTGGGCGTTTAACGCCAGAAACAGGCAGCAGTCTGGCGTTAAACGCCAGGATTGCACAGCAAGGGCATTTTACACGCCTAATTGGAGCAGGGATGTTAAGTCCTTGACCCCACTTGATCTGTGGACCCCACAGGATCCCTACCACTTCTTCTCTCATCTTCACACCTTTTCATAACACTCTTCCTCAATTAACCTCCACCAATCAAACCATCACTCCTTCCTTTTCACACATCATAACCACCTAAACCCCCTTGACCGAACCATTCACACACCTCCATCTCCTCCATTTTCTTCTTCTTCTACTTACTTCTTTCTTCTTTTGCTCGGGGACGAGCAAATCTTCTAAGTTTGGTGTGGTAAAAGCATTGCTTTTTATTTTTCCATAACCATCTAGGGCACCTAAGGCCAGAGATATCCTCATTGAAGAGGATAAGCCCATAACTAAGAAAATGATGGAGCAAACAAGAGATCATGGACCTCAACATGAGCATGAGGAGATTCCTCACCATGAAATCCCTGAGATGCCTCAGGGGATGCACTTTCCTCCACATAATTATTGGGAACAAATCAACACTTTCCTAGGAGAATTAAGTTCCAACATGGGACAACTAAGGGTGGAGCACCAAGAGCATTCCATCATCCTCCATGAAATTAGAGAAGATCAAAGAGCTATGAGGGAGGAGCAAGAAAGACAAGGAAGAGACATAGAGGAGCTCAAGAGCACCATTGGTTCTTCAAGAAGAGGAAGACACCACCCTCACTAAGGTGGACTCATTCCTTAATCTCCTTGTTTATTTATTTTCTTGTTTTTCGATTTTTGAGCTTTATCTTTTATTTATGTTTGTGTCTTTACTATATGATCATTAGTGTCTAAGTGTCTATGCCTTAAAGTTATGAATATGAATCCATCACCTCTCTTAAATGACAACTGTTTTAACAACAAAAGAACAAGAAGTACATGGTTTCGAATTCATCCTTGAAACTAGTTTAATTATTTTGATGTGGTGGCAACACTTTTTGTTTTCTGAATGAATGCTTGAACAGTGCATATGTCTTTTGAAGTTGATGTTTATGAATGTTAAATATGTTGGCTCTTGAAGAATAAGGAAAAAGGAGAAATATTATTTGATAATCTAAAAAATCATAAAAATGATTCTTGAAGCAAGAAAAAGCAGTGAATACAGAAAGCTTGCGAAAAAAAATAGAAAAAAAAAAGAAAAAGCAAGCAGAAAAAGCCAAAAGCTCTTAAAACCAAAAGGCAACAGCAAAAAGCCAGTAGCCCTTAAAACCAAAAGGCATGGGTAATAAAAAGGATCCAAGGCTTTGAGCATCAGTGGATAGGAGGGCCTAAAGGAATAAAATCCTGGCCTAAGCGGCTAAACCAAGCTGTCCCTAACCATGTGCTTGTGGCGTGAAGGTGTCAAGTGAAAACTTGAGACTGAGCGGTTAAAGTCGAGGTCCAAAGCAAAAGAAAGAGTGTGCTTAAGAACTCTGGACACCTCTAATTGGGGACTTTAGCAAAGCTGAGTCACAATCTGAAAAGGTTCACCCAGTTTTGTGTCTGTAGCATTTATGTATCCGATGGTAATACTGGAAAACAAAGTGCTTAGGGCCACGGCCAAGACTCATAAAGTAGCTGTGTTCAAGAATCAACATACTGAACTAGGATAATCAATAACACTATCTGAATTCTAAGTTCCTATAGATGCCAATCATTCTGAACCTCAATAGATAAAGTGAGATGCCAAAACTATTCAAGAGGCAAAAAGCTACAAGTCCCGCTCATCTGATTGGAGCTAAGTTTCATTGATATTTTGGAATTTATAGTATATTCTCTTCTTTTTATCCTATTTGATTTTCAGTTGCTTGGGGACAAGCAACAATTTAAGTTTGGTGTTGTGATGAGCGGATAATTTATACGCTTTTTGGCATTATTTTTACATAGTTTTTAATATGATTTAGTTAGTTTTTAGTATATTTTTATTAGTTTTTAAATAAAATTCACATTTCTGGACTTTACTATGAGTTTGTGTGTTTTTCTGTGATTTCAGGTATTTTCTGGCTGAAATTGAGGGACCTGAGCAAAAATCAGATTCAGAGGTTGAAGAAGGACTGCAGATGCTGTTGGATTCTGACCTTCCTGCACTCAAAGTGGATTTTCTGGAGCTACAGAACTCCAAATGGTGCGCTCTCAATTGCGTTGGAAATTAGACATCCAAGCTTTCCAGAAATATATAATAGTCCATACTTTAATTAAGGATAGACAACGTAAACTGGCGTTGAACGCCAGTTCTATGCTGCATTCTGGAGTCAAACGCTAGAAATAGGTTGCAAAGTGGAGTTAAACACCAGAAACAGGTTACAAACTGGCATTCAACTCCAAGAAAGACCTCTACACGTGTAAAGCTCAATGCTCAGCCCAAGCATACACCAAGTGGGCCCCGGAAGTGGATTTCTGCATCATTTACTTATCTCTGTAAACCCTAGTAACTAGTTTAGTATAAATAGGACTTTTTACTATTGTATTTATATCTTTGGATCATCGAGAGTTTCATCTTTGATCACGTTTGGGGGCTGGCCTCTCGGCCATGCCTGGACCTTCATCACTTATGTATTTTCAACGATAGAGTTTCTACACACCACAGATTAAGGTGTGGAGCTCTGCTGTTCCTCAAAGATTAATGCAAAGTACTACTGTTTTTCTATTCAATTCAACTTATTCCGCTTCTAAGATATTCATTCGCACTTCAATATGATGGATGTGATGATCGTGACAGTCATCATCATTCTCAACTTATGAGCGCGTGCCTGACAACCACTTCCGTTCTACCTTAGATTGAATGGATATCTCTTGGATATCTAATACAGAGGACCAAGTCCGAGTTATTAGTGTCTTCGTGGTATAAGTTAGAACCCATGGACGGCCATTCTTGAGATCCGAAAAGTCTAAACCTTGTCTGTGGTATTCCGAGTAGGATCTGGGAAGGGATGGTTGTGACGAGCTTCAAACTCGCGAGTGCTGGGTATAGTGACAGATGCAAAAGGATCAATGGATCCTATTCCAGTATGATCGAGAACCGACAGATGAATAGCCGTGCTGTGACAGAGCATCTTGGACCATTTTCACTGAGAGGACAGGAAGTAGCCATTGACAACGGTGATGCCCAACATATAGCTTGCCATGGAAAGGAGTAGGAATGATTGGATGAAGACAGCAGGAAAGCAGAGGTTCAGAGGAACGAAAGCATCTCTATATGCTTATCTGAAATTCTCACTAATGAATTACATAAGTATCTCTATCCTAGTTTATGTTTTATTTATCTTTTAATTATTAAAACTCTATAACCTTTTGAATCCGCCTGACTGAGATTTACAAGGTAACCATAGCTTGCTTCAAACCGACAATCTCTGTGGGATCGACCCTTACTCACGTAAGGTTTATTACTTGGACGACCCAGTGCAGTTGCTGGTTAGTTGTACGAAGTTGTGACAAAGAATTAAGATTATGAACGTGCGTATTGAGTTTTTAGCGCCGTTACCAAGGAAGGAATGATCACGATTTCACACACCATTCTGCATCGGGATATTGGGTTTTAAATTTTTTGGATACATTTAGTGGTTATAAGCAAATACAAATGCACCCACCAAATGAAGATAAAACTGCTTTTATTACTCTAGAAAGAATTTATTATTGTACTATAATGCCTTTTGATTTAAAAAATACAGGGACCACTTATTAAAGATTGATGACCATAGTGTTCAAGCAACAGATCGAGAAAAACATGAAAGTCTACATCAACGATATGTTGATAAAGACCAAAGAAGATGCCGAATTGATTGTTGACTTGCTAGAAATCTTCAATCACCTCTGACTTCACCAGATGAGGTTAAATCTGGTAAAGTTTGCCTTTGGAGTTTGGGGAGGAAAAATACTTTGGCTTCATGGCAACCCAAAGAGGTATTGAAACTAATTTTGAAAAAGAGTAAATTACCAAAATAGTACCTGAATGATTTTGGTGCTGACAAAAAGGACCTTAAAAGACACAAAAGACAAAATAACCTCCAAAATATTTTAAAATTTGACAAAAACACCTAAACGTAATAGCATGTTGTCACAGTGAACAGAAAATGCTAACCTAGCAACCGAAAGTTTTGAGAGAGAGAACCATGACTCCTAATTTTCCCAAATCACGTCCTTTACTCTTTTTCATATTACCTTTCTTATCAAACAATCATAGAAGGTTTTATCATCACCATCACCATCTGCACCTTTTCTCTTACACTTTCGCCATCACCAATGGCACCACCACCACCACTGCGATAACAAGCACCTTCAACACCACACAATGGATGAACAACAGAATATGGAGCAAGTTTTTTAAGAGGCTGATCAATCGCATCCTCACCTTCCTCCCATCTCACCCAGACACCATTGGTCCATCTTCTTCAACCACAAAATCCGCAGAAGCTACATCTACAAGAACAATAACAATGATTCCTGATGCGGGCGGAAATCGGCCAATTAAGAAATTAATATAAGAAATAACGTTGTAAGTACAGTTCTTAACCAGCTAAAATCCGCTTATCAATTTAGAAAGGTTATCACAAAATTAGAATAAAAATACTGGGAGTATGAATCCCAGATCGTCTTCCAACGAGTTGACAAAAGGGTGCTATCTTATTAATTAAGAGTTTTCCGAGAATTTTTGAGAGTTGAATAACAGGAAATAAATAATTGTAAATTAACGCAATGAAAATTAAAAGAGATTTATGTATTCGAAATAAAAAGCCTTGACTGGGGAAATGATTAATTGGAAGTTCTGTCCTTGTTGGAATTCTCTCAAGTGTAGTATAAAGAGGTTGTTATTTTCACTTAGTTAACCCTTACTAAATAAAGGAAAGTCAAGTGATTGAGCTAACTCTTATTCGCAAATCCTAGTCCTCTCCCTTGGGAAGGTATAGCGTTAGTAAATAGAGAATTAGCCAACAACTTCCAATTTAACTAATCACTTGAGCATTCCAACTCTAGGGTCTCCATTTAATCAACCCCCAAGTCAAGTTGGGAGTCTACTCCATTGATATGGAAATTAATTGCACAGAATTAACAAGGAAATAGAAGGAAGACATGATAAACAATAAGTACAAATTAATTAAAAGTAAAAGTAATCATTTGCATTAATAAATTCTAGAAACAATCCAATTGTAACTTTGAATAAAAATTAAGGATATGGAAGAGTAAGGGAATAAGAAAACAAACTAGAATAATAACTTCAACGGAGGTAATGACTCTTCTCAATATCTAAAGCAAAATCATAAACTATAAAACTATCAATGTGTAGAAAACCTAGAGGAAGAGTGATTTCTCCCTAACATTCCAATCTAAAAACCTAAAAACTATGCTAATGAGAATGTGTGTTGAGTCTCTGCATGTTCCTTGGCTCTAGTTTGTATTTCTAGGCCGGAAACTGGGTCCAAACTCCGCCCAAAATCGCCCCTAGCATTTTCTGTCCGATATGCCCAGAGCGCATCAACAAGTCTGGTGCTCCAGTCCTTCCTATGAGGATTTACTATCTTTTCCAGAATACGCTTTATTTCTCTGTTAGACACCTCTGCTTGTCCATTGGTCTGGGGATGGTAAGCTGTTGCCACTTTGTGAACGATCCCATGCTTCTTCAGTAGTCCTGCTAGTCTCCTATTACAAAAGTGAGTGCCTTGATCACTCACGATTGCTCGTGGTGATCCAAAGCGACAGATAATATGGTTTCTAACAAAGGAGATAACAGTGTTAGCATCATCAGTGTGGGTAGGAATTGCTTCCACCCATTTAGAAACATAATCTACAGCTAACAGTACATATAAGAAACCACCAGAGTTTGGAAATAGACCCATGAAGTCAATGCCCCAAACATCAAAAATTTCACAGAAAAGCATAATCTGTTGGGGCATCTCATCCCTCTTGGATATATTACCAAATCTTTGGCATGGGACAGGATTTACAGAAGGTAGTAGCATCTTTAAAAAGAGTAGGCCACCAGAATCCACAGTCTAAAATTTTTTTAGCTGTTCTTTGAGGGCCAAAATGTCTTCCACTCTTAGAAGAGTGGTAGATCTCTAAAATGGACTGGAATTCTGATTGGGGCACACATTTTCTAATTACCTGGTCAGTACCACACCTCCATAAATATGGGTCATCCCATATATAATATTTATACTCACTTTCCAGCTTGTCTCTTTGATGCTTAGTAAAATTAGGAGGGAAAGTATGGCTAACTAGATAATTAGCTACAGGTGCATACCAAGGAACTACTTCAGATACTGCGTGCAAGTTATCAAATGGAAAAGCATCATTGATAGGAGTGGAGTCAGTTTTAATGTGCTCAAGGCGACTCAAGTGGTCTGCCACTAAATTCTGGTTACCAATCCTATCCTTAATTTCTAAATCAAATTCTTGTAGCAATAGTATCCAACGTATTAACCTTGGTTTGGACTCTTTTTTAGCTAATAAATATTTTAGAGTTACGTGGTCTGAGTACACTACCACTTAGTACCAAGTAAATAGGCTCGGAATTCATCCAGAGCAAAAACAATAGCCAGAAGCTCTTTTTCAGTGGTAGTGTAATTTGACTGAGCAGCATCTAAAGTTTTAGAAGCATAAGCAATTACAAAAGGATCCTTACCTTCGCGCTGAGCCAGCGCCACTCCTACTGCATGGTTTGAGGCATCACTCATAATTTCAAATGGCTGGCTCCAGTCTGGTCCTCTCATAATCGGAGCGTGAGTTAAGGCGATTTTCAGCTGATCAAATGCATTCATGCAGTCCTTACTCAACTCGAACTCAACATCTTTCTGCAGCAGTCTGGATAAAGGCAATTCTACTTTACTGAAGTCCTTGATAAATCTCCTGTAGAAACCTGCGTGGCCAAAAAACGAACGGACTTCCCTCACGGAGGAGGGGTAAGGTAAACTAGAAATGACATCTACCTTTGCTGGATCAACAGAAATACCAGTATTAGATACAACATGTCCTAGTATAATGCCTTGTTTTACCATAAAGTGACATTTTTCAAAATTTAAAACAAGGTTTGAACTAACACACCTGTCTAATACTCTAGCTAAACTATCCAAGCAAAGGCTAAATGAATCACTATATACGCTAAAATCATCCATGAAAACTTCCATACAGTTCTCAATAAGATCTGAGAAGATATTCATCATGCATCTTTGGAAAGTAGACGGTGTATTACATAAGCCAAAAGGCATCCTTTTGTATGCATACGTTCCAAAGGGACATGTAAAAGTAGTCTGCTTCTGATCTTCAGGAGCTATATGAATTTAAAAATAGTCTGTATAACCATCTAAAAAGCAGTAATGTGATTTACCTGATAGGCGATCAAGCATCTAATCAATAAATGGCAAGGGGTAATGATCCTTGCGAGTAGCTTGGTTGAGACGCCTTTAATCAATGCAAACTCTCAATGAATTCTGCACTCTAGTTATCAGGAGCTCTCCATGCTCATTCTTTACTGTTGTGACTCCAGACTTCTTGGGCACCACTTGTACTGGACTGACCCATTCACTATCTGAGATGGGGTAGATAATGTCTGCTTCAAGTAGCCTGTTCACTTCTTTCTTGACAACTTCTAAGATGGTGGGATTCAGTCTTCTTTAGGGTTGACGGACAGGTCTTGCTCCCTCTTCTAAAAATATTCTGTGCTCACAAACTTGAGGGCTAATGCCTACTATATCCGCCAGGCTCAACCCAATTGCTTTCTTGTGTCTTCTCAGCACACTGAGCAGTTACTCCTCCTGTTGGGAGGTGAGTTCCCTTGCAATGATAACTGGGAGCTTCTGATTATCCCCAAGGTAAGCATACTTAAGGTGGGATGGAAGGGGCTTTAATTCCAATTTCTGCTCATGGCTAGGCACTTGATCATCTGGAATCAGTGATGGTTGTAACGTGTCTTCATCTTGTCCAGGGAGTGTCCCCACGCTTGCATCTTGCTCCATGTGCCTCTCTTCTACTTCCTCCTGGTGAACTGCAGCTACAGTTTCATCAATGATGTCGCACTGGAAGATAGAATGATCTTCAGGGGGATGCTTCATAGCTTCATCCAGATTGAAGCTCACTGCTATGCCATCTATCTCAAAAGAGTAAGTTCCTGAGAAGGCATCCAGCTAGAATTTTGAAGTCTTCAAGAATGGCCTCCCAAGCAGGATGGATGATGGTCTTCCTGAGTCATTAGGGGGTATTTCCAAAATATAGAAGTCAATAGGAAATGTGAGCCCCTTAATGCTCACCAGTACGTCCTCAGCAATTCCAACCACAAAGATAATGCTTTTATCTGCTAAAACAAAACAAGCTGCCGACCTTTTTAAGGGAAGGAGCCTCAAAGCATCATATACAGACAATGGCATTATACTAACACACGCTCCTAAATCATACATACAGTCAAGAAATTTCACACCATCTATAGTAATAGTAACCATGCATGGACCTGGGTCACTACATTTTTCAGGTATATCACCTACCAATGCAGAAATGAAACTACCTAGAGGAATAGTTTCTAAATTCTGTAATTTATCTTTATGCATGCACAAATCCTTTATAAATTTAGCATATTTAGGTACCTGCTGAATGGCATCAAAAAGTGGAATGGTTACCTCAACCTTTTTAAATATTTCTACCATTTTAGGGTCTAGTTCCATCTGCTTTCTGGACTTCCTAGCAAGGTATGGAAATGGGATAGGAATGGTGCCACTTGCAACTTCTGCGTCCCTTGGTGCACCATTCCTTGGCTGAGCTACTTTTTCTTCAACCAAGTCTTGTATTACATCCTCTTCTTCAGCATCCTCTGCCTCCACAACGCCTTCAACTTGTATGTTTTCCTCTGAGCTTGGCTCCTCATGATTCTTCTCTTGTAGTGTGGTTCCGGACCTTAAAGTGATGGCATTGATGCCACCCTTGGGGTTGGGTATAGGTTGAGAAGGAATTGTACTGGAGCTTAAAGGTTGAGTGTTGGAGGTACTCGACGATCCCATCTGAGAGACGAGAGCTTGTATAGCAGAAGTCAGACCAGTAAGTGTGTTTTCCATGGTCGTTTGTCTTTGTGCAAGAGAGTGAAGCAACTCGTCATTAGGGGAGGAAGATGGGTAAGTGATTTGAGGGACCTGCTGTTGGTTGTTTTGAAGCGCTTGGGACTGCCTTGGGTGAGGTACTCTGTAAGGCTGGTTTGATTCTGCTGTCTGTTGTTGTTGTTCCACCTCTGATTTCTATTGTTGTCTCTGCCTCCTCTATTGTAGTTGTCCCTCCAACTTTGGTTGGAATTATCTCTCCATCCCTGGTTGAAATTATCTTGCCAACCTTGATTGTGGTTTCCACCTTGGTTGTAATTGCCACCTTGTTGATTGTATCCTTGATTCGAACGGTCATAGAAATTATGAGTAGCTGCCAAGGTGTTGTCTTCTTGTTGGAGCTGCGGGCACTCATCAGTGTAATGAGTGTAATCAACACATATTCCACATACTCTTTGAGAAACCAACTGTTGACTTTGTTGTGGTGAGGGAGGCTGAGGTTGTTGTTGATTCAGCTGTATCTGCTTCAGTAGGTTGGTCATCTCACATATAGCCTGTGTGAAGGCAGTAGTCTCACTACTAGAGGAAACCTCTGCAACAGTCTTGGCGTGGTTGTTCCTGTGCCTGTGATTCCGAGTGGACTCAGCTAGGTCGCTGATCAGTTGCCACGCTTCATCTGCAGTCTTGTACTTTTCAGAAAACCATTACTTGCACCATCCAACGTAGTCTTATCCCGAGGCTTCATGCCTTGAGTGAAGTATCTGATCAATACCAATCTGTCAATCATGTGATGGGGCATGCGTCCAGAAGATTCTTGAAGAGCTTCCAATACTCATAGAGAGTTTTTGATTCGCCTTGAACAATGTAGGAAATCTCTTTCTTCAATCTATCTGTAACTTCAGCTGGAAAGTATTTTTCCAAGAATTCTCTCCTGAGCGTATCCCAGTTAGTAACGATTGCTTTAGGTTGGGAGTAGTACCACTCCCTCACCTTTCCCTCAAGAGAAAACAGGAAGGCAGTTAGCAGAATAGAAGTTTCATCTGCACCATGACGCCTAACAGTAGAACAGGCTGTCTGAAAATCCCTGAGGTGCTTGATAGGCTCCTGAGCAGGTAAGCCATGAAACTTGGGCATCAAGTCAATTAGTGCAGTCTTCAGTTCAAAATCTGCAGCCAGATTTGGTTGGCGCACTTGATACGGTTGCAGAGTAAAGTCTGGGGCTCCAGCTTTCTGGAGAGTAATCCTCCTGGGTGCTGCCATGTTACCTGCACGTAAATCAACCGAATTAGTAGAAAAGGAGCTTGTTTCTTCCTCAGATGGCACTTCGGATTCGCCCTCAGACGAGACTGGTGAATTGATAATAACCACTTTACCACCCTTAGAGGCTAACCTATGCCGAGCTCGCCTAATAATTGAAAGAGTTCTTTCAATTTCAGGATCAAATGCGGCTAAGCTCGGATCAGGCAACGAACGTGTCATTCAATGAAAGAAACATACAGTTCATGGTAATAAAATAAAATAAAATATGCGAAAATTAAAAATATGTACACTAACTAATAATTTAGCACACAATTGCAACTCCCTAGCAACGGAGCCAAAAATTGATGCGGGCGGAAATTGGCCAATTAAGAAATTAATATAAGAAATAGCGTTGTAAGTACAGTTCTTAACCAGCTAAAATCCGCTTATCAATTTAGAAAGGTTGTCACAAAATTAGAATAAAAATACTGGGAGTATGAATCCCAGGTCGTCTCCCAACGAGTTGACAAAAGGGTGCTATCTTATTAATCAAGAGTTTTCCGAGAATTTTTGAGAGTTGAATAACAGGAAATAAATAATTGTAAATTAACGCAATGAAAATTAAAAGAGATTTATGTATTCGAAATAAAAAGCCTTGACTGGGGGAATGATTAATTGGAAGTTCTGTCCTTGTTGGAATTCTCTCAAGTGTAATATAAAGAGGTTGTTATTTTCACTTAGTTAACCCTTACTAAATAAAGGAAAGTCAAGTGATTGAGCTAACTCTTATTCGCAAATCCTAGTCCTCTTCCTTGGGAAGGTCTAGCGTTAGTAAATAGAGAATTAGCCAACAACTTCCAATTTAACTAATCACTTGAGCATTCCAACTCTAGGGTCTCCATTTAATCAACCCCCAAGTCAAGTTGGGAGTCTGCTCCATTGACATGGAAATTAATTGCACAGAATTAACAAGGAAATAGAAGGAAGACATGATAAACAATAACTACAAATTAATTAAAAATAAAAGTAATCCTTTCCATTAATAAATTCTAAAAACAATCCAATTGTAACTTTGAATAAAAATTAAGGATATGGAAGAGTAAGGGAATAAGAAAACAAACTAGAATAATAACTTCAACGGAGGTAATGACTCTTCTCAATATCCAAAGCAAAAGCATAAACTATAAAACTATCAATGTGTAGAAAACCTAGAGGAAGAGTGATTTCTCCCTAAGATTCCAATCTAAAAACCTAAAAACTATGCTAATGAGAATGTGTGTTGAGTCTCTGCATGTTCCCTGGCTCTAGTCTATGTTTCTGGGCCTAAAATTGGGTCCAAACTCGGCCCAAAATCGCCCCCATCATTTTCTGTAATTTCTGCAGATCGCGCATGTCATGCGTACGCGTCAGTCACGCGTACGCGTTGCTGATCATCTTCGCGTTTCACGCGTGCGCGTCAGGCATGCGCACGCATCTTCGTGCAAAACTCCAATCCACGCGCACGCGTGATCCATGCGTGCGCGTCGATGCTCGCTGGTTATCTCCTTTATTTCTTGTGCTCCTTCCATTTTTGCAAGCTTCCTCTCCATCCTCTAAGCCATTCCTGCCCTATAAGGCCTGAAAACACTGAACACACAGATCACGGCATAGAATGGTATAAAGAAGGATTAAAAATACACAAATTAAAGGCTTAGGAAGCAATTTTTCAGCCATAAAACAAAACTAGGAAGGAATTGTTAAACCATGCAATTTCGTATGAATAAGTGTGCAAAGACTTGATGAAACCACTCAATTGAGCACAAGATAAACCATAAAATATTGGTTTATCAATGCCACTGCCACTTCCACCAACCACAACAACGATAGTTCACCGATCTCATGGAAAACCTTCTCTTGGAGAAGTAAGCAATCATGGATTCCATGGAATACAACTGTCTTGCAAAGGTACGAAAAAGATTTTGGATTAGAAGAAAAGGAGGAAAGCCATTGAAGCTCTCGTGGTTGATAATGAATGAATGGTTATGAAAAAGGTTTTGGATTAGAAGAAAAGGAGAAAAACACCATCGGAGCTCTCTGCCGCCATCATTGAAGCTTTTTTAATTGCCAGATCAACATTTTTCATTCACTATGACGTCATGCTTTCACGTTTGACTGTTTTTGTCAAATTTTAAAATCTTTCAGGGACTTTTTTGTCAACACCAAAATATTTTGGGTACCATTTTGATAGTTTACCCTCTTGAAAAATGTCAAGCTATTTTCGACCTGTCGAGTCCTTAGAACCTCAAAGACGTACAAAGACTTACAAGTCGGTTAGCCGCTTTATCAAGATTTTTGGGAGCTTTCAGTTGAAAAACCAAGGTCGATTTTTAATTTAATGAGGAAATATTTGGATTTTATCTGGACAGAAGAATATGAAACAACATTTCAACATTATAAAAATTTATTATCCTCTCCTCCTGTCTTAGCAAAATCTGAACCTAGAAAGCCCTTATACTTATATTTATTAGTCACTGATGAAACTATGGCTTCAGCCTTAGTTTTGGAAGATGACAGTTAGCGTCAACAACCTGTTTATTTTATTAGTAAGGTCTTTTAAGGATCTGAACTAAAATATTTAAAGTTAAAAAACTTAGATTTTGCTGTATTAACGTTGGCGCACCAGTTACGATAGTATTTTTATAGTTATTTAATAATTGTGCGAACCAACCAACCGAGGCTCATAGAATTATCTCAATTTGATATTCAATACTAATATTGTTCTGCTATTAAGGCTCAAGCGATGGTTAAATTTTTAGCTGAAATGACTCATCCTATTACCGATGTAATGGGATGGAAAGTTTATGTATATGGAGCCTCAAATATTAAAAAGTGAAAGTGTCGGTGTCAACCTAACTACAGCAGAAAACATGGTGATTGAAGCTCCTATAAAATTTGAGTTTTCCATTTCAAAGAATCAAGTTGAGTATGGGGCATTACTTGCGGGACTAGCATTAGCCCGGAAGTTGGCACAACAAAAATCACAGTATTTAGTAATTCAAAAATGTAACCTCCCAGGTTAATAACGAGTATTAAGCTCAGGATCTGTTACCACAACTGTACTTAAAAAATGTACAGGATAAGGTACAACATTTTGATTCCTTTTGTATTAAACATGTACCTAGGAAATAGAACACACGAGCTAATGTGTTATCCAAATTAGCCAGTACTAAACCTAGAAATGAAAATTGAAGCTTAATATAAGAGGTACTTTCAGAACCTTCTGTTAGTATTTGTAGTGTTACGATTTTACATTCTAGCAATGTTAGTACTTGGATGGACCTAATATAAATGTATTTAGAACATGGAATTTTACATGTTGATTCAAAAGAAGCCAAAGAGTTGCGATTAAAGGCATCTAATTACACCATAATAAATGGGTAGTTATATAAAAGAGGGGTGTCACAGCCATTACTCAACACTCTGATCCTATTTGTTTTCTTACTTAATTGTCATTCACAGCCTCTCATTCTCGCGCTACTTTTGTCCGCTTCTCCCTCTGCTCGTGCTGCCATCGTCAGCCTCTCCTTCTACTTGAGCTGTCATCATTTGCCTCTATGTCCTTCATCTTTCCTCTTCTGAGTCTGGATCTGTTTATGCTCTATGTTTGTAATTCCTATGCCGTTGCTTCAAATCTTCCTTCTTCCATTCAATTCCTACTCTACCAGGTTTGCTTCTTTCTTTCACCGTTTCCTTTTTTCATAACAAAAATTCCATATTTGCCTCTTCTTTAAATATTTTTTCATTGTTTTGCCAAGAATCGTCCAGTTTTTAGTTCGCTCCAATTCATCGCTTTTCGAACTATTTTGCGGTCGGCACTAGTTAGAAGACAAGACAATTTTACTCGAGTTGAACCGAGTTAAGCATCGGTTCCCAATCAAACAAGTTCTAATGGATGGTTTGACCAGACAATTCAGTCTGATTTTCAAAACACTGATAAATAGTTGATCACGATTTAGCATGACCTAGAATGATAAATGTTGGTACCCTATAAAGATTTATTAGTGCGAAGAGAAAACAAAATTGTATTGGACTCTCACGATTTAGCATTTCACCTTCCTCTGTCAAGAGAGAAAATCCAGGGAACTACAAGCAGCAAACAATAAAAAGTACTTGTGATGGATGAACTAGATTATTTTTACTGATTACATGGCATTGCTTGTGTTGCTAGATATATCAATAAAAAGGTTAGTTCATAAAATTCTTATTTATTCGGTTGATTTCGTATTCAATTAAAAGTAGGGCTATTTTGAAATAGTTTAAAATGGTAGTGATAGTGTTAGTTAGATTTAATAACATAGATAAGGTTAAATTAAGATATGTGGTATATTATATGAAATTCGAATTTGTATACAATATTGTTATAAGTTTAAAACTTTAGAATAAGTTTGCCTTGATATTGGATAAAAAAAAATCTTATTCCTCCCACAATTAGACTTTATGCATTCAATATGAGCTAATTTTATGAATACTTGGTTAGATAGTTTTATGCTACACTAAGATTAGAAGATGATATCTTGCTAGCTAATGTTAGAAATAAGGAAATTAAGCTCACTTTGGATGAATTCGCTAAGTTGCTAGACTTGCCTACTAATGGATTTGATTTTTATGGGTTTGCAAACCTCAAGATTGGGAAGATTATAATGAAGATGAATTGTTAGCAAGTGTTAGCTTAACTAATTCCTGTAGAAAAGGTTCATCAAATAGGCCAACTATCACTAACATGGTGCTTTAATATAGATTTTTTCATTATCTTATTTCTTAGGTACTCAAATCCAAGGAAGACAAGCCATACTACTTTGTATTTTGATAATTATGTACTTTTTTTATGCTCTTATTAAAAGAAAGAAAATCAATTGGGCTTATTTTGTGAGATCTCATATGTTGCAATGCCGAAGAGATGACAAAGGTCTAGTATATCCCTTGGCAATTATGAGAATTTTGAAGAAATATCGCATAGACTTTGAGCATGAACAAAGAGTCTATAAGATATTTTCATGGCCTATTGGAACTCACACTTTTAGAGAAGGAAAGAAAGATGATAAAGGGAGCTCAAGTACACAACCACCACCTACATCTCCACCAATAATTCAAGAATGCATGGATAATATTGAACAAGTGAGACTTCATCAATTTTCTCTCTATACCACCATGACAAGAAACTATGAAGAGCAAATGAAGGCGTTACAAAAGTAAGGAAGGATGCTTCAAAATCAACAACAATTGGATGTAATGTTTGCTCACTTTGGAATTCACAAGCCACTACCTCAAGAATGAAGACTTGTGGATGAATGATGGTTGTTGGTGAAGCATGGAGAACTTTATATCTTGCACTTTATATCTTTATGTTTATGGACTAATGCCATTAACCTTAGGTTTTTCATTATGCCTTATGATCTTATTTAGTTGAATGCTTAAACTTGGTTATATTTGCTTGTTTATGGTTAAATGTCTATCATGCTTCAATTGCTTATAATTATGCTTATATGTCGAGTAGTATAAGAAATTATTAAATGATTATTTGACTAATGATAGATTAATAAAATGCCAAGATAATATTTTATGAAGCAAGTACTATGTATGTGAACTTATTGTCCTTTCTTTTTGCTACTGCCAAAAGGAAAAAAAATAAGTATGTTTTAAAACTTGTTTGAAATTTGTTTGATTAAAGATTGAAATTTGTTTGATTAAAGATGGTTTTTCAAAAACTTATATATGCTATGTTTCCAAAAAATAAGTTTTAAGGGAACATAAAAGATTTTTGAAATGGGGAACATCTTTTGTTTTTGAAAACGTTATTTTTCAAAACTTCCGCACACAATTGGATTTTACAAACCGAAATGCTTAGTTTTAGGGGGAACTTGTAACACCCTAATATTCAAATCCTTATGCTTGAGTCATAAGTCAATGATGTTACGGTGGTACGAATCTCATGTGGATTTTTAATACATAACTATAAGTAAAATTGAAAGGAGTATTAATCGAGAAGCCTGAAAAGAGTAAAAATAAAATCGCGAAGTCGTATCACTCACGCATCGACAACTGAAAGATAGAGCGTGAAGTCGAAAGCGATATACAGATAAAGGCATAAAGGAGAATAAGAGAATGACAGTATATGGATATATAACATAAGTAAATAGTCACTAGTCGCGACCCGCGAAGTTTAGGCCGGCTAGGATACAATGTATAAAAGTAGATGACAACATTACCTCCTAATCTCTCCCAAATAGAACATGAAAGCCTCTATAGACAAGTTCAAAAGAGTTCAATACATAATATAAGCGTTTTAAAATAAAGGTGGAGAGATTCTAATTAAAACATAAAGTGGAGAATATAAACATCTTCGCCATCTCACAGATGAACCACAGCTCACTTCTGAGCACCTGGACCTGTATCTGAAAAACAAGAGATATATACAGAATGAGAACCCTTGACCCATGGGTTCCCAGTACGGTAAAAGTGCCAAATAAATACAATGCATTGCAATAAAAACTCATTAAGCATCCTAAGCTTCTTTTCACCAAATATCCATCCTAGGTTCTCGCTAATCCATGAACAGGCAACTGTCATAAGGGAATGCTAAATTTAATTCATATTTCTCATGTTTCCCGACTTTCTAACTCTCCAACAAACCAGGATAAGAATTATAAATAAAACCATCCCCAGCTATTCTATCTCAGCAATATCATATCATTATTTCATATCCTCACCTGGAGCAAGTGAAATCACTTCACTGCGTCTACCTAGGGAGCTCAAATTATCTCATTCAATAATCATCATCATTATTCAATCACATCATCAATTCTTCTTATCAAGAACAGCCATCAGCGTCCACCGACACCAACATGAGGGACCTCTCAGTTGTACAAAAACAAGCAATACAGACAAGTAAAACACAATTAAAGTACAAGTAGAACAAGTAGCACATAATCAGGTAACATAGCATATATGATATAACAATCCAAAACAAGTAGGCAAACCCAAACAATTCAAACATATGCAAATGATGTATGCCTGCCCTATGGCTGATGAGTCTCATTTGTCGGTTATAAAGCCAACCCGACAAGTCCTGGTAGCTAACCATTGGACTGTCCCTCTGTCGTGCATCCCCAACTCGAGTAATTCTCAATCATAAACATGATCATAATCATAATCATAATCATACAACACCCACACTGGTGTTTATCCACGGGGACGAGCTCATCCGGAACTTTCACAATGTCCGGCCACACTTACGACATAGGGTTAGCAGAGTATCCAGCCTCAACCTGGAGCACGTGGTGGCTAGTCACTGCTTTCATCCAGGGAAACTCGTATCTCAGATAATCATTTCACATTCATTCATAACATTCTATAATCGTTCATCATGACCATATCGTCATTTATACATCATATGATTGCACATTTTATACATCACTCATCATAATCTGGGACAAGTGGGGTGAAACCACAACCCTTGCGTCCACCCAGGGAGCCTCTATACTAACCAACCTGGAGCAAGTGGGGCGTAACCACAACCCTTGCATCTACCCAGGAGGTACGTTCTCATATGCCCAGGAGGAACCAAGGAGGGGATCCTAACCTCCCACCATCTCGCTGGGAGCGATTTTACAGTACCAGGAGGAATAAGGAATGGGATCCTTACCTTCCTTCATCTCTCTGGGGTCGCACTTTCGAGAAAGAGAGCTCAAGATAAAGCAATCATTCAAGGCCATATTTTTATTTCCAACCATAAATCAATATTTATCAGAGCCATCTGGCTCATAACATAACCCATAACCAGCCAATAATCATTATCAAATATAGCCCTTTGGCTCACGGTATACGCCGCACTTCCATCATCACCCTCAGCAACTCATACAGTCATCATTAATCATAACTCATCATTAATTTTCCCTATACTTCGTCCACAAGTTACCACATCTCCTAGCATCTTTCCATCGCTAGGCATACTATACTTAGGACAAAAAGGGTGAGAATGGAGACTTAGAAGTCTAAAATTTGGCTTTGAAAACTCAAAATCAGCTTTGGGGTGAAAATGGGGTCACGCGTGCTCGTCGCCCATGCGCACGCGTGGAAAGCAGGAAAGTTATAGTGACGCGTGTGCGTCATCCATGTGCACGCGTGGATGGGAGAAAAGTAAAGTCACGCCTGCGCGTCAGTTACGCATAAGCGTGGGTGCGTTTTGTGTTCCTCGCACAAAACCAGCACAACACCCGCACAACTCTCGGGAACTTTGGCTAGGCACTTGAATCAATACATCGACACGTACGCGTCGGCCAGGCGCACGCGTGAGGGAGTGAAAATTTGAAAGTGACGCGTGCGCGTCAGCCACGCGTACGCGTGAGAGTACGATCTGCCAAAAATTTTACTAAGTTAAAAAGCTGCAGAATTACATTTTCAAACTCCAAACTTCCAACCCACATAACTTCTTCTACAAAATTCCTTTTTCAACCATTCCTGAATCGATCAGATGATCGTTGAATAAAATTTCATAAAAATTTAATTTTGAAGAATTCCAACCTCCGTGGACCAAGTTACAGACCACCAAAGTTGGTCAAAAATCAACTTTTTACCCAAAAATAGAAATTACCAATTTTTCTAATGTTCACAAGCCAAATTCATTTTCATTCATCCAAATGACCACAACCCAACTACATTCATATAATTACACTCAACCAAACCAAACCTACCGCCACTACACAATTTCACCAAAAACTATCAAATTCCACACCTCAATTCCTCAAACCTTATTATTCAATAACCAAACCAATTATTCACACATTCAATATCTAAAATCCATCCAATCTATTATATCATCATACAATACACATATCAACTTACCTTTCTTACCTCTTTCCGGCTTCCGGTCCAAATTCATAATTTAAATGCATATTCCACAACCAATATTTATTATTCAATTCATCATATTCTCAACACATCAAACATACAAATTCACACAATTCTCAACTCGATCATCAATTCTCATTACATAACAACTATGCATATTAGTACCAACCATTTGCACAATCCAAACTTAATCCTAGGGTCATCTAGCCTAGGAATTCTCATCACACCACACGGTACTTAAATGAAACTTAAACCGTACCTCTTGTAGCCAAACTAATTGAGCTTCTTCTTGGAAGTCTCCACTAACTCTTAGCTCCAAGCCTTACCAAAGCTCCACAAGCAATATCAATCTTCCAATTGTGCACCAAAATCACCCAATACTCTAACATAATCAATTTTCACACTTATAATTAACCTAGGGTTCATGAAATTGATAAATCACAAGGGTTAGAGCACTTCTTACCTCAGCCCATATGAAATAGAGATAGACCCACTTAGAATCCATGTTAGAGTATCCCTAAACAACCAAAATCACAAGATTTTAACACTAACTATCCCAAAAACGTATAACAGTGGGGAATCTCGAAAACTAGGCAGATATGAATGGAGTACTCACCACAAGACTTAGATAGAATTGTAGAGGATGAGAAGAGCGACGTGTGGCCACAAACGGCTCGTCAATCGGAGTTCCGAATCAAAAGTTTTGGTGATTTGAAGATTGAAATTGAAGTTGGAACCCTCATCTCTCACCTCTCTTCCATTTTAGTGCCCCTACCCTCTTTCTTTGGGTCTTGGGCTCACTTGAGCCCGGTTCACTTGGTTTAGTCTGTTGGCCCAATTTTGGGCCAAAACCTTTAAGATTAGAGTTTCAAATCGTATTTTAAATATTTCTAGCTTTCCTAATTATAAACCCTAATTTCTTAGCCTTATTCACTTATAATTAATTTTTCCTAGCTGCAGTACTAGACAGATCTCAGTTGGTACTGCCGGTCAGAACTCCAGTGCGCGTTTTTACGCAGAAAGCTATGTTTTCCGACTCAGAAAAATCCACTGAGTCCAAATATCATATTTAAATTATCAAATTCCGATTGCTATATTTTCTAATTATATTCGCTCCTATTTAATTTATTATTTAATTAATTATGGTTTGACCGGGTTTTACAGAACTCTTGTAGTCTTTTTGAAAATTTTAAGTATATCAAGTTTGTTCTATTATTTGCTATATTGTATGCTTTTCAAAACACAGCACGTTTGTCATTATCAAAAAGGAAAAAACAGTTAGAAATGCTATCTTAGTTGAATGCATATTCTTAACCTTGCATCATATGTTTGCTTATGTGTTTCGATGAATGACACAATATGTGATTTTCATTAGTAAGATAACTAGTGTTTTTTGAAAAGTAACAAACTTAATTTTTTACTCGTCTTTAACCTAATCTCTTGATTGCCTATATGGTAAATAAAAATATCACTATATGACATATATTATATGATATAATATCAAGTTTGATGAGTAATTTTAAAGAAAAAGAAGTTTCAACGAAGATTCCACATAAAAAAAATTACTATTTTATGGTAGGTGAAAATAGATTTTTACAAGAGAATTCTTGCATCAAACTCAAACACAAGCTCATCAAACAATCAATCATGCATTCAATAAAGATCATATGACAAGGAGAAGTCCAACAAACAAAATTTAGTTGTAGGACTTTAGTTTTTACTTGTCATAGGTAAATCAAATTTATCTCTCAAGTTAAAATCATGTTTCAATCAAAGTAAAATATTTTTCAACCAATGATTTCGAAAATTTCATGATTGAGGATGAGTATGGGGTGTTATGATGATCCTAATATATTTATGATAGATTACGAGGAGTATGACTCAATCTAATCATGCACAAGGCACCATAACTCGAAATTCAATTTTGCTGAAAAATAAACCTAGAGGATCGATCCCTATGTTAAAGGGAGGGTCAATCCCTATGTTAAAAGGGAGGATCGATCCTCACATGTTGAAGTGCTATATTTCATGCAAAATTGAACTAGATAATCGATTCCTAACTTTGAGGATCGATCCTATACATCCTTGTAGACACAAGATCCTAGCAAGAGTGTATATTTTTCAGTCATTTGTTCTCTCCACTCATTCCCAATGTTCATGGGTGCATCGAGGCCTATAAATAGAGGTTATGGTCTTTTGTTTCAATACACAACTTTCTTTCATGCTATAAGCTTTAATTGTGATTAAATTTCATAAGTTTTCAAAATCTTTTTCATAAACATTTGAGAGATGCTTGAGATTACTCATAATGCTTCATTTGTAATCATATACTCTTTTGAAATAGTTCATTATTTATGAAATTTACTATCACATATTGTAAAAGAGAAGTATTGTAGCTCTTCTTGTTGGTTGAGAGACTTAGAGATTGTTTTCTTTAAGTGGTGAGGCTTGCTAAACACTAAAGTTGATGAGGATACCTAGACTCATTAAGCAGTCAAGGAAAAACACTTGAAGTTGGTATTACCTCGAGTTCTTAGAAAAGAAGTCTCTTAGTCGAGTGGCTTAATTAAAGTGGTGATCACATATTGTGAGGTGTTCATCAAGTACTCTATTCTGTAGCGGTTTATTAAGCACCTTATAAGCTTGGTTATATAGTGAAAATATCCGCACCATAGTGGGGAGGACTGGACGTAGGTGAAAAGGTTACATCGAACAAGAATATATCTTGCGTGTATGTTTTTTTAACCCTTAAAATCTTTATATTTCTTGCTATTTACATTTCTAAAATGGTGTGAAAATTTAGCTCCTTATAAGTTCTTGGAAACTTGTTCAATCCCTTAAAAAAGTTCTAATACAAAACCACTTGCATTTAAGCTTTCATCTTTCATTTATTTTATACAAGTGGTACGGAAAATATTAAATACGTGGTTCAAATGTTTGAAGTTCTCTTATAACCCCACAAAAAATAAAATATGTTGCGTTTGTTCACAAATTTACATTTTCATAGTTTTAAGTTTCTATCTATATTCTGTAAAATTTTTAATTTTTCATTAATACTCAATTCACCCTACTCCTCTTGAGTATATTTATCTTATGCTTATCGACTACAATTATGCACTCGAAATATGCTCATTAATAAATAATAGGCCAACAACATATTAAATTGTGGCAAGGTATAACGATTTACGTGTAAGTTGTAAATTGTATTATTATGCAAAGTTTTACATAAAAGAAAAACAAGACAAATATGGAACTAAATTGGAAGCAACATTCATGTAATATTTTTCCATTATATTTATTTATGTAATTTACCTTATATCTTCATGCTTTGTTTTGGTACTTTAATCTTAAAATAACATATCTTTTCACTAGCTTTTTAAAATATTCTTTTAATTGCTAAAAAATTGGTTATTCTTTAAAATTTACAAGTCAAGAAAACACTTACTCTTTACTCTATGGGATATTTATATAGAAGAATGCTAAAGAATGTTTTTAACATGTTACATCAGTAGTATGAAAGTAATATTAACATTTTATAATATACTAAACCATTGAAGCTATCTTTTTAACATGTAATATTTGTGTTAGGGGTGTTCAAACAACAACAATAACAATAATAATATATTAAACAATATTAACAACACAATATATTATATATATTAAAATTTCTTTAATTTTATGTACATAATCTCAATAACAAAATTAACGACCATTCATACAAAAGAAGCAAACTAAAAATTTTGTTCACAATAATGCTTAACTAGTTATAAAAGAGGGTGATGGTGACGATAGTAAACACGATCCAAAGCAATAGTGATGATGAGCACGAGGGATAGCAACAACCACTACAAGAATTTTTGAAATGGCGATCGATTTGGATGGTTGTTAAAATTTTGGTCGCTCAACTAAAAATAGTGACCAAATTGGTCACTAATATTTAGCGACTAATTTTAACGATCAATTTATAACCAAGAGACACCAAACCATTGCCAAACGAGATCGGTTGATTCCATCAAAAAACAAGATTGGTGACTAAGAAATTAGTCGCTAAATATGATTGATTTTTTGTCACTAAATCGGTCACTAATTCCTTATACTAATATTCATAATTAGTCGCTAAATCGGTTGCTAGTACTGCTCAACAGAAAACAACGACGATGAGAATTCGATGTAGAATGATGCAAGCTCTGAGAATGACAACGTAGAATAGAGGAAGTAGCGATAATGCAAAACAAAAGTACTGATAACAACTTAGAACAGAGGCGGTGACAAGCTTAGAGGTGGCAGCTGATGCATGGGCATCATGTTGTATTTTTCTATACTTTTTTATATCAAAATTTAATTCATTATGCTTAAATATTGAGTATTTTTGTGCTTAAGTTATATATTGCTTTGATCTCTTTGATTTGATTAATGTTGTAGAAAATGATAGAAAAAGAAGCAAAAAAGCACAAAACAAAGCATTCTTTAAAAGGGAACACAAGGAGTGGTGCTGGAATTGAAGTTGGCGCTCAAACTAGCGTTGGAAGTGGCACTCGTCTAACCAGCTCCCGCAACGAAGGCCACGCATACGCGTGAGGATGAAAAGTAGCGCTTGTTTTGGACGCTCGCCTCCATGCTACCTAGCAAGCACCTTCGATAAGGGTCATGCCTACGCGTGAACGACGCGTATGCGTTACAGGTGAAATCAGCGCCATGCTCGTTTGTACGATCGCCTAGCAAGCGCCTTCGATAAGGATCACGCGTGCGCGTCGCTCGCCTAGCAAGCGCCAGCAATAAGGGTCACGCGTACGCGTGGGCGACGCGTACGCATGACAAGTGAAGACCAGTACCCAATATGAAGGGCACTCGATAAACCAGCACCCAAATGATCGCCCATACATGCCAAATGACCCCTGGAGCATCATTTTGGTTCAATTAAATTGCTTCAAGGTCCACTTAAACTTCAAGTAAGCAAAGCCCACAAATACCACTCAATCAAAGCCACAAAAATCATCTAGAATAGTTAATTTTTATTTGATTGTAATTTTTTTTCAATTTCATTTGAATTTGTAATCTAGGATAGCTTATAAATAGGGAAAAGTTCTATGGTGTGGATAGCGAGGGACATACAGAGGTCTGGATCTGATGTGGACGAGCTGTCATTGAGACGCGTGTGAGAGAACAGGTTCAGCTAATGGTGGGATCCATGTCAAAAGGCTGTTAGAGTCAGGTGGGTTCAGGTCATATATTTCTTGTGTCAGATGATTAAAAATCTAATGAAGGATAGTTAATGCTTAATGGCACATGCTTTCATTTTCGGCCAATGGGCTTGGGAGGATGCTGTTTTTTTATTTTATATATATAGACTAGAATTTTTGGGCTAACCAAAATATGAAATTGTCTCTACCCCAAATAGTTATATGAGTCATAAGTGTTCAAAGTGGTATACCCAAGAAAACAAGTTGCTACCAAAAAAGATTAAAAATTTCCTAAAAAAAAAATTAAAAGTTTGAGACTTTAAAAGTGTGTCTAAATAATCTATTAACGTAAATTACCCAAAAAATTACTAACAGTGACTAATTAAATAAATTATTGTTTCCTTTAATAAAAAATAACTACACTAAAATATGTCATACTGTATAAAAATTAGTAATAATAATGTCCAAAACATGCTAACATTAATAAGATTAAATTTATTCTAGTAAACTTCATAATTATGTTTAGCATATTTCACACTAATCATAACAATCATAAAAAACTTTAAATAAATTATTGATAGGAACAGAACCTTTTAATAATAATAATAATAATAATAATAATAATAATAATAATTTCTCCTCTCCTTCACCATCACAATATCACAATATTAATAATAATGATGATAATATCTCCTCATCGATTTTGAAAATAACCATGATAATGATATTATAATTTATAATTTCAAAATTTTAAATATCTTATAAAAACAAATGTGAGTGGCACTTTATTTAAAAAAATAAAAATAATAAAATATAATTAATGAACAAGTGTGTGGATCAAAAATAAAAGACACGATAGATATTTGACCAAATCAATTTTTTTTAATAGTCCAAAATAACAATATATGAATATAAAAATGATAAAATGCTGGGCCAACTTCATATTTTGGCCAGACCAAAAAATTCAGCCTATATAAAATAAAAAACAGCATCTTTCCAAGTCCATTGGCCGAAAACGAAAGCACATGCCATTAAGCATTAATCATCCTTCATTAGATTTTTAATCATCTGACATAAGAGACATAATCTGAACCCACCTGACTCTAACAGCCTTTTGACACAGGTCCCACCGTTTGGCAGAACCTGTTCTTTCACACGCATCCCAACGGCAGTTCGTCCACATCAGATCCAGACCTCTGGATGTTCATTCCTATCCACACCATAGAACTCTCCATAAATAGCCTTTAGTTTTTTTAATTCTGGAGAAAATTTTGGAGGATACACACACACCATGTGGGCACACACCATTAGAAGTGGGTCTTCGAACCCCTCCCTTCCACACTTCTCTTCTCTTCTATCTTCTTCCATACCCACTCTTGTAAATATTATGAATCTCTAATTCTCCACATTTGAGAGAGGAGCTCTGTTGCAATTTTAATTGAATTGATGTTTATTTCTTCTTCTCTTCTTAATTCTATCTTCATACATAAAAGAGAGTTTTGTTCTTTAAAGATCCAATTGGATCTATTAGAATTTTATGTGAACCTTGAGAAAGGAATCATAGCAATTCAGTTTGAACTCTCTTCGCATAATGAATTTGATCTTGATTTAGAGTTGGTATTGTGACATGTAACCTATCTAATATTGGGGTCTTTGGAGTTATGTGGTATGAGATTAGAAATCATGTTTGTTTATCTAAGAGCGAGCCTTATGTGCTTCAAAGGTTCAATTCTATCGGAAAAAGAATTGGATCTATTAGAATTCTATGTAAACCTTGGGAAAGGAATCATAGCAATTCAGTTTGGAGCTCTCTCCTCATAACAAGTTTGATTTTGATTCAAAGTTGATACATGACATATAATAACTTTGACATTGGAGTCTTATGAGTTGTGTGGCTTGGGATTAGACATTGTGCTTCACCTCTTTTCATGAGCATTGGATCAAGGTATTGACATTTGATTAAGTTAAGAGAGATTGATTCACCAAGGGATTGAGTTTCAATCACTTATGATCCGCCATAGATCTAAACATTGCATGAATAAGAGAAGAAGTTGAGAACCATTGATTCAAGAGAAATCAACATCTCCAATCCCTAATATTTTTTATCTTTAATTCCTGCACTTTATGTTTTCAGCACTTTACTTTCTTGTACTTTACATTCATGTCATTTACTTTCCTGCATTTTATTGCTTTCTTTTACTTTCAAGTCATTTATATTTTCTTATTTGCTTATTAACTCAATTTTGCTTGTCTAATTAGAATAATCAATTAACTATTGATTACTTAATCATTTAATCCTTGTGGGATCCACCTCACTCAAGTGAGTTTTATTACTTTATACGACCCGATGCACTTGCTGGTAGTTATGCGAAATTAATTTTTTTGTATCAACAGCTAGAGCAAATTAGGCTAACTTTCTTCAATCTATCTCAGCAGGTGCAACGAGATTATGAGAGCAAATTGAATGAGAGAAGGGAAGGAGAGGAGCAAGGGTAGTGAAAGTCACAACCATGATTGTGAGAGGTAAAGCAACGAAGAGAAGGAACTAGTAGCAAAGGGGGGAGGGGCAGCTAGTTGATAAAGAAGAAGAAAAAAAAATGTATAAGTGGCTCCGCCCTGAGTGGTGATGCACTATACTAGATCCCAATTTCTTACTTGCTCTTAATCGGGCCGACTGAATGACTTTATTTATAGGGGTATTCATGGATCGGATCTGATTTGCATATCCCCAGTGTTTATCCAAATTTGATTCTAAAATTACGGATATCGATCCGATCCGCATATCCGTGGATCTGCAAAAATAAATAAATAAATAAATATTCTTTTTATGTTTTATTTCAACTAATAATTATCATATATATTATTTATTTTTATTATTTACAAAAAATATGTTTAATGATAAAGAGTAAACATGTTTAAAAGAGTGAAAAAAAAGAATTTTATTGATATTTTTTAATAAAAATAAGCATTTTAAAATATTTATATGTTTTGCGGATATTTCCAATATCCGATCTGATCCGTAAATGTTAGGATCAAATCGGATCCAAGCTAAAAATTGACGGATATTGGATCTGATCCGATCTGATCCGATAATTTTAGTGCAAATCGAATCGAGATTTTGGCCACATTCAATCCGCGTTCACCTCTACTATCTGACCTAGCTCCTAGCACAATTGGGTTATTAGACTGAGTAACTCTTTTTGCTTTTTTTTTTTTAACCAAATTTTGTGAAGCTAGACCAAGTTTAGCCCACTTGGACATAAAGTTTGGGATAGATATAGATCTTTGTGCCGAGTCTTGTACAACACTAATTTGTTCTAATTTATATGGTATGACTTACCAAAAAAAAAATTATAAGGTATGAACACCCGGGTGCGACGTACCAAAATAAAAAAATAGCCAACACACACGACATATATATTATCTTCATTTACATTTTTTTAATTATTGCTTGAATTACTAGATAATATTAAATATAATAATAAGTATATAATTATAGATATTATAGATATGAAATTATAAATGTTAAATCTCCTTAATATTCCGATTTTAATAAATTGACTAGTGCTGAGTTGAATCATGCACTAAGCTTTTTTCTATGAATGAAGTCGTGCTAACTTCTTTTTAAATCATAATTAGGATAAGATTATATGTGGGCCAAAATATCGAGTGCGCTAAATTAGTAAGGTTTAATTTAACTAAGAAACGGGCTACCAAAATCCCTTTTCTATTTTACACGAGACTGTTGACTTATTCTAAATCTATAAAAAAAAGATTTACAATATGAGATAATGAGACAAAATATTTTTTTTATTATTTTGGTATCTGAACGGGGCCTAAGTCCAAAAAGAAAGATTACAAAAATTCCCTTTACATCTTATCCAGTGCTCAACATAACTTCTATATTGTCTCCCTCAACTCAAACATAAAAAAAATAACTTGTTGGACTAACTCCAAGCCCAAAAAAATGTCCTAGCCTCTGCTTCCTAGACTGTGTGTGTGGAAGTCAGTCTCCAAGTTGCTGCCAGAATGATCTCACCCTTTTTCTCTCACAACTATTCCAGCGCTTCTGTCTCCCTCTACCAGCTTGGTTCAATCAATGTTCATCTTATACATCGGCGAAAGGGGTGGTTGCCAGTTGCCACGCGATGATGTCACGGTGCATCGGCGATGGAGCTTTTAAGGATTTATATTAAAAGTTTATTTATTTTATATTTAATTTTTTAATTATAAAAATATTTTTTTTAAAAAAAATAATAATTTTTTTATTATAAGTGAAATATTTTTTTATTTTTCTTATAAGTATTTTAAACGGCTTTTTAAAAAATCACAACTTAATTTTATTATAAGTTATAAATTAAAAAATATATATTTATAAATCTATTTAAACTGGTCCAGTCATTTACATTTAAAATTTTCTTTTTAATTATGCACAAATATTAAAACAATTATTAAATTTAATTGAAAATATAAATAATAATAAAAAAACTGAAGTAGAAGGCATAATAAGTAAAACTTAATTGATGATTTCTTGAAATTAAAAAATGACACTTAATTTATAATAAAAATAAGAATGAAGAGAGATATTTAATATGAAATGAAAGGAGTAAATGATTTCTTATTTACTGCTACTCTATTCATTTTTCTTTTACTTTTTATCCAAGTTATACATCACTTTTGTCTATTACTGGGAGTATTTAAATGTTTTTTCAGACAAACCTTTTCATGTATCTGTGTCTCCATATATCTATTTATCTATTTAATATATAATAAGAGAGTAGTAGTAAATTAGTTAACTGACAAGTGTCATAATTAAATATTTAATAAGTGCTAGTTTTTTTAGTTGAGAAGTGACACAAATAAAATAAAAATTCAAAAGCCATTTTAATTATTTGTAATGGATAAAAATATAATATATCTTATTTTTATTATTTTAATATTAATCCAAAACTAATACTATAAATAGTTATTTATTTGATTGTTTTCAATATATTATTTAAAAAGAATGATTCAGTTGAGCACAATATTTCTCCTTTTAATATCAAAATTTGAAAACAAATTATAAGTACTATCTTTCTTTTTTTGAGTGCTCAGATTTAATTCAAATTTAAAAATTAATTCTTTGTTAAATTCTCTCCATTTTTTTTTTTTTTGCATTCTTTTTCTCACTAATTGAGTACACAAATAGAGTGGTGGTTCAAAATACATAGAGATATCACCAATGAGGAAGAAGAAGAAGTAAGGAGCTTGCTGTTGAAGAAGAAGTAAGGAGCTCGCTGCTGATGGAAGCAGTAACAGTGACTCAGAAAGAGGGCGACGACGGTGATGGAAGCCACGACGCTATTGGATCCGTAAAACAGCGTTACAGTCGCTCCTTTACTGACGGCGGTGGCGGCGAATGCTGTGAATGCATCAAAGCAGTTCGTTACGACGTCGTACATCGGGATCTGGACCCTGAGGTCGATGAGAACCTCTAGAATTTATTTGATCAGGTTGGACAAGTGGAGGAATTACTAGTCAAAGGTCACATCAGAAAGAGTACGAGTCCATGTGTTGTACCAGTTTTGTTGGTTTCGAAGAAGGATGGTACTTGACGAATGTGTGTGAATTGTCATGCAGTCAATAAGATTACAGTAAAGTATCGTTATCTTATCCCTAAGTTAGATGACATGCTTGATGAATTACGCAGTGCATACATATTCACTAAAATTGATTTGAAAAGTAGGTATCATCAAATTAGAAGAAACCAGGAGATGAATAGAAGACTGCATTTAAAACAAACTATGGGTTATATGAGTGGTTAGTAATGCTTTTTGGGTTAACTAATGCACCTAGTACGTTTATGCATATCTTGTACTATGTTTTGAGAGAATTTTTAGGTAAATTTATTATTGTTTATTTCGATAATATTCTCATTTATAGCATTTGTTTGGATGACTACTTGTCACATGTTTCAGCTGTTTTGGAAGTGGTTCGCAAAAAAAAAAAAAAAAGATATGTCAATCTTAAAAAATGTACTTTTTGTATTGATAGAGTTGTATTTCTTGATTTTGTTGTTAGTGCGAGTAAAATTGAGGTTGATGGAAAAAATATGAAGGCTATTCGTAAATGGCTAACGCCTAAAAATGCTTTTGAGATAAGAAGTTTTCATAGTTTAGTTGGATTTTACAATAGATTTGTGAAAAATTTTTCTACCATTGTTGTGTTTTTCACAGAGGTTATCAAAAAAGATGTTCAATTTAAATAGAAAAAGGAACAAGGAATTGCATTTCTTATTTTAAAAGATTTTTTATATTCTATCCCTATTTTTATTTTACCTAACTTTGATAAAATCTTTGAGATTGAATGTAATGCTTCTGGGATTAGTATAGGCATTGTTTTGATGTAGGAAAAGCGAGTCATTGCCTTCTTCAGAAAAAAGTTGAATTTAGCTCAACGTAAATATTTAACTTATGACAAAGAATTATATGTCTTAATTCGAGATTTTAAGGTTTCATAACACTACCTATTATCTAAAGAGTTTGTGATTCATATGTGAAGATTTGTGAATGGCCTAGAGAATGCAGTTTGAATCTATGGCCTCCTTTTTGAAGCTCTTTTTTCTTTTTGCTTCTAACTGGAATAGGAACTTAATTGCCGATGCGTCGATTAAGTTAAAATTCAGGAGACAACTTTATCGTCTTTTCATGATGCATTCAGAAAAAGAGCAATTCTTTAATTTTGGATACCTGTGACCTCTGAGAAATATACAATGCATTAGACACTTTTATTTTGTCTCTTAACAAAGTGAAACAGAAAAAGAGTATAGAAGAGAAAATTACACAACTATGTATCCTGGTTCAACCACCATGTGCAATATGACCTACACCCAGCCTCCCCACAATAATGGAGAAAATTTTACTATCTTTCGCAAAAATTTACAAACACCAATTTTTTTAAGATTCAATCCAATCCTATTTGGGACAAACCTAGCTTCTACCCAAATTAGATTTGATTAGGTTTACTCTCTAAATTTTCAATCACTAAGTGCTCACCCAACTTAGTAAAAAAATTTCCCCAGAATTTCATGTGTACAAAACAGAAAAATATACAAAAGAACTTTGATATAATTTTCTTACTTTTACTTATAACTCTCTTTGCCATTTCTCTCAATAGCTTTTACTGATTCCTCACATAATGTCTTTTTCTATTGAAAAGAAACAAAGAAAAGATGAACACTGTAGAACAGATAATTTAATGTAAAACTCTAAAGGAGAAGAAGGATTAGCTTGTAAGCTATGAAGACCCAAACTTGTGTGCTCACTCCTTGAATCAATCTCTAACTGTTTACCCCTTTAATAGAGGAGTAAAGTTTCCAAAACTTGAAACTTGAATATTTGACTTTCTTTTTTTCCAAATACAACAGCAGCAGCGCAGAAGAGATAAGACAGTAGCAGGAATTAAAGTTTACATGCATCCATATTCAGTTGCTTTTCTTTCATTCTTTTTCAATCTTCTTCAAAGATTTGAGCCATTCAATAATACTTTGGCTTCAAGTTTCATTCTTGACCCTTAATTTGTAGTAGAGTTCCATAACCTCTAATTTCTTCAATTTTTCAGTGGAGAACATTCTCAACAAGTTACCAATAAAGCACAAAGATAGAAAAAAATTTTTGAATCACCCTTTTGATTTGATCTTAACTTCTAAATCCTAACTTTTGACTTGCTTAAATTTGGTAATTTACTTTTTCTTCTTTAATTTGAACCCTAATCAAACTTCCTTTTTCTTACTTTTCTTGGTGACTTCTTCACATATGTAAGAGAAGAGAGAAAATGAGTTCGGTTACTTTGGTTTTCGTTCAGATGGGAGTGAGGCTTCCTTTCTTTTGATAGCAACCATTTTCATAGGCCATGAATGAGTGAATGAGCTGATTTCTTTGATCATGGTCCTAGACCATCATTGGACCTTGTTTGCTTATTATTAGGCTTGTTTGATTTCTGTAATAATGTTTAGTCATCGTTACTAAATTTGTTATTATTTCTTTAAACTCAATAACACGGATCATGAATATTTGAAGTACCTAAAATAACAAGGTAAGCTTGATAAAAGACATGCTAAATGGGTAGAATTCATTGAGACATTTCTATATGTGATTGCATTTAAACATGATAAAGAGAATATAGTTGCTGATGCTTGATCTAGGAGATATGTTTTTATTACTAAACTTACTTCTAAGTTGTTAGGATTTGAATTTTTAAAAGAATTGTATACAACTGATTCTGATTTTGTTGCTATTTATGCCTCTTGTAAATATGGAGCATTTAATAAATTTTATAAATATGAAGATTTTCTGTTTCGTGGTATTAGAATTTATGTGCCTGCTTATTTTATTAGAAACTTACTTATTCTAGAATCACATAATGGGAGTTTGATGGGTCATTTTGATGTGCATAAAACTTTGAATGTCTTATCTGAACATTTTTATTGGCTACACATGTGTCGAAATGTTGAAAAATTTTGTGCTAAATATATTACATATAAACAAACCAAATATAAGTCTTTGCCACATGGTTTGTATGCTCTATTACCTATTCTTGTGCATCCCTAAGTTGATATTCTATTTTTTTTTATTCTTAGTTTGCCTAAAACTAGAAATGGTAGAGATAGCATTTTTGTGATAGACAGATTTAGTAAAATGACTCATTTCATTGCATACCATAAAACTGATGATGAAACAAACATGGTTGATCTGTTGTTTTGAGAGGTTGTGTACTTGTATGGTGTTCTCTAAACTATTGTTTTTTATCGTGACGTAAAATTTTTGAGTCATTTTTGAAAAGTAATGTGTGATAAATTGGGCATAAAATTATTATACTTACTACTTGTCATCCTCAAACTGATGGTCAAATTGAAATGGTAAATCGAACGCTAGGAACTTTATTGCATACTGTTGTTGGTAAGAATTTGAAAACGTAGAAAGATTATTTACCTTTTATTGAGTTTGTTTATAATAGGATTATTCATTCTTCCATAGGTTTTTCTCCTTTTGAACTTGTTTTTGGTTTTAATCTTTTAACTATTTTGTATTTGTTACTTTTGTCTTTGAGTGATCTTGTTAGCATAGATGCAGAAGGTAAAGTTAAAACAATCCCGCTACGTTACTAACAGCATTTTTGCCAACATCTGCCAACTCTTATTTATAACTGTTTAATGTAAGTGTCTTTGTGGATGTGTTTAATAAAAATATCTTTTTTATGACTATGTTTAATAGAAGTATCTTTATAGATATATTTTCTAGATATGTCTCTTTATATATGTATTTAAAATATAATAATTAATTATTGTTGGCAATAAGTTGGCAGATAATATGTTGGTATCCTATAGTTTTCCAAGTTAAAAAGGTTAAGGCAATGCATTTAAAAGCACGTGAGTTGATTGAAAATAAAAAAAAAAATAGGTTGACAGCTCAAAGGGTGAATAAAAGTCGAAGACATCTTGTCTTTGAACTTGGCGACTAGGTATGGATTCATTTGAGAAAGTAGATATTTCCTACTCAAAGAAAATTTAAGTTATACCCTAGGGACGATGGTTCATTTCAAGTGGTAGAAGGATTAATGACAATACTTATAAGATTGACCTTCCACGTGAGTATAATGTGTTTGTTGCTTTTAATATATCTGACCTGTCTCCTTTTTATTTGGATGCATATTTGAGGATGAATATTTTCAGGAATGAGGGAATAATACGAACTATGGGATAAACTAAGAACTACTATATGCCAATTAGCCAATTAGCCAATTACAAGAACAACAATTAAAAGAATAAAAAAAAAATTTGCAAATTTGGTTAAATTATTTGTTCAAAAGATGTATCAAAAATTGACCAACACAATAATTAATGATTATAAAAAATTAAACGTCTTGTTATTTATAAGTTGTATTGAAAATTCTTGTTAGTCAAGTTAAATCAAATAAATATTAATTTATTAATATTTATTTTAAGATTTATTTTATGTTTATATTTATTTTATTTTATTTGTTTTAAACTCAATTATGATTTGATTTATTTTATTTTAATGAACTAAATTTTATAGCCACTTTTATTTTAAGTTTTGTTGAATAAATTTTTTTTTGAATTTTTTCAAAAATTGGATATAAATAAAAGAGGTAGAATAATTTCTTTAACTATTAAATCAAAAAATTAAATTGAGATAGATAATTTTTTTTTCGTACGGACAAATAGTTATGTTAGAGATATAACCATTAATGTTATCTTCTCCCATCAGCTTAAACTTTTGGGATGAGTGGTTTCATGACATGGTATCAGAGCTCTATGTCCGAAAGATCAAGAGTTCGATCCTTGAAGAACCCCAAAAGTAAAAAAAAATAGAAAATCAAGCAAATCCAAAAAGAGAGGCTCTTGCTTGAGAGGGAATGTTAGAGATATAACCATTAATGTTACCTTCTCCCATCAGCTTAAGCTTTTGGGATGAATGGTTTCATGACAAGTTATAAGTAGTATGTTATTTTTAAATTTTAAATTTTAAATTTTCATTTTAGAGGATAAAATATAATCTCTTACTTTTAAATAATTTTTTTTTTATATTTTTTTAATTCTATCTATAAAATAAATAATAAAAAATTATATTTTATTATTTAAAATAAAATTCAAAATTTAAAAAATCTAAATTCATTTTAACTATATCAATGAATGTCATGAGACCTGTCAAAAAAAAAATGAATGTCATGATGTATTTGATACTGTTAACAAGAATAAATGCACAGTAAATATAATATCGAAGTAGTAAGACCCGCACGATTGATATAATAAATATAGGAAAGTTATCACGTATTCCACTGTAAAAATTAGAATACGATATTTCATGTACGAAAAGTTTGTCAAATAATTATTTGTCTTATAGCGAGAGTGGAAATGACAAAAATAACTCCAGTTATAGAGTTAATTTGACACAAAAGACCAACTCAAAAAAAGCTAGCTGTAGGCCTGTGGCTAATAAGTAACAAATAACAACTTATAGTAGAAAAGTTACTTTAACTTTATTGTAGATATTGGCCCATAATTATCGTGTTCAAATCCAATTAATAAATAAATTATATAAGTTAATATAATAAATAAATAGTTATAATTTAATATTTTAAAAAGTTTAATAAAATCATGTAGGCTATTAACTATATTAGGTGTATATATTAAAAATTAACTATTCACATAAAATATTTATTAAAATATAAAATATATATTAAAAAAATTAAATATTATATATATATTATATATAAATATATAATAATTAATTTAATAAATAATTTTGATGTATATATAATATTTTTTCTTAAGTCTTAATATTAGTATGCGTAAGAAAAACGAATATACTAAATATAATGTGACAACTTATTTACCGTTCGTTTAATATTAAACATATAAATTCATACATTAACAAGTATTCTAATATTTGTTAAATTATTATTTAATTTAATAATTAAATTATAGAGTTTAATTTGAATTTATTTTTAAGATTACTTGAAAGATGCAAATTCTTTTACTTATATATCAATATTTTGTTATAAAACGATTTTAAGTCGGTTTTAATTTACTTTTCTCACATTAATTAAGTAATCAAACACATAATAATAAAATTTTAGATTATTTTATTAAATATTTTTTTCTATCCGGATCACCTATCTTTGAGTAAATCACAAATGTATGATATTAAAAACTAAAATTTATTAAATATAGATGTCAAATCTTTAATTTTTAAATTTTAATTTAAAATTATATGTTTTAATACTTAAGATGTCAAAATAAATTTAAAATAGTATATTCGAGAGTTATTGAATTTGTACAAGTTTATACAAATTTATGAAATTTACTCGAATTCATCCTAATTTATTCAAATCTAAATTATTAGTTATTAAATTTATTATTTTATTAATCTAAATCCATAAACTTATAAAAATTTAAGAATTAACTCAATATCGAGTTTAACAACTTTATTTTCTATAAAATAAAGTCCTTATATATATATATATATATTAAATCAAAATTTATAAGAATTACTAATTTGGTCTCAAAAGATAAAAAAATTAATAAAATTATATTTTAAAAGAATATTCTTTAAGTGTTAATCTTAAATACACATTTTAATTAAGTTAGAGCCTTTACTCGTAATATGAATAAAATTATATGCTAAAAAAATATGTATTAGATACATGATATATATTAAAAATAATTTTAAATATATGCAAAAAATTTAAAGACTAATAACAATAGTAAAAAAATAAATAGATTTTTGACTTTTTAATTTGAAGACATGAAGTCTCTGATTAATTAAAAATACAAAAAGATCCTCATTTTTTAAAATGCGAGATATTTAAGTCCTTCCGTTCAAAATATATAAAGACAAATAAGTTCTCTGGAGAGGCATTTTTATATTTTCAATTAATTAAAGACTTATTTGTTTTCGAGATAAAAGATGAAAGACCTATTTATTATTTTCTAAAACAAAGCTGAGCTTTGTGAAGTAAAAATAATGATTCAGCTAATTCAATCTTAAAGTACAAATAACAATCAATTCAAGCAATTTGATGTAATACTTGTGAAATGGATTAGTTGAAAATGAAAAATTAAAAAAAATTTAATTATTTTGTCCGTTTTTATAATTTTATCAAATTTTTTATTTTATATATATATATATATATTAAATTAGATTCCTATACCATATCAAATTTTATGACTAAGTCCATACCATGATAAAAAAGTTGAAATTAAAAAAATATTCAGCTAAACTATATAGAATATTCAATCAAGTGTTAGGCATATTCATTTTGTTTAATAGAATAATATGTTAATTCCAAAGTTTTTGTCACGACAGGGACTTTCAAAATCTGATATGATATAGAGACTCAATTGAAAAGAAAAAAAAGTATAGCGACCTAATTAGGGACAGATCTAAAATTTTTAATATGGAGGGTCGAATTTTAGATAAATTTTTAATTATTTTTTAATTATATTTTTTCATTTCATAAAAGCAATCTATTAGATATAATTTATAGTTATTGAGTTAGTTTTTTCAAAAATTTTATCAATATATATTAAAAATTATAAAAAAATTTCACAATTTTATTTTTAGCATGACAATTATATAAAAAAAACACAACAATATCAATAATACATTATGAAATTATAGAATATTAATAATTTATAGCGTGTTTAATTAAAAAATTATCACATATCTTATTAATTAAAATTAATTTTTTCAAAAATTTTAAAAAATTTAAAAGCAAATTATAAACTATTAATTATGTGAAAGACACAGTACTTTTATAGAATATCTTTATAAATTTTTTTAATAACATAAATTTTTAGAAAAAAAGTTAGTATTTTTTATAAAAAAAAAAAGAACATCTAAAGTATACAATGTGATTACCAAAATATAACTATGTAAATCATTATTAATAGGGTTAAGTACAATTTTGGTCTCTAAAGTATAACCAAAATTTTTTGTATATATTTTGTTATTTTGTTAACAAAATATGAAATGATATATAAAATAATAAATTTTAAAATTTTACACAAATTAAAAATTTCAAAAAAATTAAAAGGAGAACAAAAGTAAACATTCTAACATTATTTTTCATAGATTTTTTAATAAGCTTTTAATCTCATAACATTCATGGTAATACATTATACATGTATTTAAGAGGCCAATTTAAAAAAATAAAAAGTAAAATCCACTATGAATTAAGTTGAGCTGAGGACTCATGCCTTGAAAAAAAAACTTGACATAACTCAGAGAAGTTATTCACTCAGCATATATCATGATGCAGCAGTTCAATACAAGTTGGGTAGATTGGACATTTTTATCCATTCCAAATTGAAGAAAGAAAAAAGCTGTTACAGGCTTTTCGTAGACTTTCTATAATTACTGTATACAACATTTTTATTCATTAAATCTTAACCACATGTATTGTTTAATATAAATCTCAATGGTTATAAAACTTGAAATATCATATTCTAAGTAAATGTAGTGATATAGGTGAACATCTTCCTATAATATAATAACTCGTTAAGACTTTTAATGTGAATGTTTATTCTAGGGAGTTTCGCATTGTGGGCGACTGGGCGTGGTGTTTAATTGTCAACTGGGTGTGTGTGACTACTGATTATGTGTACACTAAAATATTACCACCTGTATTACTTGGAAGGAGCCATGAAAGAAGAATATACCAATTTAATTGATTAAATAAATATAAGTAAACCAAAGGACATTTCGTGTCAATTTCATATATGTAATCCATCGATTAACATTGATTTAGTTTCTTATAGGGTTGTGCATGGTCCGATCCGGTCTGAAGATTTGGTTCGACTCTAAATACTTTAGGGACTATTTTGGTGTAATTTTACTGGATTTAAAATTGGGTAAGGATCTCAAAAATAGACCCGATCATTATTTTGGGTCAGATATGGGTCATGGTTCAGGTCACCCGAATTTGATCCGGTGGCTCGGTCATCATACGCAATTAATATTTTGTGTTATTAGTGATGGATGATGGCTATTCTTATGTGGAATTTAAGTATTGTAAATCTTAATATTTTGTATTATTAGTTATTATAAGACTATAAGTTAATGTTTTATGTTTAAAATGCATAAGATTTTAGACTAATGCATAGTATTGTGTTATTTGTATTGATTTAAATATTTGGTGTTATTAGTCAATATTAGTATTGATTATGGTTATGTTTTAATTTTAGAGAAGAGTTAGTTCTTGTTATATTTTTCTAAGTGAATTTTACCATGTTAAATAATACTTGGAGTCTTAGAAATTTAGATATTTTCACATGCTAGCTTATAAAAAGGTATTAAGGTAATGTAATGTTAACGGCCCGATTTTCACCCGATTTTTACCCAATATAATCGTGGCTCGAAAATGTATAAGTTTCATCGGGTCTAGAGCCGGGTCCGAGTCTAATAAATAGGCCCGATATATATTTCACATCGGATCTGGATCACATCAAACCCAATTTCACCCAACCCATGCACGACTATAGTTCTTGTTTCGTGGTATAATTGTACAGATGCTATCCGGACCCAAAAAAAAAAAAAGATTATACTGATGCTATTTTATAATATATTTAAAATGGGTGAAATTTAAAAGTTAAAGGCAATAAATAAAGGGTTTCAAAATCTATTATTAAAAAATATAAGAAACTAATTTTTAATAATAAATATTAACTAACTTTAATTAGGATTTATAATTTAAAATATTAAATTGAGAGTTTATAATTTAATGTTTATCATTTAAAATAAATAAAATAATCTAAGAAAATTAATTGATATTAATTAAAAATAATTATTTATATTATTTATTTAATAGTTGATTTTTCACCAAACATTTTTATATCATATCTTTGACAAATTTTTGAAATTTTTAATATTCGTTCAAATAGTTTCTAATTTTTAAAAATTACTAAATTAGTTTCTAATTTTATAAAATATGTATTCCTATTCGTTTTTAATTCAATTGTCGTTAACATAGTATCAACAAAACGGGCGCGCTACACATCTATGTGTAGCCATATAACCAAGTTGGCCCAAGTCCAAATAGAGTCACGCATTAAAGACGAGTGAAAACACGCGCTCAAAAATCCTTCGTTACTTCGCGCTCATTATGAAAAAACGTTACTTCTTCCTCAACACGAAACTGCTCATTCTCTTCGAATATCTCTCAAAATCACTCAAACTTCAGTCACGTTCTCTGCGAAAACCACTACTGGAGAAGAATCGCGAGAAGATTTGGCAAGGAACAACCAGAAACGAACGAAAACAGCAGCAGAGATTTGCCTTCCTCCTCCTCCTCATTCTCCTCCTTCTTTTTCGTGTTCCTTCTTCTTCATGTGTTTTCTCCTTATCTTCATTCTTTTGTTGTTATTGCTACTGTATTTTTTTTTTTTTGTCTTTTCCTCTTTCTCTCCCTAGTGAAGAAGCAGTAGAAGGTGAGGAGGAAGAGTTTTAAATTGTGCAGAACATAAATGAACCGAAATGGCTAACTCCACTGAACCAAACATCATTCATGTGCTGAATAAAACGTCATAAACATTTAATCATCAAAGAAAAATATTTCTACATGTACAAGAACTCAATTGAACACACTAACAATCAAGTAAATCAAAATGAGCAACTCCACTGAACCGAGCAATATTCATGTGCTGAATAAAACGTCATAAACATTCAATCATCAAGAATAGCATTTTTCCATGCAAAAGAAGTCAACTGAACACATAACAATCAGATGAACCAAAATGACCAACACCACTGAACAGAACACCAATCATGTGCTGAATAAAACGTGATAAACATTTAATCAGTAAGAAAAATATTTCTGCATGCACAAGGATTCAACTGAATACATTAACAATCAAGTGAATTAAAATGAGCAACTCCACTTAACCGAGCAAAATGTTGGTGTTGTTGGTGATGATTATAACGAAAGAAGAAGAAGAAACCTACGTGCGCGAATTTAAAAGAAGAAGGAGGAAGAGGAAGAGGAGGAGAAATACTATTCTTATTGATTGAAAGTTGATCACCATTTATTCACCACATGAACATTGTTCGGTTTGGTGGCCTTTGTGATTTTGATTCATCAAATGAATGTTGTTCAGTTCGGTGGCCTCCTTTTACTTTGTTCAGTGTTTAAGATTATTGTGATAGCATGCAACAATCATTTCCTAGCTGTCTCAACGTAATAACCTCATTCAACTGATTTGAAGTTGAATCACTCATTGTTTCCATTCAGAAGTGTAGATCGAAGAAGAAAACGAAGAAGAAGAAGAACGACGGAGCTTATTACGTTGAATTCAATGCAGATCAATAATAAAGAATGCAAGCAGAGAAAAAAAACGCGAACAGAGGAGAACGACGAATTTTATTAGGTTGAAGAAGAACAGAGAAGAAGAAGAAGAACGAAAACCCGAGAAGAGAACAAGGTTTACGTTATATGAGGCACGTGTATTAGGGGTGGCAACACTACCCAAACCCGCGGGTACCCACCCCGCCCCTACCCGCTCGGGGCGGGTAATTACCCGCCCCCACACCAGGACGGGTTTTAACGGGGCGGGTTCTTGGGCGGGCGGGGCGGGGTCGGGTTTAGGTTAAACCCGCCCCTACCCGCCCCGGTATATATAATATATATGTAAATATATATATTTTTAATATATAATATATGTAACATATATAAAATAATTAGTAAAATAATTAATAATATTATATCATATATAAATTTTTACTTTAATTTATATTATATATGTAAATGGTGGTTATATAATTTTTAAAATTTAATTTTATTTGTTAGATTTAATAATTATAGGGGTGGGGCGGATACCCGCAGGGGCGGGTTAGGATTTAACATTTTACAACCCGCGGGTAGGGCAGGGCGGGTTTGATGCGGGTTTTTGTAGGGCGGGGCGGGGTCGGGTAGAGCAAAAACCCGCCCCTACCCGCCCCGTTGCCACCCCTACGTGTATAACAAACGCGTATGGGATTGAGGAGACGCGTCTGATTAAAATTACTTGTATAGTTTGGATGAAAAAATTACATGAATGTAAAATTTTTCTGTTAACAAAAAATATTAAAGTATCAATATAATATCTCTAGCATAAAATGATTTGATACAATAGGATCAAATAAATGACTTAAATTAGTTAATTAATTTTATATTGATGTAGATTGTAGAGATTAAAATGAGTTCAATTAACCAATTTAAAACATTAATTTGATTAAACTAAAATCTTAGTCTCATTATGTCTATAATACTTTACAATAGTATTGTGTTAATAACAGTTAAATTCAGTTGTGTTTAAAAGAAAAATTAAAAAGTAATAATTAAATTAAATATTTATATTATATTTAGTATAAAATATTTTGATAATCAAATATAATACTTAATTAAATCTTAGTCTCAGTTTCAAAAACAAAAACAGATGAATATTCACCATTTATAAATTCAAAAATCACTTTAGTCATTTTAAAAAAAGTAAGAATTAAAAATTTAAAAGAGCAAATTGAACATTTTGACAATTAAAAATGAAAAAATATATAAAAACAATATATATAATAAACAATACGAATAACAGATTAAAAAAATATAATAAACAATATATATAATAAATTAATTCAAATTCTTAATTAATTAATTAATATTAATATTTAAAATTTTAAATATAAAGATTTATGTAACTCTATTGTCACTTATACGGTTATTTCATTGCTTTACGTTCGTCGTTTACCATACACTTTTTATTTCTAGTCCACCACCACAACTCAACATCGTCGCCGGAGATAGCCATCCAGACGTCGTCATTCCCCCTCATCCCGGTTAGACATAGCAGAATGCTGCTGTCTCCCTTTTCTGTAGTCTGTGCAGATGCAGCGTAACCACACTCGTGCTGTCTCCGTCTCTTCCATTCACGTGTATAGGAGCGCCATTGCTGCAGTTGTTGTTTTTGTGCCACTCTTCCCTAGAGGAGTTGCTACAGTGTCGCGCCGGAAGTTGTTGCTGTGCCGCTGCCGCACGAGTGATGCCACTGCACGTGTTTCTCATGCACCACTGTCGCTATCTCGTCGCCGTCCTCCCTCCGTTATTTTGGTTCTCCTTCTCCTCCTCCTCTTATTCTTCTCCTTTTCTAGATGTGAATGTTCATTTTACTAGGTATATGAATGGTTATTTTCATTCTAAAGTAGATGTTCATTTAATTTGGATTGGATTTAAGTAAATACAATGAAATTTGTTGGATATTCATCTTACTAAGTATGTGGATAGTTATTTTTATTTTAAATTAACGGCTTGTGGAGAAAAAGTTCGACAATATTGAGACTGGTGGGTGAGGGAGGGACTGACGGCGCAATGAGGATTTGGGGAGGGATATGCGGCAGTAAAAAGATTATAATGAACTTTTTTTATTTTCACTTTTGGACCGAAAATACAGTTCATTATTCACGTTGTTCATAATTTTCGTTGTTTATCTAATAGAGTTGTTTTAAAATACCGATGCAAGCTGGCACAGATGGATGAGGGTCTAGGAAATGGATCCTCTCCAGTTTTTTCAACACTTGACAAAATACAGTGCAATTTTTCACCTTTGATTTTAATAGTGGGACCAGAAATAAATAAGAGAGAGAATGTGGTGAATGATTAGATTAAACACTGCACACCATCCAGTTTTTTATTCACTGGAGAGGATCCACTCCCTGAGGGTCTATGTCTTTTAACCATCTCTCCCAGGTTCGATACTTGCTGAAAGAGGATGGAAATAGAGCTTGCTTGCTTAGAGGGTCGCCCACTTTATGCCTCTGTAGTATCCGAAAAATTAGTCATTGGTCTTTGGGCCTAATAGGGTTTATAGAATAAATGACCCACGCAAAATGTCCTCCATGTGACAAAAATACCCTACATGGCATACAAGTTTAGTTTCGATTTAATGTGGATACATATGTCAACGTTTTCATCTTTTATGGGTACAAATTGTCATTTATTCTTATTTTAAAATTGAAACCTCTTGTGAAGCAGAAAGAAAAGGATGAAATGGAAGTTTTTCTTTTATCAGCAGTTGACTTGACCTTCCTGGGTTTCTTCTAACTGCACCCTTCTTTCTCTCTCACAAATCCTTTTCTTTCTTTTTTATTCCCCCTCAAATTCTAGTTGAAGAGCTCATGAATCCGGAGGTATATAATTAACACGAACTTTCGTCAAAATATCTAATACGACGAGTATACATTTGAAATTAAAAAAAAAAAATGAATGCTGGTATAATTGGTCGTTTTCCTTTGAACAAGTCATAATCACTTCAAATATAAGGCCTACAGTTTACAATTTGGCTTTGGTGTTGTTTTTCCCTTCTCCAAATTTTAGGGCTTTGCAAAACAATTTCGCAATTTGGAAAACCTATTGATTGCTCAGTCAGTTCTACTACTAGTCAAAGTCGTGAGATTTTATCCTTATTATCATTCTAGATTTGGTTCCTACGTTTATATAATCAATGATTCATAATAATGATAATAATTTCATGCATGTTTGTGATTTTGATTTCTTTAAAAAAAAATTGCAGCTGGAGATTTTGACAGCATTGTTTGCAATTTTGTGCTTCTTGGGGTTTATTCTGAAGGAGACAGTCATGGGAGGGAAGAGTTCAAGAGAGTGTGTTGGTGGTGATCGGAGACATGTTTCCTCATCATGTGGTGGTGGTGGTGGTTCTTCATCTTCATGGGATAACTATGGAGGGTACCCTAATCAGAGTCCATATCAAACACCTCAACACCACCATGCATCAGCTCCATATTATGACTATGCTTCTTCACAACCAAAGAGAAAGCTTGATAGGAGATATTCAAGGATTAATGATGATTACCGTTCACATGATGAGGTAACTTTTTTGTTTACTTAGAGTAAATTCGCAATTTCAACCTCAAATGAAAAATAATAATAATTGTTAGTGTTTTCTGACGGGTTAAACTCATGGTTAATACTGGTTTTAGATCATTGCATGGACAGTGTTCTTGTGATTTGATTGCTTCTGAGCAATTATTTGAATCAACCTGGATTTTGATTGTCATTATCATTTGACCTGTTGTTGTTTTATTACAACGTGGCCTAAGAAACTGTTTCTGTAATTTGACTTATGAAATTGAAGTTTGTTCCATGATAGTGTGAATGCTATCCATATATTTTTCTGGTCTAACAACAAAAATGGAAAAATATAACTAAGAAAAAGAAAGGAAACCAATTTATTTATTTCAATCCAATTGAAAAAAAAGGAGATGTGAACTTTTCTCTCTGAAACTAGAGTGACAGTGGGAATATATATATATTTTTAGTTCCATATAATTATTAACTTATTATTGGAACGATGAAATATCTCTTACTATATCCCAGTTTTTTCTATATTTTCATGGCGAAGTGCATTAGAATTATTACAATATTACAGTGAGTAAATAATTTACTGGGGCAAATCCCCTGTTTCTAGTAAACTAGTCCATGTGTTCTGTAATGTTAGATTCAGTTACGTGGATGAAGCCGGCTTGTTGAATTGACTTTACTTTCTTTTTCTTCTTTCCCGGGAGTGTGATTGAGCGGAAGAGGATCATCCTCTCTAAATAAAGTATCGAGAGTTCGATCCTCACCTTGGACATGAAAAAATGTTAAAACTCTGCACCAGTTGTTTCATGCATGCATCAAGGTGCCTACAAGCTAGCAAAGGATTAATCACCTTGTTTGATGGTGAATATCCTAGTTGTGAACCAAAGAAAATGACCCCAGCTAATTGTGCAATTAATCCTATTAAAAAAAATTCTACATTGATTAGGTTGCTATTCTTAACGTCAAAAGATATCTGCAGTTAAACAATATTTTTGTTTATGTAAGTAGTCTATTCTATTTTTCGATAAAAAATTTGTGACTTTTTTACAACGCTGGAGATAGAATAAAATAGACATTAATTTGTCAGATGATAACCTAATTGAACACAGGTTACTGCTGCTCTTGCAAATGCTGGCCTGGAATCTTCTAATCTCATTGTTGGCATTGATTTCACAAAGAGCAATGAGTGGACAGGTTCTAATACTTAACTCATATTTGATGATTAAGTTTTTGTTTTTTAATTTTTATTTTTTCCCCTAATTTTTGTTGATTTTAATGCTAGCTAACTATTTAATTCCCTTCAAAAATCAGGGAAGCGGTCATTCAATCGAAAATGTTTGCATCATATTGGAAATGGTTATAACCCCTATGAACAAGCTATCTCGATTATCGGGAAAACTTTATCCGTTTTCGACGAAGATAACTTGATTCCTTGTTATGGATTTGGAGATGGTAATGCCAAATGTTAATCTAATGGTTTTCCAATGAAGTTCATGTTTTCAGATTGCAAGCCTGATAATGTTTGATTTTTATCTTTTTTATTTAATTTTTTTGGGTCAGCATCGACGCATGATCAAGATGTATTTAGTTTCCATTCGGACGAGAGGTTCTGCAATGGATTTGAGGAAGTTTTGGCACGATACAGACAAATTGTTCCGCGCCTCAAACTTGCAGGTTTAGCTTCCACCAATAATCTTAATATGAACTTTTGTATGAGGTTCATTATAACTCATTGGACACATGTGGCAGGACCTACTTCATTTGCCCCAATTATCGAGATGGCGATAACTATTGTTGAGCAAAGTGGTGGCCAGTATCATGTCTTGCTGATAATTGCAGATGGACAGGTTAATCTTCAATTCATATTTCATACTATTGAGTAGTTACAATTTTAAGTACTTTGAATTTGCATCAGTGACAAAATATGACAAGATTGCAAACGTCAACTATGATTGATATTGATTTACAAGGCTTCTCTAAATGATTTGATTGTCTTGTAGATATTTCTTGTTTTTGCACGTTCTCAAAACACTAGCCTATTGTGACAGGTGACCAGAAGTATTGACACCAAGCATGGACACTTGAGTCCACAAGAACAGAAGACAATAGATGCCATTGTAAAAGCCAGGTAAGTTTATTTATTTTATTTAGTTTTTAAAATAAATAAATATATAAATAAATTTAGTTCTTTCTCCTGTTGAGTACTGCTGATTGATAAGGTGGGTCCTAGTCCTAGTATGGGTCCGACAAAAGTATGTAACCAAAGGTGAAAATTCACACTTGACATAGAGAAATGGACATGAATAATTAGAAGAATATCATAAATATAGTATTGGGTGTCATGGGAGTAGCTGAGGTGTCTTAGGAGTAGAAGGTTTGCCAAAAACTAAAATAATGTAAACATTTTGAATGAATAAAACGGAGGAAAAAAATGTTATTCCGCCAGTAAAGCTTTGATTAATGTTAACTCAAGGAGGTTCCTTTCCCCGAAGAAAGAATATATCACTAAATTATGCTATCAATTTTCCAATTTAGAGGATCTGTTCCACTATTTTGCAATCTTTAATTCATTTTGAAATTGGCAGTGAGTATCCACTCTCAATAGTTTTGGTCGGAGTTGGAGATGGACCTTGGGATATGATGAGGGAATTTGATGATAACATCCCTACTAGATCATTCGACAATTTTCAGGTTTGGTGTAATAATTCATTCAGTTATCTTGACTTGCCATATCTTGCAGTAATACTGAATTATGATATTCTAACTTGTGGAGCCTGAATGCAGTTTGTGAATTTTACCGAAATAATGTCGAGGAGTGCGGATCCGGCCAAAAGAGAGGCAGACTTTGCTCTGGCAGCTTTGATGGAGATACCTTCTCAATATAAGGCAACCCTGGAACTTGGCATCTTAGGGTAAATGCAATATATGAAAACATGGTATTTATATATTTTGTTTTAATGGTGTGATACCTGACTTTGAAATCCCTATATCTACATTTGCAAAAATAGTTCAAGGAGGGGACATTCACCAGACAGGGTTCCTCTACCCCCACCTCTTTATGAAAGGAATCCATCTAGCCTTAGCACGAGATCTTATCGGCCGGACAGTTTTCAGCAGAATACGCCTATGCATACTGGCTATGATAATAGAGTTAACGCAGAACAATCTTCAAGTCCTCTATATGATAACAAGGTACTAAGATCATGTTTTTCAAACGTGCCATACAGCTTAGCTCCTCACTTTATGTCATCATTTGATTCATGATTATTTGCTCACTTTGCATAGTAGATTTTACACATGACATGGTTAATTGTAGGTTTGTCCAATTTGTCTCACCAATGCAAAGGATATGGCTTTTGGTTGCGGGCATCAGGTAACCAACTTAATATAATAGCCTTATCTCCAGTTGTAACATTATACCTCCCCTGAAATATTTTAAGTTATATAACGCTCTGTACCCTGAAATATTTTTATCAGGTAACCAACTTTTTTCAGCCAACATTAGTCAATTTTTCTTTTTAAATTTTGTTTATTTTAAATTCTAGATCCTAATCTCCCATATAAGTTATTAACATAAAGATGTCAGTGTAGGCATGACAAAATCAAGGGGTGCATTGTGTAATATCAATTAATTCCAAAGGAGGTCAATGTGATTTACCTTTAAAATTATATATTGCCAAATAATCTTGAATCTAAGACTCTACAGAAAGTACCAACATATATTAATACATTTTTCTTTCCTCTTCTCCTGCATTTGCTCTCATCACAGACTTGTTGCGAATGCGGTGTAAACCTCGAATTCTGCCCCATTTGCCGGAGCACAATCCAAACCAGGATAAGGCTTTACTAGTTATTTACGATGCAGAATTGGTTTTACTTGCTAATTTGTTCTGCTGCATGATAAAAGTTGGTCATAAAAAGGAACTCAGAAACCAAGTGTTGTTTTGAAACAGTAAACCATAAAATTATAGATTCATGGATGGGTTCCTTCTTGTTTTGAGAGAGGGAGATGTAAAGAATTGTTGTGAATGTTGATGGGTAGGTTACTTCTTGTACATAAAATACCGTATTTGCAATTTTGAGCCAAAAAACTGTAAAGGATGGACCTTACCCCACTTGTCTATAATAAACAAAGAGAAATAATGTTGTACCACTTCTTTTTATACATTTTCTTGTATACTTTATTTTTATAATTTAAAAAAGCAAAGTTTTTATTTTCTTATTGTTTATCATTTACTTTTAATACTAAAGTGAAAGGTGTATAAAAAGAGGGAAAAACAACCATTTTTATATATGAATATGGTTGAGAAAATTATCCATAAAAAAAAACTAACGTTCTACCGTCAAAGATAATGTCTTTTGACAAAAATACCAAATCTTTAAACTTTTTTAAAAAATTAATACTTAAACTATTTCTACTCTTCCATTATCTTCAACCTGACTAAAATTTAGATATAGATAATTTTAGTGCGAAATAAGATAATATTTGGCCATTTGGTACTTTATACTGGTATGATAGTAGATAAGTAGTACATAACGTTGGTGATATTTTGTAAAAAAAATATTTTTTTATTTTAAAAAATATTTTTTTATAAAATATTTTTTTAATTATAAAACGAGAAAACGTTTGTATTAAAAGACAAAATGTCACTGACGTTTTGTAAAAAAAAAATATTATTTTAATTATAAAATAAGAAAACGTCACTCACATTTTGTAAATATACTCACAACAATGTATAACACATAGTTTAGATCTTAAAGACTTCACAATTTATTAGTTTTTTTTTTTTAAATTCTAACTCCTTAATTAATAGAAAAGGTTAAATAAAATATGTTGTTTGTCATACAAAAGCTATTAAAAATTTAAAATTGTTATGTAATTGTATTTGTGGTATTAAATCTTTAAAATTTAAATTTTAGTATATATTTAAAATTTAAATTCTAGTAATTATTGAATCATATAATAATTTTAAATAACTTTTGCATAACAAACTAAGTATTTTATTTAATTGTACCTATTAATTAAAGAGTTAGAATACAAAAAATTAAAAAACACTAATAACAAAAAATATTAATAAATTTTTAAGTTTATTTGATTAATAAACCAAGATTAAAATTTTAAGTTATAAATTATAAATTATAAATTGAATTTCATTGAATATCTATTATTATTCTTGTTCTAGTATTAAAAAAAAAACATATTGGATTTGATCTAATATAATTTAACATATAACATATAATTTTTTTTTTCTGTCACCAAAAAAAATTTTTTTTTCTTCTTCCTTTTCTAATGTTGTTTCCTTATCAGTTTTTGCTTTAAGATAAATTTTCTTCCTTTGGAAGTTAGGGCTCATACTACACCTATTCTCTCTTTCTATTTTTATTCTATTAGTCTCCCTTATGCTCTTGCTCTATGTTATGCTCTCATACTTCACCTATTTCGTGCACAACAAACATGAATTGCCAATTCTTAAATGTTGTATGTGAATTGCAGCATAAATCCATCTCGTGGGTATTTCATGCGAAATGATTATGAGCATTCTGAACAAATTTTGGGCAATGTTCATTTAGAGAAATAATTATTTTTTTATATATTTAAATAAAAAATATTATTTTTCTCTCTTACTAACAACTTCAAGCATCACCTACTAGTGTCATGCAATAGATATTATCACCTGCCACTTTTATATAATTCATACATTAGTGGCTATTATCTATCACTTGACACTTTCATATAATTTACGTATTAGTACTACTCATATATTAATATTTATTCTTAATCTAGAAATGTACAAATTATATATTCCTAACTTACTACATATTTTTTTAAAAGGATTTTGTGCTTCAATGACAGATCCATAAATTTTAAGTCGTGAAAACAAACATGTAGTACATAAAAATAACAAAAAAAAATCATATAAACATATCAAAGTATATAAAAATAAACAACATAAAAATATTGAATATTAAATAATATTTTATTTATTTATTATCAATATTGATATATTAATAAGTAATAACGTAATTATTAATTTTATTTTTTATAAATTAAATAAATATAATAATAAAGTTGAGTAAAAATCTCAAGGATATAAATTTTAACTAAATAAATTTATTAATTTATAATACTACCGTAATGTTTTGTTTTTATTAATTTAATTTAATATATATTTTTATTTTATACTTTTAGACATAAATTAGAGTTTAATTTTAATATATTGATAGTGTAAAATATTTTATATAATTGTTTAATAATATCTTTTTTTGGATATCATTCACACAACATGATGAATGTAAAGAATAGTTATTTTTTATGACATGACATTACGTAATTTTTTGCACGTAAAAATTTATTTTACCCTAACAATGTATCAAAATTTAATTCTAAAGATTAATATAAAATAAAGGAATTAGCTAACTTGTACTCTAAGAAAATATATTAAGAGTATAATAATTAAAAACTTTTAAATTTTTAATATATTTAATACATTAAAAATGTAAAATTAAAAAAATAATTTTTCAATAATTTTTTGTCAAACCTTTTTTTATGGTGTTTTTAAATATACCCTTATGCTATAGGTTAATAAAATTCTTAAAATATTTTGACACAATCTAATAAGTAGTTTTTTTTTTTAAATGTGGGGACAAATATAATTTTTTAATGGGCACATATATATTTGTACATATACTTTTGTATATTTTTTTAAAATATTAGTGGGGGCACTTGCCCCACAAATTAATAAGTAGATTGGTCCCTAATGACAGTGTCTTAGTAAAGAAATCAGTAAGTTGTTCCCTTGATAAAATCTGCGTGAGCTTTAGGGAATCATCTTGGACCTTCTCTCTAACTTTGTGGCGGTCAATCTTGGTGTATTTCATTCTTTTGTGAAACACTCGGTTAGCCGTAATGTAGAAGCAGATTGGTTGTCACAAAAGAGTATCATAAGACCTGATAATTTGATTTTAAAGTCATTAAAGATGTACATAAGCAAAATTTCTTTACAAGTTGTAAGAGTTATTGCTCGATACTCTGCCTCTAAAAATGATCAAGAAACTATTATTTATTTTTTGCTTTTCTATGACATCAAAAATTTTTCAAGAAAGAAACAATATTCGGACTTTGATCCTTGGGTATCTAGGCAAGTACCCAGTCGAATTCTGGAAAATCAAAAAGAGACAGGTCACAAATAGACTCAAAAAGTAAATCCTTTTTTAGGAACATGTTTCAAGTACTTTAACACATGCTAGGCTGCTTTGAAATGTTCGTCAGTGGTACAATTCAAAAATTGACTTAGCATGCTAAAAGCAAAGCTTATGCCATGTCTGGTATTAGTAAGGTATATCAACCTTCCCATGAGTCTTCTGTATGGCTTAGCGTCATTTAATAATGTTCCTTACGACTTTGAGAGATGAACCGAATAATTCATAAGTGTCCTAGCTGGTTTTGAATATAATGAATCATGCCGAAGAAGAATTTTAGTTTGCCTAAATCGTTGATTTTGAACAAATTATCCAATTTTATCTTCACATGTTTTATCTCTTCTATGTCATCCTCCAGCTCTACCACCATGATCTGTGATACCAGAATTTGCATTGAAGGCCATACCAAACCTTCTATTGTTTTTATTACCAATACCTCTAATATTGACAACACTAATCAGCTCCCTTTCTTCACTTTTATCCAAGTTGGTTGATTGTCTTTCTTGTTGCAAAAACAAAAAGTATATGAAATTCACACTAGGTAGCGACACCATTAACATAATCTACAATTTTACTGTTGTGTACCGCTCGTTCAGTCTCTCAGAATTTTACTAAAATTTTCTTAGTCTCTATATCCTCTTATGATCTTGAGTCCGTACGAGCATGATGCTCCACAAGCATAGACTAGGATGGGTCAGAACTCTTCTTCCCAAATTCCCTTAAGCTTGGTGAAATATGCACTTATGGATAAATCTTCCTGCTTCATCGCGAACATGTCTTCTTGAAGGTTAGCTATCTGAAATAAATCAACTTCATAGAATTTGTGCTTGAGATGATTCTAGAGCTCCGAGGCCACGTTACACCACAGAATACTCTACAGAATCTGCATGCTTAGGGAAAAGTGCAATCATGATAGCACAAAGGTGTTACATTTGTCCCAAACTTCATAGGTCAAGTTAGTTTTTTCAGGTTTTGAAAATGTTTCATCAGTGAATCCCAAATTGTTCCTCGATTTGATGGATAGCTAAATTGATCTCTCCCATGAATGATAATTTCGAGTCATAAAAGGAGTTTGAGTCAGTTATAAACCTGTGCTTTCATTCGGATGGAGGTAAAAGGGACTTATGGTCCTAAATCGGGTTTAGTATTGATCTCGCTAATTGCATTTGAAGGTTGACAAGTTGATTCATCAATCTCATAAGGTTGTGAATTTTTTGGATCTTCCACTCCCACTTTTCAATCTACGATGGATGTAGCAGAAGGAATGGGCAAAGTTCACAATTCTTGCTTAGTAATTTTTGCGCAGCTTCTCCATACTCACCGCACCATGATAAAATATGTTTTGAGCTACAGATTTTTTAGTAAGAAATGGAAGTTCTTCTATGCAGGCTTAAAATGAGAGAAAGATGAATATTACATTATTGAAAAATCTCAATTTACAAAGATTGAAGATGCAGCCATATATAACCATAAAAAGAATGTATAACTAACTTTGATATAAAATCTTCACTAACCAACATAATATCTACACTTGTCATACTAAGCTACCTTCTCATTATTTTTTTTCTCTCACTAACAACCTCAAGCATCACTTGCTAGTATTATGTAATAGCCACTATCACCTATCACCTTCATATAATTCATGCATTAGTAGTACTCATATATCAACAAATACACATATATATAATTGCCCTTAACCTCAACTCAGAAGTAACAACTAACTAATCCCAAATATAAAGCATTCTTGGTTCACAAACTCCACAAAATTCTTTTCTAGCCACAGTCATGAATATCAGTAACTCATCAAGCAATATTAGTCCATAAACCACACATACAAACATCAATAAATCATAAAATAATTATTCTAGCACATGTAATGATTCATCAATTAACACATAAATATTACTTGGTTTGAAGGGCTAAAATGAAATTTGTAGGTAAAGATGATGATGGTGGATTGAAGGGAAGAATCGTGCCAGTAGTAGCTGCTGCTGCTCCTCAGCTCTTCTTCCTCCTTGCAATGATGTTGGTGATGGCAAGGTGGTGTATTAGGTACCAAACAAATGATGCAATAAAATATAGCGATAAAAAAATTTAAAATTTGTATAAAATAAATTTTTTTTTAGAATTACAATTTTTCTCTATCACAAGGAGGTTACAATGTCAATAACACTCTCTTTTAACGAAAGAAGAATACACCTCTCTCTAAATATAGGAAAAAACCTCTCAAAAAAATTTTCTCTGTGTAACTCAATGTTACTATTATTCTTGTTGGATGATTTTTATTGAAATGAATTAAGAAAAACTCACTTTATAGGTGAGTCTCTCCAATACGAACCATATGTATTATAAAGTAGATAATTCTTATTTTTCTCAACCACAAAAAACTTCTCGCTAATAACAAGGAGGGTTCTTATCCTTTTATTTTGTTTATTTTTATTTTCAAAAATTAGTTTGACTAATTTTCACAATCTCTCACTTAAAGCTAATTTTTATAAATTTTCAAAATTCATGTTGCTAATTAATTCAATAGGCCATATGAGGATCTACACAATTCAAATTTTTTCAGTGTTGATTAGTTTTGTCATGGCATCTACTAGATTATCTTTAGTGTAAGTCTTCTGCATATCAACACTTCTTTCCTCTACTACTTCTCGAACAAAGTGATATTGTACTCTAATGGATTTCGTTCTCGAATGAAAGACCAAGATTCGTTTCAATGTGCAAAGTGCTCTGACTGTCACAATATACAAGAATATTCTACTGTTTATGGCCGAGTTCCTCCATTAACCTTTGGATCTAAATAGCTTCCTTGCATACTTGTATAACTGCCATATATTCAGCTTCTATAGTAGATAGAGCTATAACAGTCTGTAACTTAGATAGTCAGCTCACAGCTCCTCCTGCAAGTATGAATACATATCCTATAGTAGATCTTCGTTTACAAGATGACCTGCAAAGTTTGAATCAACGTATCCATTGACAATGAATTCCGATCCTCCAAAATATAATGCAACATTCGAAGTCCCTTTGATGTATCTCAGGATCCTCTTAACAACATTCCAATGCTTTTTACTTGGATCTACCATAAATTGACTTGCCACCATAACTGCTTCAGAAATATCTGGCATTGTCAAATCATGGCATACATAAGGCTTCCTGCTATTTATGCATACGGTACTCGAGATATTTTTATCCTCTCTACTTCATAGAAAATGAGGTTAAAATTGGCTTACATTCTTACATGTTGAAGTGTTGCAAAATCTTCTTCAAATAATTCTTTTGTGATAGCCAAATCTTCTTATCCATTTTGTCTCGGTAAATTTGCATCCATAAAATCTTGTTTGCTGGTCCCAAGTCTTTCATATCAAACTCTCTAGTCAACCATGCCTTCAATTCTTGGATTTGATCTTTGTTGGGGCCTACCACCAACACGACATCCACATACAACAGTAGAATGATGAAATCATTATCACCAAATCTCTTGTAATAGGTACAATGATTTGAACTAAGTCTGTTATATTTAAGGATAATAATGAAAGAATCAAATCTCTTATACCAACACCTTGGTGCTTGCTTTAGACTAGACAGAGATTTAGTTAACTTGGTGCAAGTTTTCTTTTTCTTGTTCTTCAAAACCTCTGGTTAGAGCATATATATCTCTTCAAATTTTTCATGAAGAAAAGTAGTCTTTACATCTAATTACTTTAGATATAAATCAAATGCAGTACACATAGCCAAAACTACTCTAATAATAGTTAGTCTTACTACTGGAAAAAATATTTCATTGAAGTCAACACCTTCTTTCTGAGCATATCCTTTGACAATCAATCTTGCACAATATCATTCCACCTGATCATTACTATCTCGCTTGATCTTGTAAACCCATTTGTTATTAATGGTTTTCCGACCTGCTGGAAGTGCAACAAGTTTTCAAGTATGGTTCCAATGTAATGCCTTGATTTCTTCTTGCATTGCTGTCATCCACATAGAAGCATCTGGATTGTGCATAGCCTCCATAAAAGTTGTTGTCTCTCCATCTTCCGTCAGAAGACAATATTCATCATGGTTTGTTAAAATATAATTTGAGTGTCATGATGGTGTTTTTCTTTGTCGAGTGGATCGAAAAACTTCTATGTCATTGGCCTCTGCTTCTTGTTCTTCGTGTTATAGTTTTGCTTCAATACATCACGAACACAGGACAATCCAATATATATAAAGAAAGATAATTAGGTGGCTTACCTTGGCATATCTCCATTAGTGTCTTCAATCCGATTGCAGTTGATGGTGATCGATTTATTACATAACAGCCAGTTTTAACAGCTTCTGCTAAAAAGGACTTGGCTAAACCTGTAATTTGCAACATAGCTCGTGCTCTTTCTAGGAGAGTCATATTCATTCGCTCTACTACACCATTTTGCTGAGGTGTATATACAACTATGAATTGCCGTTGAATACCTACTTTCTTGCAAAATATTAGAAAGTCACCATCGACATATTCTCCTCCATTATCCGTCCTTAAAAATTTGATCTTCTTTCCATATTCAAGTTCCAACTTTGCTTTGAACTCCTTAAACATCACAAACACATCTGATTTCTTCTTGATTGGGTACACCCATAGCCTCTTAGAGTAATCATCAATAAATGATACAAGATATTTTGCTCCTCCTAGGGACATCTCCAGCGACTCCCATACAACAGAATGAATCAACTCCAATATATACTTGCTCCAAGCAGTTGATCTACCAAATGTCAATCTATGTTGCTTGCTTGTAACGCAGTGCTTACAAAATGGTAAGTTTACCAATTTGAGCCCAGGAATAAGATTACATTCCACAAGAATTTTCAAGTCTCATTCTAACATGTGGCTCAATTTGCGATGCCATGTCATTGTCATTTCTTCTTGGCTTGTTGAAGCAACCAATGCCTCTACCTGTTGCAAAGTATCTCCCATAAGCACATATAGATTCACTGCAATCTTTTCGGCTTTTATTACTACAAGAGCACCTTTAACAACTTTCAAGATCCAACCTTCAATATAGATCTTGCAACCAAGTTCATCCAGTTGTCCAATCAACAACAAATTCTTCTTCAAGCCTCTCACATGTCTTACCCGTTGAAGTGAACGAATAGAACCATGGAACATTTTTATTTTGACAGTATCCAATCCAACAATTTCTAAGACATGATCGTTTTCCATGAACACAGATCCTTCCAAGACTCATTCATACATACAAAACCAATCACGATGAGGAGTCATGTGCCAGGTTGCTCCTAAATCAACAATCCAGGTATCAGTGAGTGTTTTGCTGCCTTTAGAACCAATTGTTGTTTCGCCATACAGGATTTCTCCATCATCAGAATTATTCGCAACGCATCCTTGAGAACTTGATCCTTGTGGAACCTTCTTTATACTTTTCTTATTCCGACAATCTTTTTTGAAGTGCCCTCTCTTGCCACAATTTTAGCATTTGAATTGCTTCTTTCCTTGTGACTTTAGTCTACTTTGGCTCCCACTAGAACCACGCTCCATTGATCTTCCTCTCATCATCAACAGCGTCTCTGCTTGCTTTGAGTTCTCTAATCTATCTTCTTTATTCTTATGTCTGGATTCTTCTTCAAGAATAATAATAGTCATATCATCAAAGAAAAGATAGTTTGTCAAAATATTATTGGCTAAGTTAATGATGAGATGATCATATGGACCTGGTAGACTTTGAAGTAGAAGTTTTGCATGTTCGTTTTCTGCTATGTTGTAATCCAACAATGAGAGTTGAGAAAATAACATATTTAGATTGTCGATATAATCTGTTGCCGATGTAGATTCACTCATTCAAAGAGTATAAAGCCTTCTCTTTAAGAATATCTTGTTGTAAACTTACTTGACTTCATATAATTTGGTGAGAGCATCTCAAATTTTTGTTTTGTCCTTTTCTCTGCTACACTTGACAAGATTGAATCACTTAGTGTCAAGTGTAAGTTTGCAATGGTATTGTCCTTAATCTTCCATTTTTAATCTAGTGGGTCTACCTTCAATTGCTGCCAAGCAATTGTCTTTTCTCATAATTGCTTTTATTTTCAATTTTCATAAGAAAAAATTACTCCAACTGAATTTTGGGATCTTATACTTTGCTGCCATTTTTTTTAAGACGGTAATTTGCAGCGGAAGAAAAAATTATTAATCAGCAACCTTTGGGTTTGATACCAAGCCACTGTTAGATAAACTGACAAATGATGTAGCAAAATATAGAGATCAAAAATTAAAATTTTGTATAAAATAATTTTTTTTGAGAATTACAATTTATTTCTATTACAAGGAGTTTACAATAACACTCTCTTGATCAAAAGAAAATACACCTCTATGTAAATATAAGAGAAAATCTCTCAAAAAAAAAAACTCTATATAACACAATGTTACTAAAAATTGTTAATTTTTAATTAAAATTATTAATATTCAAAAAAATTATAACGATATTCTTGGGAATATTACTGTCAACCAAACACAGGATTGCTTATTACAAATTTTCAATGCATTCACAAGATCACCAAAGAAACACACACATGAACCTGATTTTTCTAAGAATTTCGTTCCTTGGAATAGGATTTCCAGGGATCTGATTCCCAAAAAAGAAACAAATCCGTGAACCAAACATCGTACATCCTATATCATTATTAATAAAGAGAGCATGCTATAGAATTTCACGTTATCTCAAACCTCGATGATGGTAGGAACAATGAAATTCATTCCATACATCTCATTAGTTGAATCATGTAGCTCATGGGTTAGGTTATGTATGTTATAATTCTATTATCATTCATACATATAACATGTATATCCCATCAATCATGAGTTATTAGTTCATGTACACCTAACAATACGTATGAAAATTTTTTTTATAACCCATGCCTACTTTTTAAACCTCTGATAATAGCTTCTCACTTTTTTACTTTTGTTACTTCTTCACAAATACATACATAATAAATTTTTCAAAAATTTTATTTTTAAATAACTGAATAATATTTGTTAAGCGATTATTTAAATGTTCTTTTTATACGAGGGTTATATATATGAACTTTAATGTTTTTTAATTATAGCCTTTATATAAGAATAATTTTGTGACTACTAAATTTTATTTTTTTGATTAATATTTTATTATTTTTAAATACTAAAAGTTAATTTATTAATTTTAAAATCTAATAGTATAAAAATAAAATCTCAAGGATAACAAACAGGTGATTAATATTAATAAAAAGTACCCATAATTTACAACACTTCTTAATTAATAACGAGATTCTACCATTTAAATTGGTTTTATCGAAAATATCCCTTATCTTAAACTTTAAGAAGTTTAATATATATCCATTTTCAATGGTATTTAAACTATTAAAAGTTATTTAACAACTTTTTTTTAAAACAAATATGAAATATTCGTATTAGAAATATAATTATTCGTATATACTCTCTTATTTGTCTAATTTTTTAGTTAAATAATTTTATAACATAATATTCTAACACATTATTAGAATATTTTCAAAAAAAAAATATTTAGCATATATATTATTAATAAAAAAATTATACAAAATTCATATAAGAAAAATTTTATTGAGCATTATATATATATATACAAAATTATCAGCATCTCCCAACATCATAATATTCACATGTATCATGTTCAGGTAGTTTGTGCACACCATACAAGACTTCTTGATGTTTTACCTCTTGATTTCTCTTCTTTCTAATACCATGCTTAATCACTGAAAACATCTTAATCACTGATGTTTTACCTCCTGATTTCTCTTCTTTCTAATACCATGCTTAATCACTAAAAACATCTTCCTGTAATACCTCTTCATAGCCAATAAGATCAATTGCTTACATCCTTTGCCCCAACTTTTCAGTCTAAAGTCATACATTTTCTTCATGCAACCCCATTACATTTTCTTCATGCAACCCCATTTTCTTCGTGTAACTCCTGTAAGAAGGCTGCAGAGCTTTTCTTTGAGGAGTAATACGATCTCATCAGCCACCAGATCAATTCCTTTAACTAGAACAAGAGCCTTTAACGTGTTATAGTGTTATATACTCGATTTATAATATAAAATACAACATCGAATGTCAATTACATTTGTCTTTATTCGCATATTTAGACTTACACAAGGGAATTTCTTTGGTGAAGAATAAAATGGAGTGAAGAATAAAAACTTTTTCTAAATTTAGAATGAACATGTGCATATATAATATAATACAGAAAAAAAAAGTTCACTCTTCAATCTTCACCAAAAAATTCACGTTCGCGTCACCCTTGTCGTCACCCTTGTCACAATGCCTACAATGCCTATTGCCTAACCTCGGAAAATTGACCTTCAATAAATCTACACAAGTGAATAATAAATAAAATACAAAATCTGTCTTGGCCTTCAATAATTAACAGATTTGCTGGACAACAAATTAGCCTCTAGCCTCCTTCCTTCTGGCTCTTCAAGGAACTTCTTATCTTTTATATAAGTCTCTATCTCCAATAGAGTCCTTGTGAGCTCCGGTATCTGCCGAACTTTCAGATCAACTAAGAAGTTCTGAGAGATGATGTTCAATAACTTTACGAATTGAGATTTATATCGTCTAAAAAGTGCAAAACCAGCCATCTGAAACAAAGCAGAACTTGTTTAGTCTTACATACAACAGACCACTGCGACATTCTATAAATCTATAATATATTTACTTACTTGCAAGAAAGCATTCAATGAAACAGCTGTATATTGGTTGGCTGGGAGATTGTTCAAGAACCTTGCAAGCCAAGCCCAACCCTCTCGCAAGCCGTGTAAATTCTGAACACCTTGAATCTCGGTCTGTTGAGGAAAGATGAGATTCATGAGAAGCGGAGTCATTAAAACCAAAGCAAGAATTTCAGACTATCATGACAAACCTGAACCAGTGCACCATAAACCTTCATGTATGATTCTAACCGATTTAAATAATCTTGTGTACTCTCCAACTTTCCTCCATCCTCTCGGTAACCAATAGCTTTGAAGTATGACTCCTTTGATTGAAAGATAGACTGAAGGGAGTAAAATCAACAATTTAGAGTCGGTAACATAAGATAAGTATACATGTTTATAGAATATTTAAGGAATGAAGGTGTGCCCGTATTATCATAATTAATAATTACTCTCGAAGATTTGATTGATAATAATACATTGAGTTTGCAATATTCAAGGCAAGGATGAATTAGCTCAAGCATAACTTGCAATATTCAATCATTTTTAGTATTTTATGTTAGAATTTTGTTAAAGGAAGACTGAAATTAGTAAAAATAGGATTTTGTTACTTTCACTTTTTTTAATTATTTCTTTCACAAGATCTTAGAATAGAAAACAGTGAAAATAAAAACAGAAACCAACAAAACCCTTACTGTTTTATGTATCTGTCATCCAACATGGCAAATAATGCTTTCAGCACTAATTGATTATTCTCAATACATGCAGTTGCCATGCCAGAAATGTTTGAGAGCTAAGTTAACACCATGGCAAATAAAGAAGAACAATATTTCTTCCTCACATAAATCAAATGGCTCAATCCTCTTATTTAGGCAAGGTGTGATCTAAAATGGAACCATTTTTTAACAAGTTTATTGAGAAAGAAGAGAAATATAATGTTCAGGTAAGTAACAACGAACAATGAGCAATGGCAGCGTAGTTCATACTTTAATCCATAACACACACTCCTATCAAAACAACCTCTAGCTGAGCACCAAAGAAAAGCCAAGAACCTTACTATTTCCCACAAATTTCCAAAGACTTCAAAAACACTTGGAAAATTTCATGAATAAAATTTAATATTAAATCGATAAACAAACTTTCGGCCACAAGTAATCCGTTAAATTCAATTTAAGATAGCTAAAATTTAAAACTAAGGATAGGAATTAGCATCTCAAAAAAAAAATGATGCATTCAAGTTCCTTTTTATGAAGCTACCTTTTTGTATACCATGTGCTTTGGGACAGTGTATAGGCAGGCCCTGTGAAGCTCAGCCAGCAGAACATCCATTGCAGCCGGGACCTGTAAAAAATAATACCCAAGTGAACTCAAAAGTAGACATGCATATTTATATATAGATATAACTTGTGTGTGTCTCTCTCTCTATATATATACAAAAAGCTGCAGACACATGTGCACGCTAATGGTTGTGGCTATAATAGGCAAGATAAAGATGTTGTACCTGAGATGTAACCAGAACAATGACATATCCACTTGCAAAGGGTGCATTACCAAGGTTTGCGCAGTATGAAATAAACTGCAATACGTGTCGTCATAAAACAAATCAAATTTACCAATAAATATTCATATGCGGATAACTAATCTCTATCATTTATCTCAGTAGTTTTTGTTTTCGGTTTTGACAAGTTGAAGCCAGTTACACGGGATTCAGGCAAATGTTGTTTTGATCACAAATATGTTCAAATACACCATTTCTGTTGATAAAAAATATTTTTGAATAACCATTTTGCTTACTTTTAGTTTTCAGAAAATGCCAAAACAACAAATTTTTCCACTTTGCAAATATTCATTTACTAGTTAATTGTTCAAAATCATTCTCAATTTTTTAAAAACTAAAACAAACAAATATCGCAAGAGAAAATGCATAAGTACTACATTGTTTTATAAGAAAAAATGTTTAAGACAGGCAATCATGATTGAGGGCTGTAATACATTAATTATTAATTTGTCCTTTTATTTGCTACCCTTCATAACTGAATAAAAACAAATCTCACATCTACAATAAACTACTAAACCTGTTTAGTATTAGTCTATTGCTTCCCTTGTGCTCTTTTTTCTTCACAAATAATGCAAGAAAAAAATCATATCAATTGAATGTCAACTCATGAAATTACCTTTTTAGCAAATATCTCAATGCTGATTGATTGAGGACATTGAGGATCCCGCAAAAGCTTAACAAGATCATTGGATTTTGACCTATAGAATGTACAAAACATTAAATAGACATGAAATGCAAATACTCTCTTTTTGGATTGAATTGACTTTATTTGAAATGAAATAATTGAAGAAGCTATTTCATCCAAATATTCCCGTACTTTTTGGCAGGTCAAATTGTAACATTCCTTAAATAGGATTGAAGCAGAGAAGAGTAACGGATAAAGTTTTCCAATAAAAGTTCCAAAAGCACATGCAGGAATGCTAATTGATAAGCAGTATTATGCATTGTTGAAATGAAAAGATTCACTTCACCTGACATTGTCTATTACACCCCTTATTTGTCTTATCAACCGAGAAATATGACTTTCATAGCGAGTATAATCCTGAAAAGTTGTTTACATGAAACAATCAATCAAAATCCCAGTATGCTGCAGGAAAACTTAGTCTTGAAACTGATGATAGACACATACAGAATTCTTCTAATGTAAACCAAAAAATAGCATCCTATTGTTTAGAAAAACGTTCATTTGAACATAGATAATACCTGATTAGAACTAGATCTTATTGCTTGGTTCCTCTCACACAGCTCTTTCAGTTTCTGTAGTCTCCCACTCTCCAAACTTACAGCACTTGTCGCAGCACGATACAGATTGCCTGAGATTGTGCAGACCAGTTGAGATAACAGATATCAGATGGCAAAGATTTTTAGACAAATAACAACCTATAGCTCCCAGATCGGCAAGGGGCACACCCATATGACACATCAATTGTACCAAAGTTTACAACTTTACAAAGTGATTCAATGGCTTTTCTACCTCTTCCATTTTCTAAGTTAATGGCAAAGATGTCAAACCAAGAATAAAAGGAAGCCAAGAAGAAAAGAAGCAATAATAAACCGTGTAAAGGTGAACTTGTGTAATTAACTGTGCAGCCGGAAGAGAAAATAGAAGATTCACTGTCTTGAATGACATTTGTTGCTTACAAGGATGACCTCATTGAAAATCAACCTTGATGAGACATGTAAGAGCAAAATATTAAAATTTCGCAACCAAAATTTTGAAGGAGAAAAAAAAAAACAAAAAAGGATAAATAAAATCCAACTGAATGGAAGTCAGAAAATAAGAAAGCAAAGCATTCTTGTATATCAGATATGGACACACAAGTAAACAGCAAACTAAAATACTGATATGGGTAAACCATCATCTTAGTGTGAGTAAGAAAGGGGTGAGGAAGAAGTGACAAAATGGAAAGGCAAATACCAGACTCCTTGGTATCCGCATTTGATACCCTTGATGCATCATCTGTAGAATGCACTGCAGCCTCTTGTTGGGTTCGTCCAGAAGTAACCTTCTGGAAAGTTCCAGCAGCACCCCCTTCTACAGCTTCCTTTTCTGCTCTCCTTTCAGCTTCTGCTGCTGCTCTTTTTTCAGCTTCCATTGCTGCCTTTCTCTCAGCTTCCAATGCAGCTCGTTTTGCTTCTTCAGCTCTAAGTTTGGCCTACCTCCACAAAATTGAAAAGTAAAAAATATAGGACTTAGACCAAGGCTTGCAATATAAATAAGACTGACAAGAAAAGATCTGTCTTAACAAACATGAGCAATACAGTAACAGAAATGAATATCAGTGAAAATAAAAGGAAAAAACAATGCAGATTTGTAACTGCAAACATGGGATGGCTATTTCAATTTCAAATGAAATGTGAAACCATTTATGTCTAATGCCTTGTTAACACACAATATTAATTAGAAGATAAAGTACCTCTGCTTCTGCTTTAGCCTTTTCCTGCTGCTGCTTTTCCTCTTGCAAAGCAACCTTTCTCTTCGCTTCTTCATAAGCTGCATCACTTCTTATTTTCCTTTCTTCTATTTGTGATCTAAGTTCACGGTCCCGTTGAACAGCTGTCAAGTGATTATCAAGTGCTTCTGCACTACAAAAAAAGAGGGATGTCAGATATCAGTTTCTTAATCTAGCAACCACAAAACAACATGAGAGTAAGGAACAAAGAAAATGTTCTGTTGGGGTTTCTTGGGAGTAGATGACTATCAGAAAACATGCCACACATGTCAAATATTATTGATCAAAATTAGAAATACATATTATATGAAGTATCATTCAATTTCAGTATTCATAAAAATGGATTCATCAAACAAAATTAGATTCCCCATCTCTAAAGTCTAAAAGTAAGGTGCAACTTTTTTTATAAAAGAAGTTTATTAAGAGGAGGATAATGAATGCTCAATTTTCTGTTTCTGGCTTTTTGGATATATAGAAGTTAAACTGTCTTGCTCCCAGGAATAAGTTAAACAAACAGAAGGGGAAAAGAAAAAAGAAAATGCTCAAAGTTCGCAAAAGTATGCAATTAACAAAATCACTACAATGTAAGATCCATAGTTAGAAGCTGTCATAAAGCACATTGAAAATGCAAACAACCGTATAGCTGTTGCTAACATCAAGTCTGACCAGATAGATATGTAGCATAAGAGAATTATCATATTGCCATGAAAAAAGCAGGGAGGGGGACACGGGACATTGCAATCTTACATCCTGCGCTGATATTGTGTATCTAACTTTTTATCCTGTTCTTGTCTTGATTCTTTATATTTCTCAACTCGAAGAAGAGCGGAGGTAGAGTTCTGACTTTCATCTGCCAGAGCTGTCTCCAATGCTGAGATCTTAGTCCGTATTTCATCCTGTCAATCCAGAACATTTTACAAACAGGTCTACATAGATACGAAATGCCCTGTTGTATTGGTGCAATTTCATAGACGAAAAAGAAGAAATCCTTTCTAAATGAAGAAAGATCATCTCTAAAATGCTTGGAAAATTTGTTTTAGTAAAAGTAGAATCCCTAAAAAAAGATAAAAACAAGTTTTATTACAAAAAAAAGATGTTCAAGGGTGAAATAATAACCTTTTTTAGTACTACATCCAAACAAGATTGACAAAAAAGATGTTCAAGGGTGAAATAATAACCTTTTTTAGTACTACATCCAAACAAGATTGACAAATTATTCAATTTGTAAAATTTAAGGTAATCAACAAGTCAACTAGGAAACCAAGTGCTTTGACATCGACAAAATCACTCACATTAACCCTAAGCTGATGTTCTTGTGCCAACTCAAATAACGCAGTTTCCACCTCTTTTCCTTCATCCATCAAGTAGGGTTGCACGTCAAATGCAGACACGTCAGAATCATCACTGTCACTGAGATTTCAAAGCCAATGCAAATATTAATTTCAAACCACCCAATGCACGCAAAAAAGAAATGAAAAAGAAAATAATCAAATTAACAAACATATGAACATAGCATCCACTAATCCACTAAGAGAAAGCGAAGTTAAAGATCCACAAAACGTTCACATAGCGTTGGGTATTCAAATTGACTAGGGTTCAAGAAGAAAGAGGCACCTCAGATAAAGTTCATCGCAATTGAATCGTTTGACAGGTACCAAAGCTTTGTTATCCCCATCATCGTCGCTCTCTGTGTCATCCAAATCAAATTCTTGAGCACGCAACACGAAAGGTTTACCTCTCTCACCTCCTCTCTTCCAAGTAGGCATTGTTTTCTGGAACTGCGAGGAAGTAACCGAAGTAGTGGCGAGCTTCGCCTCCAAGGTATTGAGCTCCGAAACGAGAGCGTCGAAGCTCCAATCGGGTTCAGGATCAACAGAAACGCCATCTATACGCGGCGAAGAATGAAAGACTAACTTCACCGCTCCCCTGAAAAGATTGCGTATCAGCGGTGATGAAATTCGTGGCTCTAGAGAAACCCTAACGGAATTTGAAGCGCATTATTGACATCAAAGACTTACATTGTTAAGCGAGCGACGAAAGAACAAGAGTGAACAGGGATCAAGAGCTGGTTGTTTTCTTTTGTGAACACAATCTATGATATCACCATCTGCACTCTGAAAATAATAATAATAACAACATCCAATAGCAACTATGGTGAGGACAGGGGGCTTGTTGATCTTGTCCAAGTGCCTTTGAATCCTTTCTAGTCTTCAAAGAATAATCAATTTTGGATTAAAGAATAATCCTAGTACGCTACCTGTGACAACAAATATAAAGAGTTATTTTTTTTGAAAGATCAAGTGAAAAAATAAAAAGTAATTTTATCTTTGAATATCTCATATAAAAAAATCTTTTTATTTATTAATTATGGATTTATTTGGGTGAGTTTTTAAGAAAATATCTTTTTTTGAGTTATATTTTTTTAAATGATTTTATGTAAAAGTAAAAGTAATTTTATGTTTGGATATCTCATGTAAAAATATCTTTTTATTTATTAATTATGTTTAGGTATAACAATATAAAGGTACTTTTGTTTATTTATTATATGAAAAATATCTTTTTTTAAGGAAAAAAGATCTTTTCAAAAAAGATGTAAATGACAGCTTCTCAAAAAGAGATATTTTTCTGATTTTTCTAGTACATTTACTTTTACTACTAGAAATTTACCAAATACACTAAAAAAATCTATTTTTATTAAAAAATATCTTTTTTTATTAAGATAATGGTGCCCAAACAAGCACTATAAAGTATTTTTTTGTTTATTTATTACATGAAAAACATCATTTTTTAAAAGAAAAAGATCTTTTAAAAAAAATATAAATTACACCTTCTCAAAAAAGATATTTTTTTTATTTTTCTAGTGCTTTTATTCTTACTACTAAAAATTTGTCAAACAAGCTAAAAAATAAAATAAAAAAAATCTTTTTCTATTAAAAAAATCTTTTTCCATTAAAAAAATATTTTTTTATCAAGATAATGACACCCAAATAAGCACTAACATAGCAATAAAGAATCATGATTCAGGCATTACTCACCAAAAAAATGTATATTTGCTTTGAAGTAGACATAATGAATCTATGTAAGTCGAAATAAAAGACGGAAAAAGAGAGGTCTATACACAAAAGGATGGAAGAAGAGAGATCTATAACACTGAAACGTTATTCCAACAGGGGGAGGAAAAAATAAATAGAAAGTAGGAACAGACGAATAGAAACGAACCAGAGAGAAAGACGATGGAACCGGTGACAAGGAGTGGCGTCTGGCAGCGCTGGCAAGTAGCAGCTTCAGTTCATATTCGACAAAACGGCAGAGAGAACGCAAGAAAGATCACCAGAGAGGGAGAGAGCGAAGAGAGTTTTGGAACCGTTAGAGAGAAAGAAGTTGTTTTCTGAAGAAAGGAGGCTAAACAACGGAGGACGATGTATAGATTTTTCTAAATTACCAAAATAACCCTTAAATTTAACAAAATTTCCCAAATACTTGCTATTTCCACCATTTCTATTGCACCCGGCGGCCCGCCATGACGCCCCTGCGGTAAAAAACTCCTTGCGCCGAGCACTGTATGGCAGCAGGTATGAATTCTGCCGCCAAAACCGCAATTCTAAAACAGAGGTAAATACAATATAATTGTTTACTGGGTAAATCTGGAACATTTAAGTGCTTCACGAAAAGCCAACGTTAAATATGAAGCCAAAGTATGCAAAGTCATTTACCTTTGTACCCGAAATTCAAATTCAAGAAAATATTACATATACTAAAATAGAGGATTTTGAATTCCGACTTCAATTCGAAAATTAGTTTTCGATGAAGTAAACTTTATGCATATAATTTTTTTATTGTAATCAATTTTGAAAAAAGAATGAGAGAATTTAAGAGAGAGTTAGGGCTTGTTTGGGTGTCATTTTTGAAAAAGATCTTTTATAAAAATAAAAGTGATTTTATGTTTAGATATCTCATGTAAAAAGATATTTTTATCTATCAATTATGTTTGGGTAAAATAAGATAAAAATAATTTTTTTGTTCATTTATTATGTGAAAAAATCTTTTTTTTTAAAAGAAAAAAGATCTTTTAAAAGAAGATGTAAATTGTAGCTTCTCAAAAAAGATGTTTTTTTTTTATTTTTCTAGTGCTTTTACTTTTACTATTAGATGCTTGTTTGAACGTTATTAAATCGATAAAAAAATATATTTTTTCAATGAAAAAAGATCTTTTTTATTTTCTAGTGTGTTTGATAAATTTCTAATAGTAAAAGTAAAAGCACTAGAAAAATAAAAAAAATATATTTTTTTTAGAAGCTACAATTTATATCTTTTTTTAAAAGATCTTCTTTTCTAAAAAAATATATTTTTCACATAATAAATGAACAAAAAAGTATTTTTATCTTATTTTACCCAAACATAATTGATAGATAAAAAGATTTTTTATATGAGATATCTAAACATAAAATCACTTTTACATTTGTAAAAGATCTTTTAAAAAAATATCATTTTAAAAAAATATATTTTTTTAGAATGGCGCCCAAATAAGCCCTTACAGCCGGATTCCGGAGTAGAATCACTACTATAGAGTTGGGCATGTTAACATAAGTAACAGAGTTTGTAAATATCTATATGCAATATAAATAAGTAGTTGTACTCTTTATAATGTATTAAACTGAACTTACGGCTAAGTACATGATTTTTTTTATAATATCTCGCGGTTCAATAGATCAAATACTAATATATCGTAGATTTAAGCTCTATTTAAGGGTTTGTTGTTGGCCAATAAGTTAGTTACTGTATGCACAAGGCGGGTTTCGAATCCCCAAATCTTACTTAAGCAAACGAGTAAACTAACCACTCAACCAACTTAAGTTGGTTATGGACAAATACATGTTATTACTATGCTTTTGTATATTTATATGCTATATGTTTTGATTGCCTAACTTATATCTATTCCTTTATATCTGGTTAATACACAATTTTAATAAGCGATACAGGCTCATATCTATATACTTATTATATCTAGCCTAGAGTCCCTAAGTTAAGCTGAATAGTAGCACCTGACTACTAGCATTGATCATGACGTGTTAGGAGTTGGATCGTTATATTTTCTACCACCACCACCATACAATCTCGTTCCAAAATCTAGATCTGCCATTGCCACCCTGGCATTCTGGATCTATCTCTGCCGTGCTAACATTCTAGATCTGCTAGTTGTCACCGTCGCTGTTTTCGATTTGCTCCATTTTTTGAAGAAGCGACGAGTGAGGAAGAGGGAGATTTACGTAGCGTATGAAAGGGAGACAGAGACTAAAAGAAGAAACTAGAGACAAAAACTGAAAGACAAAGACTAAATTAAGTTTTTGTATTGTGTTTCGTGTAAAGTGTACACAATTGAGTTATATCTTAGTATCTTGTTTGGATTAACAAAAAAGTAGAGACTTAGATAAATGAAATTACTAAAATTTCCTTAATTAAATCAAAACTTTGCCATTTTCCCTACCAGCCACCCCCTTCCCCTTTTTCCCTCTCTCTCTCTCTCCCTCTCTCCCTTCCTCTCTCCAGTAAATCACTGTGCCCCTGCCTCGCCTCGCATGTATTTCGATTTTCATCCACCCCTTTCTCCTTTACCTTCTGCTCGAACTGTGGATGAGTAGTGTGTTCAACCTCCATTCAACCCCGCCACTGACAGCATTGCCTAGGTCAGCATAATAGACGTTTTCATCGAGAAAAGCACACCACCCGTGTCTCCAGCGTTTCTCAATTGTGCCGCCGGCGTGCCTCACCACCATTGCATCTCACCATCGTGGAGGTCGGCACCGGTCCGTTACTTTTTCGCTGATGATTCTTCTCTGTGTCACTTTTTATGTCTAAGTTGAAAAATGAATTGGTCTGTGTTTTGAGCTTTGTTATTTTTTTCATGATGATGATGATGATGAATGATCTTCATAGAACAAATTGGTCTGTGTTGTAGTTTGTGTAAACTTGGAACATAAAAGATATAATGAGGACATTTTAGGAATAAAATGTTATTAAAGTTTCAGTCTTCATCTCCAAAAATTTTAGGTACCGTTTATTTTAAGGTACTGGGACGGAGACTGGGAGACTGGAACTCAGTATCATATTTGTTGGCTCAGAGACTGGTACTAAAATTTAAGTCTCTATCTCCAAAATTTTAGTATTTCATTACCTCCAAAAAGTGGGGACAAAAGAGACTGAAATTTTTGGAAATGGAGATTGAAACTTTAATAACATTTTATACCTAAAATACCTCAATTTCAATTAATTAATTCCAACTTTACTCTTTATACAAATTAAATTAAAGCTTTATTTTTATTTCAATCTCTGTCTCCCACTTTACATCAAACACAATACTGAGACATATTTCAGTCTCTATTTTTTAGTCTCTGTCTCTCAATCTTAGTCTCTCTTCCAAACGCTACCTTAGTCCTCTATGTCTTCACTTTCTGAAAGTATTGAAAAGACGGAAATTTTTTATCTCGGAATTGAAATTTTAGTTCTAGTCTGTAGCTGTAACGTCCTACCACACTTATGCTTAAGTCATAAAACTGAGGTGGCAAGGTGTTACGACCTCTAAAAGTAAAAATTATATATATAATATAGTTGAAAAGGAGGGTTATCTAGGAGCCTTAAAGAAAAGTTATTAAACGAAATACAAGCAGAACAACGCAACACTCACAATCAGATAAAATTAGAAAGGTGGATAAGATTGAACGGAAAAGATAATATTTATATAAGATCAGGGTTTCAAAAATGCAATTAACAAGTTCTAGGCTCGACTTGCGAAGTAAAGATCGACCAGAGTATACATATACTTATATATACACCCCAAAGTAACCCAAAACAAAAAACTAACAACCTGTTTCTCCGAGTCAACCTCTAAGAGGGACAAATATAAAATACAAGGTGGAGAATCTATAAACATATATAAATTATAAACAAAACACAACCCCGAGTCGTAAGAGTTCTTCGTTTCCTCAAAGTCTCCAGAATACGCAGTATGGTGCTTCTCAACCTGCATCTGAAAAACAACAATACGTATAGAATGAGAACCAAAGGTTCTCAGTATGGTAGTGGTGCCCACATACATAATATATAAGGTCCTGGGAAAGCCAGAGGCAATCATAGAACTCCGACACTCAATTTTTAAAACTTAAAGATTTAAAGACGAAAGTCATAAACAGGGTGATCCTCTAAGGTTCTTAAACTTAGCCAAACTCTAACTAAACCCCTCCAAAATCCTTCTCCTTCCTCCGAAATTCTCCAGAACACCAATAGAATCACACAAACAAATATGATGGTTTTCAGTGGCTAAGAGAAGGGGGTTGAATCTTAGCCCCCTTTTCGCTCAGTAACACTTGCTGGTCTTTGAAATAACTTCAGGAGACTTTTTGATTTTTGTCTCGTCCCTAGCCACGAGACTTTTATTTTTATCTCGTCACTTGGCACGAGACTTTTATTTTTGTCTCGTCACTTGGCACGAGATATTTTTGTTTTAGCTCCTGTGCAGTAGAAACAGAAATGGAGTAGAAAAGAAAGAAAATTACACCCAGATATATCCTAGTTTAGCTGCTAAGTGCAGTGCAGCCTACATCCAGTCTCCATCACAACCATGATAGAATTTCACTATAATATTCTTGATTACAGACTGTAAAGTGCTAACCTAACTTACAAGGAGATTCCCACAGAATCATGAAACACAACATAGACGAACAAAGGAACTCTAAGGACATCTATGGCTTTTTCTTTTAATTTTGCACTCTCTGCCTTTTTTTGCTCTATGGATTTTTCATACAAACCTCATTGTTTGTCTTTTTCCATGAGACTCAAGACATGACAAAATTAAACAGAAAATTACAAAACAGAATACTTTGAAGGAGAAGAAAATATGTTAGCTCAGGTAGCTCTGAGAACCCTGTGCCTTGCACTCTCAAACTTTCTCCTTGCTCCAAACCGTGGTTGTTCTCTCTTTTTATAGAAGAGGGAAGCCTCCACCTTTGAAGCTAAAAAACCAAGCCAACTTCTTCTTCTCCAAGAACAGAACCGGTTCGGCCAGAGAGAGAGAAGAGATAACCCATGCAAAACCCAACATGCAATTACCTCTAGTCCTTCCTTGGTCACCACTCTTCATCAATCCGAGCGTTCCATCCTTGGCTTGCTCTCCAAGATAGATTTCTGGCCCTTGATGCTTCATGGTGATGATGGCTTCTTCTGCTCCACTTTTGCTTTCTCCCTCACGTAGCCACCCTAGCTACTTTCTGTGATGAGTGAACCCAAAAGCAGTGACAAGCTATCCCTCCAAGGATCTTCTCCTTGCTGGCCGAATCTCCTTCAACCATTTTTGGTATGAAGAAACCAAGATCTCATCACCATATCTTTCCTTTCATGGTTGCAAATCTTAGCAATTACATTTTTTATGTTTTCTTGCCATCATTGTGATGGTCTTTCGGCGTGCCTTTCCTTCTTTTCGGTAGCTCAATGTAGCTTCCATGGTTGGGTATTGTCCGAAAGAGAAGAAAGAAAGAGTGAGAGAGAAGAAATAATTGGAAGAGAAGCAATTAAATGAAATAAGCAAATTAATTAAAGAGTTGCTTTTACTTCCCTGAGTAGCGTGTAGCTTTCAATGCCATCAATCATATCAATGACAATCTCTCTCATGTTTCCAATGCTAGCAAACTAAAATTTGAAATCCATCCCAAAGGAAGGAATGAGATCCGTTGGAGGCATGAAGCGATTTTGCTTCCTTTCATAATAAGTTTCGGATCAAGCATTGGAGCAACAATTATGGGCTTGTAGCAATAAAACTCATTCTGGCCCAATTTCTTTTTGATTTAGAACCAAGTATGCAAAATAATTTTGGGCTTATAATAATGTTTGAATTATGGCCCAAATAATCACAAATTGCTTCAGCCACATAATATAGGAAACATTAAACAAGGCTGAATGGTTTTAAGCATATTGGGCTTGCAATAATTCTGCTTTTATATTCGGCCCAATAAGAAAGCCTGCATCACAAAATTATTAATTAACATATGTTAAGTGAAAATCAAATTAATAATTTTGTAATCAATTATTTCAATAATGTTTGTCCATCATCAAATTTAAATTAGAGTTTTCCAAAGGCTCCTGAGTACAAGCCTAAAATGCCTTAAAATGCCATATCCTCAGAGACTTCAAAAAGAGACCAAGGACAAACAGTTTTCAAAGTTCTTGGAAGTCTTTAGAAAGTTGCAAATCAATATTCCTTTTGCTGAGGTTTTGGAACAAATGCCCCTCTATGCCAAGTTCATGAAGGAGCTCTTGTCAAAGAAGAAGCCTTTAAAGGGAGATGAGACAGTGGTCCTGACTAAAGAATGTAGTGCCATCATTCAGAATAACTTACCAAAGAAGATGCCAGATCCAAGGAGCTTTCAAATTCCATGCACCATCGGGAGTACAACCTTTGAGAAAGCGTTATGTGATCTGGGAGCAAGCATCAATTTAATGCCCTTTGTCTGTGATGAAGAAGCTGCAGATCCAAGAGGCACAACCCACAAAGATAGCATTACAGATGGCGGACAAATCTATGAAGCCTGCATACGGATTAGTGGAGAATATCTTGGTCAAAGTGGGTAAGTTCTTCCTCCCAGCAGATTTTGTGATTCTTGATACAGGGGAGAATGAGAATGCCTCTATAATTCTAGGAAGACCATTCCTAGCCACTGGAAGAGCTCTGATTGATGTAGAAGTGGGTGAATTAGTGCTTAGAGTGCATAATGAGCAACTGGTCTTTCATGTCTTCAAAGATGTACATTCAACAGGTGAAGAAGAGAGGTGCATGCAGGCTGAGCTTATTGATCCAAACCTTCAATAACCCCTTGATGATGCACAGCAGAATTTGCAACTCAAACCTCCTGTGGTGACAACCGATAAAATTCCGCCTGACATCAAAACTAAGTTTGGTATTGGAACTGCATCATCCACCAAGAAGGAGGTCCCCAAAAATAAAAAAAAATACCCAGAGGATGGAGAAACAAAAAGATCCCCACTGAAAGTTTCTCCCCAGGAATGAAGGTGGTGTTGACCAGCAATCCAGCATGGGTTTATACAGTAATTAGAATCCTCTCTCTGGAGCATATTGAGCTTCGTTATGGAGACACAGGAAAGAAGTTCAAAGTAAGGGGTGAAGAGCTGAGCCCCTATGATTCTCCTCCTTAGAGGAGCTGACCGTCAAGCTAGTGACGATAAAGAAGTGCTTGTCGGGAGGTAACCCGATAATTTCGTATCCTTAGCTATTTTTCGTAGTAGTAGTTTTCTTAGTTATTTTATTTTATTTTTATTGAGTTCTTACTAATTTTCTGATCATGTAGCTATGTTCTTCCAGGAACCGAACACCTCAAGCTATATTTAAAAAAAAAAGGGGCACACGACGCGCAAGCGTCATTGACGCAAACGCGTCAATCATGTGTGCGTAAAAAAATAAAAATTTACAGAGAGTTGCGCGGGAGTGGCGCCGGTATGAAGCCTTTCACACGAACAAGCCCACGCGGATGCGTACCCCACGTGTGCGCGTCACTCATGATATTGGCACTTCACGCGTCCGCGTCACCCACGCGGACACGTGACCCGAAAAATCAACGTAAAAGGTGTCTGGACAGAGAGTTATGCTGGCTTGGGGCTGGAAGTATGCTAAAAGCACAAAATTTCCCACGCGAACACGTGACCGACGCGTCCGCGTCAGTTGCATAAATGGCCATCCACGCGTACGCGTGCTTGACGCTAACGTGTCATTATGAAGAATGCGCGACGTACGCGATCGCGTGCTGTACGCGAACGCGTCGTTTGCGCCGCCCAGTTTTCTTTCTCTTTCTCTCCCAATCCCTATTCTCTCTTGTTCTTTTATCCTTTCCTTTTTCTTTCATAATAATATTTGTCTCCTTCTATTTTCAGTTCTTCTTTGCTTGAGGACAAGTAAACCTTTAAGTTTGGTATTGACGCTTCGCTTAAGGGTTTTCTGTTTATTCCTATGGCATCAAAAGGGAGGCGAATCATCTTCATTGAGGAGCACAACCTGAAGAATAAACGACCGCTAGGATAACTAAGGTGGTTGAGTTTCTTTCATTTTTTATTCCTCCCTCTTTGTCTATGTTATGTTCTAGTTTCCTGCTATTTTGCTTTGTTTGTTGCATGATCCTTTATTAGTTAGAATCCTAGGACTAGTTTAGTTCTCCCTATTGCTTTAATTCTTAAAAGATGTCTCATGTATTACTCACTGAGCTTAAATTCAAATAAAAAATACAGGAGTGATATATTGCATGAGAAAGTGGGTCTATATTGAAGAATAGTCTTATTTACTTAGATGTGGTGGTACTTTCTGTGATTCTGAATGCATGACTTGAACAGTGCATATTTTTTATAGTGAAGTTTATGAATGTTAAAATTGTTGGCTCTTGAAAGAATGATGAAAAAGAGAAATGTTATTGATAATCTGAAAAATCATAAAATTGATTCTTGAAGCAAGAAAAAGCAGTGAAAAATACAAAGCTTGCGAAAAAAAAAGTAAGCAGAAAAAGCCAATAACCCTTTAAACTAAAAGGCAAAGGGTAAAAAAGGATCGAAGACTTTGAGCATTAATGGATAGGAGGGCCCAAAGGAATAAAATCCTGCCCTAAGCGGCTAAATCAAGCTGTTCCTAACCATGTGCTTGTGGCGTGAAGGTGTCAAGTGAAAAGCTTGAGACTGAGCGGTTAAAGTCGTGATTAAAAGCAAAGAGTGTGCTTAAGAACTCTAGGCACCTCTAACTCGGGACTCTAGCAAAGCTGAGTCACAATCTGAAAAGGTTCACCCAGTTATGTGTCTGTGGCATTTATGTATCCGGTGGTAATACTGGAAAAACAAAATGCTTAGGGTCACAGCCAAGACTCATAAAGTAGCTGTGTTCAAGAATCAACATACTGAACTAGGAGAGTCAATAACACTATCTGAATTCTGAGTTCCTATGGATGCCAATCATTCTGAACTTCAAAGGATAAAAGTGAGATGCCAAAACTATTCAGAATTGCAGTTGTAAACCCCACTATCAGAAGAGATATGAGCTTAATCGAACTCTCATTCTCATGCAAATTCACATCCTAAACTTATATTAGTTTTGGTTGCTTGATGACAAGCAACAGTTTAAGTTTGGTGTTGTGATGCGTGAGCATCTTTCCTATCTTTTCCCAGTGAATTTGCATCTAATTTGTTGAGTTTAATTAAGAATTAATTATATTTTAGCCACTATGGATGCTATTTTGAGTTTCATGCAATTTTATTTATTTAGGTAGCATTCGGATGGATTTGATGAAGTTTCTGCAGAGAAAGAGAAGAAGCCAAGGAGATGACCAGCGAATACCGACGCGGACGCATGGCTCACGCGAATGCACGGAATGGAGGAAATCGCAATGACGCGATCGCATGCCTGACGCGAATGCGTGGACTGGAATCTGCACAAATGACGCGAACGCGTGGATGATGCGAACGCGTCACATGAGCGATCTGCAGAATTGACAGAAAACGCTGGGGGCGATTTCTGGGCTGTTTTGACCCAGTTCTTAGCCTAGAAATCACAGATTAGAAGCTGCAGAAGGGACAAATCAAGTGGTTCCCACCCATCAGCTGAAGACTTGTTAATTAATTCGAATTTAAATTCAAATCTTATTTTAGGAAAAGATATTATTTTAATTTTAATTTTAGAAATTTGATTTTTAAATTATTAGGATTAGTTATAAAAGGGATCCCAATAGGGTGGTTCCAAAACAACATTCCAGAACATTATTCCATACAAATTTACATTCCATATTCCATGAGCAACTAATCCTCCATTGTTAAGGTTAGGAGCTCTGTCTATTGTATGGATTGATAATATTATTTTTCTATTTTTATTCATGTTTTGATTTATATTTCAATAATTGTTTTCGTTCTTTATTTTATGAATTTGGGTGGAACGGAAGTATGACCCATGTTCTATTTGAGTTCTTGTATAACTTGGAAAAGCTCTTTACTTGAACAATAGCTTGAAAACATATTATCCTGAATTTCTAATTGTTTGTATTTAACGGGATACGTGATATATAATCCCTTTATTTTTGGATAATTAGGATTCTTGTGACATATAAACTAGAATTTGATCATTACCCTCTAATTGGAATTGATTGACCAAGAAATTGGCAGTTGATGAATTTTAGAGGAGATTAGGAAGGTCTAAGGAATTAGGGTCTAGTCACAAATAGTTTGCCATGAATTAAATCTTACATGATTAAAATTAGTTAATAAGAAAAGTCAATCCAGAAAATACATAACTCTAAAGCCTTAACTGTTTTCTCCATATTTTATTCCCAACTTATTTATCTGCCTATCTTTAATATTTTTACTATTATTTAATGTCTTTGAACTCTCAACACTATTTTCTATTTGTCTAACTAATCCTATCAAACGCTATTGTTGCTTAATCTATCAATTCTCGTGGGATCGACCCTTACTCACGTAAGGTATTACTTGGTACGACCCGGTGCACTTGCCGGTAAGTTAGTGGGTTATAAATACCGCACCAAACAGCTACTATTTTTCCTTTTGCATCATCACCGAAAGTGACAAGTCCTCCATCATATTCATCAAGCTTTATGAAGAAGGTTGTCTTTCCGGTCATATGCCTAGAGCATCCGCTATCCATATACCACATATTCTCCTTCCGTTTGGATGCTAGGCACACCTACAAAACAAGTTCAAGTGACCTTAGGTATCCAAATTTTCTTGGATCCTTTCACGTTAAACCATCTCGTGTCCTAAGCCATTATAATAAAAAATAACCTTTTAAACTTTATCACCTATCATCCTTTCACCAAAAAAATATTGTATGGGAAAGTGTCCATTTCGGTTACATAGTCTACAAAATCTTGGAGTTGCTGTTTTGTTAAAGCTTCTTGGGTTTTGAAATCTTGTATCATTGGAAGAGGAAGCAAAATTTTCAAAATTATATTTTTCAACAGATTTATGAAACCCCAAGCCAGCTTTATCATAAAGAGGTTTTTGGCTAGCCAAAATTTGATTCAGATTTTCAGAACTTTGTGTAAACTTGGCTAAGTCTTCTTTAAGCCTTTTGACCTCTTTAAGCAATTCTTCATTCCTTCTAAAACAATCAACATATGCAACAACCGAATGGTTACTTTCACAGCTCCTAAGTTGGGCTTTTAACTGCTTATTTTCTTCAACAAGATCACAAGCAGTTTCGGCCTCCCTTAGCTTTTCTTTTAAAAATCCATTTTCTGCTTTAAGGATGATAATTTGTTGTTCAAGTTCTTGATTATCCAGCAAAAAGCATCTTATTTTTTCAGAAAGATGATCTATCATAAGATGAAGAGATTCAGCGTCAGGGTTGGGAACGATTACCTGCTCAACAAGGTCAGCCATAAGGCATGGTTGAGACTTTGTTTCATTTTCCTCATCATCATCATCTGATTCATTTTTCAAATCTTCCCATGAAGCCATCAGTCATTTATTCTTTCCTCTTTTTGGCTTCTCCTCCTTCTTTAACTTGGGACAATCAGATTTGAAATGCCTCATTTCCTTGCAGTTGTAACAAGTTACTTTGCTAAGGTCTTTCTTCATTTTCCTTGAGTTGTCGCCTTTGCCTTTGAGCTTTACCATTTTCCTGAATTTTTTGGCAAATAACACAAACTCATTTTCAGAAGAGTTATTACTGGATTCACCATCCAGAGGGTTAGTTACAGAAGAAAAAGCAATTCCTTTCTTTTTTGAATCTTTTTTCAAATAAGTATTTTCAAAAGCAAGAAGGTTTCCTCTCAAATCATCACATGTCATGGAATCTAAGCTACTGCTCTCAGAAATAATTAAAGCTTTTGTTTCCCACTCTTTTGTGAGACATCTCAACACTCTCCTCACAAGCACATAATCAGGTTATGTAATTCCCAGAGCATCCAAGCCAACAATGATGATGTTAAATCGTTCAAACAGTTCATCAATAGACTCTCCTTTCTTCATTGCAAACATTTCATATTCTCTGTTCAACATATCTGTCCGAGTCTTCTTTATAATGGTGGTTCCTTCATGAGTGATTTGTAGTTTGTCCCAGATTTTATTTGCTGTTGTGCATCGTGATACCCGTCGATATTCCTCGAAGCTGATAGCACAGTTGAGCAGGTTAACAGCCTTGGCATTTAGTTTCACCTTCTTCCTATCTTCCTCGGTCCAGCTTGCTTCTAGTTTAAGAGTGACTACTCCTTCAGTACTTGTGTTAGTTGGAAATTGAGGACCTTCCAGGATGATCTTCCATAGTCTATAGTCTACTGCTTGCATAAAGATCTTCATTCTTTCTTTCCAATAGGTATAGTTTTTCCCATTGAAAAGAGGCGGTCTGTAGCTTGATTGTCCTTCTGTAAGATTGTAGGACACCAGATTAGAGCCACTGCTTTCTGCCATCTGGATCTTTTCTCTAAGCTGTAAAACTTGATCTCTTTGAGACCAAGCTCTGATACCAATTGATGGTTTTCAGTGGCTAAGAGAAGGGGGGTTGAATCTTAGCCCTTTTTTCGCTCAGTAACACTTGCTAGTCTTTGAAATAACTTCAGGAGACTTTTTTATTTTTGTCTCGTCCCTAGCCACGAGACTTTTATTTTTGTCTCGTCACTTGGCACGAGACTTTTATTTTTGTCTCGTCACTTGGCACGGGATATTTTTGTTTTAGCTCCTGTTCAGTAGAAACAGAAATGGAGTAGAGAAGAAAGAAAATTACACCCAGATATATCCTGGTTCAGCTGCTAAGTGCAGTGCAGCCTACATCCAGTCTCCATCACAACCATGATGGAATTTTACTATAATCTTCTTGATTACAAACTGTAAAGTGCTAACCCAACTTACAAGGGGATTCCCACAGAATTATGAAACACAATATAGACGAACAAAGGAACTCTAAGGACATCTATGGCTTTTTCTTTTAATTTTGTACTCTCTGCCTTTTTCCGCTCTATGGCTTTTTCATACAAACCTCACTGTTTGCCTTTTTCCATGAGACTCAAGACATGACAAAATTAAACAGAAAATTACAAAATAGAATACTTTGAAGGAGAAGAAAATCTGTTAGCTCAGGTAGCTCTGAGAATCCTGTGCCTTGCACTCTCACACTTTCTCCTTGCTCCAAACCGTGGCTGTTCTCTCTTTTTATAGAAGAGGGAAGCCTCCACCTTTGAAGCTAAAAAAATCAAGCCAACTTCTTCTTCTCCAAGAACAGAACCAGTTTGGCCAGAGAGAGAGAAGAGATAACCCATGCAAAACCCAACATGCAATTACCTCTAGTCCTTCCTTGGTCACCACTCTTCATCAATCTGAGCGCTCCATCCTTGGCTTGCTCTCCAAGATGGATTTCTGGCCCTTGATGCTTCATGGTGATGATGGCTTCTTCTGCTCCACTTTTGCTTTCTCCCTCATGTTGCCACCCTAGCTATCTTCTGTGATGAGTGAACCCAAAAGCAGTGACAAGCTATCCCTCCAAGGATCTTTTCCTTGCTGGCCGAATCTCCTTCAACCATTTTTGGTATGAAGAAGCCAAGATCTCATCACCATATCTTTCCTTTCATGGTTGCAGATCTTAGCCACTACATTTTTTATGTTTTCTTGCCATCATTATGATGGTCTTTTGGCGTGCCTTTCCTTCTTTTCGGTAGCTCAATGTAGCTTCCATGGTTTGCTGGGTATTGTCCAAAAGAGAAGAAAGAAAGAATGAGAGAGAAGAAATAATTGGAAGAGAAGCAATTAAATGAAATAAGCAAATTAGTTAAAGAGTTGCTTTTACTTCCCTGAGTAGCGTGTAGCTTTCAATGCCATCAATCATATCAATGACAATCTCTCTCATGTTTCCAATGCTAGCAAATTAAAATTTGAAATCCATCCCAAAGGAAGGAATGAGATCCGTTGGAGGCATGAAGCAATTTTGCTTCCTTTCATAATAAGTTTCGGATCAAGCATTGGAGCAACAATTATGGGCTTGTAGCAATAAAACTCATTCTGGCCCAATTTCTTTTTGATTTAGAACCAAGTATGCAAAAAAATTTTGGGTTTATAATAATGTTTGAATTCTGGCCCAAATAATCACAATTTGCTTCAGCCACATAATATAGGAAACATTAAACAAGGCTGAATGGTTTTAAGCATATTGGGCTTGCAATAATTCTGCTTTTATATTCGGCCCAATAAGAAAGCCTGCATACAAAATTATTAATTAACATATGTTAAGTGAAAATCAAATTAATAATTTTGTAATCAATTATTTCAATAATGTTTGTCCATCATTAAATTTAAATTAGAGTTTTTCAAACTCATCAAAATAAAATAGACAATGCAAACACAAACAGGATATAGTTACAGCAGGTAGTGAATATAACAGGTAAGCATGATAATCACATAGGCAAGCCCAATTAAATGCACAATCAAACAAAACACACATATGCACATGATGTATGCCTGCCCTATGGCTGATGACTCTCATCTGTCGGTTATCAAGCCAACCTGACGTGTCCGGTAGCTAACCCGGGCACAGTCTCTCTGTTGCACATTAATACCATTAGAGGGTATATGTGTCCTGTCACTATTAGAGGGTATCTGTGCCTGTCACCATTAGAGGGTATCTGTACCCTGTCACCAGGGACAGACGTATTCATTAGGGAGTGGGGGCAACCTCCCTAGTGAAATTCCAAAAATTACTTAGTAGTTCTTAGTGAAATATCTTAATTGTCCCACTATATAATTAGTTTTGACCCCACCCTAAATCAAATTCCTAACCCTTCTTTTTTCCCCAATCTTCTTCATCTGCTCCAGGCCTCCAGGCTCTAGCTTTCGCAGTCCACACTCGGCACACCAGAGCCATTACTGGCTTGCTGTCGCGTGCTGCCACTCCACGTCTTAGCCAGTGTCATGGTTCTCTCCCTGCTGACGTCTCTGCCCTTCTGTCTCCATAGTCACTGCCGCGTATCCATGTCCCCTTCTGCCTTGTGCCTTCTTCTTTAGCGATCGGTTCCATCCGTCCTTCTTTTTCTTCGATACTGTGAATCTGCGATCCTCTTCTCTCTTTGGTTTTCACTCTTCAGGCTTCAGCAGAGAACGCCTGCCTTTCGTCCTACTGCCGCTGAACGTCGCACACCCGTACCGCTACTACCTACTGGGTTCTACACTTTTGCTTCCTAGTTCCTAGAGTTTAGCTATTCAGATTCAGTCTTGGATTATTCTTGGTACATTCATGAATCATGATTTAACGATTTGCAATTCTGCTTATTCACTTATTTGCTTCATTGTTGTTTGATAATTGATTTAGTTGGTTTGTTAATTGTGAATTTGTGATTGAATTTGTTCTGATGTAATTGCAAGTTTAGTTTGATTAATTTATTTGTTAATTCACTTATTCACTTCTTGGATTAATTTGTTTGTTAATTTGTGATTGAATTTTATTCACTTATACTGTACTTTTTTTTTCTTACTCGATATATAAAGATTGCGTCTTTCCTACTTGCTTAGGATGGAAAAAAATGGAGACTAATATCTGATATGTAAAGACTCATTAATACAATTCGCAAAATCTTATTTATGAAAGTTGTATGAGAGACTGTGGAGCAGTAGAAGTTCATCATATTTAATTTCTGATGGATAAATTTTATGAGCTTTGAAATAAGTTTATATGGTATTGTTTAAATTTCATTATAGGGTCTTCTTTTTCTAGGCTATGTTATCCATTCTAGTTATGGAAAATTGAAATGTTCAATTTTTGTTTCTATACAACTAATGTTGAACAATGAGTAATATTACCTCGTTGACTTGGATGGCATTTATAACAATTCTGTCTCATCATTAGGTATGCATCGGCTCTGCAGGAGCTTAGAATGGATTGGGATATTAGTTGTTGTTGTTGTTGTTGAAAATTTATTTAAATGACATATGTTTATCAATTTTGTATTTATAATTTTTAATTTGTGTAGAATTGTGAATTTTTTATTAATTAATTAACTTAGATTTATAATTTTATCTTATTAATAATGGAAAAATATTTCAAAAGGACCTCATCATTGGAGATTGGATCCCAAAACAATTCATCGACCTCTTCTAAAAAAAGGAGGTTTTTAGAATTCAAAGTAGAGAGCATTAAAGCATATCCAGGACAATGACTAAAGATTTCAAGTTATCATCCGAATGACAGAGACAAAGTTAGATGTGCATATTTGTAAAAAGGTCCTTGTCAATCAAGGACTTATGATTTTCCGCAAATTGCTTGTAGTTCTTCTTTTCGAAGATTTAATCCTAATTAGTTTGATGACTATGGCAACTGGTTAGAGTATAGTATATCAAAAGATGTTGTTTTTTATCTTTGTTGTTATTTTATGAAACCCGGGACTGAAGGTGGTGATGCTTTTGTAACTAATGACTTTTTAAATTGGAAAAAAAAGGAGAGACTACAAATTCATGTTAGGATTCATGATAGCGCTCATAATCAAACTTGAAAAAAATGTGAAGCACTTATGAGACCAAAACAACACATCACTACTACTATTGAAAAACAATCTGAGCAAGCTAAAAAGAATTATCAAATTCACTTGACAGCAACAATTAATTGTATTATATTTCTTTTGCAACAAGGATTGGCCTTTTGTGGTAATGATGAGACAGATGATTCTGTTAACCAAAGAAATTTTTTGGAACTTCTAAACTTTCTTGCGCAACATAATCAAGAGATTGGTCGTGCTTTCAAAAATGCATGTGGGAATCTTAAACTAATAGCACCCTCAATCCAAAAAGACATTGTAAGAGCTGCTGCAAGGGAAATGACAAAAGTTATTGTTGATGATCTTGGGGATGAAGTATTTGCTATATTGGTTGATGAAGCCCGCGACATTTCTATCAAAGAGCAAATGTCAGTTTGCTTAAGGTATGTGAACAAAGAAGGACAAGTTAGGGAGCATTTTTTTGGTCTTGTTTATGTTTCTAATACTAATGCTTTATCTCTAAAATTAGCATTAGAATCATTATTAGAAACATATAATTTAAGTTTATCAAGAGTACGTGGATAAGGATATGATGGTGCAAGTAACATGCAAGGAAAATTTAATGGTTTGAAAACTATGATATTGAAAGAAAATTCTTATGCTTTCTATGTACATTGCTTTGCCCACCAACTTCAGTTAGCTCTTGTAACAGTTGAAAAAAAAATAAGTTGAAATTACTTTGCTTTTTAATTTGTTAACCAATTTGTGTAATGTTGTTGGAGTTTCGTGTAAACAAAGAGATATATTTCGTGATAGTCAGATGACTAAGACGATTGAAGCATTAAAAAGTGGAGAAATTTCTAGTGGGCGTGGTTTGAATTAAGAAACAACTTTAAAAAGAGCTGGAGATACTAGATGGGGTTCACACTATGGAACTATACTTAGATTAATTTCTTTATTTCCTTCTATGGTTAATGTTCTTGAATATATTGAGGAAGATGAAAATAATTCAAAACAAAGAGCTGAAGCATGTCATTTATTGAATGTCATTCAATCCTTTGAATTCATTTTCAACTTGCACTTGATGAAAAATATATTGGGAGTTACTAATGAGTTATCTCAAGCGTTACAAAGGAATAATCAAGACATTGTAAATGCTATGGCATTAGTTAAAGTATCTAAGCAACGGTTGTAAAATATAAGAGATGATGGTTGGTCTCTTTTACTTGACAAAGTCTCACTGTTTTATGATAAACATGATATTACTGTTCCAATCATGGATGATATATTTGTGTCACAAGGAAGATCAAGACGCAAAGCTCAAAAGATATCAAATTTGCATCATTTTCAAGTTGAGATATTCTATCAAGTAGTTGATAGACAACTTCAAGAACTCAATAATCATTTTATAGAGGTGAATACTGAATTGTTTCTTTGCATAGCTTGTTTGAATCTAAGACACTCATTTTTTTTTCATTTGATAAGGAGAAGTTGATCCAGTTAGCTCAATTCTATCCATTAAAATTTTCTTCCCCTCAACTTTTGGCACTTGACAGTCAACTTGAGAACTTCATACTAGATGTGTATTCTGATGATCAATTCTCGGACTTAAATGGAATTGATGCTCTTTCTCAGAAGTTGGTTGAGACTCGAAAAAATATTGTGTATCCATTAGTGTTTCTTCTTTTGAAGTTAGCTTTAGTTTTGCCTGTAGCAACTGCATCAGTTGAAAGAACTTTTTTTGCTATGAATATCATAAAGAGTTGACTTCGTAACCGTATGGGAGATGAATTTTTAAATGATTGTTTAATGACATACATAGAAAGAGAGACATTTGATTGTATTGACAATGAAAACATTATTCAATCTTTTCAAAATATAAAATCCAGAAGAATGGAATTCTAAATTATTTGTTATTATTTTGAATTATATTTTACTATTTTAATTTATTGGTTAAATAATTTAAAGAATATTCCTATTTTATAACATCATAGTATAATTATAAAAATTATTATTATATTGTATATATTTTTCCTCCACTGAAAAATTTTTTTGGATCCGTCACTGCCTGTCACTATTAGAGGGTATTTGTACCCTGTCACCCTTACAACCAGAGAAAAAATACAAGCATACTCACATCCAACATTTTCCATCATGAGTTATTTACCACATTCATTCATTAACTCATATATGCATCTCTGTCATACTCGCAACATTTTCACACTTCCTCAATTAATCATAATCTTTTAATCATCAATCATATTTCAGTAATAATTCTTCATTCATTTTCACTTACATTCATTCATTCATTCAATTTTATTAAGGCTAAAATACCTCATACATATCCCATTCCTGAACTTCCCATTCATAATTCAACATGTCTCAAGCTTTTCTTCACCTCAAAGTACTCTCTTTTTATAACTTAATATCTTCACTATACTTAAAACTAATATTTAGGGTCTAAAGGAGTAAAAATAAAGGTTTAGAGGTTTAAAATCATACTTAAAAACACAAAAACTCCATTTGCTGAAAAACAGGTCTCCATGTACACAAACCATGTCACGCGTACGCGAAAGTGTAATTTTCTCTCATCTCGCGTACGCGAGTCTCTTGGCCCGAAAGGTTCGCTCGCGTCGCATGCACTTACCCGCGTACTGGGACATATCAATCTTCACCTCTCGCGTACGCGTGTACCCTTCCGCGTATGCAAGACAGCCAAAACATAATAGAATGCTCGCGTTGCGTGCTTGCTTGCGACGCGAGATCTGCAGGTTAGGTAAAAATTTATTAAGTGCTGCAGAATCCACTTTACACACCAAATTTCCGACGGACATAACTTCTTCGTTAAAAATTGTTTTTAGCCCGTTCTTTGAACGGCATAAACTTCACGGACCCAATCTTCATATGAAATAAGTTTTGAAAAGATTGGGGGTCCAAAAGTCGAGTTATGGCTCGTCGAAGTTCGGGCAAATTTTAGTTTTTTATCAAAAATATCAACCTTTATTTTTACCAAGCTTTCCAACTCAAAACCAACATTCCAAGTTTTTAATCAACCCAAAACAAACTAAATTCAATCTTAGTCCTTCTCATACATTTCACAACTCACCAATATACTTACTCATCAACTTCAACCCAAAGAACTCATAATCAAACATAATTCCATACTCAAACATTAAAATAGCATCATTATTCATTCAATATATCATCTCATCAACCTCCCACCACACTCATATCATTAGCCAACACAACATAACTCATAATCAATCTTATAATCAATCCTCAACATTCACATTCTCAATCCCGACAAGCCAAAATCACACAATATATTTTAATTCACTCATCAATCATCTTTCATAATTCTTCTATATTCACATACATATATCAATTCTCAAATTCATTGCACACATACACATATTATTTCCCTAATCACCTCAATAACCAAACATTCAATCCAAACTTATCCTACGGTCATCTAGCCTAAGTTTTCACGACATATTACATATTATATACGAGAAACCAAAACCATACCTTGGTCTATTCCTCGTTAATCTCGGACCGTCACATTTGACCATCGTGTCACAAAATCCAAGCTTTCAAAGTCACATCAAATGAATATCTAGCTCCCCAAAGTCCAACATCAAGTCTCCAACACCACCAATGACTACCAACATACCCCAAAACAACCCACAACTCAATCTAATACAAATAATCATCACTAAATCAATATAGATTTCACTTAATCACAGGTTTTACAAGGGCTTGAGTTGTCTCACTTTACCAACGGGAAATTAAAACAAGATCCGACAAGTTTATGAAGCTAATTCGGTCTTAAACACCGAAATTATACAATTTCTCAACACTAAGCTCAATAAATCTCGAAATTAGGGGAGAGAGAATCGAAAATGAAAAGTGGATTTCTTACTTAATTGAGTACTAAGCTTTGTAGAGCTCAACACTGCGGTCGCGTGGCCGTAAACGGTGCAGCGATCGGAGCTCCGAATTGAAAGATATTTGAGTTTGAATCTGGTGTTAGGGTTTGGAGCTTCTTTCCTTCTCCTCATGCAAGTTTCAACGTTCTTCACTGTTTTGGGAAGAAGAAGAGTTGATGCTCTTCATATATAGGGGTTTATGTTGGGCCTTGGGCCCATTATGGGCCAGTTCGTTCGGTTCGGTCTGTTCAGCTCAATTTTGGGCCAAATTCTTTAAACTTAGTGTCAAAATTCTTATTTTAATTAGCTCTATCTCATTAAACTATAAAATTCAAGTTTTCTAATTTTTTAATTAATAATTAATTTATTAACTATTATTTACTAATTTTACGGATTTTGCGGTAACTATTAAATACAATACTAAGTTTCAATTCTTCAATCTTAGTCTCAATATCCATGCCAATGCTACCTTCAAAATTAGGGGTTTTTTTTTTCAATTTTCAGCTTTTGTTCAATAAACCAACCCAAGCCCACCATTGAAAAACAAATACCTTGTCTTAGAAAAAAGGCCAATAAAAGACCAAAAAAAAAAAAAGAAAAAAGGCCAATAACATCATCAACACCATAAACTAAAATTAATCCTGACCAAAAAAAAAAAAAACATAAAATTAATCTCAACTACTTATAATTCATCTCACGCGTCACTTACTTCTATCTCTGCTTTGGCGCAGAAGTTGTCTGGGCGTTCTGAAACAACAGTTACACGCGTCAAGGTGCACATCCAGCCACGTTCCTTCAGCAGCTGCAGAAAAAAAAGCTCTTCATCACCTTAGCATCCACCCAAAAGAAATTGCATTGAAAGATAAGTGATCCTAAACAGCATTTTCGAAGGAATGTTGCTGACTTGCTATTTCTGTAGCCTTCACATTTTTGAAAGAATGTCGCTATAGTCTTAAGACACAGGCTGTGGCATTCAGCAACTGTTTATAGTACACCACGTGCACACATTTAACTTTTAAGACGATGATGTAAATATGCAATATCACGAGATGTCTCTAACATTTTCTTAGGGAAAACACTACTATGATTGTATAATTAATTAATTATAACGTTTTATGAATATTATTCTATTTTTGATTAACATGTCGATGTGATTTTTCAGGTTTATAAACAATACAATTGCCACTAATATTTTACCATTTAAGCTTATGCAGATGTCACATAGAAAAAGAGCTATATATGGTGGAGTGGGAATGTGAGGTATAGGTGTCATTTGTCAAAAGGAGAAGCATTAACGGTAGCTTAGGGGATCCATTATTTTTTACGCAGTGTGCTTCACTGCTTGACAAACCACGATTCCATGAACTGTTTTGAAAGTTGTCAAAGACATTTATTGGTGTCAGCGTGAATGAATGATTATTATAGTCAAACTTATCAATTAATATCTTACCTGTTTGAGAAGAAATTACATAAGACATGCATGTATGGGAAAATAATGGATGAACAAATAATTTTAGGATTTTTTTCCTATAATAAAATAAAAAAATATTTCCTAAAACAAATTATCTTTTAAATTCAAGTACGCCACGCGCCGGTGAACCTTATTATTTTAGCAAGGTACTTGGCGCTCCCACCAACTTCTATATTACAATGGGAATAAACATTCAATCTGATCTTTATCCATTTTTATGAAAGATAAAGTGATTTTTGTCCAAAAAAATGGACACTTCGATCCTCAACTTTTTTATTTTGGGACAATACAGTTTTTCTGTTAAAAAATTTATTAAATAATAATAAAAATTAGTTTTGTGGATATTTTATTTGTATTTTGTGGGGATTTTAAATCCCACATACTATTAATAACTTTGTTTTTAAAAAATTCCTTTATCAATGATGGTTAAGTGAAGAAAAACCATTGATAAAAATGATGCCACAAAAAAAAATTAATTATAGTACAATACCTTTTAAAGGAAAAAATAACATGAATAAAAAATGAAAGAAGAGAATTTTAATGTTGATAATATTGGTATTAGTGATGATAACGGTAGAGGAGATAATGATGATGATAAAGTATAGTTACATAATAAAAATAATAGAGGTAGGAGTGATAATAATGAGGATGAAAAAGATAATGGTAGTAGTGGTAGTAATTAGTTATATTGTTGAAAAGATTTTTGTGTGGGTTTAAAACCCCCACAAAATACAAATAAAATCCTTACAAAACCAATTTTTATTATTATTTGATAAATTTTTTAACAGAAAGACCGTATTGTCCCAAAATAAAAAGGTTGAGGGTCGAAGTGTCCATTTTTTTTGGACAGGGATCGCTTTGTCCTTCGTGAAAATGGACAAGGACCGGATTGGGTCTTTACGCTTATAATGGAGTTAGCCGTATTTTTTGGTGAACTTGACTACGCATCTCCATAAATATCAAATTGGGTAAACAAAAAAATTGAAATAAAGTTTGTCGAAAAAATACAGCAAACTTAACCTAAAAAAACGTATTTTAGAATTTAAAGTTAGAATAATTTATTTTTAAAAATAACAATTTTTTTATTTTATTTCAAAAAAAATTCCCAACTTACATTGCTAGCCAAACACGTCTCCATTGAGCCGCCAGCGGTTAAAAAAGAAAGGGTATAATTTATAATTTCACCTTTTTATTAGGGGTAAAAATGTATTTTCAACCATTTATTTTTTTATTTTTTTTAATTTAAATATCTTAGCTTTGAGATTTTTCTCTATAATAAAATAAAATAAAAATTATTTTTCGAAATAAATTATTCGAACTTTAAATCCCAAAATACGTTCTTTTAAAATTTCAGCCGCATCCCGGACGAACCTTATTATTTTTGTAAGGTTCATTACACTGTCGGCGAACTTCTATATTTTTATAGAGTTCGCCATATCTCCCGACGAATTTCATTACGCATCTCCATAAATACCAGATTGGATGAGAAGAAAAGTTGGAAAGATAACAATGACAACTATTATCATCGTCTCTAAAAGTATATAAAGGTTGCGTTTGTTTTTGAGAGACAAGATACTGAGAACAGGATAGGACAAGACACTGATGGACAAAGACACAAAATTTTGTGTTCTTGTATTCTGTTTGGTGATAAACTAGAATAAATTACGAAGATCTAATTTATTCTCATTTTTTCATTCAAAAAATTTGAGATAAAAAATATAATAATAAAAAATATAATTATGAAAAATTAATAAAAATAATGAAAAAAATATTAAAAATAAGTTGTGTCTCCGTGTCCTTCCTGTCACGATGGACACAAAATACACTAATTCAGTATCTCTAGACACACTGTCTCTGTCTATGTCTATCTGTAAAATAATAAGGAGTATGTTGTTTTTGAATAAGTAAATTCAATTAAACTATTATCTTCTCATGGGTAAATTATATTGCTTTATCAAAAAGTAATATATACTCTATTTTTGGCTCATTTTTTCAACTTCAATATAAGTCATTAAATTATAATATTAAAATTATTATACATATTCATAAATATATTAGTAAAACAAAAAATAAGATATTAAATTATGTTAAAATTAAAAGTACAAAATCATAATCAATTCTATGGTAAAATCATATACAACATAATTATCAATTCATCATCAAGTTCTTGTTTAATAATAATTTTTAATAACATAACTAATAAACCAAGGGTGCTCGTAGAATTAGCTAAGGTTTTGAAAATTCAATTAATGGTTGAGCCAGCAAAGCTAGTGAAAGTTCTAAAAAGCTTAGAGAAGGGGATTGAATTGATAGTTTTCTTTAATTTTGATTAATTATGCTTTAAATTCAGAACTTTAAACTTGATTTCTGTTTGGTCTGCACAGTGAATAATTTAGGAGATAATTTTATTTTGTCTCATAAAAACTAAAAAAAAGAACTAAAACAGAAAAAAAGATGATGATACAGCTATATATTCTGGTTCAGTTGCCTTATGCAACGCAACCTACATCCAGTCTCCACCATAACGTTGGTGAAATTTTTACCATAATCTAAGTATTACATACACCAATTTTCTAGGACTCAATGTAATCCTATCTGGGCACACAAGCTTTAACATAAACTTGACTTGGCTATGCTAATACCTAGACTCACCACACTAAGTGCTTACCCAACTTAGCAAGGAATACTTCTTAGGTACATAACTTAAGACAAGTAAAGTATCTTTTGTGGCTAGCTAATGTGGTCTTGGTGAAGAAATAGAACAGAAAATAGAGAATGTGTGTTAATTATACCGACCTCAATAAAACTTATCCCAAAGATCCATACCCTTTTTTCAGCATTGATGCCTTGGCAGACTCAGCTTCGGGATATAGATACCTGTCCTGTGTATGGATGTATACTCGGATTACAACCAAATTCTAAGGTACAAGCCGTACCAAGAGAATACCTCTTTCATCACTCAAAAAACTAACTATTGTTATGTAGTAATAATGCCTTTTGGATTGAAAATACTGGAGCCACATACCAACGATTAATGAATAAGGTGTTCTCACCTCACCTTGGAAAATTAATGGAAGTGTATTTGGATGACATGCCTGTCAAGATCAAAGAAGATGTCAATCTCTTGTCCGATTTAACTGAAGTATTTAACACAATCATGAAGTACGGATAAGACTAAATCCCTCAAAATGTACCTTCGCAGTGGAAGCTAAGAAGTTCTTAGGCTTTATGCTCATCTAAAGGGGTATTGAAGCTAACCCAAAAAAATGCAAAGCAATATTGGAGACAAAAAGCTTGACCTGTCTTAAAGAAGTCCAACAGTTAAATGGAAGGTTGGCAACCTTATCCATATTCTTGGCAGGATCAGCTCTAAAGTCTCTATCTCTATTCTCCATACTCAAGAAAGGGAGCCGATTTGAGTGGACTCAGGAATGTGAACAAACCTTTCAAGACTTCAAAAATTTCCCGAATCAACCACCAATCCTCATCCAACCTATCTCAGGAGAAGAACTAGTATTATACTTAGCAGTTGCAAACAGAGTCATAGGCTCAATCCTAGTCCGAGAAGATGAGAACGGACAACAACCAATCTATTTTGTTAGCAAGGCTCTATAGGGGACAGAGCTGAACTATCAAAAGATAGAAAAATTTTGCATATGCATTTGTTATCACTCCAGATGGCTCTGACCTTATTTTCAAGCTCACACTATAGAGGTCCAAACTAATCAGCCTATGAAGCACGTCTTACAAAAAACGGACACTGCAGATTGGATGCTACAATAAGCAATAGAGCTATCCAAGTTCGACTTAAGGTATGAAAGTCGGACAGTAATTAAATCCCAATATCTAGCCAATTTTGTGGCCGAATATACTGAAACTTGGGAAAGTCCTACAAACTGAAACTTATACGTAGATGGATCATCTAATAAAGAGGTCAGGGAACTTAGTTCAGAACTTTCATTGAAATGTGAGTTTCCATCCTCCAAAAATCAAGCCAAGTACGAGTCTTACTTGCTAGCTTGAAGCTAGCCAAAGAGGTCAGGGAAGTAACGTTAATTGTGTTTAGTGATTCTCAAGTAATAACCTCTCAAGATAATGGAACTTATCAAGCTAAAGATCCTAACATGAAGAAGTACTTAGAAGAAACACAGAAATAACTATCTCAATTTGTGAAAATAGAAATCTGACATATAGCTCAAAAATCCAATATCTGAGCCAATACTCTCTCCAAGTTGGCCAGCACCAAGTCAGGGAGCAACAATAGAAACTTGATCCAAAAGACTCTCCACACACCATCATAACCAAGAAAGTCGACAAGTCAGATACAACGACTATATCCAATATAAGTTTAGGTTGGATGACTCCCATCATCGAATATCTCAGGCTCGATATCATTCCTAAAGAAGAAAGGAATCAAGGAGGGTCATAAGGGAAGCACAAAACTACACCTTGGTTTACAACATTCTCTATAGAAAAGGAATATCCATGCCTCTACTAAAATGCATCCCAGCCTCCAAGAGTAATGAAGTTTTAGAGGAGGTCCACATCGGCATATGTGGAAACCACCTAGGAGCACAGTTACTAGCTAAAAAAGTTATTCGAGATGGCTTCTTTTGGCCGACCTTACAAAAGGAGGCAGCCGACTTTATTAAAAGGTGTCCGCCCTGTCAAAAGTATGCTAACTTTCATGTGGCACTGCCAGAAGAGTTCATCAATATCACTTCACCATGGCCATTTGCAAAATGGGGCTTAGACCTCCTTGGGCCGTTCCCACAGGCCCCTGGATAAGTAAAGTACCTCATAGTGGAAATTGACTATTCACTAAGTGGATCGAGGCAGAACCTTTGACAAGCATCACTGCTCAAAGAAGTCAGAAGTTTCATTACAAGAACATTGTCACCCGATTCGGAGTTCCACACTCCATTACCACAGACAATAGAACTCAGTTCACCGACTCAACCTTCAGAAGCTTGGTGGCAAGTCTCAAGATTAAGCACCAGTTCACGTTGGTAGAATAGTAGAATACCTCCAAGCCAATGTACAAGCAGAACCTGCGAATAAAGTTGTGTTGGTCGGGTTAAAGCGCTGACTACAAGATACAAAGGGAGCATGGGCAGACGAGCTTTCTCAAGTTTTGTGGGCATATCAGACGACCTCCCACTCAACAATAAGGGAATCTCTTTTCCGACTTACTTACATCATAGAAGCCATGATACCTATAGAAGTCAATGAAGAATCTCCAAGAGTTAGATTCTACGATGAGGTAGGAAACATTCAAGCTCAAAAGGAAGAACTTGACTTCCTCCCAGAAGTTCGAGAACAAACTCGGATAAAGGAAGAATCCTTGAAGCAAAGAATGGCCTTAAGATACAACAAGAAGGTCGTCAAAAGAAGCTTCTTCACGAATGACCTCATATTATCCGAAATAATATCGGAACACAGAAGTCGGGTGAAAAAAAGCTGGATGCGAACTAGAAAGGACCTTATAAGATCATTGAGGTTCTAGGAAATGGGTTACTATAAAGTGTCCGATCTAAAGGGAAATGAGCTTCCAAGGTCATGGCACGCATGTAACTTAAAACGCTACTACAATTAAAAAGTGCATCTTACTCCTTGGTGTACTCTTTTTTCCGACTTCATGATTTTTTTTTCTGAGAAGGATTTTCTTGAAGGGGGTTTTAATGAGGCACCATAGCAAGAGCTAAGGGTTAATAAAATAACTTTTAGTAACAAAGCTTATGTAAATCATTTTTTTCTCATTAATGATAATTCATTTTTCTCATAAAGTTTTTCATTTCAAACGTACTAATTTAAGCTCGAAAAATTGCAAAAATGATTGTCCGACCTAGATAGTCGGCAAGATGAAGCGACAAGGTACAAATTAGTGTAAGGTTATGTAAGCAGATCGTGGTCCGACCTCGTTAGAAACTTAAAGAAAAGGGAGTTGGATCTAAAACTAATAGCAAAAGTAACTTGCCAAAACCGACTACTTAAAGTTGGAATAAATCTAAGGGAAATACGTAACCCCAATCTTATGAAAATATCGAATAAAGACCGACTTACTTTGACCGATATCTTTTGCAACTTAACAAAATTATTATCAAAAGCTACCAAGTGACTTAGATCTTTAGTCACTAAAAGATAAAACAACAGTTACACCAAGCAATGTTCAAAATGACATTCATACCAAACTGCCCCATACTAGAAAAGTAGGGAAAAGGTTTTTAAGAGCAACGAAAATAAAAAGAAAAATTATTCCAAACTATTACAAAAACCCAATTTGTTCATAAAGACCCACAAGTCGGGCCATCCAAATACTTCGAAATTAAAAAGCTAAGAAGGAGGGTTGAGTTTGTCGGAGGTCATGTTCACATCTTCGAGATAACTGAAGTTGGTTGGGAGACTTTCTGGCCAAGAAGAAGTAGGCTCATCGTCCACTTGAGAAGCTCCCTCAGCTCGGACTTCGGGAGCCTTTGGGTCAGACATAAGAGTGTCCTCCTCATCCCTTGACACAGGAACAATTTTTTCATTCACCACAATGTTGTCAGGACTAATTAAGGAAAGGTCCACCTCGGAGATTACAACTCGGAGCTAGGACTTCAAATTTTCAACAAGCTTGTCCATTCCTTAAGCTATAGTCTCCTCCAGTTCTGCATACATCTTCTTTGACTTGGTGACCTCATCTAGTCATCCACCAAATCCAGCCTCTCCCCGAAGGCCCTAGCATAGCTCTCCTCATCCTTCTTCTTTACACCCTCCGCCATGGCACAAGTAGTTTCGGACTACTTTATCCTCTCTCGAGCCTTGGCAAGGTCGGACACAAGAGCCTCCTTTTCACTCTCAAACTCCTTTTTAGACTCCCTCAAGGATGCCAATTCAGCTTGAAGGCCCGCCAGAGTGCGTCGAGTGGCACCAAGGAGAGTCTTCTCCAACTCTCTCAACAAAGCAGAAGCCCCCCCAACAGTTCGAATTCCAGCTCGGGTAAGAACTTGTAGATGGTTCTTTACAGAGATATCATCCATACTAATAAAACTATATGAAAGGATGTGTTTTTTACAAAATTGTATACCATCAAAACCCGGATCATAGACACTAGTAGACTCCAAAGTCTTACGATTTTTTGCCTTGGGCTCGGGAGGAAGACGTGCCAAGGGAATTCTTGATTGCTAGGAAGAGTAGGGAGAGGAAGATTTGGATCAGAAGTAATATTAAGGAAAGCAAAATGATTTGGAGGGAGAAAGGATATCGCTTGATTCGCCAGTTTTGTTTTAACTGGATAGTTTGGGCTATGGCATTTTTTTTAGTAGAACGGAGAGTTTTCATAGCAGCTGACTTGGGAGTAATCTTTTTTGCATGACTTCAAAGTTGGACTACATTAGCTAACAAAGGAATCAAACAAAAATTATATCTACAAAATGAAAAGAACGCCACCTAGATCGGGTCGGATTTGGCTCGGATTTTCTACAAATTTCTTGGTAACCATATAAGGAGCTCAACCCTAGTACTCGTGGAATAAGGCGACTACACGCTCCTCAACCTCATCTAAGTCATCCAAATCATACTTAATAACTACATGGTATTCTTTCCAGTATGAGCTGAAGAAGAGCTCATCCCTCTCATCAAGAAAGAAAGGACGGACATCATCCACAACTCTTACTTTAAAAAAGTAGTTTTTAAAATCATGAGAAGAGTCATAAAAAATGGTAAAGACTTTTCTTTCTTGCACAGCTTAAAAAGAGAGCCAACCTTGCTTTTTCGAGCTAAAAGGTTTGGTAAGAATAAAAAGATAAAAGAAAACCTTCGAAGAAGGAGGGACGTCAAGTTCACGACAAAGAAGTTAGTAAATTTTCAAAAAATCTCAAGAGTTAGGGTGAAATTGGGAAGGAGCAACATTGCAGAGTTTGAGAATCTTAACTTCGAAGTCGGTGAAAGGTAGGCTAACTCCCAATTTACTGAAAAATACTCATACACATACATGAAGTGACGCTCTGACTTCTCAAGTCGAGAAAAGCAAATCATCTCTTCAAGATCAGAAACTACAATTTTGTACTTTCTCTCATCCTCCTGATTTACACACAACCTATAATATCTACAAAAGGTCTCAACATACTCATTATCAATAACAGAAATGACAGAACGTACGAATATATCTAGCCAGGTCAGGTCGGAGGGACTTTAGACGACATGTTGAGAATTATCGAACGTGATACAAAATCTATACCTACAATAGAACAAAAGGAAAATCATCATTACAAGTTGGAAGGCTAGGCAAAACAATGTAAACGTACAAAGTTGCAAGAGGTCGGGTCATCCTCAACAAACACCAAAGAACATTATCGTTCTCATAACCTCTTATGCACACAGCAAACAACTACACTCCAATATTGAGATGGCACCATCTCTAAAAGCAAGAAACAGCACCATTTAGGGCACCATAAAGCAAAACCCCCACGCTCAGATAAACAGTAAAATAAAATACTATAGAACAGGGAAAAACAATAACAAATGGCATACCCACAAAAAATTGTTATCATTTACAATAAAAGGAGGATACTAGAAGCATATGATCAAAGAACACAGTTACAGAAGATAAAATTCAAAAGTAAAGAACCAGCCTTAAAGAAACATGAAATGGAAGAATGCGGGAAAAACAGCAAATACACGTACGTTCCAAATCCCCTGAAGAATCTTATAGGATTGCAACAAAGAAGATGAAAAGCTTGAAGAAAGGAGAATGATCAAGAAAAAACGTTTTCAGAAAGAAGCAAAAAAAGAGAAAGCGAAAGGAATTTGGGTATTTATAAGATATTAGGAGCAATAGAGTAATTTAGCACCCTTTCATTTATGGCGTGCACAGTTACCAAGGTAACCGCAGAATAACATGCACATAGCTATGAAAAGACGTAACGTCTTTTAATTTAAAAACACATCGAATACCCGATGTGATCTCGAAAAGGCGGGCTGTCCGACCTAATGAACTAGTCTACAAAGGAATCAGTTTGGCCACGAAATGCTTGAGTCCGACCTTAGAAAGATCGGACTCAAGCAAGGGGAAATGTTCATACCCTAGCACAAAGACATAGTCAGGTCCAAAAAGAATAAAGACCCACACAAGAGATAATACCTCTTTTACGCCTACCTGACCTCAAAGTGGTCGAGCTCGACGACGACGGTCCAACCCTATTTATCTAAAGATGCAACTAACTCCTAAGATGTCTGTCATTTATCTAGAAGGGAGATCTCAACAACTTTTCAAGAAAAAATAAATGGTCATCCACCATCAAAGGTGAAAATACTCTAAAAGGTGATTATCTATTCTACTATAAATGCATTGACACCCTCAAGTATATTCAGGATCCAATCTACTAAAAATCTGTTTAAAATCCTTGTTAACTTAAGTATCGGACCCCTTGTAGGTACCATCCCCACCTCTTCACGAAGAACGCGGACGACGGCACATCGATACCAAAAGAAGTCGGATGCTATCTCAAAAAGAGTTTGGATCTCACGTTCAAACCCAAAAGCAACCCAATTTCGAATAACCATCGAATACCTATCTAAATGAATTAGGTCGGATTAGATAGAGAAAATAGTTAGGAGTAAAGTATTGTTTTTGTCCTCAATGTTTGGGGTAAGTTTTAAAGTTGTCCCTAACGTTTGAATCGTCCTATTTAAATCCCTAACGTTTCAAAATTGACTCAATGTTATCTTACCGTTAGGAATATGTTAACGGAATTGACGGCGGGACAAAATTGAGACAATTTTAAAACGTTAGGGACTTAAAGAGGACAAAAACGTTAAGGAAAAAAATGATACATAGAAATAAATTTTAATTTTATCCTTCACTAATATCAATCTTTTACGGCACATAGTTATTCAATTATTTTTTAATCACATTTAAGTAAATTACACTTAATCACATTACTTTGATTCTAAATAAATTTATTTTTTTATAATTTTACTCTTAAAGATTTTTACTCATCATGAAATGTTTGTAAAATAACTAGAATCACATTACTTTATTGTATATGTATAATTTTTTTTCTCCATAAGTTTATGTACTAGTCATTCTACAAATATTTTATGATGAGCAAAAATTTTTAAAAGTAAAATTATAAAAAATAAATTTATTTAGAATAAAATTAATGTGATTAAGTGTAATTTACTTAGATGTGATCGAAAAATAATTGAATAGTATGTACCGTAAAAAATTGATATTATTGAAGGATAAAACTAAAATTTATTTCTATGTATCATTTTTGTCCCCAACGTGTTCATCCTATTTAAGTCCCTAACGTTTCAAAATCGTCTCAATTTTGTCTCGTCGTCAATTCTGTTAATAGATTCCTAACGGCAGGACAACATTGAATCAATTTTAAAACATTAGAAATTTAAATAGGACGATTCAAACGTTAGGGATAACTTTAAAACTTATCCTAAATGTTGAGGATAAAAACGATAGGGTTGCAAACCAAGAAAATAATATCTAGAGACATGAGTTAGAAGAAATTATTATATGTTTACATAATTACATTATATAAATTTTCTTTTACTTTGTGAAAGTTTGTGTATCATTATTTCTATTTTCATAACTAAATAAATTTCTACATTTAAAATTTTTTATCTATGTCTTAAAAATAATATATAAATATAAAATTTAGTTATTTTGTCAGATTCTATAATTTTATTAAATTTATAATTAAATATTTATATTTTATTAATTTTTATCATTTTTATACGAAAATAATTTAATTACAAAGTAAAAAATACAAAAATTCGTTAATGAGTTATAACTTAAATGGTATAATTTTTTTATACTCATTTAAGAGATCGTGAATTCGAGTTTTCCTACTTTTAATTAAAAAAAATACAAAAATTCAACTAAAAACTTTTAAAATATATAAACTTAATTATAAATTTGATTAAATTGTAAAGACAGTCGGAATAATTAAGCCTAAACATAACCCTAAACATCGTCCAAGTATTTTTGAGTTCGTCTTTTCTTTGTGTGATAGTACAAAACAAACCCCCTCCCCCTCTTCTTCACAATATTATAGTTACTATATATAATGAAATTAGAAAGGGGTTTGACGATAAACCATTTTTTTTACATACTATTTATTGTATATAATTTTAGAAATATGAACCCGAGAACTCATTTTAATTATAACACAATTCTAACTAATTTCATATTTATTATTATATATATTTAATTTATAAAAAAATAAATTAATAGACACATGACATAAATTATAAAAAATAATATATGCTGCATGAAAAAAAAATTATTTTCGATCAATATATGATCAATTTTAAATATTAAAAATTTTAATGGTTAATAATATAAAAATAAAATATTAATTTAAATATTAAATAATATTAATTTAACTTAACAATTATATTAAATATATATTAAAATTAACTATTAAATTTATTTTATATATATATATATATATATATATATATATATATATCGACTGATTTTAGTATTTAAACAATAATTTTATTAAATTATAAATATGCTTCCGGAGTCTAGCGAAAAAATAAATATACTTCCGGTGATTAATATGGCTCGTGACTCGTGAGTGTGCCGTGTGTAAATCTGAAATGAGCATGGGCGGTTGGGTCATGGGGGTTTACTCCGTCCCAATAATCCCAATATATAAATAGAAGGGTGTTAAGAGTTCACAGATTTTGTAATTTATAATTATTAATTAATTATTATTATTTAATAATATACAATTATTTATTTTTATACTAATATATAGAGTCTAAATTTAATAATTTTTGACTTATGAACGAGAGAAGAAGAGACATTTTTTAATTGGTGGCAACAAGTCTTATTTTGAGTAGCGGTTCAATTTAACTGTAGACAAAAAACCCTCTTCATAGGTACTGTGTCGGAGCACTTGGAAAGCGAGGAATTGGTGTGTTTTTGAGAAGGTAATAAGTCCGGCACCAGAAATAGTGAAAAAAGCCAGCAATTTAGTGCGTGAACTCGTGAGCCATACCTGATATATACTACTAATTTTTTTTACTCTTACTTTACTCTTCTTTAAACACTTAGTTTTTCAGTCACAATTGATGATAAATAAAAATACCCAATTCTTTTGCACTTTCTTATAGAAACACTCTTATTTTATATTAATAAAATAACATTTATCTTAAAAAAAAAATAAATATTAACTAAATTTTAATAAACATGGTGATTACTAGACTTTCTCCTATAAATATGCTTCTATGGTCTCTTGTAAGGTTAGTGAGTCTACAAAACTCACGAGACTAGACATAGTCACAAACGACAAAGCATCAAAGAATCCTGCTGAAATATGAGTCTCATCACCAACAATATTGGTATTGTCTATACTACCCTCTTCCTTCTCTCTTGTTCTTCCACACTCCAAAACACAAAAGCAGTGCCTCTTCACACCAACGGAAGGTGGATAGTAGACGAAGAAGGAGAGCAAAGAGTGAAGCTTGCATGTCTCAACTGGGTCTCCCATTTGGAAGCATCAGTTCCTGAGGGACTAAACAAACAGCCCCTTGATGAAATCTCAAAGAGAATCAAGTCATTGGGTTTTAACTGCGTTAGGCTCACTTGGCCACTTCAATTGGCCACCAATGCTTCCCTTTCTTCACTCTCTGTTAGACAGTCCCTCAATAATCTTGGCCTTCTTGATTCCATCGCTGCTGTGCAATCCAATAATCCCAACTTCATTGACCTTCCTCTCATCGAATGTTTCCAGGTATATATATGTTCATTAATAATGTTTATCTAAAACATGAAATTAAAATTATATGGTTTATGTTTCAAATCAAATAAACTATTAATAGTATTCTTGAGAGGCTTTTCAAATATTAAGCAGATATAATAGTTTATTTTTTTAGATTAACTATCGTCATTTGAATTAAGAGACTATAAAAAAAAAATTGCAATTTAATTTTAAATTTAAGAATATATTTATAAAATTAGATGATCTTATTTCTTTTATAGAAATAAATTCTGATTTCTAAACCTATCAACTTTATTGTAAATCTTAAAATAAAACTATTATAAAGTTGTTTAACCATGAGAATCTACCTTGTTTCTGGAATTAAATTTCCTTCATCACAAGTTATACCATGACAGATATTTAGTTAGCATAAGTATTTTTACTTTTTCGGTCTAATAGAATTACAATTAGGCGGTGGTGAAAAGCTTGGGAGAGAACGATGTGATGGTGATTTTGGACAACCACGTGACCCAACCCAGTTGGTGCTGCAGTGCCATGGACGGCAATGGCTTCTTTGGTGACACGTTTCTTGATCCAGACCTATGGATTATGGGCCTTACTAAGATGGCTACCCTTTTCAATGGAGTGACTAATGTTGTTGGATTCAGTTTAAGAAATGAGCTAAGAGGCCCCAAACAGAATGTCAATGATTGGTATAGGTAACTTGCTATGAGTCTTTCTCATTTTCTTGAAAATATTTTGGTAAAGAATTATTTTAGTACTTAAACGTTTTATTTTTGTCTTAAATAATTTAATTTTTTATTTTAGTCTTTTAATCGAAATTAAAATTTTTATTTTTAAAAATTTAATTTTTTATTTATTATTATTATTTTTTATTTTTTTGCTACTTTTATTTTCAAATCATTAGAACTACCACTATATCTATTACAATTACGATTTTTGCTAGTACTTAGAAAAAATCATAATACAAAAAGGATAATTTTAGAAAAAAAAAATTAAATTTTGACCAAAAGACTAAAATAAATAAAATGAAATAAGAAATTTGTGATAAAAATATCACGTTTTAAAAGGACGATTAAGACTTAGTCTAAATATTAAGGAGTAAATCAGTACTTTATCCTTAATATGAGTCAAGACAAAAATATATGTTTTCCATCAACTTTTATAAGTTTCCATAATATGAGTCGTTATATTTGTGAGCATTTAATAATTTCTGGTATTTTGAAAATTTTTTATTCTATCAGACCAAGAAAAATATGGTGCTCCCATGTTTAATGCTAACAATAGTTTCATTGTACAAGATATTATTGTTTAGTAGTTAACATAAAAATAAAAAAAAAATACTTGGTTGGGTTAAATTAAGATGAAGGAAGAAAAAAAATCAGTTGGTCTAGATTTTTTTAGGGTTCTTGAATTGAACGAATCTAACCAATCTTTTTTTTAATATTATTTTAAAAAACTAGTTTTTTTTTTTCTTTTGTGAATCAACTACATGACACATCAATATTTAAACTTATTAATATCTTTATGTGATGGCAACTTTCGGCATCTTCATTCATGTGTATTTTCACATTATTTGTTTTCCATTTTAACTACTAAGCAATAAGCACTACATTATTAATGAAATTCTTAATTGTTCACACCATTAACATTCAAATGACACATATTGTGCTTGGATACAAGGTACATGCCTAAAGGAGCAGAAGCAGTACATGCTGCGAATCCAGATGTTCTAGTAATTTTCTCTGGCCTAAATTTTGACACAGATTTATCATTACTTCAAAATCAGTCAGTGAAACTCACTTTCAACGGGAAGCTAGTATTTGAGGTGCATAGGTATAGCTTCAGTAATGGTCAAGCATGGGAGTTAGGGAATCCAAACCAAGTGTGTGGACAAGTCACTTTAGATTTTATGAGAAATTGTGGGTTTTTATTGGACCAAGGGATGCCATTATTTTTGAGTGAGTTTGGTGTAAACATGAGAGGAACAAGTGTTAATGACAATAGGTACTTTAATTGCTTTATGGGTTTGTTAGCTGAGCTTGATTTGGATTGGGCCTTATGGACACTTGTTGGGAGTTACTACCTTAGAGAAGGGGTGGTTGGAGCAAGTGAGGATTATGGCGTTCTTAATTCAGATTGGAGCCAAGTTAGCAATTCAAGTTTCTTGCAAAGGGTCTCATCCATTCAACAACCTTTTCAAGGTAAGAAGACCTAATTAAAAACAAATCATGGTAATTATGCTTTTCTATGAACATTGTTTAGGGTGCATTAGACAATTATATACATGACACTTTAATATTTGTACGAAGTATAATTTAACATCTTTTAAGATTTAATTTATAGTTTTATACTAACACTTGATATCCCAGAATGTAACACTTGCTTCTTTTATAAATATAATATGATTTTCTCTCTCAATATGATATTAATCAGAGTATAATGTTTTCTAATTGCGAGAGATACGTATAATTTACCATATTTATTATTTCATTTTAAAATATTGATATTTTCGAATTTCACTTGAATTGAGATGAGATATCATTGGTAGATAAATATTCTTCAAGATTTTGAGCTACCTTTAACAATTAGAGATGCAAACACAGTGAACAACAGACTGCATTTCAGGTCCACTAACAAGGATTATATCTAATTAATTCAAAATTTGATTTTTAAAATTAACCTATTGTTTAGGTTGTTAAAAAAAAAAACGTTGTTTCCTTATACTTTCTCTTCTTATAAATGTGATTCCATCAATTTGAAGTGAAGTGACAAATAACACATAATTATTGCTTTCTTGACATGCAGGGCCAACATTACTAGAAATTAAACCACACACAGTGATCTTTCATCCACTGACAGGTCTATGTATCATAAGGAAGTCAACGGTTGACCCGTTGACTTTGGGACCTTGTTCTAATTCTGATGGGTGGGACTACACACCAGAAGATAAAACACTATCCATAAAGGGCACAAATTTGTGTTTACAAGCAGAGAGAGAAAGGATGGCAGCAAAACTTGGAACATGTTTAGGTTCAAACTCATCAATATGGGAAATGATCTCTGATTCAAAGATGCACCTCTCATCAAGAGTAAACAACAACAACAATGGTAGTGTTTGTTTGGATGTGGACACCAACAACATCATTGTTACAAATGCTTGCAAATGTTTGAGTCAAGATACTCAATGTGATCCTGTAAGTCAATGGTTCAAACTTATTGATAGCTCAAGGAGGTCAACTACAAGATTATCGATTGACTCAATGCTGAGTTTATCAGAAATTGACATTTCTAGGAATTATTGAAGTCAACATTATTTCAATTTATTTCATTTTTTGGGTCTAAAAGTGGGATTCCCCATTTTAGACTAGCCAAATTTGTGGGTAATATTGAGGATCAGTCTTGTTAAGCAATAAAAAAAACAGAGTATGTAATATAAAGAGAGTTAGGGTTTACTGTTGAAAATAACAAATTCTTGTTAAAATTCTATTGAGCCTGTTTAGTATAAATAGTAGCCTTACCTCCTATTTTGGTGGGTTAGTTGAGATTTGTAATTGACTTTCTCAAAGTATTGAGTGCACTAAAAAATAGTAGTTGATTAGTTTTCTCTGGTGAAGAAGAGTTCTTCCTCTCTGTACTCGTTTCAACTTTTGGTTCTTTGTTCTCTGTTCTTCTTTCTTCTTTTCTCAAATAATCTCATTTGAGTTTCTATATGGTATCAAGAGCTTCTGGATTCTTCAATCATGACAGATGCATCTGTTAACTATAATCCTAGGAATTTAAATTCCTTCAATTCTGCAAATTCAAACCCTAACAAAAATGTTCTTGCAAATAATTTTTCTTTCCGATCACATCTACTAAATTCAAGACCTTTCAACCCCATTAGTGACAAGCTTGGAGAAAAGAATCACAAGACTTGGGAACAGCAGGCATTAGCAGTTATTAGAGGTAAAAAATTAGAGGATCACCTGTTTCCAGATCATGTTCCACCTCAATATGCTTCCACTGAAGATCAGCGAAATTTTCTTGAATCTGTTATCTATCAATAGTGGCTCCAAGATGATTATAACATTCAATCCTGGTTGCTTGCTTCTATTGATCCTATGTTCAAGAACAAAATGGTTGGCTGCACACTTAGTCATCAAATTTGGACAATGATTGAGGAGTACTTTGCTGAATCAACAAGATTTCGAGTGAAGTAGCTAAAGGCTCAACTCAAGGCCATCAAGAAACAAAGTCAAAGCCCCACTGATTAGGTTTTCAAAATAAAAAATATTGCTGATTCATTAGCTGCACTAGGATCTCCTTTAACCACAGAAGAACACAAATAAGCTCTTCTTGAAGGATTGAGTAAAGAATATCAAATGATTTTCACTACAACCAATACAAAACCAGAATTATACAGTCTATGTGAAGTGAAAACCATCATCATGTCTTATGATGATATGCTGGACAAGTTTCGCAGATCTACAAATTCTATGGTACAAGCTAATTTCACCCAATCCTCTTTTCCATCAATTGCTAATACTGGCAGAGGTTTTGGAGGTCGAAGAGGTCGTGGTGGTAGATCACAAAGGGATGGCCGATCTTTTTATTCCTCACCAAGGCCACAATGCCAAATTTGTGGACGCTTTGTCCACATTGCTTGGCATTGTTTCAATCGTTTTGATCAGAATATTCCTCCACCATCACAAACCTTCCAAGAAAATCAACCTGGACAATTTTCAAATGCTACAAATACTAATTCTTCTACAACTAATCAGAATTTAGCCACCACACCACTACCACCACCTCCCCCATCATTCCATAATCCTACAACATACATAGCAGCCCCAAGAACTATTGCAGATCCTTCTTGGTATCCAGATACAGGGACTTCTCATCACATTACACAAGACTCATCGAATTTTATTTTCTCTTCAGATTACACTGGTCCTGACAAAATACAAATTGGTAATGGTGCAGGTTTGCATATATGTAAAGTTGGAAGTTCTTATTTATAAGCTTATGACTCAAATAGATTTTTTCAATTGCAGACATTAATATACTCACCTGAAATCACTAAAAATCTAATTAGCGTTTTTAAATTTGCCGAAGATAATAATGTGTATTTTCAATTTCATGTTCATGCGTGTTTTGTTAAATGATAGTGGACTGATAAGGTGCTGTTATAAGGGTATAGAAAAGGAGGAATCTACAAATTCTATAATGTTGCTGCCCCTAACACATCTTCTATTTTACAAATATCATGCGTCTTTACTGCTTCTAGGATTTCTTTAGACTTGTGGCATAAAAGAATGGGCCACACAGCCATGAAAACTGTAATTTCTGCTCTTTCAAATTGTAATTCTGACTTGGTTCATAATAAAGAAAAGTTGAATTCAGAAGTGTGTGATGCCAAGATGCATAAATTGCCATTTACTTCATCCCTTACTGTTTATACTACACCTCTACAAGTTGTTTATTCTGATGTTTGGGATCTAGCACCCGTGATTTCTCACTTTGGGTTTTAGATACTATGTGACATTTATTGATGCTTTCTCTAGATATACATATTTATTTCTTCTTGTCACTAAATCTCAAGTATTTCAGGCTTTTAAACTCTTTAAATAACACATAGAGAATCTCACAAGACATAAAATCAAGGTTCTTCAGTCTGATAATGGAGGTGAGTACACCTCTAACCAGTTCACTCAATTCCTGGTTGAACAGGGTATTATTCAAAGATTTAGTTGTCCATACACCTCTGAACAAAATGACAGGGCTGAAAGAAAACATAGGCATCTCATTGAGATGAGCATTGCTATGTTGTCTACAGCCTCTATGCCATTAACATATTGGGATGAAGCTGTGCTAATAGCCACACATCATTAATCGCATTCCCACCCCAATTTTGGATAAGAATTCTCCATATGAAACACTATTCAAATCCACACCTGACTATGATCAATTTAAAGTCTTTGGTAGTACTTGCTATCCTCTTCTTAGACCTTATAGCAAAACAAAACTTGATTTTCGATCTCATAGATGTATTTTCATTGGATATGCTCCAAATTCAAAAGGCTATAAGTGCCTTTCTCCTTGTGGCAAAATTTACATCACAAGACACGTTCATTTTGATGAAACATCCTTCCCTTACAAAGACTTATTTTTTACACATTCATTCCATTCTTCTATTACACCGGATACTTCTATACCTAGTATAGGTTCTGTTATACCCTCCACTATTTTCAGTCACTATTATACTCACAATACCAATGCTACTTCTCCCTCTACTTATTTTAACCTTAATAAGTCCAATACAATACATGTTAGCAGCAGTAATCAACCTCACACCAATAATTCTTTGTCCAACAATTCTTTCCCTAGTGTTGTCTCTAATACTGATCTTGCTAATTCTAGTAATCTTCAATCTAATATACTAAACACCACTTCTGTCTCAGGACCACAGATAAGCCTCCCCCCATTGATCCTAATGGTAATCCAAATCAACTTCATAAATCCCCTCATGCTAATACCTCTCCATCCCTAACTGATAATCGTCATCCCATGCTTACAAGATCTAAAACTGGAAATTCTAAACCGAAAGCCTATATCACTAAGACATCTTCTGATGCTTCTATAGAACATCCACCTAAGAATCCCTCTGCTGCATTAGCCATTTCACATTGAAAGAATGCTATGCAAGAAGAATATAATGCGTTGATTAAAAATCAAACCTGGACTCTTATCCCCAAACCTGATAATGCTAAGATCATCGGCTGCAAATAGATCTACACCATCAAAAGACTCCCTGATGGTTCCATTCAAAAGTACAAAGATAGATTGGTGGCACAAGGCTTCCACCAATATGAAGGCTTTGATTTTGAACAAGTTTTCAGCCTTGTTATTAGACCAATTACAATAAATTAGTGTTGAGTATTGCTTTATCAAAAGACTGGATTATTGGACAATTTGATTTTAATAATACTTTTCTTAATGGTGATCTAAAAGAAACTATTTACATGCATCAACGAGTTGGGTTTTCTCATGATTCAGACAACATTGTATGCAAGTTAAACAAGTCCTTGTATGTCTAAAACAGGCCCCTCTTGAGTTGTTCTTAAATCTTAGCAAAACTCTAAATCTGTTTGGTTTTTATAGCAAAAAATAAGATACATCGTTGTTCATTAAGCATAGTTCTCATTATATTATGTATATTCTTTGTTATGTTGATGATATTATAATAACGGGTAATGATTCTGTTGAAATAAATGCTATGATTCTGAACTTAAACAAAGTCTTTACTTTAAAAGACCTTGGTGAATTATCATGTTTCCTTGGTATTGAGGTTCAGCGAAGTAAAACTGGGCAGCTACACCTTTCACAAACCAAGTATATTAAAGATCTCTTATCTAAACTAGGGATGAGTGAGGCTTCTCCATTGCCAACTCCTATGATTTCATCCTTACAATTATTGTCTACTGGATCAGAACGTCTTGAGGATCCCAAACTCTTCAGGTCAGTTGTAGGAATTCTACAGTATGTTACTATAACCCGACCAGACCTAAGCTTTGCTGTTCAAAAGGTCTCTCAGTTTATGCACAGTCCTCCTTTGGCTCACTGGAAGGCTGTGAAGAGGATACTCAGGTACCTACAAGGGACAAAAGACCATGGTTTACTTCTACATAAGTGCAGGGATTACAGGTTGTATGGTTTTTCTGATTCAGATTGGGCAGCAGATTTAGAAGACAGGAGGTCTATTTCAGGTTATTGCATTTACTTGCGAACTAATCTGGTTAATTGGTCTTGTAGGAAGCAACCAACTATAAGCAGGTCATCTATTGAGGCAGAATTTCAAAGCCTAGCATCGTGTGAAGCAGAAGTGACTTGGGTTAGAAATCTACTTGATGAGTTGAAGATTCCTTTGGCAACTATTCCAATAATTTTTGTGACAACATGAGCACCGTTATGCTCACAGCAAATCCTATACTACATAACAAGACTAAGCACTTTCAACTTGACATTCAATTTGTTAGAGAGAAGGTGAATAATAAGGCTCTCTAAGTGGTTCACATACCAGGAGTAGAACAAGTCGCTAAAATTTTGACAAAGCCATTACCTGCTGCTAGTTTCGAACGGCTCAAGAACAAGCTCAGAGTTGTGCCAAAGCACACCATGAGTTTGAGGCGGGGGGGGGGGGGGTATTGAAGATCAGTCTTGCTAAGCAGTAAAAGAAAAATAGAGTCTGCAATATAAAGAGAGTTAGGGTTTACTGTTGAGAATAACAAATTCTTGTTAAAATTCTATTGAGCCTATTTAATATAAATAGTAGCCTTACCTCCTATCTTGGTGGGTTAGTTGAGATTTGTAATTAACTTTCTCAAAGTATTGAGTGCACTCAAAAATAATAGTTGATTAGTTTTCTCTAGTGAAGAAGAGTTCTTCCTCTTTGTACTCGTTTCAACTTTTGGTTCTTTGTTCTCTGTTCTTCTTTCTTCTTCTCTCAAACAATCTCATTTGAGTTTCTATATGGTATCAAGAGCTTCTGGATTCTTCAATCATGACAGATGCATCTATTAACTCTAATTCTGGGAATTCAAATTCCTCCAATTCTGCAAATTCAAACCCTAACAACAATGTTCTTGCAAACAATTTTTCTTTCCCATCACATCTACTAAATTCAAGACCTTTCAACCCCATTAGTGACAAGCTTGGAGAAAAGAATCACAAGACTTGGGAACAGCAGGCATTAGCAGCTATTAGAGGTAAAAAATTAGAGGATTACCTGTTTCCAGATCATGTTCCACCTCAATATACTTCCACTGAAGATCAACGAAATTTTCTTGAATCTGTTACCTATCAACAGTGGCTCCAAGATGATTATAACCTTCAATCCTGGTTGCTTGCTTCTATTGATCCTATGTTCAAGAACAAAATAGTTGGCTGCACACTTAGTCATCAAATTTGGACAACGATTGAGGAGTACTTTGCTGAATCAACAAGATTTCGAGTGAAGTAGCTAAAGGCTCAACTCAAGGCCATCCAGAAATAAATTCAAAGCCCCACTGATGATTAGGTTTTCAAAATAAAAAATATTGCTGATTCATTAGCTGCACTAGGATCTCCTTTAACCACAGAAGAACACAAAGAAGCTCTTCTTGAAGGACTGAGTAAAGAATATCAAATGATTCTCACTACAGCCAATACAAAACCAGAATTATATAGTCTATGTGAAGTTGAAACCATCATCATGTCTTATGATGATATGCTGGACAAGTTTCGCAATCTACAAACTCTATGGTACAAGCTAATTTCACCCAATCCTCTTTTCCATCAATTCCTAATACTGGCAGAGGTTTTGGAGGTCGAAGAGGTCGTGGTGGTAGATCACAAAGGGATGGCCGATCCTTTTTTTCTTCACCAAGGCCACAATGCCAAATTTGTGGATGCTTTGTCCACATTGCTTGGCATTGTTTCAATCGTTTTGATCAGAATATTCTTCCACCATCACAAACCTTCCAAGAAAATCAACCTTGACAATATTCAAATGCTACAAATACTAATTCTTCTACAACTAATCAGAATTTAGCCACCACACCACTACCACCACCTCCTCCATCATTCCATAATCCTACAACATACATAGCAGCCCCAAGAACTATTGCAAATCCTTCTTGGTATCCAGATACAGGGGCTTCTCATCACATTACACAAGACTCATCAAATTTCATTTTCTCTTCAGATTACACTGGTCCTGACAAAATACAAATTGGTAATGGTGCATGTTTTCATATATCTAAAGTTGGAAGTTTTTATTTATATGCTTATGACTCAAATAGATTTTTTCAATTGCAGACATTAATATACTCACCTGAAATCACTAAAAATCTAATTAGCGTTTTTAAATTTGCCGAAGATAATAATGTGTATTTTCAATTTCATGCTCATGCGTGTTTTGTTAAATGCTAGTGGACTGATAAGGTGCTGTTACAAGGATATAGAAAAGGAGGAATCTACAAATTCTATAATGTTGCTGCCCCTAATACATCTTCTATTTTACAAAAACCATGTGTCGTTACTGCTTCTAGGATTTCTTTAGACTTGTGGAATAAAAGAATGGGCCACACAGCCATAAAAACTCTAATTTCTGCCCTTTCAAATTGTAATTCTGACTTGGTTCATAATAAAGAAAAGTTGAATTCAGAAGTGTGTGAGAATTGCATGAATGCCAAGATGCATAAATTGCCAATTACTTCATCCCTTACTGTTTATACTACACCTCTACAAGTTATTTATTCTTATGTTTGGGGTCCAGCACCCATGATTTCTCACTTGGGTTTTAGATACTATGTGACATTTATTGATGCTTTCTCTAGATATACATATTTGTTTCTTCTTGTCACTAAATCTCAAGTATTTCAGGCTTTTAAACTCTTTAAACAACAAATAGAGAATCTCACAAGACATAAAATCAAGGTTCTTCAGTCTGATAATGGAGGTGAGTACACCTCTAACCAGTTCACTCAATTCCTGGTTGAACAGGGTATTATTCAAAGATTTAGTTGTCCATACACCCTTGAACAAAATGGCAGGGCTGAAAGAAAACATAGGCATCTCATTGAGATGAGCATTGCTATGTTGTCTACAGCCTCTATGCCATTAACATATTGGGATGAAGCTATGCTAACAGCCACACATAATTAATCGCATTCCCACCCCAATTTTGGATAAGAATTCTCCATATGAAACACTATTCAAATCCACACCTGACTATGATCAATTTAAAGTCTTTGGTAGTACTTGCTATCCTCTTCTTAGACCTTATAGCCAAACAAAACTTGATTTTCGATCTCATAGATGTATTTTCATTGGATATGCTCCAAATCCAAAAGGCTATAAGTGCATTTCTCCTTGTGGCAAAATTCACATCACAAGACACGTTCATTTTGATGAAACATCCTTCCCTTACAAAGACTTATTTTTTACACATTCATTCCATTCTTCTATTACATCGGATACTTCTATACCTAGTATAGGTTCTGTTATACCCTCCACTATTTTCAGTCACTATTATACTCACAATACCAATGCTACTTCTTCCTCTACTTATTTTAACCTTAATAAGTCCAATACAATACATGTTAGCAGCAGTAATCAACCTCACACCAAGAATTCTTTGTCTAACAATTGTTTCCCTAGTGTTGTCTCTAATACTGATCTTGCTAATTCTAGTAATCTTCAATCTAATATACTAAACACCATTTCTGTCACAGGACCACAGATAAGCCTCCCCCCATTGATCCTAATGGTAATCCAAATCAACTTCATAAATCCCCTCATGCTAATACCTCTCCATCCCTAACTGATAATCGTCATCCCATGCTTACAAGATCTAAAACTGGAAATTCTAAACCGAAAGCCTATATCACTAAGACAGCTTCTGATGCTTCTGTAGAACAGCCACCTAAGAATCCCTCTGCTGCATTAGCCATTTCACATTGGAAGAATGCTATGCAAAAAGAATATAATGCGTTGATTAAAAATCAAACCTGAACTCTTGTCCCCAAACCTGATAATGCTAAGATCATCGGCTGCAAATGGATCTACACCATCAAAAGACTCCCTGATAGTTCCATTCAAAAGTACAAAGCTAGATTGGTGGCACAAGGCTTCTACCAATCTGAAGGCTTTGATTTTGAACAAGTTTTCAGCCTTGTTATTAGATCAATTACAATCAGATTAGTGTTGAGTATTGCTTTATCAAAAGACTGGATTATTAGACAATTTGATTTTAATAATGCTTTTCTTAATGGTGATCTAAAAGAAACTATTTACATGCATCAACCAATTGGGTTTTCTCATGATTCATACAACATTGTATGCAAGTTAAACAAGTCCTTGTATGGTCTAAAACAGGCCCCTCATGAGTTGTTTTTAAATCTTAGCAAAACTCTAAATCTGTTTGGTTTTTATAGCACAAAATCAGATACATCGTTGTTCATTAAGCATGGTTCTCATTATATTATGTATATTCTTTGTTATGTTGATGATATTATAATAACGGGTAATGATTCTGTTGAAATAAATGCTATGATTCAGAACTTAAACAAAGTCTTTACTTTAAAAGACCTTGGTGAATTATCATGTTTCCTTGGTATTGAGGTTCAGAGAAGTAAAACTGGGCAGCTACACCTTTCACAAACCAAGTACATTAAAGATCTCTTATCTAAACTAGGGATGAGTAAGGCTTCTTCTGTGCCAACTCCTATGATCTCATCTTTACAATTATTGTCTACTGGATTAGAACGCTTTGAGGATCCCAAACTCTTCATGTCAATTGTAGGAACTCTACAATATGTTAATATAACCCGACCAGACCTAAGCTTTGCTGTTCAAAAGGTCTTTCAGTTTATGCACAGTCCTCTTTTGGCTCACTGGAAGGCTGTGAAGAGGATACTCAGGTACCTACAAGGGACAAAAGACCATGGTTTACTTCTATATAAGTGCAGGGATTACAGGTTGTATGGTTTTTCTGATTCAGATTGGACAGCATATTTAGAAGACAGGAGGTCTATTTCAGGTTATTGCATTTACTTGGGAACTAATCTGGTTAATTGGTCTTGTAGGAAGTAACCAACTATAAGCAGGTCATCTACTGAGGCAGAATTTCAAAGCCTAGCATCGTGTGAAGCAGAAGTGAATTGTGTTAGAAATTACTTGATGAGTTGAAGATTCCTTTGGCAACTATTCCAATGATTTTTTGTGACAGCACGAGCACCGTTATGCTCACAGCAAATCCTGTACTACATAACAAGACTAAGCACTTTCAACTTGACATTCAAGTTGTTAGAGAGAAGGTGAATAATAAGGCTCTCCAAGTGGTTCACATACTAGGAGTAGAACAAGTCTCTAAAATTTTGACAAAGCCATTACCTGCTGCTAGTTTCAAACGGCTCAAGAACAAGCTCAAAGTTGTGCCAAAGCACACCTTGAGCTTGAGGGCGCGGGGGGGGGGGGGTATTGAAGATCAGTCTTTCTAAGCAGTAAAAAAAAACAGAGTCTGCAATATAAAGAGAGTTAGGGTCTACTGTTGAGAATAACAAATTCTTGTTAAAATTCTATTGAGCCTATTTAGTATAAATAGTAGCCTTACCTCCTATCTTGGTGGGTTAGTTGAGATTTGTAATTGACTTTCTCAAAGTATTGAGTGCACTCAAAAATAATAGTTGATTAGTTTTCTCTGGTGAAGAAGAGTTATTCCTCTCTGTACTCGTTTCAACTTTTGGTTCTTTGTTCTCTATTCTTCTTTCTTCTTCTCTCAAACAATTTCATTTGAGTTTCTATATGGTATCAAGAGCTTCTGAATTTTTCAATCGTGACAGATGCATCTGTTAACTCTAATCTTGGGAATTCAAATTCCTCCAATTCTGTAAATTCAAACCCTAACAACAATGTTCTTGCAAAAAAATTTTCTTTCCCATCACATCTACTAAATTCAAGACCTTTCAACCGCATTAGTGACAAGCTTGGAGAAAAGAATCACAAGACTTGGGAACAACAGGCATTAGCAGCTATTAGAGGTAAAAAATTAGAGGATCACGTGTTTCCAGATCATGTTCCACCTCAATATGCTTCCACTGACACAGTTTCTAAGTTGTTTTGGTTTTTGTTTTATTTTTTGCATTAAAAATAATATTTATACAGAGACCCTAAGCAATTTCTTTTTATATAAAGTATCCCTTTTTTGTTCTACAAACATAGGTGGACCAAATGGACCTCATAAAAACTAGCCCAATATGTTTTTACTGGATACCTAATAATATAGTCATAGTAAATTTATTGTTTGAGTAAATGAAAATATCAGTCCAAAAAAAATTCCCATTTTCAAAAAATATTAAAATTTCAACAAATTGAAAGTGATACCCGGAAGCCATTGTTGCAACCATAACCTTAGCTTCATGTTCGGAAGTTTTGAAGAAGTGCTAAGTGGAAACTGGTAGCAAAATACATTCAAAGGTACATTAAAAACTATAGCCGACTTCTTGAAATGTTTGTCGAAATTGGGGGATGTGGAACCAAGGTGGTTGGGGTTAGGATCTGAAAAGGAGATGAGTTGTAGGTAGCTATCGGACCAGTGCATTCACAAGTAGAAGAATGTGACGGCGATGAAGAGAGAGTCGATGATCTTCAATGCAAGGGAATTTCTCAGCAGACCCAAGTTCATTTTGGATCCACGTATGTCTTAAAATTCCTTATTTTTCTTTTCTTTGTAGCTCATGGAAGATTATTAATTTACTATGCTATGACACCTGTGGCTTTGTGATTGTGACAGATCTTATTACAACAGAAGAAGAAGAACAATGGTGAATTTGAAATTTTGTTTGTGCCTTGCCGACATTGATAATTACATGAACCGTGAGGCCACTTCTTCTTCTTGCTTGTATTTTCCCTCACCCCTATTGTTAATTTATACAATGGTACACCTAATATTTCGATTATTTCCAATGTAGATCTACCCACAATGAAGCTTACAAATTTGATAAAAATTGTATTCCAGTATTGATTGCCCTCCGCAGGCTCCATTAATTGTTGTGATGGTAAGATTATTAGATTATTTTGATAAAAATTTTTCATTTATATCATAATAAATATTTATTTAACAATGTATTACAAAGTAGTATGAATATATATGTTTTTCTTAGAACAGGGTTGTTTGACTTTGTAGTGTGTTAGCTATTAACTTAGAATCGAAATGCATTGCATTATAAATGTACTGAAAAAAGATAGAGGATCGAAGTTGTAGGGCTAAAAAATTCACATGGCTTGTCTTATCAACTGAGGTAGAATTTCAAAGATGCAAGATAAAATTACATGGTTGGTGACTATATCATTATAGCATGCATGTGAAAAAAACTAGTACTAAAAGATAAGTATCTCTCTTATAAGATTTTGACTTCAAAAAAATAGTCCATTTTATAGGGACATATCTTGAAATGTGAAATTAATAAACAGTTAAGTGCATATTTTAATTTTTAGTATTGAGTTTGGAACATAATTCGTTTGGAGAATTGGAGTTGTATTTCAATCCTGCTGGAGCAACTAACTTTTGTTAGATACTAAGAATATATTTTAAAACCCAATGGAAGATTGTTAATCTTGTCTTAAAATTCCTTATTTTTCTTTTCTTTGTAACTCATGGAAGATTATTAATTTATTATACTATGACACTTGTGGTTTTGTGATTGTGGCAGATCTTATTACAACAGAAGAAGAAGAAGAAGAGTGAATTTGAATTTTTGTTTGTGCCTTGCCGACATTAATAATGACATGAACCGTGAGGCCACTTCTTCTTCTTGCTTGTATTTTCCCTCACCCCTATTATTAATTCATACAATTGTACACCTAATATTTTGATTATTTCCAATGTAGATCTACGATAATGAAACTTACGAATTTGATAAAAGTTGTACTCCAGTATTGATTGCCCTCTGCAGGCTCCATTAATTGTTGTGATGGTAAGATTATAACATTTTAGCGAAAATTAGTAATAAAGTGAAGCAAATAACATGATATTCAATTTCAATACCGTTCTGTCTGTGTTTGCTATTGCGTGGGGGGGGGGGGGGTGAAGTGCAATACACCATTATTTATTGAATGCATAAATCATCATTCATAATTCATAGATTTTTAAAGCAACACGGGCTTGGTTCCATTCCTGTGATGGTTTTTTCATGAGAAATAAAAAATTGATGTGCATAAAATTAAACAAGGGTAAATTTATTAAAAATTTGTATGCAGTAAATCATTTAAGTCCAGGAAAGATTTAGGAGATTTGATGTAGATTTAGTTTGTTTATTTGTTTTTTGTAGGCCCAAGCAGGGGAGGAAGCCTACTTTAACCATAATGACATCTCTCTTGAGGGTGAAGCCTTGCCAAGTTATTTACCTGACCATGGAAATGAGTTTTATGATGATGGAAGTTACTTTTGTGATGCTGAATAACCTGTAAGCGATGAAGGCATGGACATGGATTTTGAAGTTGACGATTTCTTTGATGATAACTTCTATGAGAACTGGGATGGCAGGTCAATTGATGGTATTGCTGACCTTGATAGTCTTAACTTGAAGTCATTAACGGTGGATGAGATTAAGCTGCTACATTTCCCAGATCTTAATGTCGCCTTCTCTTTCTACAATTTTTATGCCAAAATGAACAGGATTTCTGCAAGGAGGAGCAAGTTGAGGCGCAATGTTAACGGTGATGTCACACAACAGTCATTTGTCTACTTCAGACAGGGATTTAGAGAGATGAAATCCTATGACGAGAGCAGTCAACGTAAACGTGAGCCAAAACCGGAGACTAGATGTGGATGCTAGGCTGAGATGCATGTTCATGTCCACATAGATATTGGGAGATGGATCGTAACATATTTCCAAGAAGTTCATAACCACGAGATGCTTGCTGATGAATTGACCTTCATGCTTCCGGGACACAGGAAGATGGATGCCGGTGCAATCAACCAAATGAACATGATGTTGAAAGTCGGGATAAAGACTCCTCAGATTTATGCATCCTTTGTCAACACAGTAGGGGGCTTCCATAATGTTCCATTTTTAAAGAGAGACATGTATAACCAAATAGACAAGCAACAAAGGCTCTTAGGCAGGGATGCCATGGCTTGCTTAAAGTTCTTGCAATCAACGGCTGAAGACAATTCCGGAATGTTTGTTCAATACTTGGTTGACAAAGAGGGTCATTTGGTGCATCTTTTTTGGTCTGACAAGTGTAGTCAATTGGATTATCATATCTTTGGAGATGTGTTGGCGTTTGATGCGACATATCAGAAAAATAAGTATATGTGTCCTCTAGTTGTGTTTTCTGGTGTAAATTATCATAATCAAACCATTGTGTTTGCCGCTGCTCTTATCTCAAATGAGAATGAGGATACTTATACCTAGTTATTGCAACAATTCTTGGAGTGTATGAATGGAAAAGCTCCTCAATGTGTTATCACGGATGGTCACGAAGCCATGAAGAAGGCCATTAAATCAGTGTTTCCTGGTGCCTACCAATGGCTCTGTGCATGGCACTTAATTAGGAATGCAACAGCCAACCTTGGGAACCCAACCTTCACGTCGGAGTTTAAAAGATGCATGTTTTTCGATTATGAGATATCAGAGTTTCAAGACCGGTGGGAGATGATGGTTTCAAAACTTGGCCTCGAAGATGGTTTCAAAACTTGGCCTCGAGGATAATCAATGGGTGTGTGACCTTTATGCTAGGAGGAAAATGTGGGCTACAGCACACATTCGTGGTCATTTTTTTGGGGGTTTCAGGATGACATCTAGATGTGAGGGGCTGCATTCAATGCTTGGAAAATTTGTTCACTCGTGGCACACTTTGAGAGACTTCGTTGAGCAATTTTTTCGTTGTATATCACAAATGAGGTCGAGGGAATGCCAAACTGACATGGAATTTGTGGTAGGCAATCTGGTACTACAAAGTCCACTCCATGCACTAGAGAGATCAGTTGCAAATATACTCACAAGAGAAATATTCCTCCTATTCCGGCCGATGTTGACAAAGGCGTGCAGTTTGAAGGTCCGATCATGCACACTCACACCAACATGTGAGATTTACACCTTTCACGGTCGGGCAATTCATGGAAGGAGTGGCAGGTATCTCACTACCCTAGTTCTTCTATGTTTAAGTGCTCTTGCATGAGGATGGAATCTCTCGGTATACCTTGTGATCATATCGTTGCAGTACTTGTACATTTAGACTTCACCAAAATTCCAAACAGTCTCTTCTTGGCAAGGTGGTCAAAGAATGCTAGGTCTAGAGTGAGGGCATTCATGGACAAGGGACCCTTTTGTTGGGATTCCATGGTGACTTGTCGAAATTGGATGTTGAACAATCTATATAGAGAGATGTGTGTGCTTGCTTGTAAGAAAGTTGAACAATTTGTAGATGTCACTGGCAAGATCAGGAACGAAATCATTCATCTAAAGTAGCTAGGAGAGTCACTTGAGCCGGCCACAATGCAGAATGTAGAGTCCACCACTCTTGAAGGATGTGTGAGGGATCCACAAATGGTCTGTCGTACTAGGCACCATAGAAAGGGGTCGTTAATTCATTCCTCCCTAAGAGGCCTTAAACGGTGTAGACTTTGCCGACAGGTGGGCCATAATCGCCTATCATGCAACTTACGGCCTCATGGCGCTGACCATGCTATCAAAGAAGACTACACTGACCAATCTAGCGAGGAACCTGAGCTGGGAACCGACTTCATCCCTACGAACTGAATCCATATTTGTGAAGATGGTGCTTGTTATGTGTTATTTTTCCTTTTTTTTGTTGGTTGCACCTGATGGTTTGTGGTGTGACCATATGTACATCTGCTGTATTTGTTTTCATCCTTCTACCATTTTGATATCCCTGATTATGTGTGCCTGTATCCTGCTATTTCTGAACTTTTGATATGATAGTGTGGAGACTGAATGGAAAACGGTTTGCGTTAGTTAACTGATTTTGAACTTATGCTCATTTTAATCTCATTGCATGAAAGCTTTACTTTGCAAAGAGGTAGATCGCTGCAGCTATCTCTATTCAGAAATACATCCGTATGTGTGTAGTTGTTACTCAAGCATGATGGTATATGCCGTATTATTTTATTGAACATTTAACTTCAATATCACAGGCATATTGGAGGATGGCCAAGGTTAGCTCAACTTTCGGACAACGTCAAGCTTCAATTGTGGCAATACAATGCCTTAGGCGGCGCAAACAAGCTAAAGGAGAGCTTCAGAGACGTATCCAAGTGATTTCCTTTATTAGTGCAGTTAAGAAGGCTGATATATTTGGTTTTTGGGGGTTCTACAATTTTACCTGGAAATTGTGACTAGAGGTCATTTCGTGCACTATTTCCGGTTACCTACCCCCCTTTGTTTACATGCATGATTACTCTGTTATGTGAAAATTTGTACTTAAGCTCCTATCATTTAATTATGTGGCATATCTACCTGTTGACAACATTCCAAATTGCGTTATCCCCATTTTTTTCGTCCTTTTCTCTGGTTTGTAATCTTTTTTTTTATTATTTGAATTCAAGGTTTCATGTATCCAAATTATCATAATTTTATTCTACACTCATATGTAGGCTTCGAATGAAGAGTCTAAACAAATGGAGATTTCCAAACTTCAAAAGATTTTAGAAGCCTGGAAAATCTTCAATTAGATGCAGCTAAATTGGCAACAATTAGAATTCTTTACTCCTTAGGCTTCTATGGTTGTTTCCATTTACTAGGTAGAATTCTTGTGAAGTATGTGAATGAAAGAGGAGCTGCTATCATACTGAATAAAATTGTATATGTTGAACTCATATAGATTAATTTGATTCTAAACTAGTATCTTACTCCTATTAATGTTAATGGATACAATTAGCGTATAGTGTGGTGTCAAGGGTTATTTAATTTTCCTTATATGGTGAAGGATCTTCATTTTTAATAATAATAATAATAATAATAATAATAATAATAATAATAATAATAAATATTATTATTATATTATTATTATTATTATTATTATTATTATTATTATTATTATTATTATTATTATTATTATTAAAAATGAGTTAAACCTATGTAGCTGATAATTGACTTAATGCATCATAATTCATAGGGATAAATGACTATAGAGTACTTAACATACGATTCATACTGGTTGCAAATAGCTATAAACATAGCCTCCAAATTCAACAAAACAATGACAACAAACATAGTCTTCAAAGCCAAATAAAGAACGACGATACTACTTAACATACAATAATGCTAGCATTAAGCCTTCCAGTTGCATAAACTCAAACTATTGATCCATTCTTCTTCATCCATTCCGTACTCTCATTAAAAGGAGACATCAAGAGGCCTAGCGCAGTATGCATTCTGATCATGCTGTCATCTATCTAAAGATAAACATGAACATATATTAATTTACCATAATAGCAACTTGTGTGGTGTTTCTGTCAAAAGGTCACGTCTTATACTTGGGGATGAAGATTGTGCTAGAAAGCACCTCCCATTGCCATCCAATTCAATACCCAAATCCCAGAGGTTGCACTGTTTATTCCAATAAGGTAACAACATTTTAGCTCAAAATATTTAACTAGGTTTCAAAAAAAGCGTTCCAACAAATAAATTGACAAACCTGAAATGTTTAAAAAGATACCGAGTTTGGAATGATGGTAGTCTGCTAGCGTCTGATATCCTAAAGCACATAACTCCCCCAGCAGTCTTCAAGAATTCAAGTGGAAAGTGTGGTGCCGCAATTATACGACAGACCACATTCCCCTGTTTGTAGTAGAAGCATTCTTTAGTACAAGTGCGAATTAAAGTAGTATCAACTAATTTAATCGAAAGAGTCATTACCACAAATCGAATGACGGCTTTTCTTCTGATGCTCGCTTCTTTGGTCATTAAAGCATCCAAATGGTATAGAATGTGCTCTCTGAATGCAATTACCATCAGATACCAGTGTCCTGTTGGCTCCCTCAAGGGGATATATGCCTCCGAATAACAAAAAACAAGTGATACTTTTAGAAATGACTTAAACTAGATGATGACATTAGACGTGATGTGACTCACATAATTCAAAGTTGATGATCCCTTCATTCATGGGTCCTTATATTTCTGTAAGAGTTGGTGCGTGCCCAGATGATAGATATGGTGGACCCCCTTGTAGTTACCAGCAAGCCCCATCATATGCCTATGAACCACCTCCTCAATATAGATTTGAACCACCATACTCACAAGCCAACCACAACCATTCACCTCCATATGACCCTAACCCTTATCCACCCCAATCTCAATCCAATTACCCCTAAGAATCACCACTTCCATATGCACCATGTCTATACCCATCGACCTAAGAACCATAGGCTCGCCTCAAGGAAACAGTAGATCAATTTCATGCAACCCTTCATCAACTGGAGCAAGCGATAAATCAATTACTTTCCAGGCATTTGGACACTCAAGGAACCCCCATGGCTTCATGCGGAGAATCTAATGAAGAACGTAGCATGAAGGAGACACTAGAAACTCCGGTGGATAGTAAGCAGCATGACTTTGTATTGGAACAAGTGGAGGAAGCCAGAATTATTGAAGAGGAAGAAGTGGTCGAAGACTTAGGAGATACGGAACGTCCATGGGAAAGCCCAGTCATAGAGCACCTTCTAAGGAGTTTGAATTTGATGTTGAGGAGGGTGTACAACCTCCAAGGCATATAATAGTTGAAGACTTTGAAGGGGATGATCAAGAGATGGATTCAATCATTGATGAATTCTTATCTACATTTGAATCCTCTCTCATTGGACTTGACATGGAGATTAAAGAAGAAGAAGCACAACCTCCCATGCCCTTTGTGAACAATGAAGAAGAGATCGAATTGGAAGAAAGCTACCAAGAGGAAGAGGTTGATATTGAAGAAGCTTGCAAGGAGGTGGAAGTTGTCAAGGAAGAGCTCAAGGGAATGGAGTTGGAAATCACCTTGCCAAAGTTGTTGGAGACCTCTCCCCCAAAGCCATCACCATCCATTCCTTCATTCAAGTGGGTAAATCTTTTATCTCTAAGCTTAATTAGCCCATTTGAATATGCTTTGCTTGAGACGGATGGGCAGCTTAGAGCTCTTTATGGCTTTAAGAGTAAGAGGGAGATGGTTAGTGGTAAGAGTTACCCTGCAAGGTTCAATATGGTTGCATGCTCCAAATTGAAGTATAAGGGTTAGTATAATTCTCAATTGAATGGGTCTAGAAAGCTGTTTGAATGTCTCAGTGAGAATTTAAATTGCGTGCCACCCGGATGGAATCGTGATGATCAACAAGAAGACGGGTGTAAAAGCAAAGTTTGGGACCCTGGAATTCATTCCAACAATCAACACTCTTGGGGCCGTGTCACTTGCTTCAACTTGCTTGAAGACTTTATGCATCTAATTTGGGACCTGATGAGCGGATAATTTATACGCTTTTTGGCATTGTTTTTAGGTAGTTTTTTGTAGGATCTAGCTACTTTCTAGTATATTTTTATTAGTTTTCAAGAAAAATTCACATTTTTGGACTTTACTATGAGTTTGTGTGTTTTTCTGTGATTTTAGGTATTTTCTGGCTGAAATTGAGGGACCTGACCAAAAATCTGATTTAGAGGCTGAAAAAGGACTGTAGATGCTATTGGATTCTGACCTCCCTGCACTCGAAATAGATTTTCTGGAGCTACAGAAACCCAATTGGCACGCTCTCAATTGCGTTGGAAAGTAGACATCCTGGGCTTTCCAAAAATATATAATAGTCCATACTTTGCCCGAGTTTTGATAATGCAAATTGGTGTTTGAACGCCCACTTTCTACCCTATTCTGGCGTTAAACGCCAGAACTGGCATAAAAGCTGGAGTTAAACGCCCAAACTGGTACCAAAGCTGGCGTTTAACTCCAAGAAGAGTCTCTACACGTGAAAGCTTCAATGCTCAGCCCAAGCACACACCAAGTGAGCTCGGAAGTGGATTTCTGCATCATTTACTCATTTCTGTAAACCCTAGGTTACTAGTTCATTATAAATAGGACCTTTTACTATTGTATTTTCGTCTTGGTTATTCTGGTTCCCCCTCTGGGGCCGAAGCCAATGAACACCATTATCACTTATGTATTTTCAACGGTGGAGTTTCTACACCCCATAGATTAAGGTGTGGAGCTCTACTGTTCCTCATGAATTAATACAAAGTACTATTGTTTTTCTATTCAACTCAAGCTTATTCTTATTCTAAGATATTCATTCGCACACAAAAACATGATGAATGTGATGATCAAGTGACACTCATCACCATTCTCACTTATGAACGCGTGCCTGACAAACACTTCCGTTCTACATGAAAACAAGCTTGAATGCATATCTCTTGGATTCCTGGTCCATGCGTTTGATTGTCTCTCCTAACAACAGAGCCTTCAATTCCTTGAGATCAGAGTCTTCGTGGTATAAGCTAGAATCAATTGGCAGCATTCTTGAGATTTGGAAAGTCTAAACCTTGTCTGTGGTATTCCGAGTAGGATCTGGAATGGGATGACTGTGACGAGCTTCAAACTCGTGAGTGTTGGGCATAGTGACAGACACAAAAAGATCAATAAATCCTATTCCAACATGAGTGAGAACCGACAGATGATTAGCCGTGCGGTGACAACGCATTTGGACTATTTTCACTGAGAGGACGGACGGTAGCCATTGACAACGGTGATCCCCCAACATACAGCTTGCCATGGAAAGGAGTATGAATGGTTGAATGAAGACAGTAGGAAAGCAGAAGTTCAGAAGCAACAAAGCATCTCCAGATGCTTATCTGAAATTCCCACCAATAAATTACATAAGTATTTCTATCTTATTTTATATTTTATTTATATTTTAATTATCAAAACCTCATAACCATTTGAATCTGCCTGACTGAGATTTACAAGATGACCATAGCTTGCTTCAAGCCGACAATCTCCGTGGGATCGACCCTTATTCACGTAAGGTATTACTTGGACGACCCAGTGCACTTGCTGGTCAGTTACACGGAATTGTGAAGAAGTCTTGAGATCACGTTCTCCCACACCAAGTTTTTGGCGCTATAGCCAGGGAATGAATAATCACGATTTCGCGTACCAAGTTTTTGGCGCCGTTGTCGGGGATTGTTCGAGTTTGGACAGCTGACGGTGCATCTTATTGCTCAGATTAGGTAATTTTATTTTAATTTTAAGCTTTTTGTTTTTATTATTTTTATTTTCGAAAAATTTTCAAAAAAAAATATAAATAAATTATTCTATGTCTTCAGAATTTTTAAGAACGAATTCTAGAGTTTTATGATGATCTTTTGAAGTCTGGCTGGCTGTGAAGCCATGTCTAATCTTTTGGACTGATGTTTCAACTTATCATCAGAAGAGCTTGTTGATTTTTATCAATCTTTCTGTTGAATGTAATGATCTGCTAAAGCTTGGCTGGCCATTGGCCATGTCTAGTATTTTGGACCGAAGCTTTCACTGAAAGCTTGGATGGCTAGTAAGCCATATCTAATTCCTGGACCGGAGTTTTAGACTAACATTGCACGATTTCTAGAATTCTCATTAAGAATTTTGAATTCCTTGTTTTCTTTTCCCAAATAATTTTCGAAAAATCCAAATTTTTTTTAAATCATAAAAACCAAAAAATTGTGTTTCATCTTTGAGTAGAGTGTCAAATTTTAAGTTTGGTGTCAATTTCATATTTTTAATTTTCATTAAAATTTTTGAAAACTCATGCATGTGTTCTTCATAATCTTCAAGTTGTTCTTGATGATTTTCCTTATTTGATGTTTGCATTTTCTTGTTTTGTGTCCTTTCTTTTTTTCATATGCATTTTCAATTTGTTAATGTCTGAACATTGAAAATTTTTAAGTTTGGTGTCTTGCATGTGTTTCTTTTCTTAAAAATTTTCGAAAACATGTTCTTGATGTTCATCTTGACATTCAAAGTGTTCTTGGTGTTCATCTTGACATTCAAAGTGTTCTTGCATATTTTTCTTGTTTTGATTCATAATTTTCATGTTTTGAGTCATTTTGTTGTTTTTCTCTTTCTTCATTGAAAATTCAAAAATAAAAAAAAATATCTTTCCCTTATTCTTCTCATAAATTTCGAATATTTGAGTTGACTTAGTAAAAAATTTTTAAAAACTTAGTTGTTTCTTATGAGTCAAGTCAAATTTTCAATTTAAAAATCCTATCTTTTCAAAACCTTTTCAAAAATCAAATCTTTTTCATTTTTCTTTCATTTTTTTCGAAATTTTAAAAAATTGATTTTCAAAATCTTTTTCTTATTTTTATCTCATATTTTCCAAAATCTTTACTTGCCTATTAAGAAAGGTTCAATCTTTAATTTTAGAATCATATCTTTTTGTTTCTTGTTAGTCAAGTAATCAACTTTAATTTCAAAAATAAAATCTTTTTAAATTTCTTTTTCAAATCTTTTTCAAAATAAATTTCAATCATATCTTTTTCAAAAATTAATTTCAAAATCTTTTCTAACTTCTTATCTTTTCAAAATTGATTTTCAAATCTTTTTCAATTAACTACTTGACTTTTTGTTTGATTTTAAAAAATTCTTATCTTTTTAAAAGAAAAACTATCTAACTACTTTTCTCTCTCTGATTTTCGAAAATCACTAACCACTTTCTCAAAATCTTTTTAATTAAATAATTTAATTAGTTTTCAAATTTTATTTTGTTTCTCTTCTTAAATTTCGAATTCTAACTTCTAATTTTAAATAAAAACAAAAATATTTTCCTTCTCTTTTTAATTATTTTAGAAAACCCTCCCTCTCATCTCTCTATTTATTTATTTATCTACTAACACTTCTCTTCTACTCATAATTCGAACCCCCTCTTCTTCTCTGTGTTCGAATTTTTCTCTTCTCATTCTACTATTCTTCTCTTCTTCTACTCACATAAAAGAATCTCTACACTGTGACATAGAGGATTTCATATTTTCTTTGTTTTCTTCTCTTTCATATGAGCAGGAACAAGGATAAAAGCATTCTTGTTGAAGCTGATCCTGAACCTGAAAGGACTCTTAAGAGGAAACTAAGAGAAGCTAAAGCACAATACTCTGAAGAGGACCTAACTGAAATTTTCGAAACAGAGAAAACAGCTATGGCCGAACCCAACAACAACAATGCAAGGAAGGTGCTTGGTGATTTAACTACACCAACTTCCAATTTCTATGGAAGAAGTATCTCAATTCCTACCATTGGAGCAAACAACTTTGAGCTTAAGCCTCAATTAGTTTCTCTAATGCAACAGAATTGCAAGTTTCATGGACTTCCATTGGAAGATCCTCATCAGTTCTTAGTTGAATTCTTGCAAATTTGTGGCACTGTCAAGACCAATGGAGTTGATCCTGAGGTCTATAGGCTTATGCTTTTCCCTTTTGCTGTAAGAGACAGAGCCAGAACATGGTTGGATTCACAACCTAAGGAAAGTCTGAACTATTGGGAAAAGCTGGTCAGTGCTTTCCTGGCCAAATTCTTTCCACCTCAAAAGATGAGCAAGCTTAGAGTCAAAATCCAAACCTTCAGATAGAAGGAAGGTGAGTCCCTCTATGAAGCTTGGGAAAGATATAAGCAATTGATCAAAAGGTGTCCTACTGACATGCTTCCAGAATGGAGCATCATATGTATATTCTATGATGGTCTGTCTGAGTTGTCAAAAATGTCATTGGACCATTCTGCAGGAGGATCTCTTCATCTAAAAACCCCTGCAGAAGCTCAGGAACTCATTGAAATGGTTGCAAATAACCAGTTCATGTACACCTCTGAGAGGAGTCCTGTGAACAATGGGACGCCTCAAAAGAAGAGAGTTCTTAAAATTGATACTCTGAATGCCATATTAGCTCAGAACAAAATATTGACTCAGCAAGTCAATATGATTTCTTAGAGTCTGAATGGATTGCAAGCTGCATCCAACAGCACTAAAGAAGCATCTTCTGAAGAAGAAGCTTATGATCCTGAGAACCCTGCAATGGCAGAGGTGAATTACATGGGAGAACCCTATGGAAACACCTATAATCCTTCATGGAGAAATCATCCAAATTTCTCATGGAAGGACCAACAGAAGCCTCAACAAGGCTTCAATAATAATGGTGGAAGAAATAGGTTTAGCAATAGCAAGCCTTTTCCATCATCTTCTCAGCAATAGATAGAGAATTCTAAATAGAGCCATTCTGGCCTGGCAACCATAGTCTCTGATCTATCCAAGACTACACTAAGTTTCATGAATGAAACAAGGTCCTCCATTAGAAATTTGGAGACACAGGTGGGTCAGCTGAGTAAGAAGATTACTGAAACTCCTCCCAGTACTCTCCCAAGCAATACAGAAGAAAATCCCAAGAGAGAGTGCAAGGCCATAACCATGACCAACATGGCCGAACCTGGAGAGAGTGAGGAGGACATGATTCCTAGTGAGAAAAGCCTCATGGGACGTCCTTTGGACAGAAAAGTGTTTCCCTTTGAGGAACCAAAGGAATCTGAGGCTCATACAGAGACCATAGAGATTCCATTGAACTTCCTTCTGCCATTCATGAGCTCTGATGAATATTCTTCCTCTGAAGAGGATGAAGACATCACTGAAGAGCAAGTTGCTAAATATCTAGGAGCAATCATGAAGCTGAATGCTAAGTTTTTTGGTACTGAGACTTGGAGGATGAACCCCCCCTGTTCACTAATGAGCTGAATGCATTAATGAGGCAGACATTACCTCAGAAGAAACCAGATCCCGAAAAATTCTTCATACGTTGTACCATAGGCACCATGACCTTTGGAAAGGCTCTATGTGACCTGGGGTCAGGGATAAACCTCATGCCACTCTCTGTAATGGAGAAACTAGGAATCTTTGAGGTACAAGCTGCAAGAATCTCACTAGAGATGGCAGACAAATCAATGAAACAGGCTTATGGAATAGTAGAGAACGTGCTAGTGAAGGTTGAAGGTCTTTACACCCCTGCTGATTTCATAATCCTAGACACTGGGAAGGATGAGGATGAATCCATCATCCTTGGCAGACCCTTCCTAGCCACAGCAAAAGCTGTGATTGATGTTGACAGAGGAGAGTTGGTCCTTAAGTTGAATGAGGACTACCTTGTATTCAAGACTCAAGGTTCTCCTTCTGTTACCACGGAGAGAAAGCATGAAAAGCTTCTCTCAATACAGAGTCAAACAAAACCCCCACATTCAAACTTTAAGTTTGGTGTTGGGAGGCCACAACCAAACTCTAAGTTTGGTATTGAGAGGGCACAACCAAACTCTAAGTTTGGTGTTGAGAGGCCCCAACCCTGCTCTGATTATCTGTGAGGCTCCATGAGAGCTCACTGTCAAGCTATTGACATTAAAAAAGCGCTTATTGGGAGGCAACCTAATGTTATTTAATTATATCTATTTATTTTCCATTGTTATTTTATGTTTTCTTTAGGTTGATGATCATGTGAAGTCACAAAAACAACTGAAAAATCAAAAATAGAATAAAAACAACATTAAAAATAGCTCACCCTGGAGGAAGAGCTTACTGGTATTTAAACACCAGTAAGAGTAGCAGAATTGGCGTTAAACGCCCAGTCTGGCACCATTCTGGGCGTTTAACGCCAGAAATAGGCACCAGACTGGCGTTTAACGCCAGAACAGGGCACCAAGTTGGCGTTAAACGCCAAGAAAGGGAGAAAAAATGGCGTTCAACGCCAGAAACAAGCAGCAATCTTGCGTTTAACGCCAGAATTGTACTCTAAGGGCGTCTTGCACGCCTAAATAGAGCAGGGATGTTAAAGTCCTTGACCCCTCAGGATCTGTGGACCCCACAAGATCCCCACCTACCCCACCTCTTATTTTCTCCTCTTCACACATTTCCATAACACTCTTCCCCAAATACCCTTCACCTATCAAATCTTACCCTCGTCCAAATACCTTTCACCAATCACCTCATTCACTTTTCCTCAAAATACCACCTACCTTCAAATTCAAAACTCTTTTTCCCTCCCAAACTCAACCCCAAATACACGAACCAAGCCTCCCCCCACTCCTATATATACCCCTCATCACTCTTTCAATTTGGCACATCACAAACACCTTATACCCCCTTTGCCGAACTCACCCTCCATCTCCTCTATTTTCTTCTTCTTCTCCTTCATTCTTTCTTCTTTGCTCGAGGACGAGCAAAAACTTTAAGTTTGATGTGGTAAAAGCATTGATTTTTATTTTTCCATAACCATTTATGGCACCTAAGGCCGGAGAAACCTCTAGAAAGAGGAAAGGGAAGGCAAAAGCTTCCACCTCCGAGTCATGAGAGATGGAGAGATTCATCTCAAAGGTCCATCAAGACCACTTCAATGAATTTGTGGCCAAGAGGAAGGTGATCCCTGAGGTCCCTTTCATGCTCAAAAGGAGTGAGTATCCAAATACCCGACATGAGATTAGAAGAAGAGGATGGGAAGTTCTCTCCAATCCTATTCAACAAGTCAAAATATTAATGGTTCAAGAGTTCTATGCAAACGCATGGATCACTAGGAACCATGATTAAAGTATGAACCCGAATCCAAAGAATTAGCTTACAATGGTTTGGGGGAAATACTTAGATTTCAGTCCAAAAAATGTAAGGTTGGCGTTCAACTTGCCAATGATGCAAGAAAATGCATGCCCCTACACTAGAAGGGTCAACTTTGATCAAAGGTTGCACTAAGTCCTCATGGACATATGTGTGGAAGGAGCTCAATGAAAAAGTGACTCAAGAGGCAAACCGGTTCAATTGAGAAGACCGGACCTTAAGCCTGTAGCTAGAGGATGATTGGAGTTTATCCAACGCTCTATCATTCCTACTAGCAACCGATCCGAAGTAACTGTGGATCGGGCCATCATGATCCATAGTATCATGATTGGGGAGGAAGTGGAAGTTCATGAGATTATACCTCAAGAACTCTACAAGGTGGCTGACAAGTCCTCCACTTTGGCAAAGTTAGCCTTTTCTCACCTCATTTATCACCTCTGCAATTCGGTTGGGATTGTCATAGAGGGAGACATCCTCATTGAAGAGGACAAGCCCATCACTAAAAAGAGGATGGAGCAAACAAGAGAGCCCACTCATGGACCTCAACAAGAGCATGAGGAAATTCCTCATCATGAAATCCCTAAGATGCCTCAAGGGATGCACTTTCCTCCACAAAACTATTGGGAGCAAATTAACACCTCCCTAGGAGAATTAAGTTCCAACATGGGACAACTAAGGGTGGAGCACCAAGAGCACTCTATCATTCTCCATGAGATTAGAGAAGATCAAAGAGCTATGAGGGAGGAGCAACAAAGGCAAGGAAGAGACATAGAGGAGCTCAAGAGCACCATTGGTTCTTCAAGAGGAAGAAGACGCCACCCTCACTAAGGTGGACCCGTTCCTTAATCTCATTGTCTATTTATTTTTTTCTATTTTTGTTCTCTATGCTTTATGTTTATTTATGTTTGTGTCTTTATTACATGATCATTAGTGTCTAATGTCTATGCCTTAAAGCTATGAATGTCCTATGAATCCATCACCTTTCTTAAATAAAAAATTGTTCTAAATACAAAAGAACAAGAAGTACATGAATTTTGAATTCATCCTTGAGATTAGTTTAATTATTTTGATGTGGTGACAATACTTTCTGCTTTCTGAATGAATGCTTGAACATTGCATATTTTTTATAGTGAAGTTTATGAATGTTAAAATTGTTGGCTCTTGAAAGAATGATGAAAAAGGAGAAATGTTATTGATAATCTGAAAAATTATAAAATTGATTCTTGAAGTAAGAAAAAGCAGTGAAAAACAAGGCTTGCGAAAAAAATGGCGAAAATAAAAAAAAAAGAAAGAAAAAGAAAAAGCAAGCAGAAAAAGCCAAGAGCTCTTTAAACTAAAAGGCAAGAGCAAAAAGTCAGTAACCCTTTAAACCAAAAGGCAAGGGTAAAATAAAAAAGATCCAAGACTTTGAGCATTAATGGATAGGAGGGCCCAAAGGAATAAAATCCTGGCCTAAGCGGCTAAACCAAGCTGTCCCTAACCATGTGCTTGTGGCGTGAAGGTGTCAAGTGAAAAGCTTGAGACTGAGCGGTTAAAGTCGTGATTCAAGGCAAAAAGAGTATGCTTAAGAACCCTGGACACATCTAATTGGGGACTCTAGCAAAGCTGAGTCACAATCTGAAAAGGTTCACCCAGTTATGTGTCTGTGGCATTTATGTATCCGGTGGTAATACTGGAAAACAAAGTGCTTAGGGCCACGGCCAAGACTCATAAAGTAGCTGTGTTCAAGAATCAACATACTGAACTAGGAGAATCAATAACACTATCTAAATTCTGAGTTCCTATAGATGCCAATCATTCTGAACTTCAAAGGATAAAGTGAGATGCCAAAACTGTTCAGAGACAAAAAGCTACTAGTCCTGCTCATCTAATTGGAGCTAAGTTTCATTGATATTTTGGAATTTATAGTATATTTTCTTCTTTTTATCCTATTTGATTTTCAGTTTCTTGGGGGCAGGCAACAATTTAAGTTTGGTGTTGTGATGAGCGGATAATTTATACGCTTTTTGGCATTATTTTTAGGTAGTTTTTAGTAGGATCTAGCTACTTTCTAGTATATTTTTATTAGTTTTCAAGAAAAATTCATATTTCTAGACTTTACTATGAGTTTGTGTGTTTTTCTGTGATTTCAGGTATTTTCTGGCTGAAATTGAGGGACCTGAGCAAAAATCTGATTCAGAGGCTGAAAAAGGACTGCAGATGCTGTTGGATTCTGACCTCCCTTCACTCGAAATAGATTTTCTGGAGCTACAGAAACCCAATTGGCGCGCTCTCAATTGCGTTGAAAAGTAGACATCCTGTACTTCCCAACAATATATAATAGTCTATACTTTGCCCGAGTTTTGATAACACAAACTGGCATTTGAACGCCCACTTTCTACCCTATTCTGGCGTTAAACGCCAGAACTGGCATAAAAGCTGGAGTTAAACACCCAAACTGGCACCAAAGCTGGCGTTTAACTCTAAGAAGAGTCTCTACATGTGAAAGCTTCAATGCTTAGCCAAGCACACACCAAGTGGGCCCAGAAGTGGATTTCTGCATCATTTACTCATTTCTGTAAACCCTAGGTTACTAGTTCATTATAAATAGGACCTTTTACTATTGTATTTTCGTCTTGGTTATTCTGGTTCCCCCTCTGGGGCCGAAGCCAATGAACACCATTATCACTTATGTATTTTCAACGGTGGAGTTTCTACACCCCATAGATTAAGGTGTGGAGCTCTACTGTTCCTCATGAATTAATGCAAAGTACTATTGTTTTTCTATTCAACTCAAGCTTATTCTTATTCTAAGATATTCATTCGCACACAAAAACATGATGAATGTGATGATCAAGTGACACCCATCACCATTCTCACTTATGAACGCGTGCCTGACAAACACTTCCTTTCTACATGAAAACAAGCTTGAATGCATATCTCTTGGATTCCTGGTCCATGCATTTGATTGTCTCTCCTGACAATAGAGCCTTCAATTCCTTGAGATCAAATTCTTCGTGGTATAAGCTAAAATTAATTTACAGCATTCTTGAGATGCGAAAAGTCTAAACCTTGTCTGTGGTATTCCGAGTAGGATCTGGGTTGGGATGACTGTGACGAGCTTCAAACTCGCGAGTGTTGAGCGTAGTGACAGACGCAAAAGGATCAATGGATCCTATTCCAATATGAGTGAGAACCGACAGATGATTAGCCGTGCGGTGACAGCGCATTGGACCATTTTCACTGAGAGGACGGACGGTAGTCATTGACAACGGTGATCCCCCAACATACAGCTTGCCATGGAAATGAGTATGAATGATTGAATGAAGACAGTATGAAAGCAGAAGTTCAGAAGCAACAAAGCATCTCTAGACGCTTATCTGAAATTCCCACCAATAAATTATATAAGTATTTCTATCTTATTTTATATTTTATTTATATTTTAATTATCAAAACCTTATAACCATTTGAATCTGCCTGACTGAGATTTACAAGATGACCATAGCTTACTTCAAACCGACAATCTCTGTGGGATCGACCCTTACTCACGTAAGGTATTACTTGGACGACCCAGTGCACTTGCTGGTCAGTTACACGAAATTGTGAAGAAGTTTTGAGATCACGTTCTCCCACACCAAGTTTTTGGCGCTATAGCCAGGGAATGAATAATCACGATTTCGTGTACCAGGACCCCAGAGGTTACTGGAAGTACAAACATTGGTGGAGATTTCTGGATGAGTTCAAGCACAAGCCACCATAACAAGGAGCTCACCAAACGTCCAACTTAAGGACTTAAACCAAAAGTGCTAGGTGGGAGACAACCCACCATGGTATATTCTTTCCTTTTTGTTCTTAGTCTTATTTTATTTTATTTTTCATTCGTGTTCATTCATAATTTCTGCATAATCATCTGCATTCTGCATACTGCATAAAAAAAAAGGCATCCCACGCGTTCGCGTGAACCACGCGCATGCATCACATGCGACGCTAAACCTTACAGAGAGTTACGCGAGAGCGTGGCTGGAGGCGTGCCTCAAGCACAAACACGCCCACGTGTGCGCGTCCTTGACGCGTCCGCGTCAAATTGCAAAATCAGCCTTCCACGCGTACGTGTCACCCACGCGTACGCGTGACCTACAAATCAGCGTAAAGAGGTGTCAGGCCGAAAGTTGTGCTGGCCTGGTGCGGGCACTATGCCCAAGGCACAAAATCACCCACGCGTACGCGTCTCTGACGCCTGTGCGTCAATTCGCTTTCAGACCACCCATGCGTACGCGTGGGCGCCGCTTACGCGTCAAACGGCCAACTCAGATTTCACGCGTACGCGTGATGCACGCGTACGCGTGATGCACGCGTATGCGTCGCGCCCCATTTCTAAATTCTTATTTCTTTCTTCTCTCTTGTCTTCTTCCTTCTTCCTCCTTTCTTACTTTCTTCTTCTTCATCCCTTTAACTTCTCATCCTTTTTCACTTCCATTCTATTTTTACTTAATTTATTTGTATACTTTCATTCATTGTATTTTAATTTTGTGCATATTTTTATTTTCTTTTTTAAAGTTATTCTTTTTACTTTGGTGTCACATGTTCTTATTCAACTGTTGTGTCTTTTCTGGTATTATTTTGGTGCTTAGTGACTTATTTTATACTGTTGGATGATATTATTTATCTGTCACTGCCAATCTTTTATGTTACCTGTATCCCTTTTGCATTGACATGAATTTATATTTTCTTGCATTACCCACACTCTCTTCCCCATTGTTGCAAATTTTTGCACTCTTGATTTGCCATGTGCTTCTACTGTTTTCTAACTTGCATGTTGTAGCTATCATGTAATTGAGACTCTCATCATTTGGCATTAACCCACTCATATTTTATTTGTTTTCTATCTTTATTTATGGGTTACTTTTCTTCTTTTCCTCTTCTTTCAGGATGGCCACCGGAAAAGGAAAGGAAAAGAACTTCTATATGGGGCGACAGACAAGTCCACCTGCATAATCTTTGGAGAAAAGCGTCAGTTGGAGCAACCCGTCCACTTGCACATCTTAGCATGCACTGAGGACGGTGCAATCTTTAAGTGTGGGGAGGTCGATACCGATCTCCATGGGTTAGTTATTTCCTTCTCAACACCAATGTTTTATTTTCTTTGATTGTTCATTGTTGCATTTGCATGTTTGATTGCATATTTGTTTGATTTTGTGCATATTTTACCACCACTTGGTTAAAGTAATATTTTCTTTTTCAAGAAACTTTTTTATAACATTTCACTAATTTGATTAAAAATTTTTTGATAAACTTGTTTGAAGGAATATTATACTGGAACATGGTTTTAGAGCTCGAACACACAAAATCAGTGAGATTTTGAGCCTACTTGATTGGTTGCATCTTATCAACCAATATTTTATTTTTTTGGTGTGTGTTTTTCTCTCTAAAATTGTGATATTTGTCTTGCTTAATTCTATATTTCCATTGTTTGATGTATACATCCACTTATGTGATTGAGGTCTTGTTTCACTAAGCTTACATATCCATATGGTCTTACCCTTTCATTATCCTTTGCAAACCAATGTTGAGCCTATTATACCCCTTTGTTCTTTACTTTAGCTCATCACTAACTCTAAGCGAAAAACAATAATGTCCTAAATTTGAATCCTTGGTTAGCTTAGACTAGTGAGAGTGCTCATGAATTAAGTATGGGGAAAAGTGGGTTTGGAAACATTTGGTTTAAGAATTGGGTGTTATATATATCTTTATGAAAATGTGAAAGAAATGTTTAGGACATGTTCATGCATTCAATAAATTAATCATATGCATTCAGATTTAAAAAAAATAAAAAAATAAAAAAATAAAAAAATAAAAAAAAATAAAAGAGAAAGAGAAAAGAAAAAAGAGCAAATAATAAAAGGGGACAAAATGCCCCAAAGTAAATGGTGATAGCAATGCATATGTACTGTACTCGAAATTAGGATGCATGAATATGTGGAAAATATGGTTAATAGATAGTTAGATGTGGTATTATGATTACATGGATTGTCTACAGTTAGGTGGAAAGTTAAAGTTAATTACGGATTCAGATTTTAGTCCACTTGGCAAAATACAATCCTACCTTGACCCTAACCCCATTACAACCCTTAAAAGACATCTTGATATGTGTATCTGTGCATTAATTCTTTGTTGATTGATAGAAGAAAAGCAAGCCTTAGAAAGCAAGGTTAGTAGAGAATTGAGAGAGTCGAACCTTAAACACTTGATGATTAGAGTGTATACACTTCCGGTGAGGGTTCGATGCTCGATTCCTTGTTCCCGGCTTTCACGAGCTATTTTCTTTTGCAAGTTTACTTGTACCTTATTTTATGATTTAAATTAGTGGAATCCAGTTTATGTTTATCTTGGGAAATTTGTTTACTTTTAATTAAGTAGGTAAAAGCATTTTGTATTTAGCTGCATTCATATAGATAGGTTGCATTTCATACATTCTACATTCCTCTTCACTCCTTTATAGCTTTTCTTGAGCTTATCATAAGGACATGCTAATGTTTAAGTGTGGAGAGGTTGATAAACCACTATTTTATGGTTTATCTTGTGCTCAATTGAGTGGTTCTTATCAAGTCTTTGCACACTTATTCATACAAAATGCATGGTTTTACAATTTCCTTCCCGATTTTGTGCTATGATTGAAAACATGCTTCGTTGCTCTTAAATTTTACTAATTTTAATCCTCTCTTATTACCATTCGATGCCTTGATATGTGTGTTAAGTGATTTCATGGTTTATAGGGCAGGAATGGCTTAGAGGATGGAAAGGAAGCATGCAAAAGTGGAAGGAATACAAGGAACTGAAGGAACTGCTAAAGCTATCCAACCTGACCTCTTGGTACTAAATCGATCATAACTTGAGCTACAAAGGTCCAAAATGATGCGGTTCCAGTTGCGTTGGAAAACTAACGTTCGGGACTTCGCAACGATATATAATTTGCTATAGCTGCCCCGAAGCCAGGTGACGCGCACGCGTGGATCATGCAAACGCGTGACCTGGCAAAAACTCAACCCGCGCGAACGCGTGGACGACGCGTACGCGTAACTTTGCAGCGGCCTATACGTACCAGAAATCGCTGGGGGTGATTTCTGGGCTGTTTTTGGCCTAGTTCTCAGCCCAGAAAACACAGATTAGAGGCTATAAAGTAGGGGAATGCATTCATTCAGAGAGACAACATTCATAATTCACAATTTTAGATTTTAGATGTAGTTTTAGAGAGAGAGAGGTTCTCTCCTCTCTCTTCAATTTTAGGATTAGGATTTCTCTTAATTTTAGGATTGCTTCTCAATTCCAGGTTCAATATTCCTTTAATTTATGTTCTCTTCTACTTTTATTTATTTTATTACTTTAGTTTGTTTATTTTCCCAAATTGGTTTATGGATTCCTATGTTTAATTTGATTCAATACAATTCGAGGTATTTCAGATTTATAATTGCTTTCTTCTATTTATGATATAAATAATTTGAATTTTTCCCCTTTTGGCTTTGGTTGAGTAATTGGTGACACTTGAGTTATCAAACTTAGTTGTTGATTGAAAATTGGAATTTTCTTATTGATTTGGATCCCTCTAAAGCTAGTCTTTCCATAGGAGTTGACTAGGACTTGAGGAATCAAGTTAATTAGTCCACTTGACAGGGTTAACTAAGTGGGAGCAATAACAATTTTCATCACCCTTGATATAGATAACTAGGATGGGATTTCCAGTTCTCATACCTTGCCAACATTTTTTCTAATTAATAACTTATTTTCTTCCAATTAATCATTCTTTCATTCAAGAATTTTTATTTTTGATTATATAAAATCTCTTGTTAATTTTCATTGCTTTAATTTATAATTATTTATTTGCCCATTGCCCAAACTCAACATTCCCCAGAAAACTCATAACCAATAATAAATACACCTCCCTGCAATTCCTTGAGAGACAACCCGAGGTTTAAATACTTCGGTTATAAATTTTATTGGGATTTGTTACTTGTGACAACCAAATTTTTGTACAAAAGGATTCTTTGCTGGTTTAGAAACTATACTTACAATGTGATTATTTTTATAAAATTCTTTACCGGCAGAAACCCGATCGTCAGTGCCCTCAATAACTTTTCCCCCAATCGCAGATAACCCTGGTCCGGCGGAATTGCTGAAGAACATGGCTGGGCGGCCAAGCAAAGGTTCTCTAGTAATGTGAGATCCTGTAATTCCTCCATTGAAAGCCCCACCCAGAGTGAAATGGAGTCTTTTGGAGGAAATTAGAGCCTGCTGCTCCCCTTTACACTACACAATGAAGCAACCCATGAGCACCCCTCAGTGGACCCAGAAAGAATTTTTTTGTTGGCCCAATAAAATGAACAACTTCAACAACGCATGATTTACAAATAAAGTAACTGTTCCTTACTGACTGAAACAAAAAAAAAAAACATTACTTTCTACAAACCTAACTAATCTGTATGGAAAAACCAAATTAATAAAAATGATAAAATGAAATTTACTGGACGCAGCCATTGACATTGAGAATAATAAATATTAACAAATTCAAAGTGACTAATACGTTTTCTTACTTTTTAAAAATAGCTTCATTTAACTATATCTTTTTCTATAAACCTATATATATCTTTTTCTTCGAATGATAGAACCCTAAACCATATCACCGTACCTTGTTATTCACTTTGCGATATGAGGCCTTCGCTGGCTTCCAATGTGCAGTGGCAGGTCGTCCGGCAGTTCCACGAATGAGCCCTTCATCATCATCCTCTGTTATCTCTATCGGCATATGGATGGTAGTGTTGAAGTCGTCAAAGAGGTTGCTCCTACCGTTGTGATGATCGTTCCTCTTTGGAGTCGTCCTCCCCGCAAGGTTTTGAGTCACATCCAACATGTCCCTTTTCCATCCTAGACTTCTTTGTCATTCCCGTGACAGGTTTCTCTTGTTGGACTTGTTGGGATATTATTTTTAACGTGTTCTGATCAATACGAATCACACTAGAGGAGATCAACTCCAACCTCTGATCACTACGTTTTGCAGAGAGTTCACATGACTGGAAGTGGGTTCGGCGAAGAAAAATTTTAAGTCAGTATCCTCGTCTTTGACATAAAAATAATATCATCACCTTAAGCACTCAAAATGATAAAATCTGTAGTTCGATAAAAGGACAATGTACCTCTAATTTATAGGTCAAAGCTTCAACTGCGACAGAGAGTGCCCTCAGACTTCCTGTTAACTCACTGTAGAGTGGATCTCCAACCTGCAAGGCATGCAAAAATGATAAGCACATGGGTTTTACACAGGACACGGCATGAAGGTGACAAAGGCCACTTACATTCACGGAAGGTTGGGTTAACGTGGCTGCATCGGGTATTTCATGTGCCTCATCGTTCAAGTGGCACTCGGTAGCTGGGTTGGGGGAGTCATCTATGTCCATGGTGGCTTTGGCTTGGGATGAGGCGTCCATAATGGTTGGCCGAACTCAACTCAATACGTGAAAAATACTATCATCAATATGTTTGCAACGCTGGGAATCTTCATCCTATTAATAAAATATGAAGGTCGAATACAAACAAAAATTTTCTGTTGGAACGCCATTGTGTCTTTCCATAAGAGACAGAATGCCATTGCTAAACTTAGTTTACGTCTGCCTTGCAACAGGAGAAAAGTTTTTAAACACATATTTCTCTTACTGTGATTGTGAACATGATATCGTGACATGAGCTCAGTCAACCTTATACATCGAAAAAGGCAACTTAGAAGGGAAGGATAACACCGTCATTTAAGCTTCTCAGTAAATTTTGAATTGGAGACAAACTCTATGCAGATCCATATTTTGTTTCTAACAAATAGTTCATTTTGAACTAGATCGTTAGTGATATAATTAATGGATCTTTAAAACACATGGTCATTCCTATCTTTTATATTTTTATGAAATTCTTAAATCTTCTACAAAATTTTCATAATTTTTTAATTTTTTTTAAATTATTTACAAATTATTATCATTTTTAAAATTTTTTGTAATTCATTTTGATACGAATACAACTAAAATTGGAACACAAATTTTAAGTTTAACATTTTTAAATCGAGTTAAAAAACTTTTTTGTAGGTTTTTTTGTAATTATTGTAAATAATGCTATAAATTTTAAAACTATTTTAAAAGATGTTATGAGTACTATAAAAATTTATAATGTATTTATTATCGAACCTATTACATAATAAAATTTTTTAAACTTTATAAATGGGAATATTTTTTGTTTTACGACATTCATATAATATTAAATGTCATTTCATTATTTGATTAATTCATACATAGATAAAAAAAAAGTTCATGGTAAATGGTTTAGGGCATTATTCTTCACAATGTGATTGATGTTTAGGTTATCTTTGATAATTAGGGTTCAGGATTAACAATTTATTTTATTAATTTAAATATATATATTTTTTGTTCATGGTACATGCTTAAGGGTTTAGGGTTTTATATTCTCGTTAAGACTTGGATTGGGTTTAAAGTTTTCAATTTCACTAAGAATTAGGTTATTACTATTTTTCATTCATTATTAGGATTTGGGTTAACATTTTTGTTTATTAATTTATACATATAAAAAAAATTCAACTACTTTTTATTTTAATCTAAATACAGTGATCTTTATAATCAATATTATCAATTTAAGGTAACCATAATGACTTTTACAATTAAACAGCAATATAATTATTTTTTTAACATTTAATGTAACTATAGTTATTTTTATATAATGTCATAATTTTTAATTTTTTTTACATTTATTTTGTAGTGAGTACAACTAAAATTGTAATAAAAAGCTTAAATTTAGACATTTTTATAAGGTTTTACTATTTTTTATTATAAGCATTTTTCCATAATTATTGTCAATAATTCTATAAATTTTAAAACTTCTTTACCAAAATTTATAAGTACTAACAAAATTTGTAACGTATTCGTTACTTAACCTATTGCATAATATAAATTTTTAAATCTTATAAAAATGCAATTTTTATAATCAATATTCACATCTAATCTAACTATAGTAACTTTTGCAATGTAACAAAAAATTAATTACTTTAATTAATCACAATTTGTTCCCTGCCTTCTTATGAGCCAGAAATGGGAATACTGTTTACTAACAATTAAAATGTTTAACAGAAAGTGAAACAGGATTAGCTATCAATGGAGAAAGACATCAAGTTATATTATCAAAGAATAATTGATTTAGAGGTTTAAGAGAAAGGTTTAAGAATGTTGATCAAATAATGTGACAATCACAAGCATAATCTTTAAAAATCTTGCTTTTGTCATTGAAGGGTCGATGTCCTTTTCGGCCAGAGTTTCAGATAACATTTGTTAGTAGATATAACACTAAGCTTTTTTGAGCAAAAATGATAATAAAAAATTAAATTTCTGAACGGTCCGGTTAGGCTTGTATGTGCTATTTTGTCGTTATAACCCTTGGTCCAATAAATTAAAGATTTACGCAATTGGTAATATACACTAGTGGCTGTACCAAAAATTCATAAGTCAACGAGGCAAAAAGAACACTTTTTCATTGTCTCCCCTGGAAGGCTAGAACAAAGGTATCGCATGTTCTCAATTATTATCTTACATCAATAAGAATTGAGGTCATCGGTATATCTGCTCAAAATAGAATGATAATAACTATATTTATTTTTTTCCTCGAAGTCACCATAGTCTCCCTAAATGATGGATCTGTTTTTCTAAATTTGATGTTATACAAGGATAGTTCATTTTGTATTGTGGATTCAATCCAAAAGAAATTAAATTTTGGCAAGCTAGCTAAGTGACTACTATTTAACATTTTTCCTTGTTATCCCAATAACGTTTTAAACTTAAATATAGCAAATGCACTAATTTTTTTCACAAACGATGAATGTTATTAACAAATAAAGTGCACACAACACTTTCTCATAGCAAGTCCGACCCTACCCTCAATGACTAGTTAACAACACATTGCAACATAACACAATGAACATAGCACTTGTGAAGGATAGGCCATACTATGCAGTACGTACCCAATTCACGTTATTATTCTCAAGAGCGTATAAGCTACCATGAGACACAAATAAACACAACTTTAAAATAAACCCTACATAGACTAAGCTAAACACAATTCTAATGATGCCATTAAAGGGAGATAATGCTTAGATGCCACGACGGTTAATTACTTCCTCGAGATGCCAAGCCTCTGCCACTGCTTAGCCCACATTCTAACTAGGCTTCCAATGGCATTGAAAGGGCCACCAGCCAGGGAAACAGCGGTCCTGCCTTTTAGAGTTGAATCATCCAGCTACACATTGCGATAAATTTGACAATTAAAAGTAAGTTAAAAATAATTATGCACACTATATTACTAATGGAACAATTAATAATGGTTTCTATTATAAGAACACCTAAAAACCATTATGCACACTTAATTACTAATGGAACAGTTATCGATGGAACAGTTAATTATGCTTCACGGTATAATGACATGGTGTTACCACTCCGCTAATTTCCAACGCATTAAACCTTCCTTCTAGGTCCAGCCATGAAATAACCCAAGCTGCCGCACTATCATTGCATACGCTCAAATCGGTGGGGTTTCAGTTAGCATGGTCACATGTTATTGAATAATTTAATTGCAGTTAAACAGTTATAGCTATAACCTTGTGTTGCAGTTTGGGATCCCTTGCCCTTGCTTAATTGGCCACTCGCGAAGGTCTGTTGGTGTAAATGCTCGAAGAGGACCATAATCGGGATATGTCATCAAGTCGTGGAGCCTTTCAACCTGAAAATATACACAAAACACACAATGAGCCATATAAAATGCGAAAGAGGGATGTCCATTTATTAACAAGCTCGCCTACCATGTTGCGGATTAGACTTTCCCTATCGGCAATCTTGTTTGAATTTGGATACGAGTCCAGGTGGTATACCATTTTATCAGCAAAGTCAACCACGACGCAATACCAATGGAAGAAGATTTCTTTGACAGGGATGAAAATCTGATTCCAGATTCAATTGGATTTTAAAACTTTTCTAATAAAAATACAATAACAACATTGTCAAATGTAACAGACAAGAATGTCATTACTTACACGATTGAGAAATCGACTTGGCTTAACCCAAAATGGCAAATACGTTTCAGCAAGTTCATCCACCAACAACCCCTTACTAACATCTTCCTAAAAGAATACCCCTAGCATGAGAATTCAAGGCTGCAAACCCAAAATAAACTCCATAGAAGAAAGTAGCAGGGAAGGATCAACTCACAGCGAAACGAGGTGGAAGGCACCAAAAGTATGGATGATTCAAGTGTTGGATGGAGCAAGTGTTACGCATGGCCACCATTTCAACAACTCTTCCATCGATCGGACGTCCAGGAATTAGAGTTTCTATGTGACGCCTAGTGAGGCGACATTCACGCATTCTCACCAAAGTGTCTCTGTGTTCAGTTCATTTTACTTGTTAACAGGCGTACTTACACAATCATACACAAATTAAGAGGAAATTAAAAAAATCCACATACTCCATTGGATGGCCCTCAGAAAACAAGTAATTAAACAACATAGTTTTTTCGCGGTTGAAGTCCATGTTAAATGTCACCTTAAATCTTGGCTTACAATTTTTCTGCATAAACCACAAGCCACATGCATTAACATGGAGGTAACAACTATGATTCATGCAACAAACCAATCTTACACGAGATGCCTTGTTGCTTGAACCAACTCTCGACCACTTAGGAGGTTCTGATCCATAACGTGTTAGCGTTGGTGAATGGAAGAGCCTTCTCCCCATAATAGGCAGTGACATTACCTGCCCGGCAGGGTTGTCATCATCGGTATCTGCAGCAACTATGGCTGGACTACCATCGAGGACCTCATGATCTTGGTTGGGTACATGCAAATTGGAACTGCCCGCCCCACCAGCAGCATTCTCAAACATGCAGTTTGAAACATGATGGCCTTGAAAAGAAGAAAAAAGCGCTGATACAACCTTCGCAGAGACCACGAACTCTTCGGAGTTGAGACATTGATTCCTATGCAGATGGAGAAAATAAATTAGAATCTACTATTATAACTATAATTCATGAAGTTCTGATGGATACTTTGAGATACATACGTAAACAGCTTAGCTTCTTGAGTGAGGGCAGATGCATGGCATATCTTTGAAGGTTCCATTGCAAAATTTTCAAAAGTCAAAGAAAATCAACCCTCACTATGCATCAAGGTTCACAACTAGCAAATTTATAGTAAAATTTCATGCACTTCATCACGACAAGTATAGCTAGTGAAGAGTGGTACGTAGTGCTACCAGTGACAGAATCATGGGGTGGGCCCCTCCCCCCATCTCAACATCTCTAGTTCTTTATATATATATATATGATTATTAAATTCTTATCTAATTTTATTTTTTTATGTTTAACAAACATTATTTTGGTATAAATTTATTTAATTTTATTTTTTCAAATATTCATTTAATGAGTACTAATAAATTAATTATAATAAAATTATAAGGGTAAAAAACCTATTTAAGCCAAGAGAGGAAACATGTAACGCATATAAGCCAAACAAGAAACTGATTCGAGAATCAGCCAAAGCACATTATAATGTAATTCGAATCAACTTAGTTCGAATTACATTTGTTAATAATTCGAATCAATAGGGATCAAATTATTCTCAAGCAAGCCGATCAAGTAATTCGAATCCACTTGGATCGAATTATAGATGCTTAATTCGAATTGTATAAATTTGAATTAGTAGGTACACGTGAATAGGGGGAAGTTCGAATCAAATGGATTCGAATTACTCACAATTCGTGTAATTCGAGAGGAGTTGATTCGAATTACTCACATTTCGAAAATAAAAGGTAATTCGAGAGGAGTTGATTCGAATTACAAGTGAGTGCCCTATATAAGGGGTTCGAACCAAGTTCATTCGAATCAGTTTTCCATTCTCATACCCCACCAAATCCCAGAGAAAACGACCCAAAACCAGTCCGAGAAAGTCTGGAGCGGCTTGCTTAGGCGATGGGGGACGATCCGAGAAGGCTGTATCGACTGGATGGAGTCGCTCATATAGCCGGGGTGATCAACGATGAGGTTAGTGGTTTATGATGGTGGTTTATGATATTCGTATATGTTAGTGGTTTATGAAAGCGGTATTTGAAGTGGTTTATGATAACGGTTTTGCATGCGGTTTTATTGGCGGTTTATGTTAGTGGTTTGGGTTAGCTGTATTGCATGCGGTTTATGTAAGTGGATTTGCTCGTGGTTTTCGTAAGTGGAATTGCCCGTGGTTTAATGAGTGGTTTAATGAGTGGTTTTTCCCGTAGTTTTCTTAAGTGGATTTGCATGTGGTTTATTGTTCTAATTTTTTGGATGCGGTTTGAGTATGCGGTTTTGCTAGCGGTTTAGTACAATTTGCTTTTGCATGCGGAATGTAGATGCGGTCTAGGTTTGCGGGTTTTGTTTGCAATTTCCGTAGTGGACCGATATATCTCCTATTGCATGTTTTTTTTGTTACTTGTTTACGTCGTGAATTTTATCTGTTAGTGGTATTATAATTCGTCATAATTATGTGGTCAATGTAATGCCCAGCCCCGGCGTTGCATTACGAGCATGCGGCGGCAGCAGGGGATGCGACTTGATGAGAGGTACGTTCCGTACTTGCAGATGGCCGGACTATACCATCTTGCGAGATTGAACGACAGATGGTTTCAATTGGACGAGCCCCTTGTCAGTGCATTCGTGGAGCGGTGGCATCCGGAGACCATACATTCGACATGGTCGGCAGCAGGGATGCCGATTCGGAGTGCACATCCTTCAGGACGTCGCGTACCAGTTGGGGTTGCCAGTGGATGGACGTTACGTTAGTGGTTGCCTGACAGACTTCCACGTATACATAGAGGGTGGCAGGCCAGCTTGGCAGTGGTTCCATGAGTTGCTTGGTGTGTTACCTCCCGCGAACCAAATACAAAAGTTCGCAGTGAATTGCACCTGGTTTCAGGAGACTTTCGGAGAGTGCCCCGAGGGGGCAGATGAGGAGACGGTCAGGCACTTTGCCCGTGCCTATATCATGATGTTGTTGGGCACCCAGCTGTTTGCCGACAAGTCCGGCAATCATATTCACATCATATGGTTACCGTTTGTGGCTAGGCTTGAGGAGATGGGTGGCTATAGCTGGGGGTCGGCGGCACTAGCATGGTTGTACCGGTGCATGTGCCGAGGGGCCAACAGACATGTCGTGAAGTTAGCCGGGCCGTTACAGTTACTTCAGTCTTGGATCTTTTGGCGGTTTCCTGGTTTTAAGTCTGCTGGGTATGATGCGTTTAGCTGGCCCCTTGCCTCGAGGTACCACTATCGTATTGTACTATTTATCCTTATTTAATTTATTTTCAATTTCGCATGCAATTTTATGCCTTTTAGAATCATTCATGAATGCAGTACCATGTTTAATTTCCTACGCAGGTGTTATATTTTATTAGTGTTATATTTTATTTTGTTATCTTTGTTGTATGTTATATATTTTTGTTATTAGTGTTATATTTTATTTCGTTAGTTCATCAGATCATGAAGCAGTGAGTTTGGCTTTGCGTTATTGTGTATCAGTGACGGTGATAACATGTGTATTTTCCTTAGGTAACTTATTTCCATTATTAGTAACACATTTGACATACATATCTTCTACGAGACGGAATTTTCAGCACTGAAAACCGACTAGTTAGCAAACCTAGTACATCGTTTTCTAAAAAAAAGTACAGATGATCAAACTAAAACAAATCAGAACACAAAACCAGACATTACTATTCATTTCACCCTGCATGGCTGGGTCCTCCGGCCTGTGGACAACTCCGACGAATGTGTCCGAGTTGCCTGCAGAGGCCACATCTCTTGGGCCGGTTCAGATCTGCCTCATCTATATTGGTCCGTATTCGAGTGGACCGCGGACGACCCTCCCTTGCATGCCTCATACTCAGGTCCGGTATAACGGTCGGCCCGTCATAAGGTGGCCAGAAATCCTCCAGAATGGGAGGAGTGAATCCCATCTGATATACACTGAAAACCGAACTAAGTCGACACACCGGGTGGACGTATGGCTGCCAAGTAACACGTGAGTAGGCACAGCATGCCAATGCATGCGGACATGGGAAATGAAGTGCCTGGAAGTATCCACAATCACATGTCTGAGAACCCAGTGAGACCCTGTAGCTTCCCAGTGAGAATGAACCAGTCGGAGTCGTCTCTGCCACGGTGTACTCCGAGTTATCCCTGTCATATACAGTCACCGTAAAGCACCTAGCCATCTTTAGATTTGCCTCGATACACTTTACCAGGTATTGACTGAATTGTTGTCCGGTACCCAGCTAGGCCTGTGCCTCCCTCCCCTTGCAGACGAATAGTTCAGCCAACCTGCCGTATGTGGCCTTCACCAGCGAGCACACAGGGAGGTTCCTGACACCCTTCAGGATTGAATTCACACACTCAGAGATATTGGTCATCATGTGCCCGAATCTGCGCCCCTCGTCACAATATTATGTCCACAACGAATACTCAATCCTGTTCGCCCAGTCACACATCGCTGGATTCTCAGAACGCAGAATGTCAAACCAGTAATCGAACTCCACTTCGGTCTTGGCATATGCGGCGTTCACAAGAAGCCTCCGAGCATCTTTTCCCTTGAAGGTGAGGGCGGAATTTGCTGCTACGTGTCGAATGCAGAATGCACGGTATGCAGCCGGAGGTAGTCATCCCCCATCAGGAGCCTCAAGCGCGGCCTTGATGCCATTATGCCTGTCCGAAATAACTAGCAGACCTGGCTGCGGTGTCACGTGATGACGGAGGTGAGAGAGAAAGAAGGACCATGACTCAGCATTCTCACCCTCGACTAGTGCAAATGCCACAGGCAGTATGTTGGAGTTCCCGTCCTGTGCAATTGCGACAAGCAACGTTCCCCCATACTTGCCATATAGATGGGTGCCGTCAATACTCACCAATGGCTTGCAATGACGGAAAGTCTCGATACAAGGTGGGAACGTCCAGAATAGCCTGTGAAAATAAGCTTGAGACTCGTTGAGCTGTCCCCCAACTCGAACAGGGCATGTCCGAAGGACTGCTACTGTACCAGGCATGGTCAACTGGACTCCTAACACCCACCTAGGGAGCTCGTTGTACGACTCATCCCAGTCACCATAGATGACGGCAACAGTCTTCTGCTTCGCCATTCAGACCCTCCTGTACGTCGGTCTGAATCCAAAGTGTGCGGCTGTGGCATTTAGGAGCACCTTGATGTTGACGGATGCATCAGCCCTCACCATTGACATAATGAATGTCGATATGACATGATAATCCAAACTCCTATGGTCGCTGGAGATAGAGGTGGCAAGACACGTATGCGGTCCGTTGTACCGTTTCACTTCTCAGATGCCCTTGCGTTGCCAGAGACTCAACCGAATCAATCATGTGCACCCATTCCCAAACTCAGAACACTTTTCCACATACCGGCGATAGTCAGACACAATTACCTTGTACTGTACCCCTCGGCGGATGCTGTAAGTCTTCACACTCAACAGGGCCTCATCTTTATCCTGGAACTACTGACCAACCTGGAACTCTGTCATACCAGCAGACCCGTCTGCATCTCTAGCGCCAAATCCAGCAGCCTGCCTAGGAAGCCCATCCTGCCTCATGGCATCCATGTCCAATGATGAAAAATGGGGTGGGTACTGCTGTGTGCCAGAACTAGATCCACCTGCAGCCCCTCTCGGGTAACTTGCTCCGAGGTCATCGCCACTGTCATCGGCAATCAGATCCGGCTCAACATCATCGTCATCTGGATCATCAAAGAATCTGTCTCCAACACCAGCCGGTGTAGCACAATGTAATGAGGTCGGAAGATGTTCCCCTGTACCAACATCGTCGCCGACATTGCCGCTGAGATCAACAACGAACGAAGGGGAGGCAACAGGCTGGATCGGTGGCTCGTACGCAGGGACGGAGGAAGAAACAACGGCAGGTCTCGAGCTAGAACCGGCCACCGTGGCTAAAGTGTGCGTATTCCGGTTCGAACCCCGTGAATTGGATACCACATCAACTAACTTTGCCAACAGCTCAGGTGTCCTCACCTCAGGAAACTGCCGGCGACAATGAAACATGACCTGCAAGTCCTCATCACTCCCGATCGTAAAATAATCATACTTCACGGTATCTTGGAGCACCGTGGTTGGAATGCGATAGAAAAACTTATTAACCCTTTTCACACCATCCAAACCAAGTTTCAGCAGTACAGAGCTAACAAGGTCATCATAGCTCGTCGTAGGCCTCACGAAAATACAGAGAGGATCCTTATCGGTGAACTTCACACCGGATCGAGTTTTTCTCTTAATTGATCCTCTGTGGTGAACCAACACTAGAAAACTATCCTCACTAGCCATCTGACCCCTCTATTGAGAGCAACTCACGTACACCTCATATATATAGAGATCTGCTTCACACTAATTCGAATCAATTCCATTCGCACTATATATACGTAATTCGAATTAACTCAATTCGAATTATCTTTAATTACCAAACGAGAGTAATTCAAATCAAGAAGATTTGAACTCCCTTAACCACGTGATGATAGTAATTCGAATTGATATAATTCGAACTATGCATACTTAATTCGATGCTTATTGATTCGAACTACTTTCGAATAATGATTGTGAATAATTCGAACTATATCAATTCAAATTATGTGGAAATCTAATTCGAATTTTATTGATTCGAATTATATTAAAGTGTTCTTTGGTGGATTGATGTATCAGAATTTCGTTTGGCTGATTTGGGTAAATTTCAAATACCCTTGGCGCATATAAATTTTTTACCCAAATTATAATTATTTTATTGGTTCTTGTAATTTTATTAAGTTTTTAATAAAATTCATATAGTTTAAAAAGTTATGATTGGATTGTAATTATGTTAAATAAAAATTTGTAATTACACATTTAGTAGTTAATTTTTTAGCTAAAAACACATAATACTAGAATATTTCATAATGCATTTTACATCAATTACAAAAATAAAATTTTAAAAGATACTTGTATTTTTTAACAAAAAATAGCTTAAAAAACTTAATTTATAATATTTATGTAATATAAAAATTCAATCATAAACATTTTATTTATAAAAATTTAATTGAAAAGATTAATAAAATCATAACAATAAACAGAATAACTAAACCACACAAAAAATTTTAACATAAAAAATATTGTTAATTTTTTAAAAAAATTTCGAGTAATTATAAGTTAAAGATTTGATCTCCTCATTTTAAAATTATGCTGCTGCTAAAGGGATACGGCCAACAATTTGGGTTTCTGTAAGTACAACAATTCTACACAAAGCTTATACCATACAAAAAGCCTGAATTACATCAGAGGGTTTTTTTTTTCGTTCTTACTCCCTATCAATGAAAATGACAAAACTAATAATGAGTACATTTAATGAGAAAACGAGATTCTTTCCTTAATATTCTTAGTATCTTATTTCTAGTTTATCTTATAAAACATATGCTGCTTTACTACATTTTCAACGTACTTGTTCACCAATAACACCCATAAGGCCATAACAAAGCAACAAACTAAACTATTGGCCAATTTTAGAGCAAAAAAAATTACTTATTCCTACCACTATCGGATTCAAATATAACTTCAACTCAAATACTCTCCTTTTATATTTCACTTACCCTGGATCCATGGCCTTTCATCCACATTAAAAAAAATAAAGAACACACGGCACTAACATTATATTCCATATATGTTATCCTAATAGAACTGGAACAAATTTAATCTTCTAGTCAAGTTGGCCTTATGCTGAGATTCTATCCTCAAACCAGCGACTGCCTAACCTCTATTTCCAAAGTAATCTCTATCATGACAATCCCTACTAAGCATAGCTAAACAAATGGCGACAAAAATTGCTCTTTTTAGGACTCTGACTTCGAACAGAGGTGACTGCAACAAGTGTAAGAAGTACCACAGAAGTCACATACAGAGCACTGGCATTTATTATTACTCATACTAATTACTTTTTTTCATAGTAAAATACTAACAAAATATAACCCTACAACTTTGTACTTGGTTAGTCAAAAGTTATTGGCAACAACACATTTTGAAGCAAATTAAAAATCAAGAACCAACAAGTTAAACAAATTCATATTAATTAACTAATCCATTGCAACATTAAGCACCAAATACAACATACTTAACAATTAGAAAACATAAACACCTTAACCTTAACCCATTAAGTTAATTATAGAATTAGAACCCCTGGCAAATCAAAAACGAAAACAACACAATCAAGGACATTGCCAAATACGAAAACATCAAGCGCCAAATACAACATACCTAACAATTAGAAAACATAAACACCTTAACCTCAACCCATTAAGTTAATTATAGAACCCCTGGAAAAAAAATCGAAAACAACACACTCAAAGAGATTTCCCATCAACGTGAGCGCTAACAAGGGATTCGTAGTTTGCCTTCAGCTTCTCGTAGGCATCTTCGAGCTGGCAAACCTTTGCCCTAAGTGCATTGTTTGAGTCACGAAGTAGGTTAACTTTGAAGTAGTTATAATCGCGAATCTCCTTATAGGTGATTTCTAGTACCCGACCAAGTATTTCCAAAACTGCGTCTTCACGGGCAACCTTTTCAACCAAAGAAAAATGACCATTTTCAACCATAGAAGCTTCAAACGGATTGCCAGGAATTACCACTGTGAATCCATAAAATGGGGAAGATTCTCTCAGAAATCTTTCTTACTTGAAAAAGCATGGACCAGGAATTTCAGAATCATGGCAAATCTTCACCAGCCATGACTCCATGTTGTTGACTATGGCAAACTCAGGAACAGGGTTTAGTTCCTCTTGAGGAATTATAGGAAGCCCTAAACAAAATCATTTGGTAGTTAACAATTACATTCATGCTACAAAACTGTATACCACAACTTTCATAACACCTTATAAACACTTACATGAAACCAATCCATGCCGCCGACTACTGCCTGAAGGGAACACACCCTTCCCTCCAGATACTCCCTCGCTCTGTGTTCCAAACATTTCCACATTTGCAGCTTTGTCAGCATCAATGGACACCATTCTCGATTTGAAGCACTGTAGCGCGTGTTCGTAGCTATTGAAACCATGATACTCGGGAAAACTATAATTCGACACCTGCTCGTTCGCCTCTTCCCAGCTTGAGTAAACACCCGGATGAGCCCCCTTCGTGACAGCAAAAAATAGATAGCGCTGCATGCGTTCTTCCATCCTGGAGAAACGCTAACAAAATCACAATGCTCCCCAACCCGAAAATAGATGGCGTTCTTCCTTCGTTATTATTTGAGATAAAGTATCGACTCTTTTGGGAGTCTATTCTTCATTATGTATTTATTTTGGGTTAGTGTTTTTTTCTTAGGACATAGTCCGGCCCATAAAAAGCAGACCCAAATTGGATCCGGAAACCCTTACACAACCCGAATCCACACCCGCATAAAATGAGATGTAATATGCACTCCTATTCTAGCCTTCTGATAAAATGGATACCTATGGCATCTTAAAATGAGTAAAGTGCAGTTGCAATTAATCTTACTATACAAGGACACTCAAATAAAAATCCATTCATTCAACTTGAGATTGCATAATATATTGAACTTGAAATACAATGAAATGCAGAGTGCTTAAGTGACTAGTACTGACCTTAAAACTAATAATAGCAATCCCTCTAAACTTGCCACTCTCAGAAAAACACATGCAATCAACTTCAGTTATGGTGCCACATCTCTCAAAATAACTTTGAATATCATTGTCCTCGGTAGAATAATAGGGAAATCCTCCCACATATATCTTTGTTGGATTATCACAACCTTCTTGACTGAAAATATCACCCAACAGATAAAGAAGCAAAAATAAATAACTAAATATATAAATAAATAAACAAAATGCAAAATAACTTCAGCACATAATCACACTTCTACAACAATTTTACTGAAAACAAATCCAACTATTACATTGTTACCGACTAGCCTTCTACAATAAATTTTATTGGTTTAAATTTTTTTAATTTTATTTTTTCAAATAATAATTTTATAAATATTGATAACTTAATTATATTAGCATTTAACTATTTTATCAGTTCTTGTAATTTTATTCAATTTTTAATACAATTCGTAATCATTGGATTTTAATTATGTGAAATAAAAAATTGTAATTACATTTTAATAGTAATTAAAAGTACTCAAAGCTATATTACCTGCTATTAGCATTAGTATTATTATTACTGTCATTCAACACTGTAGCTTGGCACTTTCTCTTCATAATTCGAACTATTTTATTTCACTATTTTGATCTTCTTTTTCTTCTTCTACTGTTTCTGTTTCTTTTCCTTGATTCTTGATTTCTCAGCAACATCGGAAGCTTTAGTTGCCACATCAGCATCGTTCTTTACTTTCCTCTTGTTATTCTTCTTACTGCCCAAACCCTCTGAGCCATTTTTCTTCTTGCTTCCTTCAACTTCATTGGCAACTTCTAGAGAAGCCTCAGCTGTGGGTGTTCCAAAGATCGAAGCTTTCGACGTCTCTGACGAGCGAAACTCTTGCGCGGTCTAGAATTTTCACAATTAAGTTCTCGTTGCAAGTATAGCTTCTAGACCGACAAGAAATCCTTTCATACAAAAATTTGGTTGTCACAAGTAACAAAACCCAATAAAATTTATAACCGAAGTATTTAAACCTCGGGTTGTCTCTCAAGGAATTGCAGGGAAGTATGATTTATTATTGGTTATGAAATTGTATCTTTTTGGGGTTTTTAAAATAGGGAACAAGGAAATAAATTGGCAAGGAGGTAAATTAATAACTAGAAAAACTCTTGGCAAGGTATGAGAACTGAAAATTCCATCCTAGTTATCCTTATCAGGTGTGATGAGAATTGTTATTGCTCACACTTAGTTAACCCTTACTAAATAAAGGAAAGTCAAGTGGACTAATCAATTTGATTCCTCAAGTCCTAGTCAACTCATGTGGAAAGACTAGCTTTAGAGGGATCCAAATCAATAAGCAAATTCTAATTTTCAATCAACAGCTGAGTTTGATAACTCAAGTGTCACCAATTACTCAACCACAGCCAAAAGGGGAAAAATCTAATTTATATCATAGAAGAAAGCAATCATAAATTTAAAATACCTCGAATTGTATTAAATAGAGAATCAAATTAAACATAGGAATCCATAAACCAAATTTGGGAAATAAACAAACTCAAATAATAGAATAAATAAAAGTAGAAGAGAACATAAATTAAAGGAACATTGAACCTGGAATTGAGAAGGAATGAACCATAAACTAAGAGAAATTCTAAATCCTAAAACCTAAGAGAGAAGAGAGAACCTCTCTCTCTAGAAAACTATATCTAAAACCTAAAATTGTGAATATGAAAGTTGTCTCTATGAATGGATGGATTTCCCCACTTTATAGTCTCTAATATGTGTTTTCTAGGCCGAAAACTGGGTCAAAAACATCCCAGAAATCACCCCCAGTGATTTCTGATACGTCCAGCACGCGGCAAAGTCACGCGTGAGCGTCGTCCACGCGTGAGCGTGGATTGGATTTTTGCCAGGTCACGCATGCGCGTGATTCACGTGTGCGCGTCGCCTAACTTCAGAGCAGATATGGCAAATTATATATCGTTGGGAAGCCCCGGACGTTAGCTTTCCAACGCAACTAGAACCGCCTCATTTGCACTTTTGTAGCTCAAGTTATGGTCGATTTAGTACTAGGAGGTCAGGCTGGACAGTTTAGCAATTCCTTCAGTTTCTTGTATTCCTTCCACTTTTGCATGCTTTCTTTCCATCCTCTAAGTCATTCCTGCCCTATAAACCCTGAAATCACTTAACACACATATTTAAGAGAGGATTAAACATAGCAAATTTAAGGCTAAAGAAGCATGTTTCCAATCATAGCACAAAATCAGGAAGGAAATTGTAAAACCATGCAATTAGTATAAACAAGTGTATGAAAGATTGATAAAATCCACTCAATTGAGCACAAGATAAACCGTAAAATAGTGGTTTATCAACCTCTCCACACTTAAACATTAGCATGTCCTCATGCTAAGCTCAAGAGAACTAAAAGAGTGAAGAGGAATGGTAGAGAGTATGAAATGCAACCTATCTATGTGAATGCAACTACATGCAAAATGTTTCTACCTACTTGGTCAGAAGTAAACAAATCTTTTAAGAACAAATATGAACTGGATTTCACTAATTCAAATCACAAAATAAAGTACAAGTAAACTTGCAGAAGAAAATAGCTCATGAAAGCCGGGAACAAAGAATCGAGCATCGAACCCTCACTGGAAGTGTATGCACTCTAATCGCTCAGGTGTTTAAAGTTCGGCTCTCTCAATTCTCTACTAACCTTGCTTTCTAAGACTTGCTCTTCTTCTACCAATCAACAAAGAATTTAATGCACAGATACACATATCAAGAGGTCTTTTAAGGGTTGTAATGGGGTTAGGATCAAGGTAGGATTGTATTTGGTCAAGTGGACTAAAATCTGAATCCTTAATTAACTAAACTTCCCACCTAACTTAGACAATCCATGTAATTATAATACAATATCTAACTATCCATTAACCATGTTTTCCACATATTCATGCATCCGAATTTGAGTACAACTCATATGCATTGCTATCATTTACTTTGGGGTATTTTGTCCCCTTTTTATTGTTTGCTCTTTTTCTTTTCTTTTTCTCCTTTATTTATTTATTTTTTTATTATTTATATATATATATATTTTTTTTTCTTTTTTTTATTTTTCTCAATGCATATGATTAAATTATTGAATGCATGAACATGTCCTAAATATTTCTTTCACATTTTCATAAAGATATATAACACCAATTCTTAAACTAAACGTTTCTAAACCCACTTTTCCACACTTAATTCATGAGCACTCTCACTAGTCTAAGCTAACCAAGGATTCAAATTAAGGAAATTATTATTTTTCACTTAGAGTTAATGATGTGCTAAAGTAAAGAATAAAAAGGGTAAAATAGGCTCAAATTGGTTTGCAAAGGCTAATGAAAGGTAAGGCCATATAGGTATGTAAGCTTAGTGAAACAAAGGCCTCAATCATATAAGTGCATGCATACATCAAACAATGGAAATATAGAATTAAGCAAGACAAAGATCACAATTTTAGAGAGAACAACACATACCAAAAATAAAATATTAGTTGATAAAATACAACCAATTCAAATAGGCTCAAAATCTCACTGGTTTTGTGTGGTCGAGCTTTAAACCATGTTCCAGTATAATATTCCTTCAAACAAGTTTATCAAAAATTTTAAATCAAATTAGTGAAATGCTATAAAAAGTTTCTTGAAAAAGAAAATATTACTTTAACCAAGTGGTGGTAAAATATGCACAAAATCAAATAAATATGCAATCAAACATGCAAATGCAACAATGAACAAACAAAGAAAATAAAACATTAGCGTTTGAAAAGGAAATAACTAACCCACAGAAGTTGGTATCGACCTCCCACACTTAAAGATTGCACCGTCCTCGGTGCATGCTAAGATGTGCAAGTGGACGGATTGCTCCAACTGATGCGTTTCTCCAAAACTTGTGCAGATGGACATGTCGATTGCCCCATGTAAACGTCTTCCAGTTCCCTTCCTGGTGGCCATCCTGAAAGAAGAGAAAAGGGAAGAAAAGTAACCCAAAAATAAGGATAGGAAACAAATAAAATATGGTTGGGTTAATGCCAAATAATAAGGGTCTCAATTACATGGTAGCTACAACATGCAAGTGAGAAAACAGTGAAAGCAAATGGCATACCAACAGTGCAAAAATTGCAACAATAGGGAAGAGATAGTGGGTAATGAAAGACAATCTAAATTCATATCAATGCATACGGAATATAAGTATCATAAAAGATTAGCATTGACTTAAATAATATTACCCAACAGTGGAAAACAAGTCACTAAACACCAAAATAATACCAGAAAAGATGTAACAGTTGAATAAGAAAATTTAACACCAATAAAAAAAATAATAAATTTAGAAAAGAAAATAAAAATATGCACAAAATTATGGAATGAGAAGTAGAAAGTGAGAAAGGAGGAGGAAAGGATGAGAAAAGAGAGAGAAAAGGAGAAGAATGGAATCTGCGAAGCGACGCGTAAGCGTCGCCCACGCATACGCGTGGGTGTGCAAAAGAAGAGGCGATGTGTAAGCGTCGTCCACGCTTACGCGTGGGTGAGCAAGAATCCTAGTGATGCGTAAACGTCGGTCACGCGTACGCGTGACCACTGGTTATGCTAAACGCACAATACCAACACCAAGGTAGCACAACTCTCGGCCAAATCACCCATTGATGCCGATCTGGCAATCCAGGCGTACACGTCACTGACGCTTATGCGTGGGGTGACTAAAATACGGGTGACGCGCACCTGTCGCCCACGCGTACGTGTGGGTTGGCTCGTGCGCAAGGCACCCTTCTTGCACAGCTCCCGCGTAACTTTCTGTAAGGTTTAGCATCGCATGTGACGCGTGCGCGTGGTTCACGCGCACGCGTGGGACGCGCTTTTCTCTCTCTTTTTTTTTATATGCAGAATGCAGAATGTAGATGATGATGTAGAATTTACGAATTAACACTGATAAAATTAAAATAAAATAAAACTAAGAATAAAAAGAGACGATCATACCATGGTGGGTTGTCTCCCACCTAGCACTTTTAGTTAAAGTCCTTAAGTTGGACATTTGGTGAGCTCCTTGTCATGGAGGCTTGTGCTTGAACTCATCCAGAAATCTCCACCAATATTTGTAATTTCAATGGCGTCCGGGATCCCAAACTAGGCGTAAAGAGCCTTCAAGCAAGTTAAAGCAAGTGACAAGACCCAAGAGTGTTGATTGCTAGAATGAATTCTGAGGTCCCAGACTTTGCTTTTACACCCGTTTTCTTGTTAATCATCATGATTCCATTCGGGTGGCACGCAATTTAAATTCTCACTGAGACATCCAAACAGCTTCCTAGACCCATCCAATTGAGAATTGTACCAACCTTTGTACTTCAATTTAGAGCATGCAACCATATTGAACCTTGCATGACATTTCCTACCACTAACCATCTCCCTCTTACTCTTATAGCCACAAAGAGCTCTAAGTTGCCTATCCGTCTCAAGCAAAGCATATTCAAGTGGGCTAATTAAGCTTAGAGATGAGAGATTACCCACTTGAATGAAGGGATGGATGGTGATGGCTTTGGGGGAGAGGTCTCCAACAACAACAACCTTGGCATGGTGATCTCCAGCTCCATTCCCTTGGGCTCCTCTTTGACAACTTTCACCTCTTTGCAAGCTTCTTCAATATCAACCTCTTCCTCTTGGTAGCTTTCTTCCAATTCGATCTCTTCTTCATTGTTCACCAAGGGCATGGGAGGTTCTTCTTCTTCTTCTTTAATCTCCATGTCAAGTCCAATAGGAGAGGATTCAAATGTAGATAAGAATTCATCAATGGTTGAATCCATCTCTTGATCATCCTCTTCAAAGTCTTCAATCAAGATATGCCTTGGAGGTTGTACACCCTCCTCAACATCAAATTCAAACTCCTTAGAAAGGGGCTCTATGACTGGGCTTTCCCATGGACGTTCTGCATCTCCTAAGTCTTTGACCACTTCTTCCTCTTCAACAATTCCGGATTCCTCCACTTGTTCCAGTACAAAGTCATGCTCTTTACTGTCCGTCGGAGTTTCTAGTGAATATGGTGGTTCAAAGGTATGTTGGGGAGGTGGTTCATAAGCATATGGTGGGGCTTGTTGGTAACTACAAGGGGGTCCACCATATTCATCATCTTGGTACGTTCCCTGGAATGGCTCTTGACCATAGTAATTTGGTGGAGGTGGTTTGTCACGAAAGGATCCACCATAACTATTGTCTTGGTATGCATCACAGAATGGTTGTTGGTTATAGCACATTGGAGGGGGTTGTTTCCAAGAGAGTTGATCAAATCCTTGTGGCTCCTCCCATCTTTGATTCTTCCAACCTTGATGCCTGTTCGCATTATAGCTTCCATTTCTTACAACAACATTGGAACCAAACTTAAAGCCAGAGGGGTGAGAATTCATAGTAGCAAAAGAAATAAAAACTAGTAAAAATTAAAGAAAATAAACTCCTAAAACTAGAAACACTAACAAAGAAACGAAAATGAAAATATTTACAATAACCAATAATAAGGCACACGTTTGCAATTCCTCGGCAACGGTGCCATTTTGACAAGCAGAACTCTCGCGGGGTCTAGAATTTTCACAATTAAGTTCTCGTTGCAAGTATAGCTTCTAGACCGACAAAAAATTCTTTCGTACAAAAATTTGGTTGTCACAAGTAACAAAACCCAATAAAATTTATAACCGAAGTATTTAAACCTCGGGTCATCTCTCAAGGAATTGCAGGGAAGTATGATTTATTATTGGTTATGAAATTATATCTTTTTGGGGTTTTTGAAATAGGGAACAAGGAAATAAATTGGCAAAGAGGTAAATTAATAACTAGAAAAACTCTTGGCAAGGTATGAGAACTGGAAATTCCATCTTAGTTATCCTTATCAGGTGTGATGAGAATTGTTATTGCTCCCACTTAGTTAACCCTTACTAAATAAAGGAAAGTCAAGTGGACTAATCAATTTGATTCCTCAAGTCCTAGTCAACTCCTATGGAAAGACTAGCTTTAGAGGGATCCAAATCAATCAGCAAATTCCAATTTTCAATCAACAGCTGAGTTTGATAACTCAAGTGTCACCAATTACTCAACCATAGCCAAAAGGAGAAAAATATAAATTATTTATATCATAGAAGAAAGCAATCATAAATCTGAAATACCTCGAATTGTATTAAATAGAGAATCAAATTAAACATAGGAATCCATAAACCAAATTTGGGAAATAAACAAACTCAAATAATAGAATAAATAAAAGTAGAAGAGAACATAAATTAAAGGAAAATTGAACCTGAAATTGAGAAGGAATGAACCATAAACTAAGAGAAATCCTAAATCCTAAAACCTAGGAGAGAGGAGAGAACCTCTCTCTCTAGAAAACTACATCTAAAACCTAAAATTGTGAATATGAAAGTTGTCTCTATAAATGGATGGATTCTCCCACTTTATAGCCTCTAACCTGTGTTTTCTGGGCCGAAAACTGGGTCAAAACAGCCCAGAAATTGCCGATACGTCTAGCACGCGGCAAAGTCACGCGTGAGCGTGGATTGGATTTTTGCCAGGTCATGCGTGCGCGTAATCCACGCGTGCACGTCACCTAACTTCAGGGAAGTTATGACAAATTATATATCGTTGCGAAGCCCCAGACGTTAGCTTTCCAACACATCTGAAACCGCCTCATTTGAACCTTTGTAGCTCATGTTATGGTAGATTTAGTACCAGAAGGTCAGGCTGGACAGCTTAGCAATTCCTTCAGTTTCTTGTATTCCTTCCACTTTTGCATGCTTCCTTTCCATCCTCTAAGTCATTCCTGCCCTATAAACCCTGAAATCACTTAACACACATATCACGGCATCGAATGGTAATAAGAGAGGATTAAACATAGCAAATTTAAGGCCAAAGAAGCATGTTTCCAATCATAGCACAAAATCAGGAAGGAAATTGTAAAACCATGCAATTAGTATGAACAACTGTATGAAAGATTGATAAAATCCACTCAATTGAGTACAAGATAAACTGTAAAATAGTGATTTATCAGTCTCTCTCTTGGATAATACGGGCTTGTGGGTGCTAGAGTCAAGAGGACCTTTCAGAGAATGAGAAGAAGGAGAATGAGAAGGGGCATTACAAAAACGAGAAGAAGGGACATCAAAATTAATGTCTGCATTAGAAGACTGAGAAGAAGAAGGGACATCAAAAAGGGCCACCAAAACTAATGGTCTACATTAAGAGGAGTTATAAAATTCCAAGGCCTGCATTAAAAAAAAAAACAAAAAAACAAACAAATACTTTAGTCCATAAAGCCCAAAAACTGGTATGTACAAATATTCTAAAATTGGCATCTCAACTTTTATTATTTATGCATTGCACCATGTGTTGGGGGAGAATAACAATTTCTATACAACACCGGAATTGTCTTTGTTAGGTTACAAAGTAATACATTAATACACATACCTTTACAAGTGTAGCATCCTGACAGTGGACAACAATCCACTCCGTACCAGCCTCATGGAGAGGCTCATTCTGCCAGCCCCAGGCTAGAAGTCACCAGCAAACATGGTCCATATAGCTTGAGACTTTCAAAAAATGTCCCTAGGTGAGTTACAATCCAATTTTACAAATGAAGCATTATGCCAAAATGACTAGTTTTAAATATGTGTAGAGCACATAATTAGACAATTGGGGGTCAACATGTCATTAAAGTATAAGCATAACATATGGATGCATATGATCAAGCAACACAATGTATTGAGATAAATGCACATCATCCAACATCAAAAGTTTCCTAGTCAAAGTAAAGAATTCAAATCACATGGTGGCCAAAACATGTAATTCAAAAAATTTAAAACGCTTTGAAGGAAATTCACATATACTTGGTATTCACAACTATTAAGCATGAACAAAATTCAATACCAAGCAACAAGGTATAACCTCAACAAAGGAATCTAACAATGACTATTTTTAGCATTAAGAAACAGCAAATCAAATCAATAATCCAACACTTATCACCTAAAACAAAAATTGAGCTAACTAACTAACTAACTAATTAAGTAAAGAAGATGATAGTGAATGGTAAATGGTGGTGGTAGATGATGGTTAAAGAGGGGGAGAAGAGAAAAGAAGAAAAGGAATGGAAAGAAGAGAAGAAAATAAGTGTGTGAAATAGGGGTGCCTATGCGTACGCGTGGGTCACGTGTAGGCATGGGTTGGGGAAAATGGAATGCAACACGTGTGCGTCCAGAAGGCGTAGGCGTGGAATGGGAAAATAGATGGTGATGCGTACGCGTGGGTCACGCGTACGCGTGGGAGGAGTTTGTGCTAGACGCACAGTTTTCGCATCCTTCCCACACAACTCTCTGTTTGGACCGTGCGATGGCACAGTCCACACACAATCCTGGCACGCTCGAAATCTTGGGGTCACACGTACGCATGACATGGTGCTCTATTTTTGAAAATTTTTCAAGTTCTAGCACCAAACTAAGCATTCCAAACATCCAAACAATCATCTAAACACCACCAAACCTTATTTAACATCCTAGACTACCAAAAAAACTCAGCAAACTAAACTAAACATGAAATTAAACTTATTTACCAATATATACAAAAGAGAAAAGTGAAAAGATGTTACCATGGTATGGTGTCTCCCACCTAGCACTTTTATTTTGAGTCCTTAAGTTGGACATTTGATGGGGTACTTGTCAAGGTGGCTTGTGCTTGAATTCTTTCTTGAATCCCCACCAATACTTGCATTTCCAATAGCCTCCAGGATCCCAAACTAGGCACATAAAGCCTTCAAGCGAATTGAAACAAGTGACAAGACCCCAAGAGTGTTAATTGTTGAAGTGAATTCCGGGGTCCCAAACCTTGTTTTTGCACCCGTCTTTTTGTTGATTACCATAATTCCGACCACGTGATAAGCAAGCAGAATTCTCATTTGAACACTAAGACATCCTTCTAGACCCAATTAATTGAGAACTATACCAACTCTTGCACTTAGACTTTGATTACTTAACCGTAATAAACCTTGAATTGTGGTGCCAACCACTAACCAACTTTTTTTTGCTTTCCACTCCACAAAGAACTCGAAGTTGACCATCTGTCTCAAGCAAATCATATTCAAGCGGAAAAGTAAAGCTTAGGGATAAGAGATTTACACACTTGAATGATGTAATGGATGATGGTGACTTAGGAAGGGATGATTCCAATGGTCTTGTAAGTTCCACTCCCTTGTGCTCTTCTTTGACTACCTCCACCTCTTGACAAGCATCTTCCATGTCCACTTCTTGACAAAGTTTTTCACATTCAATCATTTCCTCACCAACCTCTTCTAATTCTTTTTCATCCTTCATGTCACAACTCGGAGGTAATGTAGAACCTATCTTAACATCAACCTTAATTTCAATGGAAGAAGACTTCTCAATCCCAAAAAGACCATGTGTTGGTGTGGAATCATCATCAAGGGGAAGATTTGTTGCTTGCTCAACTTTTTCCAATTCTTCATTTACCATATCTATTGGAGGTTGCGCACCCTCCTCAACATCAAACTCAAGCTCAATGGAAGAAGGTTCAACAACTTCCACAAAATCATCAACAACATTACTTGGTATGGAAGTGTTCTCAATCTTGGAATCCAACTATTGTTCAGCTTTGGCTAGGTCTTCAACCACTTCTTCTTCTTCTTCTTCAATAATCTCCATCCCTTCCACTTGTTGCAAAACACACCCCATTTCCTCGTTCTCAAGTTGAGATTCTAAGATCTCCTTCATGCTCCACTCTTCGGTTGAATCTTCACATTCATCCGTGAAAATTCTTTGTTTGTTGCATGAGTCCCATGAGTGCAAGTTGACTTTAATTTTGGCAAGGTTAGCCACGATAGCTTCATGTCTCTTTTGGGCTTCTTCTTGCTCCTTTTGAAATATGATTGCTTGAAGCTGATCCATCGCTTCCTTAACACGATCCATTGGCTCTTGTTCCAGTTGGTTAACATAAGTAGGATCATATTGCTCTTGGATTGATGGATATGGATATTCTTCCATGGAGGGTTGTGGTGGAAAGGAGAATTCATCATGTGGTTGAAAGTTCTCATACATGGGAGGTAGTTCATCTTGGTAAGAATAGTGAGGTGGTGTATATGGAGGTGGTGGTTCTTGGGAATATTGATGTTGGAATGGTGGTAGTTCTAAGTATGGTTCACATGGTTGTTGGTATGGTGGATATGAGTTGGGATCATATGGAGGTGTTTGGTGGTATGGGGCTTGTGAGTATGGTAGGTAACTAAGGGCTATGTTGAGGAGGGGGTCATAGGCATAGGGTGGTTGTGATTGATAACCACAAGGAGGTCTACTATAACCATTGGATTGGTATGCATCATGGTATGGTTCTTGCTCATAGTACATTGGAGGAGGTTGTTGCCATGAAGGTTGTCCATAAGCTTAAGGCTCCTCCCACATTTGATTGTTCCATCCTTGATACATATCCTCATTATAATTCCCATTTCCTACAATATAGTTAGAACCAAACTCATAGTCAAATGAGTGAGAATTCATAGAAGCAATAGAAAATAAAAATAAACACTAATAAAAAAATAAGCAAACAAAGTCCTAAAACTAGCAAGAACTACCAAAGAAACTAAAGCAACTATTCACAATATTCACATGTATACAATAACCAATAACAAGGCATACATTTGCAAATCCCCGGCAATGGCGCCAAAAATTTGACGGAGGAAAATCATCGGTTAGGAATTTTCACAAAAATAATCTCATCGAAGTATAGATCCAAACCAACAATTTACCCTCAATTAAAGTTTAATTTTGTTTGTCACAATGCAAACTCAATAAAAACCGAGAGTATTTAAACGTCGGGTCATCTCTCAAGGAATTATAGGGAAGTGTGCATATTATTGGTTATGAGAAAATATTTTTTGTGGGATTTTGAAATGATGAACAAGAAAGTAAATTCCAAGAAAGTAAAGGAAACTCGAATGGTAAAAAGGTCTTGGTAAGGGTTAATGGTTAAGGATCACTATCCTTATTACTAACCACAATATAATAATTACAAGGATCAATCCCACTTTGTCATCCCCAATGTTAGAGGAAAGTCAAATGGGCTTAATTAATCTTAATCCATAAGTCCTAGCTAGCTCACTAATTAATCTAGTGAGAGACTAGAGTCAATGAAAACAAATTATCAATCACTTGGACATTAGTAACTCAAAGTTACCCAAGTTACCAACCCAAGCCAAGAACACAAAAATCTACTCTAAAATTCAACCAAGCATTTTATCAAACAATTGAAAAGTATAAACGAAAGCATATTAAAATAGCAAGAAATATAAAATCTAACAGTACCAAATGCAAGATACCAAAAATAACAACTCAATCAAGCATTAATAAACAAAGAAACATTAAATTGCATTAATAGAAAATCCAAATCAACAAAGAGTTCATAAACATAAAAGCAACAAAATAAAGAAAATAGCAAGTGAAACTAAGAGAGAAAAGATGTAAGAACAAGAAATTTCAAGTGAAACTAAATCAAGACAAGTATCAAAACCTAAATCTAAGAGAAATTTAATTAATCTACCCTAATTTCTAGAGAGAGGAAAGAGCTTCTCTCTCTGGAACTATAACCTAAAATATGGCTAAAACTCCATTACGACTACTTGGTTCATTTTTCCTTGAATCCCTGGTTCAATAGCATCAGAAACGGGTTGGATTGGGCCCAAAATGCTTCAGAAATCGCTGGTCATGTGTTGCCTTTAGTGAAGCGCGTTGATCCTGTGACGCGTATGCATGGCCTAAATGCATGTCAACTATATATTTCAAATTGCATATCATTTTGAAGCCCCGGATGTTAGCTTTTCAATGCCACTGAAACCGTCTCATTTGAATCTCTGTAGCTCAAGTTATGATCTATTTAGTACGAAGAGGTCAGGATTGACAGCTTAGCAATTCCTTCATTTCTTCATGAATTCTCTCAACTTGCATGCTTTTCTTCCACTTCTTCAAGCCATCCTTTGCTTTCAAGACCTTAAATAACTAAAAAAAAAAAAACACATCAAGGCATCGAATGGGATTGAAGTGAATTAAATTTAGTAATTTAAAAGTCTAAAAAGCATGTTTTTACTCTTAAGCACAATTTAGGAGAAATTTACAAAACCATGATATTTCAATGGATAAGTGTAGGAAAAATTGATAAAATCCACCAAATTCAATACAAAATAAATCATAAAATTTTGGTTTATCACACACGCCCGGTCCAGCCCAGGCTCGAAGCATTTTGGACGATGAAGACTTGAACCCGAAATCAGTGTTATCAAAACCGGACCGGACCGGCCAGTTCGATCGAAAAACTGGTGAACTGGATCCTATATCGATCCGGTCTGGTATTTGAACCGTGAAAAAAAAAAACCAATACGAACCGGTCAAACCTAAAATGAACCGTTAAAAACTGGCCAAATCCGGTAAAGACCGGTCCAACCGAACCGCGTGGTATTGAAAATTTAAAATTCTTGAGTAAGGGTTCAAACCCTCACCCTCATAAATGAAAGCACCTTGCACAACCACTAGGATGCTGTCGTGTTTACTATTATATATGCAAATTTAAATATATATAAATATCTTTTATGAGTTTCATCAAATAATTTATTTTTATTTAATTTATTTTAATTTTAGTTATAAACTCCCTCATTCTTAAATTAATTATATTTTTATTTAACAATAATTATAAACTCACTTATTTTTTAATAAATACTTATAGTATATAATAGTATAATAAATATAAATTAATTAATAAATTATTAAAAATTAAAAATAATAGTTATTTTAATATAAGAAACAAAATAAAAATATCTATAATAGAGTAAAAATAATAAAATATTTATTATTCTTATTCCATATTATTTTAAAATAGCTTGAAATTCTTAAAATGTTAGTAAAAATATGTATTTTAAATTTTAATTTTATATTTTTTAATTATTTTTATTTTTATTTACATAGGACCGAGTCAATCGGTTCAATCAGTGATCTACCGGTTAAACCAATAATCCAATAATCCAGTAATCTGACCGATTCGATCACTGATTCGGTTCTAACATCTATGCCCGAAATGACTTAAAATTGACTCAGAAAAAATAAATAAAATCCAGAAAAGGAGTGAAACTGGGGTTAGGCCATAGCTCGGGTCATCCAGACCTGACCCGGTCATCATATACATTACACAATTAGGGCTAAGACGAGGGTGTACACGCAACAACGCAGCCCTCAAGGTTTGTTTAGATGCCATTCTCAAAAGAGATTTTTTTAAAATAATATTTTTTTAAGTAATATCTTTTATATTAATCTAAATAAAATACTAAAATATAATTCAATCTTATACCCTTTACACGAAAGACAATACAAAAATTTAATTTAATGTCAATCGTTCAATTTTTGTCTCCAGTTTCTTCTTTCACTTTCTGTCTCCCTTCCATAGGCTACGTAAATCTCCCTCCTCCTCACTCGTCGCTCCTTCAAAAAATGGAGCAAATCGGAAAACGGCGACGGTGACAACTAGCAGTCCCCACTCCCCACGCTGACCCCTGACCTCGTCTTCTCTCCCACTCCCAGTCTCCCAGCACGCACCACGCAGTCGCACCCTCCTCCCCTCTTCGTCTTCTCAGCCCTCCGTGTCTCACACCAGTCACCGTCGAAGCTCGTCGTTCGACTGACGACGGTGACGACCAACGATTGACGTCCGACCACTGACGACCTACGGTGCTGCCCTGCTTCTCGGTGACCACTGACGCTTCTCTGCTTGGCCCGGTCGTCTTCTTCTTCTCTATTACTTCCCCGCCACTGCTCTGCTCTGCTAGTCTCGCTCCTTCTGCTCCGCTCTCTTCTCCGGTCTTCTTCTCAGGTAAATAATTAATTTTATTGCTTAATTAATATTCTGATTAGGGAATAGGGATTTTGATTATCAGAATTTGTGAATTTAGGGATGTGGGTGTTGATTTTGGTTATTAAAATTCTGATTAAGGGTGTGGATGTTGATGCTTCCAAATCCAAATGGAGCATATTTCTTAGCTTTTGCTACTGTTTTGAACTGAAGCAGATATTGTTACATAATTTAATTTCTCCTCTTGATTGCTTTGTCTTTAAATGGAGACTCAAGCTGCAAGCTTATTAAAATAAAATTAGGTGGTGGATAATATGGTGGTTAGGTTGCTTCAGTATGGTTAAAGAGATGTGTGATGATTGTCATGATTCCCTGCATTGTGGTTACGTGTTTGTGTGCTGACTTATGTGTGTTTGGAAGGTTGTGTTGTGTTGAATCCAGGTTTTAAACTGTTTATGTAAGTGATTTTTGTGGATGTATGTTGCAAATGGCTATGAAGCCATGAGGGAGTTAAGGTAGAAAAACCCCATCATCCCAAGAACATCAGATGAAGATAGATACTTAGACTTTGAAATTAATCCTTGGACATAGTTTATATTTTTATTGTGTCAAATTAAGATATTATTGTAGCGTGATTAATTTTATGTCTATTTTCGTATAAGTTATTTTTAGAATTTGAGACTTTGATTGTTGTTCAAATGTTACTGAAGACATGAATTTCAAATTTTAATTTTAAATTTTTGACTATTTTATATTTTTATTTAAATAAGACCGGATCAACCAGTTCAATCGATGACTCACCGGTTGAATCAGAGACTTAATGATCCAATAGTCTGAACGGTTCGATTACCGGATTGGTTCTGACAAGTATGGATATATCAATTACAGTTCTAACTAAAGATAATTACAATTGTAAATTAACAAAATGATAAAACTTAAACTTAATCCAGCTAAAAAAAGTTGAATTTAAAATAATATCATTTTATGATTTATTAATTAATTATCAGTTTCCACGGTTAGCAATAATTCTATATTAACAACTTATTTTAAATGTTGATATATGAATATTTCAAAAGGCTACTCACAATTATTAGAAACACATTATATTAATTAACCATAAAGTGTACTCCTAGAAGGAAAAAACAAAAATGCTTTCAGTTGGGAAGCCATTTAAAATTTCTAGCTAAATTTTTTTTTTTAATTTTGAGCTTCTCTTTGCAGAGTTGCTCTTCTCTTTACTCTGTTTCTTTTCATCTTCTCGGTGATCGGGTCGAGTTCTTCATTACTTGAACCATTCACTAACGAAGGCTGCACGAATGAAAATTCTCTCAAGAAGCCAAGGTCCTTTTTTTTTTCATTGTTCTTATCATCATAAATATGCTTTTTACAGTTTCATAGTTAAATTGAAGTCTTCTTGTTTGATGTTTTCTTTCCCTTTTTTGTGGGGTTGCAGTTCTAAAACTTCGATTTTTTCTGAGATGCCGAAAAAAGATTGAGCCCTTATCGAAGAGGTTCTCTTCACAGTGGTCAAATGGATTTCCTCCTTCTCCTGAGATGAACGGTAAAGTTGTTCCCTTTGTGGAAGAGAATGCAACAAAAGTGGAAGGTATCCGTAAGGCAGTGTTTGATGTGTGCGGGGTATTGGAAACTAGCATGTGGGGACCTGCCGTTGAGGATGCCCTCAAGGTGTATGATGAAATGCTTCAACCAGAACTTGTTGTTGGAGTGATAAGGAGGTTGAAGGATGTGAATAAGGCGTTGCATTTTTTTCGATGGGTGGAGCGGAAAACTGAAGAAGCTCATGGTCCTGAGGCCTACAATGCACTTCTCGTGGTTATGGCTAGGACTAGAAACTTGGTGTACTTGGAGCAGGTTCTTGAAGAAATGTGTGTGGCAGGGTTTGGACCAGATAACAATACTTGTATTGAATTGGTTGGTAGTTTTGTCAAGTCGCAGAAGTTGAGGGAAGCTTTTGGGATTATTGAGAGTATGAGGAAGTACATGTTTCGCCCTGCTTTTTCAGCTTATACTACATTGATTGGTGCGCTCTCTTCAGTTCACGAATGTGATTCCATGCTTACTCTCTTTCATCAAATGCAGGAACTAGGCTATGAAGTAAATATACACTTGTTTACTACGCTTGTTCGTGCGTTTGCAAGGGAGGGTCGTGTTGATGCTGCTCTTTCCTTGCTGGACGAAATGAAGAGTAATTCGTTTCATGCTGACCTTGTTCTCTACAATGTTTGCATAGATAGTTTTGGCAAAGTTGGCACAGTGGATATGGCCTGGAAATTCTTTCATGAATTGAAAGCACAAGGGTTGGTTCCTGATGATGTGACCTATACTAGCATGATAGGTGTTCTTTGCAAGGCTGAGAGGCTGGATGAAGCTGTTGAGTTGTTTGAAGAATTGGATCAAAACAGAAGTGTCCCGTGTGTATATGCTTATAATACCATGATTATGGGTTATGGTTCAGTTGGAAAATTTGATGAAGCATATGATTTACTCGAGAGACAAAAAAGAAAGGGATGCATACCTAGTGTAGTTGCTTATAATTGCCTTCTGACTTGCCTGGGTAAAAAGGGTAAAGTAGCTGAAGCATTGAGGATCTATGAAGAAATGAAAAAAGATGCGGCACCAAATCTTGCAACCTACAATATCTTGATTGACATGCTTTGTAAGGCAGGACAGCTCGAACCCGCTCTGAAGGTTCAGGAAGCCATGAAAGAGGCTGGTTTGTTCCCCAATATCATGACTGTAAATATAATGATCGATAGACTATGTAAAGCTCAAAGACTTGATGATGCTTGCTCCATATTTTTAGGATTGGATCATAAACTTTGCACCCCTGATGCAGTTACATTTTGTTCTCTTATTGAGGGTTTGGGTAGACATGGCAGGGTAGATGATGCCTACATGCTTTATGAGAAGATGTTAGATTCCGATCAAAGTCCAAATGCAGTAGTGTATACATCTCTTATTAGGAATTTCTTCAAGTGTGGTAGGAAGGAGGATGGTCACAAAATTTACAAGGAGATGATGCATAGGGGTTGTTCTCCTGATCTAACGCTCCTTAATATTTACATGGATTGTGTTTTTAAAGCAGGTGAAATTGATAGAGGAAGGGCTTTGTTTGAAGAGATAAAGGCTCAAGGGTTAATTCCTGATGTTCGGAGCTACTCAATTTTAATTCATGGTCTTGTGAAAGCAGGCTTTGCAAAAGAAACATACAAATTGTTTTATGAGATGAAGGAGCAAGGACTACATTTGGACACCCGCGCTTACAATGCTGTTATTGATGGGTTTTGCAAGTCTGGTAAGGTCAATAAGGCTTACCAACTGCTGGACGAAATGAAGACAAAGGGCCTGCAACCTACTGTTGTCACTTATGGATCTGTCATTGATGGACTTTCTAAAATTGACAGGCTCGATGAAGCATATATGTTATTTGAAGAAGTAAAATCCAAAGGTGTTGACTTGAATGTAGTGATCTATAGTAGTCTCATTGATGGGTTTGGGAAGGTGGGAAGGATTGATGAGGCATATTTAATTTTGGAGGAGTTGATGCAGAAGGGTCTAACTGCAAACACATTCACATGGAATTGCTTACTTGATGCATTGGTGAAAGCTGAGGAAATCGATGAAGCTCTTGTCTGCTTCCAGAATATGAAAAGTTTGAAATGTCCTCCAAATGAAATAACTTATAGCATTATGATAAATGGTCTTTGCAAGGTTAGAAAATTTAACAAGGCTTTTGTGTTCTGGCAAGAGATGCAGAAGAAAGGGCTAAAACCTAATACTATCACATACACAACCATGATTACGGGACTTGCAAGGGTTGGAAATGTTCAAGAAGCAAAAGGTCTCTTTGAGAGATTTAGGGCAAGCGGGGGCAGGCCTGATTCAGCTTGTTATAATTCTATGATTGAAGGATTAAGCAGTGTCAATAAAGCAATGGATGCATATACACTTTTCGAGGAAACTCGCACGAAAGGTTGTCGTATTTATAGCAAAACATGCGTTATTCTTTTAGATGCACTGCATAAGGCTGACTGCCTTGAGCAAGCGGCAATCGTCGGAGCTGTCTTAAGGGAAATGGCAAAGTCCCAACATGCCACAAGATTCTCTTGAGAATAAGTTATATATGTGTGTTGTACTGGTATTGGTATTGAAATCCGTTTTCCATATAAAAATTGTGTGCACCTTATCGCCCTTCACGTTGACTGCTCAGGCAATTTGTGAGATATTTAAAGACTTCTAATGTCACCACTTCTCTGGATAATGTTAATGGCTTAATGGTCTTAGCCCTAAGGTAATCCTTACAAATTAAAGTAGTTATGCATACTATTTTTTGAAGTATTGTGCTATAATTTATTGTTATGCCTGATGGTTATTTTCTGAGAAGGAATACACTGGATTTTTTTTCTATTATGTTTTGTCCTGTGTGCAATATATTTTTGTTGTTGTTGCTTTGTCCATAATAATGTTTTATTTTGAAGTGATTGATTCAAAAGGTATTGTTAATGTGATAATGTGTTTATAAACTTATTGCAGGGAACAAGTACCCAATCAAGTTACACCTTTGTTGTATTTTTTCCATTCTTGAAGAATATGTACACAAGATTTACTGCCAATGCAGTGTCTTCATTCTTCGAGTTCTTTCTATACTCAGGTAATTCTAAGTGAATGCCAATTTTGTTTCTTATTTGGCAAGAGTTATAACATCATTCATTTTTGTACACTCTTAATTTCTTTGAAAAATAATTGAAAGTATAAGAGAATGTTGGTTAACATTTACCTGGTATTGTAATTTAATGATTTATTGGCATCCTGTTGTTAATAAGCAAAGGAAATATTTGAAGTGCTTTGGTCACAAGTGTTAATAGCTTTCTGTCTTTGTACTATCATTTCCTTATTATATGATTTTAAGCAGCGCTTTGCAGAAAATGCTCAACTCATACTGAAATTTGAGCAGAACATTCTCCTTATTCTATAGATAGATAATATATATCCTTCACGATTTAATACATGGAATCCAAACTTAATTTTATATGTACACTTATAATCAAATATTGAACTCCATTACTTAGTTGGAAGGATGAACAATGGACCAATTTTCAACAATCTCACCTAGGTTCCATCACTGGCCTCCAATGATGAGCGTAAATGGAGGAGGATCAATGTTTTTGGCACAATGTTATGTACATTCTTAACTTTTATTGTTGCAACACAATGCAAACGCATGTAATTGGAATTGAATTTATTTATTCAATATGTATATTACTTTTTTAATTTTTTTGAAGTGATAGATGTCCAATTTATCTGATGGAGAATAATAAAAATTTATTTAAAGTATGTAATCTAAAATTCTTAAAACCAATTAGGTGTTTACTTTATCTCTTTTGTTGTAATTTCAATAATTCACCATGTCAAATTCGGAATTGATTATCTTTTACAGATTTACCAGCATTTTTTTTAAGTGCACAAGATGCTTTACACTTATGTCATTTCTAGACTTGATTCAACTTTGGTTTAAAACAAGTTAGAAACTTAAAATTGGAAAAGCATCATAAAGAAATTTTATAATAGCAAAAACAGGAAATATACCATGATCACGACACGAAAACACAAAGTCATGCAGTTCTATCTTAATCTGACAGTAGCGCTTACATTTTAGTTTGAAAAACGAATATGTTCTCACATTATATAATTAGTCAAAGGAAAACCAACTCGTGTTTGAATATTATTCCATGCTTGACGAAAACCAACTAAATTTTAATCAGTTGAATTAGTTTAGTGATTAACTCACTAATTTGCTTAAATAAATGGCAGAGGGTCGAATCTCGCGTTCGGGTTATTTGTACTTATTTATTTGGCGTACCAAGTTGATATATACCATATTATTAGATAGAGTGTGAGTTCCACACAACCACTCTTCATCTAATCTTTTGCTTCTTCTGATAATCGTGATCACTAGCATGGGGGAGCTTCAGGTTTTCATTTCCATGATCCTCCCTTTCTTCATCTTCTTGTTTATGTTGCTCACCATCTTTTGGAGGATGTCATCATGATCACTCATGAAGGATGTCATGGAGGCAGTTTAGGGTTCTCTGTTGTTGATCTGCATCCTCCATTTGGATAGGATACTCGAGAACATTGTGACAGATCATAGGGACAAAATTACAGTTGGTGGAGGAGGAGGAGGGGAAGATCTTGTTGATATTCTTTTAAGGCTTCAAAAGCAAAATGATCTCCAATATCCCTTATCAGACAGTGTTGTCAAAGCAATCATTTTGGTTAGTATGTTTCAGTTCAAAAACCATGCAAAAATTAAATTGATGTCATGACACTGATATGATTCTTTTTCTTCAAGCTTTTACAGTTTTGTCAAAGTAATCATTGATTAGTATTCTTTTGAATATGAAACCTTGCATATAATAGAGTTCCCTAAGATCACTCGTTTTTTTGTATTTTCATTTATATACTTGATAATGAAGATTGATAAACTGATGAACTCGTTTTATCCAGAAAGGTTCATTGATGATGATAACTCATCAGATGACTAATACAAGTTTATAGCAAACCTGAAGAACTTGAAATGGCTGAATCCTTTGGATTATCTGTAAGAAGAAAATACGATTTAGAGTTGATTCCTATCACTTATCACTCAGCAGAATAAAATGTAATTTTATTAGCACAAGTTCTCAAGTTAAGTAGAATAAAAGTTTTGAATGTAAATTTTACTAGACTATATATTCATATCTCTCATTTCATTTTATTATAGTGATAACCTATTTCTATAACTATGTATTATGTTAGGAGCTTAATCTAAATTAGTTACAAATATTGAACATATCTAGAGAAAAAAATTACTATACGTTAAACATAGTGAGAAACTACAAATTTTAATAAAACAAGATATTTAATATAATTTTTTTTTGTATTATCATTAACCATCCCATTTTTTTAATATAGAGGTGAAGATTGGAAAAAACATCCTACAAGAAGTTAAAAGTTTTAAGTATTTTGAGTGTATCATACAGGATAATTGAGAGATTGAACAGGATGTAAATCATAGGATCCAAACAGGTTGGTCAAAATGGCGGAGTACATTTGGTTTTATATGCGACAAAAAAGTGCCTTTAAAACTTAAAGGTAAATTCTATCGCACCCCTATAAGACCGGCTATGCTTTATGGTACGGAATGTTGGGCGGCTAAAGGGGAGCACAAACATAAGCTGAGTGTGGCAGAGATGAAGATGTTGAGATAGATGAGTGGTCATACGCGATTGGATAAAATAAGGAATGAAGATATAAGGGAAAGAGTTGGAGTAGCACCCATTGTAGAAAAGATGGTTGAATCGCGTCTCAAGTGGTTTGGACATGTGAGAAGAAGACCGATAGAACATCCAGTCAGGAGGGTGGATGAGATGGAAGATGGACAAAGGGCGAAAGGCAGAGGAAGACTTAAAAAGACCATCCATGAGGTGGTCAAACGAGATCTACATGTAAACGGTCTCTCTGTAGACATGATACATGACAAAGCACAATGACGTCATTTGATTCATGTAGCCGACCCTACTTAGTGGATAAGGCTTTGTTGTTGTTGTACTCTAAATTCTAAACAAAAGAAACTCATTCAATTTTTGAGAGATACTATTATCTATTATTTAACAACAATTCATTCATTTTTTAAAAATCTCTTCTCTAATTATTTTAAGAATTTTTCTCAATTTTCTTATACTACTTCATTTTGCATTGTAGTTCCAACTCTACCCTCCTTTCATTTAATTACGGAAATGTATATTCACTATTACAAAAGAAGAAAAGCATGCTTCTTCTCTTCATCTTCCTCTGTTCCTCATTCAGAGTAACATTTCTCCCATTTTTTCAGCTTCAGGCAAAGAAAATGCAATAACTTTTTCGAACCCCACTTCCCTTTTTCTTCAAAGTTCGAATCTTTTGCCCTTGTCATGTCAATTCAACCAAAAACCGAACCTGGGTCACTCCCCATTCTCTCATCAAACAACCGGTAACAAAAGCTTGGAGACGATGAGCATTCCTGAGCTCATTCAAATTCTTCGAGTTAAGTGGCAAAAAGAGGATTATGACAGAGTTGAAAAGGCTTTGGTAGCAAGAGAGGAAAAACTTAAAACCAAGGTTGGTCAACTTGAAGAGAAGTTTCAGATTCAGAGTCTAGCTACGATTGATGCTGAGAAGGTACAAGGGCTTTATGAGACGTTGTTTAAGGAAGTGAAGGAAAGTGGGTTGGACAAGGAAACCATTGAGAATTTGAGGGAGAAGAACAAGGAGTTAGAGTGCGAGAATCTTAAGTTGTTGGAGTTGAAGAACAAATGTGAGGTTGATGGCAATGCTGTTGATGAATTAAGGAAGAAAGTGGCTGAGTTAGAGGCTGAAAAAAAAGAATAATTTGGATAGTTGAATGATGAGAATGAGAAGTTGGAAGATGAGAAAATAGAGGATCAGTCTATAGCTCGCAAGAAAAATTTTAGCTTGAAAAGAAAAAGAGTGGAGATTGATACTCAGAAGAATAAAATGGTAGATCTAATCAACTTTAAAATTGCGGGAAAAAAGATTGGTTTGGGAGAGATAGAAAAATTTATCAAAAATCAAAAAGAATTTCATGGATATAAGAGAAATGATGATCCTTTATCTATATGGAGTGAGCACTTTCCATTTATGTTAATAGCTGATGAGTATGGACAATGTTATCCTGACGTGAACTTGGTTCATGATGTGAGTGATATTGGTATGGAAATAGATGCTCTTAATTGTTGAAAAAAATTGAAGGAATAAAGTGCGATGTATAATTTTTCAACGTACTCTCTCTTATATTTTTTTTGTCTCACTTATAATAATTAATGGTGAGAAATTACATTTTATTCTTTTAATTGTTAAAAAAAAATAGAGATGATCTATTTCCTATTGGTATAGCTCAATATTTTTTTTTTTTACTAAAGATAGGAGACTCAAACCCGCAACCTCTTAATTGAGTATGTGGAGATTATCCCATTTGAGCTATTACTTATTGGCGGTATAGCTCAATATTTACAGGTAAGTTTTTGTTAAAATGTATTAAGTTATTTATTATGTTGTAATGAGACTATAAAGGTAATTTATTAAGTATAGCTCAATATTATGCTGACACATATATAGGACACAACACGACACAGGACACGCCGACACGCAAATTTTAAAATCTTATAAGACACGGAGACACGCATACATATAAAATATAAAATATTTTTTAAATAAATCGTAATGATATTTTAATATTTTATTGATATTAAAATATAAATTAATTTTTTTGATTATTTTTAATGTCTTATTTTAATTATATCAAGTATTTAAAATATTTTTGTTTTAATAAATAATAATATATACTATATCTAAATTTATTTTAAAAATATATATTAAGAATAAGACTGAAGACACATAATGATATTTAGGTGTGTCAAAGCGTGTCTGGAGAAGAATTTTTTTATTTTTTATTAAGATACAATTTGACATAGCAGACACTATGTCTATGAAAAAACTTATGCAGAAAAATCTAGAAAAAGAGAAGAAACTCCAGGTCATTTTAGAGTAGATAGACTCGAAAGATGAAAAAATGAAAAACTTAACAGAACAGATGTTACTATTAGAGGAAAAGGAAAAAAAATTGGATGAAGAGAAAGTTGATTTGTAGACAAAGGTAATTGAGTTGACAATAAAAAAGATGTTTGAGACCGAGAGGGATAACCATGGAATAGAAATGTTTATCATTGGATTTGATAGAGAGCAGAAAGTCATTAATGGTCAGCTGATTGATGAGGATCAGGATCAAGAGGGTGGAAGTAAAAATGTGACCGTCTCCCCTGATGTTTGTTTTATGTAAAAGAATATTTTTTTTGTTTCTGTTTAAATAGATGATATTAGATGGATTTTGATGATAATATTTTAGTAGATTTATGACCTAAGTTTAATTTGGTCAAATATGGCATGTTTATTATTTTGGAACAGTTTTTAATATTTGAAGTATTTTGGATAAATATAATTGAAGTATGTTTCATGTTTTTTTTTTTTTTTGGTGACTAAGTATGTTTCATGTTTTAATTGTTTGCATGATAATTGTTTTGCTATTCTAAAATATGTTGTGAAAAAAAAAGTTGCTGTTTCGACTTATAGGTCGTCGGTATGAGTTTTGCTTAATTAGAAGATATATAGAAATAATAATAAAAAAAATGTGGAGAAGTAAATGGTGGTTTGTTTATACAAATATCTATAGATAAGTATAAATATTATAAAAGATAAAGTAACTTATATGTGTTGTTCTTAAAATTGCAAAAGTGAATAAATATAATTAATAGTAATTGATGAGGAGCAATTTTAATAGGTCAAATAGATAGCCTTGATTGTCACTAAGTTGTTTTGTTTGACTAATTTGCAGGAGTAAAATTATTTTATAGGAATTATTAGATGACCAGTGTAATTGGTCGGTTTAAAACTTGGTTATGGAAATAGCGTATATAATATCGATTAGCATGGGGTTTTGCTTTGGCTTATAGGTCAGTTTGTGTTTCTAACATTAAAGAGATAAGAAAATGAAATATAACAACTGATACAGTGTACATCAATTACGAGTTATAGTTCGGAGATGCATAATCCTCAGTCGTAACCGATGATTTACAATAATTAGCATTAATTTCTGTTCAATAACGTCGGATATGCAGTTACTTTTTCTTTTGGGCGTTATAACTTGGACAAAACAGCTAACCTCGCCCAACCGAGTATAAAGCAGAATGAGAAAACAGTGAAAGGTACGCAACTTCTTTTGAGTAATGATTCCTATCTACTCATACTTTTATTGACTTGAGCATCGGAGTGCCTTTGCAGGTATCCACCTCCACTGTTCCTCCTTTGCCGACGTATACCAAGTTCCAGCTTTGAGGAGTCTACCGATCTCCATCAGAGAACAGGATATACTTAGGATTAATCAGGCAAGAACATTTGGCGCCCACCGTGGGGCCCGAAAAGCAAAAGATATCACTCGCTGAAGGTCCCAGAACACCCTAACGTTCGCACATGGCTGACGTTCCCCCTCCTACCTCATCCGAGCTTCTGAGGATGGTGACCGAGCTTCAGCAAGCAAATCAACGAATGGCGGAGGACAATCAAAGGATGCAAAACCAAATCGCGCAACTGATTAATGCCCGAATAGAGCACCATAATGATCACCATGAGCGACAAGAAAATGATGAGCGTCAGTCGGCTCCGACCCATGTCTCTGAGACACCTCAGAGTAATGAGGAAGGAGGCCACCACAATGAGGAAGGCCAACCTGATGCTGAGGAAGATGGACGCGACAACTCCGCCGGCCCATTCACGGCCGATATAATGAATTTTCAATTGCCTAGGCAATTTACCCTGCCGACGACTTTGACCCCAGATGATGGGCTCGGAGATCCCAAGCAACACATTAAAGAATTCCGATCTATTATGATCGTTAACGGTGCATCAGATCCTATTTTATGTCGTTGTTTTCCCTCATTTTTAGATGGTCCTACACTTGACTGGTTTTGCTCTTTGCCTGCAGATTCCATATCACGCTTCCAGGAGTTGGCGAAGTAGTTTGAGGATCACTTCGCAGCGTCAGCGATATACTTACATGATTCTGACTATTTGACGACCATTAAACAAGGTCCACAAGAGAGCCTGAAAGATCACATTACCCGCTTCACAAAGGTCGCTATGAGGATCCCCGATCTCCATCCTGAAGTTCATCTCCATGCCATTAAGAGCGGCCTCCGCCCAGGTAAATTTCAGGAGATTATCGCCGTGGCCAAGCCTAAAACTTTGGCCGAGTTTCGTGAAAAAGCCAAGGGACAGATTGACGTTGAAGAGCTTCGACAAGCACGGAAGACAGAAAGGTCGGCTACAAGCAAAGACGACAATAAACCTCGGGATAGCAAGAAAGCATTTAAGCCGGTACCTCGTTATGAGTCATATACTCAATTCAACGCAAAGAGGGATGACATCATCAAAGAGATACTCAATTCTAAGCTAATCAAGCCTCCCCGTAAAGCTGGTAATTACCCAGAATTAAAAGGCGTGGACAAATCAAAATATTGTACTTTTCATCAGAAACATGGACATACAACCGACGAGTGTGTGATTGCTAAAGATCTCCTCGAACGCCTAGCAAGGCAGGGCCACCTTGACAAATTTATCGCATGGCACATGCAAAAGAACACTGTCCCTGCTCCTGATACAGCAACAGCAGGCCCGTCCTCAAAAGGCAAAGAGAAAGCTCCGGCCCAACCTAGAGGAGTGATAAATTGTATTTCGGGGGGTTATGCTGGAGGCGGACATACAAGCTCAGCACGAAAATGCACTTACAGGGCCATGTTAGCAGTTACAGATGCCCCCAACAATCCTCATCCGACGACGAACGTTCCAGAAATGACCTTCCGATCAGCCGACTTTAATGGTGATGATACCAATCTAGACGACCCTGTTGTCATCTCCGTTCAGCTGGGCGATTTGATAGTCTGAAAAGTCTTACTTAATCCAGGAAGCAATGCCGATGTGTTATTTTTCACCACCTTTGAAAAGATGAGGCTGAGCAGCAACATTTTGCAGCCATATCTTGGAGACTTGGTCGGATTCTCCGGAGAACGAGTTCCTGTCATGGGTTCGGTGTGGTTACAAACCACACTCGGTGAGCAACCATTATATAAGACACAAGATATTCAATATCTTGTAGTCGATTGCTTTAGCCCTTATAATCTTATATTGGGACGACCTTTTTTTAATAGATTTGCTGCAATTGTGTCCATAGTTCACCTTTGTGTCAAGTTTCCTGTGCAGGACAATGTTGTGGCTACGATTCACGGTGACCTTCATGAAGCTCGGCAGTGCTATAACACAAGCTTGAAGCCTATCAAAAAGAGCGGCCCAACCCAGGTCAACTCCATACAATCCGAGCAGATAATACTCGCCGAACTCGATCCTCGGGCCGACTTTGAAGATCGGCCCATGACAAATGAAGAATTGACAAAGGTCACTTTAACTAATGACTCAACGAAGTTCACATTTGTGGGAACTTCAATGAGTACTGAAGACGGAAAAAGGCTTCTAAACTTTCTACGACAAAATGCCGACCTATTTGCGTGGACTTCTGCTGATATGCCAGGAATAGACCCGTCTGTTATAACACACAAATTGGCGATCAGTCCAGCAGCTCGACCGATCTCCCAGAAAAAGAGAAACCTCGGCACCGAGAAACGACAAGCATCCATAGCCGAGGTTAAAAAGCTCATCGACACCAATTTTATCAGGGAAATCAGGTTCACCACTTGGCTGGCCAATGTCGTTATGGTAAGAAAGAATAAAGGTAAGTGGCGCATGTGCGTTGACTTTACTGACTTAAATAAGGCATGTCCTAAAGATGCTTATCTTTTACCCTATATTGATACTCTGGTTGATAACTCTTGTGGTTACGGTTGTTTGAGCTTCATGGATGCATATTCTAGTTATAATCAGATTCTCATGCATCCATCAGACCAAGAAAAAACGGCCTTTATAACCGAGATTGGTAATTACTGCTATAATGTTATGCCTTTTGGTTTAAAGAATGCAGGGACAACATACCAACGGCTAATGAACAAAGTCTTTGAGCAGCAAATAGGACGGAATATAGAAGTTTATGTTGATGACATGGTCGCCAAAACAAAGCTCGGCAACTCCCACATCCAGGACCTAGCCGAGATCTTTGGACAAATCCGACGTTTCAACATGAGATTAAATCCTGAAAAGTGCGCCTTCGGAGTTCAGGGAGGGAAGTTCCTTGGATTCATTCTCACTAACCGAGGAATCGAAGCAAATCCAGAAAAATGTCAAGCAATACTCGATATGCAAAGTCCAACGACAATAAAGGAGGTCCAAAGGCTAACAGGGCGACTAGCCGCTTTATCAAGATTTTTACCATGTTTGGCATCTAAATCTTCAAACTTTTTTCAATGTTTAAAAAAGAACACAAAACATTTTGAATGGAACAAAAACTGTGAAATGGCCTTCACGAGTTTAAAACAATTTCTTTCAAAACCCCCTGTTTTACAAAGGCCAAAGCTCGGTGAGCCATTATATATATATTTATCTATTACTGATGTTGCAATTAGTTCTGCCCTTGTAAAAGAAACAGATAAAGTCCAACAGCCAGTCTATTTTGTGAGTAAGTCATTACAAAACGCCGAGCTTCGTTACCCGAAGTTGGAAAAGCTTGCCTTGGCCCTAGTTTTCTCATCGAGACATCTCCGACCATATTTCCAGAGTCACACGATTATTGTTAGAACTGGACAACCTCTTCGGCAGGTTCTTTCAAAACCCGAGCTTGCAGGGAGACTTATCAAGTGGGCCATCGAGCTTTCAGAATTCGATATTCAATATTAGCCAAGAGGATCAATCAAGTCTCAATACTTGGTTGATTTCGTCGCTGAACTCACAGAACCATATACAGATGCACCAAGCTCAGAATGGACCTTGTTCGTTGATGGAGCCTCAAACCCTCAAGGGTCTGGAGTAGGGGTGTTATTAGAAAGCCCGGAAGGAATAACCTTGGAACATTCTCTACGTTTTTCTTTCAAGGCCAGCAATAACCAGGCGGAATACGAAGCCCTTATTGCTGGGCTCAGGTTAGCCATGGATTTACACATTACCAGCTTAAAGGTTTATTGTGATTCATTATTAGTGGTTCAACAGGTAAATCAAAGTTTCCAAACAAAAGATCACATTTTGCTAAAATATCTAGATATTGTTCAACAATTGATGAACAAATTTTCAAAAATTGAAATTTGCCATATTTCTTGAGATCAAAATAACAGGGCAGATATTTTATCAAAACTAGCCACTACACAATCACATACAGCAACACTTTTACAATCGACTTTAGATAAGCCCAGCATTCATACAGTTAACATTTCAAATATTTTAAGTAATCAAAGTTGGCAGTAACCTTATATGAAATACCTCCGGGATGGTTCCATCCCGGACGAGGTTTCAGATCAGAAAAAATTTAGAAGGCAGGCCTCTTTCTTTACGTTACTGAATAACACCTTGTATAGGCGGGGATATTCCCAACCACTTTTGAAATGTTTAGACAAGATAGAAGCCGATCTTGCACTAGCCGAAGCTCACGAAAATATCTGCGGTACACATTCTGGAGCATGAAGCCTTGCACAAAAAATACTCCGTGCCGGTTTTTACTGGCCGACATTGTGGGAGGACAGCAAACAAAAGGTCAGAACTTGCGACAATTTTCAGAAGCATGCCCCGATCATTAATCTACCGGCCGAGTATCTTCACCATTCAATAATAAGTTGGCCCTTCAACCACTGGGGAATTGATATCCTCAGGCCATTCCCCACTGTCCCAAGACAGGTGAAATATCTGGTGGTTGCAATCGACTATTTCTCTAAGTGGATTGAGGCAACCCTTAGCGAAAATCACATCATCACAAATGATATCCTTTGTATGGAAAAATATCATCTGCCGATTTGGTATACCTCGTCATATTGTGACTGACAATGGTCGACAGTATACCGACCATAATTTCAAAAATTTTTTGCAGAATCTAAAAATAAAGCAACACTTCTCATCTGTGGAAAATCCGCAATCTAATGGCTTAGCAGAGGCAGCAAATAAGGTCCTCCTTCAAGCACTAAGGAAAAAGCTCGACACTGTGAAAGGACTATGGACCGAGCTTGTTCCCGAAATACTATGGGCATATAATACTACAACACATTCAACAACTAAGGAGACCCCGTTTCGCCTAGTATATGGATCTGAGGCAATGATTCCCATTGAAATATCTCACAATTCAATGCGGGCACAAGCTATGCACCATGATCAAGCTCGGCAAGCAGAACTTGACTTAATCGAAGAGGTACGAGAAACAGCGGCAATACGACACCGAGCATTGCAACAACAGCTCGGTCGATGACATGCAAGGAAGATACTACCAAGATCATTTAAGATCGGCAATTTAGTATTGAGGAAAACTGAGCAGGCCCGCCGACCTCCTTCCCACGGAAAACTCGCAGCAACCTGGGATGGTCCATACCGAGTATGCGATGTCCTTGGAAAGGGAGCCTATCAACTGGAACAGCTAGACGGCACCAAAATTCCCAGCACTTGGAATGTCAATTCTTTAAAGTAATATTTCAGTTAACGCAGCATGCTAGTACTCTTTTTCCTACCTTGAGATTTTTTCCCAGAAAAAAGGGATTTTGCTCATGGAGGTTTTAACGAGGCTAGCTTACCTAGTATGAGTTGTACAGGTATTGCTTTTAATAAATTCTAAATTTTCTCGTAGCAAATAGTATACCCTTTATTTTTACATTATCATGCCTCATTTACGTCCAAGCCAAAGTCGCATTATCCATACACGATTGCGCAAAAACAAGCTAAGCTATGCTTAAACTGTAACATACAGACATTATGCCCTTTCAAGGGTATCAGCATACTAAATAGGAAAGTTCAGAAGCTAATTCACCAGATATCGCATAAACACATATGTTCTAACCAAAACAGAAAAGAACTGATTACAGTTCCTGAACAAGCCAGTCATACATCAAAACGTAAAAGAAAGCATAAAAGGTTCCTTATGGCTAGCCCAATACAGTAATTTGATAAAAACCATATACAAAACAAATCATTAATCAGCCAAATTGTCACCATTCTCCTCAGCAATCTCTTCATCATCCACAAGTTCACCATCTCGAATTACCTTACTAGGATCCATGGCTGAGAATTCCCCATCAGGAACAAGGAACTTGGCTTGCTTAACAGCTCGCTCAAATCCTTCTGCGAAAGCATCCAAAATATCTCCCTCTTTGTTACTTTCCATCTCTTTCATTTTTGCAGACAACTCAATAACCTGGTTACTTATCCCAGCGAGTTCATTTACTTTCTTCGTCAGCAAATCAGCATCATTAACCCGAGCTTCCTTTTCTTTTTTCAACTCCTCCTCTACATCAGACAGTTTTTTCCTCAACTCAGTCAATGATGTATCCTTTAAACCTAACTGTTCCTTTAAAACCGCAATTTCAGAAGTTTCATACAACAGCTTTCGGTGCTTCTTCTCTTAGCTACGACCAATGCTGGCCAACCGAAATCCCAACACCTACAATTTGAGAGCCAAACATACATAAAAAAATAACAAAATAACGACAGAACAGAAAAACCAATATTCATAACACCGGCCTGTAGAAACTGGTCAATCCCTATATCTCCAGCTTCATCCACTCGGGCTATATTAGCCACGGATTGAACAACTTCGTCTGCCACAAGGTTAAAAGGGAACTTCCGACTCCAAACGGACGATCCCTCCTCTTCGTTCTCAAAACAAAGAAATTTTTCTTGTTTGGAAAAATCTTCAAGCTGGATCACATCACCTTTGCTCTGCTCAGCATCCAAAACTATGGTATCTGATTTCCTCTTCTTAAACACAATTCCCTTTTTCTTTGGTGCGGGCTGATTTACCTCCGCCTCACCATCAACCTTATCAACATTAGAAGAATAACCTTCAAAGTTCTTCGCTTTGAAACGGGACCTCAAAGTGGAAGCCGATACTCCAGGAAACTTACCAGCTGCAAAAAGTCACCAAAAAAGGAAATGTATTAGATTACATGTCAGAAATAGATAAGAAAATTCATTATCTAGTTTCCTCACCGAAATAATCCAACACTGCCGACCTATTTTTTTCCCAAATAAGCAGATCAGATATAGATATGAAACCCCCTTTATCCACAATCTCAACTAAAAACAAGATAACACATTCATTTCGGCTACTAATAAGCTCAGGACCCAGTATGTGTTGCGGTTGACAACACCAATACATTAGGAACTTTTCCCCCCAAATGCTCATCCAAGTAGAATGGAAACTCCTCATCCACTGACTTCACTTTTAAAAACATTTCTTTAAAATCTTTAAAGGATGATTTATACAGTTTGAAAATCGAAAACCCTGGAGTACTATTTAAATTTATCCATAAACCTTTCCAAACCCATTTTGCTTGAAACAAGGAAAAGAATAGTTCCAAGTCAGGTTCAATTTCAAAAAATTCCATTAGGACCTGGAAACATTTGATGAATGCCCAGCCATTAGGGTGGATTTGGGAAGGTGCGCAGTTCATCTGTTTCATTACGTCACATTCAAACTTTGAAAAAGGAAGTCTAACGCGTAGCTCTTCCATCACACAGCTATACATGTAAAAATTTTCAAAATCCTTTTTTCTATGAAAATACGATCAGCCCGGCTACATGGCAATAGTTCTAGATGAAACCCAGGTTTTACTATCCTAGACAAGTTGACTCTATCAACACTATCTCTGTCAGAAAACAGCGAAGCCCGAATATGGACATCACCATCAACCCATTCATAAGAATCGTTGTCTTCAATTTTAGGTAGAGCTTTCTTCTTCTTATCACTAATCTTTTGACTAAGACATGGAATAATTTGGAATGGTAAAAGATGAAGAAAATTTACTAACCTCTGATTGTCATCCTTCCTTAAAAGCTCCTGAAGATAACTCCCAAGTTACCCCACCAAATAACTACCACGCATAGACTCTAACCCACTCTTTAGTTAAACTGTTCAGTTCCACTATTAAATCTTAACCATTAAAGCACAATGCACTTACAACGGTTAACAAGTGACATTGGTAATTGCACCAAAATATGACAATAATAAATAACAAACGTGTCAAACGATGAGAACCATTAACTCAGTGCATTCGCCAGGCTTTTCATGTTCCAAGAAGTATTTAAATGAGCCACGTTGATTTGGGGGATCCATATACCGAGCTATAACTCGTTAAACTTAAAAGCTCAACCTGTCTCCTTTAAGTCAGGCTAAGCTTGAGGGCTGTGATATGACCAGTGTACATCAGTTACGAGTTATAGCTCGGAGATGCATAATCCTCGGTCGTAACTGATGATCTACAATAATTAGCATTAATTTTTGTTCAATAACGTCGGATATGCAGTTACTTTTCCTCTTGGACGTTATAACTCGGACAAAACGGCTAACCTCGCCCAACCGAGTATAAAGCAGGATGAGAAAACAGTGAAAGGTACGCAACTTCTTCCGAGTAATGATTCCTATCTACTCATACTTCTATTGACTTGAGCGTCGGAGTGCCTTTGCAGATACCCACCTCCACTGTTCCTCCTTTGCCGACGTATACCAAGTTCCAGCTTTGAGGAGTCTACCGATCTCCATCAGAGAACATGATATACTTCGGATTAATCAGGCAAGAACAATAACAAAAAATATAGAAAAATAAAAAATATTATTTAATAGAGAACCTTTGGAATTGAAGGTGGCAGAGGTGTCTAGTTAAAATCTCTTCCAATAAAATTTAATATGGGATAAAATTCAAGTAGTTAAAAGAAAATACATCATTATAATAACGTGTTGTCTTCTAAATTGTTATCTGTTGCCGAATTATTAGAAGGTGGCTACTCTGATAAAGTTGTCAGTTTCAACTTTTTGTAAAGACGTTTTTCATTTTGTGGTTGTTATTGATTTAAAAGCGTATCACTAAAAGTGTTGCTTAAAGAGAAAGTGTTACCCTTAATCGTTAACTTGGCTCTGATACCAATTTTTCAAATTCGATTTTTCCATTAATTTTCTTTTCGAAATTTCTATTAACTCTTCATATTTTGCTTCGAATAAGTTTATAATTTGTATAGATTCAATTGGTGGTGTTTTATTTAAAGGATTTTGATAAAAATAATTTGCAACTTCATAATCTAAAGTATTGACCATTTCTACTATTTCTCTTGTATTTGTTATATGATCATTTATTACTAGTCTTTGATGTATATTTATAATTCTGATTTCATGTTTATAGTTTTTTAATTCTGTTTTAATTTCTATCATAATTATGATATTCATTTTTGCATGGATTATTGTATATAAAATCTTTTATCTGTTTGTCTTTTTCTTTAATATAATTTCTCAAATCCTCAAAAACTTCTTTTATTTCTACACTTTCTCTTGTTTCTAAATATATTTCTAATTTTTCAACTTCATTCTCCATTTTTTCTTTCAACAACTTTAATTCTTTTAAGCCATAATATGGTTTTCCAGGCATTTATAAATTTTTTAAGTTTAATTCCAACTTGTTTATATTTATTCTTATTTCTATCCTTTTTATTATAAGATCATCAATTTCGATCTGAAGATTATTTAATTCCCTTTTATACTCCTCTATTTTACTTTTTAATTTTTTCGCCCTTTTTCTTTTTATTTTATTTTCTGGTTTTTCAATCTTTTTATGCTTTATTATTTATTTTAGAATTTCTGCAAACTCTATCATCGATTCATCACTATTTTCTAGAGACTCTATTAATTTTTCTAGCTCTTCAACTTCTCTTTTTAACTTGTCATAGATTATTTTTAGAGCTTCAAATGCTCTTTGATTTATTTCAGAAAATTGTAAATAATTCAAACGATTTTCTCTTTCAAAAAGCTCTTGTTTCTTGTCTTGATATGTTACATATATTTCTTCTTTATTTATTGTCATAATTTAGTATTTAGGGTTTCATTTAATTTTTTGACTTTTTTTGTTAATTCTTTTATTTCAGAATTTTCTTCTTTAATTTTTAACTTAGATAAACTTAAAGGGCTATTAATTTTAGATTCTCTTATTTGAAAATTCGATGAAACCAATTTCCCTGATGGTTCTTTTAGTAATAAAACTGGGTTTTCAATAGCTTTATATTTTGGTATTTCTATTTTTACAATTTTCTGAAATAATTCATCGACATAAATTCTTTCTCTGTTTTTAAATATTATACTATGATGGCTATTTGTTAAAGCATAATTTATTGCATATGTAATTGAAAATGGTTCATCATTTTGTTCCATTAAATTTTTTCTGTGAAATTTATAAGCCAAACTTATAGATCTTCCAAGATTTTCAGTTGATAAAGGTTTAGCATATCCAAGATGGGCATTAAATTTTACATTTACGTTTGCCAAATTTCCATGAACAATTCCAATTATTTGATCTATTGGGTTATCAGTAATTCTTTTGTCACAGATTGCTAAACTTATTGGTGAATTAATTCCTTTCATATATGTAGATTTGATTAAGACTTGTATGGTACTAATATGAATCCATCCAATTTTAGATCTTTTTTGTTGATCATTAATTTTTTCAATCTGTTTACTCAATTCTTCATCATTTATCAAAGCTATTTCAAGTTCTCCATTGGCAGATTTTATCTTTATAGGGGCTTCAAGTTGAATTTTTCTATAGTATATTATATTTTTTCTATTAAAAACTTCTTTTAAAAGACTTTGTTTATTAAAATTTTCATTTGATTTGAGATTTAATTCTGTTTTTAAAACAGCCTGTTTTTCATTATCTAATAAAGCAGTTAATCTATAATAATCAGATTCTTCCGTTAATTCTAAACTTTCTAAATAATTCATAACTAAAAGACTAGGATGAAGATGTACCTTTCTGGAGAAAAACTTCCTTTATTTAGTATATTTTACAATAGATGTTTCTATCTCCAGAGGGGAGATTGTAGATACTAACTCCAGAGGGGAGTTTAAAACTATTTTTCCCTAAGGGAATTCTTTGTCAGACTATAGAATCGCCTCGACAGCTTCCTCCTTGCTCTCCTAGCATATGAGTACTCTTAGCCTTCTGCTTTCTATTTTCTGATGCCTTCTTCAATTGCCTAAACAACCTATTTATAATAGTTGGGTCTAATGGACAATTCCCATCCTTACCCTTCTTATGACGTCATTGCTTACGTTATTGTTTGTTATCTTGCACCAGCTACATTATTGGTGCTTTATGACCTAAGCGCTTACGTCATTATGCAATAATGTTGAGGGATGCTTCAGATGCACTGTCCTCTTCTTTTATCATGTGGGCTTCAGATGTATTGTCCTCTTCTTTTACCATGTGGGTTGATTCTGTTTCATTATTGCTTTCTTCAGATATTTCTGAGGCACATAGCTGGCACTTGTGGTCTTCTCTATCTTTTATCAAATAGCAGAGATTCTTCTTTATCCCTTCAGAGAGTTTTTCTAAAAGTCCAGATAAGTTGTAGAATGCTGATTCAAATTCTACTAAGAGTCTCATCTCTCTTTCTTCAATTTCATTTCTTTTGCTGGACACGAGCAGAGTATTTCTACTTTTATAATTAATCCTTGTGTGAGATTCCTTTGTTATTTTTTGAGTTCTTTCAAAGACCCTTGCTAATGTGCTGGCTAGCCTTCCTTCATGACTGTAAATTGTTAGATCTTGAATTTGATCAATTGGTTGAAAATTTTCTGGAAAGACGGACATGAATATTACTTGGTGTGCTAGAACCAAGCATTCTTCTTCTTCATTAAAAATAGGTTGACTGTTTGTAAATTTTAGGGATACATCCCTTGGATTTACATTGTCAATCATATTTTTAAATCTCTTTACTGTATCAACAAATCCTGCAGGAAACTCACTAATAATTTTTAGATCATTAAAAATTAAAATTGTATCAATTAATCCATACTGGAAGAACTGATAAGTGTCAGATGGAGAAGCATCTGAAAAGATAACCAGCTTTGTTAGCTGTTCTTTGGCAATAGGATAATATCCCAAAATTGCCCTTTTTTCTTCAGTCTAATTCAGGACTATATTAAGGGTTTCTCTGAGATTTGATTTACAGACCCTTTTCTTTTTCTTGATTTCAGCCCTTGTAGGAATGTTTCTTATTATTCCTGTTCTCTGGGTTTGAATTGGAGCTTTATCTGCTCTTTTTAGGGTTTGCTCTGGATGAAGAGCTTTATATTCCCTAAAGGATTCTTTTGCCTCTTCCAGTGTTAAAAATCCTCCTTTATGAATTACCCTTGATTGATGTGTGAATGGTGCTGCTTTTTCCCAGGCATCATATACTCCTTTCATTGGGCCATTATAAATTACATAATATTTTTTATCCTGGGTGAATTTTTTAATAATTTCAGCAATTGTTATATTTTCTGAAATTTTTTCTTCACCTGACTTGTCCACCATGCTTAGCTGGCTGAACTCCGATGGTTTCGGTTGTTGTGTTGATTTCATTGCTTGAATGTCCTTCTTGAGAGATTGGATCTGTGTTCTTATTTGCTGACAATGCTTGCATTTTTCGAGCTCTTGCTCATATTTTTGAATTTCTTGATCTAATGCGTTGTAGACGAACTCCATTCTCTTATTAATGTATCTGCAATAACATTTTTGTCACCCTTAATATATTCAATTTTTATTGGATATTGTAATAAAAATAATTTCCATCTTACCAATCGTCCATGATTATAATCAACTTTTAAATTATATCGTATGAAACCTGTTAGGTAACTTGAATCTGTCCTTAATGTAAATTCTCTGGGTAGTAAATCAATTTTTTATTTTTTAAGAGATTTAATTGCTGCTAGAGTTTCCTTTTCATGAGTAGTATATCTCTGTTCTGTTGGAGTGAAAGTCCCTGAAATATACCTGCAAAGTAATTCCTTTGGGGAATATTTAGAATCTAGTGATTCTTTTTCTTGTTCCAAACTTCTTATAGCTTTCTTAGCTTTTAGACATTCTGACCAGGTTATGTCTGAAGCATCTGTTTCTACTATTAAGTAGTCGTTTTCTTCTGGAATATAAAGTTCTAGAAGTTTTTCACATAATTCTTTGACTCTTTGAATTTGCATACTATCTTTTTCTTCCCATTTTCATTCTTTTTTAGTACTTATTTTTGGAAATAAGTTTTTAGTGTATTCTGTTATATTCTTTAAAAATCCTTGATCAGAAATATAATTTATACACCCTAAAAATCTTTGTAATTGTTTTCTATCTTCTATTTTATTAGGAAATAAATTTATCTTTTCTAAAATATTTGGTTGAAGTTTTAACTTTCCTTGAGTGGATAGAATTAATCCAAGGAACTCTATTTCCTGTTTTGCTATTCTTGCTTTCTTTTTGCTAAGAACTAATCCTTTTTCTTTACATCTTTCTAAAACTATTAATAATTTTTGAAGATGATCTTCTCTATCCTGTTTTGTAAAAAGTTAATATATCATCAATGTAAACTAAAACAAATTCATTTAACTCTTTTAGATTTTCTTCCATAAATCTTTGATAAATACCTGGGGCTTGTTTTAATCCGAATGGTAATACATTCCATTCATAGAGCAACACACTTGTTGATTCTTTTGTTGGGCAAGTAAAAGCAGTTAATTTCTTTGTTTCTTCGTCTAGACGAAGTTGCCAATATCCTGATTTTGCATCAAGAGATGAAAACCAAGTTGCTCCTTTGATTTTTTCTAAAATAGAATCTTTTCTTGGAAGTTTATGAGCATCACCAATAGTTGCTTCATTCATCTTTTTATAATTAATTACCATCCTTCGTTTTCCCCTTTTAATTTCATTATTGTTTTCGACATAAAAGGCTGGAGCCGCATGAGAACTTTTACTTAATCTTATAATTCCTTTTGGAAAAAGATCTTTACATTCTAATGAGAACTCTTCTCTATCTCTTGCGGAATAAGGAATTTTATTTGGAACATTTATCTCTTTTGTAGGATCTTTTAATTTAATGCTTACTAATTCTTTATTTGTATTTTTAATATCTAAAAGATTTTCAGCACAAATTTCATCCAAAAGTTCTTCTATCTTTATTTCAAGATTATTTTTTGGAATATTTATCTGAAAGTATAAATTTAAATAACATGTTTCTAATATGGAAAATATTTTAAATTTTAAGATCTTATCTATAGTAGTAGTTGGTATTTTTATACGTTTTGATTTTTGATTTATTGAAAAATCGTGTGGAGCTTTTAAAACTATATATGTTAATTCTTGAATGAATGGATGATATAGCTTTAAAAAGTTATTTCCTATGATAAAATCCATTCCAGAATCTAACATATATATAGATGGAACAATGAACCTATAATTTTGAATAAATATTTCAGCCATCTCTGCTTTTTGGTCAATTTTATGTATTGATTTGTCAGCTATTCTAACTCTTAATGGTTTCTTTAATTTTTTCCAATCAAGTTTTATATTTGTACTAGCAAAGCATTGTGTTGCTCCAGTATCTATGAAAGCATTTATAAACTTTTCTGTTATTTTTATAGTAATAAATGTGGCATTATTACTCAGTCTCTGAGTCTGTTTCTGAGACATATTCAAAAATATAGTCTAAGTTATTATCAGATTCTTCTAATGGTTCCATGAAACAAGACTTAGCAATTTCTATTTGTTTGGTAAGATCCTTTTTATCCTTCTTTTTTGGACATTCATTTGCATAGTGTCCTTCTTCTTGGCAATACCAACACTTACAATTTTCTTTTTTATTTGGGCAATAGTCATTTTTTTGTCTTTTGTTTTTATTGTTATTTCTTTTTCTAAAATACCTCTTTTTTCTCCAGTTTGGATAGTATTTTCTTTTTCTAAATTGATATTTTCTTTTTCTTTGAAAATTTTTATTAAAACCATATTTTTGGGGTATCTCTTCATTATCCTGACAGCAAATTCTAATTATATTTGTAAATCTTTTTTGAGTCGCTTCTTGCATACAACGTTCTTTTATTTCCTCTCTTATTACAGAGGTTGCTCCACCAAAATTATTTTCAATTGTCCCTCTATTTATTTCTCTTATAAATCTTCCCATTATAAATTCATTAGCAGGATATGGAAGTTTTGTTATATCCATACTAAGATAATGGTCTTTATCTTCTTCTTTTAATTTATAATAATATATTCTATATTCACATGTATAAGACTCCACATTACATAAATCATATATCTGAATATTAGCTAAATGGTTTTTTGCTTCTTGATATTCTTTATTATAGACTTCTTGTCTATGATCTATAATATTTTTTCCAAAAAATTCTTTATATAGAATCATCATTATATGTAATATCTTATCATAGGCTGTTGTTTTTGTTGCTAATTCTTCTATTATTTGGTTTTCTATTGATGTCATATAATCTCTTACAGTTCCTTTAGTATGAAACCCTATGTAATTCCAAATATCTCTTCCAAACAATTCACTAAGTTTTGGATTAGTAAAGGCTTCTAATAAGAAGGAATTCAACCAGTTCTCGAAAATTTCTTTTTTATTCTTTTTACAGTCTAAATTGAGCATTCTTTCTCCTTCCATTTCCTGGATTTTAGGAACGTATTTTGATGATATTTTTGTATATTTTGAATCTTTATTTATAAACCCTTTTTTAAAAGCATAATTATCAAAACCTGTTTCCCATTTAAATTGAGATTGATTATCCTTAGATGTTCCAGCTTTATTTTTTACTTGTATTGGAATTGCTGGTTCTTCGTCACTTGAATAATCTAGGATGTGTTCTTCATTTTCTATATTTTCAGAATTTACTAATTCTTCTTCTATTTGAAATCCCTATTCCATAATATTATTTTCTTGAGCCATTTTTAATTGTTTAAAAAGTATTATAATTTCTTCTAATTTTTCTTCAATATTCATAATTTCAATAGTGGTTTTACTTTTAATTCTGTTATGTTGATTATATTTTGAAATTTTTCTTCTTTGGGATTCTCTTTTTCCTTATTTCTTTGAAATTTTATGGATACTAATATTTCTTCAAGCATATCTACTATAAAATTTAATTGTGGGTTAAAAGTATGATAAAGATGTGGGGAATCATTTTCATGATAACATTTTTTAGAAATTCCGTGTGAAATATAAGTTTTTTCAAGTTTTTGAAGTTCTTCAATAAAATTTATAGTAAAATAAAGATTTTGAGAAAAATCATTTTGTATTGATTTTAAGAATTCGGTATCATTACAGTTAACATTAGTTAAAATCATTAGTTTTTGATCTATTAATTTTGATAATTTAATTATTTCTTCTCTTAAATATTCTAATTTACTTTTTTCCATTAGGTGATGCTTTTCTTTATAAAAAGTTATGGTTTTAAGTAAAAAAATGACTTTAAAATGTATGGTTTAGATTTTACCACGTAGACGTCTTTATCATAAAGTTGTTTTTCGTGACTTTATTAGAATGGAATAAGTATAGAGATGCTGTAAGTCTGTAACCGACTATATTGATAACTGGTATAAAAAATAATATTATTTGAAACGCTTTCGGTATTTAAAATTGATTAAGTAGAATCAAAATTTTGAACGTAAATTTTACTAGAGTATATATAATCATATCTCATTTCATTTTATTATAGTGATAACCTATTTCTATAACTATGTATTAAGTTAGGAGCTTAATCTAATCCTAGTTAGTTACAAATATTGAACATATCTAGAGGAAAAAAGCCACGACACGTTATAGAGATTAGAGAGTATAAATTTTTTTAGTATTATCATTGACCATCCCATCTTTTCATTTTTTTTTCAATCTAAATTCTAACAATAAAAACTCATTCAATTTTTGAGAGATTCTATTATCTAATATCTATTGTTTAACAACAATTCATTTTTTATTCTTCTTCTTCTTTTTTTTTTTCTTTAATCATTCTTCTTCTTTTTTTTATCTCTTATAACATAGTGTATATAAAAAATTTTCTCAATTTTCTTATACAGTTATACTACTTCATTTTGCATTGTAGTTCCAACTCTACCCTCCTTGCATTTAATTACCGAAATGTCTTTCGTCTCAAACAATTAAGGTAATTACTATGATGCCTAAAAGTGTTTGCTTAACTTACCAAAAAAATTAAAAATATAAAAATAAATAATTATTAAATATTTAAAAATTACTATAAAAAATAAATTAGATAAAAATTAAGCATCAAATTATATACACCATAAAATTTAGGCTAAAAAACCTATATGAGCCAAGGGGATTTAAAATTACCCAAATCAGTCAAATGCAATTTCGATTCATGAATACGTCAAAGACCAAATATATGTAATTTGAATCAATATGATTCGAATTTGATTTCAACGTAGTTCGAATTGATTTAATTCGAATTACTCGAAGCAATTCGCAACACGTAATTCGAATCGATATGTAACGAATTATAAACATATAATTCGAATCGAATCAATTCGAATTAGCAGGGAATTGAGCCTTTAAGGTAGTTCGAATCAACTTGATTCGAATTACTCAATGTTCGAAACTATTAGTAATTCGAAACGATAAAATTCGAATTACAAAGGAGTAGCCTATATAAGGAGTTCGAATCAAGGTCATTCGAATCACTTTTCCATTCTCACACCCCACTAAATCCGAGAGAAAACGACCCAGAATCGGTCTGAGGAAGAGTGGAGCGGCAAAGTCAGGCGATGGGGGACGATCCGGGAAGGCTGTATCGACTGAATGGAGTTGCTCATATCGCCGGGGTGATCAACGATGAGGTTAGTGGTTTTTGATTTTGATAGTGGTTTATGATATTGGTTTATGTCAGTGATTTTTGATAGCGGTATTGATAGTGGTTTATTTTAGCTGATTTGCATGCGGTTTTATTGGCTGTTTATGTTAGTGGGTTGGGCTAGTGGTATTGCATGCGATTTCTTCTAGTGGTTTTGTTTTCGGTTTTTTTGGTGGTTTATGTTAGCGGTTTAGGGTTGTTCTTTCTTAGCGGTTTATGTTAGCGGTTTGGGGTGGTGGCATTGGAGGTGGTTAATTGAGTGGTTTTGCATGTGATTTTCTTTAGTGGATTTGCATGTGGATTATGTTAGTGATTTTCTGCATGCGGTTTTAGTATATGGTTTTGCCAGTGGTTTACCACCATTATTTTGTGCATGTATTTTCCAAAAGAGGTCTATGTTTGCGATTTTCGTAAGAAATTCTGTTAGTGTTTGACTATATCTGTTATTGCCAGTGGTATATGTTAATCGTTTACGTCGTGAATTTTATTTGTTAGTGGTACTGTAATTCGAAATATTTATGTGGTCAATGTAATGCCCAGCCCCGGCGTTGCATATCGAGCATGCGACAGCAGCAGGGGATGCGACTAGATGAGAGGTACGTTCCGTACTTGCAGATGGCCGGATTATACCATCTTTCGAGACTGAACGACAGATGGTTCAGATTGGACGAGCCCCTTGTGAGTGCCTTCGTGGAGCGGTGGCGTCCGGAGACGCACACGTTCCACATGCCGTTCGGAGAGTGCACCATCACACTTCAGGACGTCGCTTATCAGCTGGGGTTGCCAGTAGATGGCCGTTACGTCAGTGGTTGCCTGACAGACTTCCACGTATACATAGAGGGTGGCAGGCCAGTGTGGCAGTGGTTCCATGAGTTGCTCGGTGATTTACCCCCCGCGAACCAGATACAGAAGTTCGCAGTGAACTGCACCTGGTTCCAGGAGACCTTTGGAGAGTGCCCCGAGGGGGCAGATGAGGAGACAGTCAGGCGCTTTGCCCGTGCCTATATCATGATGTTGTTGGGCACCCAGCTGTTTGCCGACAAGTCTGGAAATCGTATTCACATCAGATGGTTACCGTTTGTGGCTCGGCTTGAGGAGATGGGTGGCTATAGCTGGGGTCCGCGGCACTAGCATGGTTGTATCGGTGCATGTGCCGAGTAACCAATCGACATGTCGTGAAGTTAGCTGGGCCGTTACAGTTACTTCAGTCTTGGATCTTTTGGCGGTTTCCTAGTTTTAGGCCTGCTGGGTATGATGCGTTTAGCTGGCCCCTTTGCTCGAGGTACCACTATCTTATTGTACTATTTATCCTTATTTTATGTATTTTCAACTTCGCATGCAACTTTATTCCTTTTAGAATCATTCATGAATGCAATACTATGTTTAATTTCCTATGCAGGTGGTCAGGATACAATCAGGATACACTTAGAGATATTGGTCGTCATGTGCCCGAATCTGCACCCCTCGTCACAATACTGTGTCCACAACGAATACTCAATCCTGTCTGCCCACTCACACATAGCCGGGTTCTCAGAGCGCAGAATGTCAAACCAGTAATCGAACTCCACTTCGGTCTTGGCATATGCGGCGTTCACAAGAAGCCTACGAGCATCTTTGCCCTTGAAGGTGAGGGCGAAATTAGCTGCTACGTGTCGAATGCAGAATGCACGGTATGCAGCCATAGGTAGCCATCCCCCATCAGGAGACTCAAGTGCGGCCTTGATGCTGTTATGCCTGTCCGAAATAACTAACAGACCTGGCTGCGGTGTCACGTGCTGACAGAGGTGAGAGAGAAAGAAGGACCACGACTCAGCATTCTCACCCTCGACAAGTGCAAATGCCACGGGCAGTATGTTGGAGTTCCCGTCCTGTGCAATTGCGACAAGCAACGTTCCCCCATACTTGCCATATAGATGGGTGCCGTCAATACTCACCAACGGCTTACAATGACGGAATGCCTCGATACAAGGTGGGAACGTCCAGAACAGCCTGTGAAAATAAGCTTGAGACTCGTCGAGCTGTCCCCCAACTCGAACAGGGCATGTCCGAAGGACTGCTACTGATCCAGGCATGGTCAACTGGACTCCTAACACCCACCTAGGGAGCTCGTTGTACGACTCATTCCAGTCACCATAGATGATGGCAACAGCCTTCTGCTTCGCCATCCAAACCCTCCTGTACGTCGGCCTGAATCCAAAGTGGACGGCCGTGGCATTTTGGAGCACCTTGATGTTGACGGATGCATCAGCCCTCACCATTGGCATAATGAATGTCGATATGACATGATAATCCAAACTCCTATGGTCGCTGGAGATAGAGGTGGCGAGACACGTATGCGGTCCGTTGTACCGTTTCACTTCCCAGGTGCCCTTGCGCTGCCGGAGACTCAACCGAATCAACCATGTGCACCCATTTCCAAACTCAGAACACTTTCCTACATACCGGCGATAGTCTGACTCAATTACCTTGTACTGTACCCCTCGGCGGATGCTGTAAGTCTTCACACTCAACAGGGCCTCATCTTTATCCTGGAACTACTGACCAACCTGGAACTCTGTCATACCAGCAGATTCGTCTGCATCTCTAGCGCCAAATCCAGCGGCTTGCCCAGGAAGCCCATCCTGCCTCATGGCATCCCGGTCCAATGATGAAAAATGGGGTGGGTACTGTTGTGTGCCAGAACTAGATCCACCAGCGGCCCCTCTCGGGTCACTCGCTCTGAGGTCATCGCCACTGTCATCGGCAATCAGATCCGGCTCGACATCAGCGTCATCTGGATCATCAAACAATCCGTCTCCAACACCAGCCGGTGTAGCACAATGTAATGAGGTCGGAAGATGTTCCCCTGTACCAACCTCGTCGCCGACATTGCCCCTGAGGTCAACAGCGAACGAAGGGGAGGCGACAGGCTGGGTCGGTGGCTCGTACGCAGGGACAGACGAAGAAACAACGGCAGGTCTCAAACTAGAACCGGCCACCGTGGCTAAAGTGTGCGTATTCCGGTTCGAACCCCCGAGCTGGATACCACATCAACCAACTTTGCCAACAGCTCTGGTGTCCTCACCTCGGGAAACTGCCAGCGACAATGATACATGACCTGCAAGTCCTCATCGCTCCCGATCGTGAAACAGTCATACTTCACGGTATCTTGGAGCACCGTCGTTGGAATGCGATAGAAAAACTTCTTAACCCTTTTCAGACCATCCAGACCAAGCTTCAGCAGTACAGAGCTAACAAGGTCATCATAGCTCGTGGTAGGCCTCACGATAATACAGAGAGGATCCTTATCGGTGAACTTCACACCGGATCGAGTTTTTCTCTTAATCGATCCTCTGTGGTGAACCAACACTAGAAAACTATCCTCACTAGCCATCTGATCCCTCTAATAAGAGCAACTCACGTTCACATCATATATATAGAGCTCTGCTTCATAGTAATTCGAATCAACTTCATTCGCACTATATATATATAATTCGAATCATATCAATTCGAATTAGCCTTAGTTAGCAAACAATAGTAATTCGAATCAAGTAAATTTGAACTCCTCATTTATGCAGCTGATGCTAGTAATTCGAATTGATTCAATTCGAACTATGCTTCATTAAATCGATGCATATTAATTCGAATTACTTAGGTTTGTTACTTGGGAGTAATTCGAATTAAATCAATTCGAACTATGTTAAAATCAAATTCGAATCATATTGATTCCAATTACATATATTTAGTCTTTGGCGTATTCATGAATCAAAATTGCATTTGGCTGATTTGGATAATTTTTAACCCCACTTGGCTCGTATAGGTTTTTTATCCTAAAATTTACCAACAATCAAACATCAATTTTCATACACTGCCCTTTCAAGTTTCGAGGTGCAGAACCCTAACAACTTCACTATCTGCTCCTCGTTCGGAGTGACATTGCTCCGATTTTCTCAGCTTCAGACAAAGAAAAGGCAATAACTTTTCGAACTCCACCTCCCTTTTTCTTCAAAGTTCGAATCTTTTGCCCTTGTCATGTCAATTCAACCAAAAACTGAACCTGGGTCACCCCCCATTCTCTCATCAACCAGTAACAAAAGCTTGGAGACGATGAGCGTTCCTGAGCTCATTGAAATTCTTCGAGTTAAGTGGCAAAAAGAGGATTATGACAGAGTTGAAGACGTTTTGGTAGAAAGAGAGAAAAAACTTAAAACCAAGGCTGGTGAACTTGAAGAGAAGTTTCAGCTTCAGAGTCTAGCAAGGATTGATGCTGAGGATAAATTGAAGAAGAAAGAGCAAGAGTGTGAGAAGGTACAGAGGCTTTATGAGACGTTGTTTAAGGGAGTGAAGGAAAGTGGGTTAGACAAGGAAACCATTGAGAATTTGAGGAAGAAGAACAAAGTGTTAGAGTGCGAGAATCTTAAGTTGTTGGAGTTGAAGAAGAAATATGAGGTTGATGGCAACGCTGTTGACGAATTAAGGAAGAAAGTGGCTGAGTTAGAGGCTGAAAAGAAGAATAATTTGGATACCACTACTGAGTTGAATGATAAGAATGGGAAGTTGGTGGATGAGAAATTGAAGGCTGAGTTTACGTTTTCGGAATTGCTTGACATGGTTTCGAAATGTTCGGTAAGGTTTTGGATGAGTGATGCTTCTTTTGATGGAGAGCATGATATTAATAAAGCTGATGATCCTGGTTTTCCTTCTAAAGTCATAGAAGAAGTGAAGGAGTTCAATGATGAAATCAATGATGGTTCTCTACCTTTGCGAAGAAACAAAGATTTTCATCAATCTCATGGTGCTGCAGCTGGTATTGAAATTCTACTTCAAATTCTCTTATTACTAAATCAATTAGTTATGTCCATTTTTTTTATTGGTAGTACTCTTTGAAAATATTAAACTTTGTAGTGATCTTTGGATTTATTATATAATTTTGTCAGGTTTTTAGGTGTGTGGGTCATGATTATGTTTGATTGAGTCTAAGAGCAATATATTAGTCTCATTAACACATTGAACTAGTATTTTGGAAGCTGCATGCCTGCATTAACAGAAAATGTTCCCTTTTATATTTTTTTTGAAAGTAAGAGCTCAACACACAAGTGGAGCAAAGTAATACTAAGCCAAGAACAATAAATACATAACAACTCCTATGTCATCTCTGGCATAGCCATCAACAACATGAGTTATTTACAACACCATTCCTTAGCACATGAAAATGATTGCTCCACACAGTCACCAATTCTTGTTTCTTTGCTGTGAAATATGTTCCCTTTTATATATATTTTAAATAACTTTGAAAGAATGCGAGGAGAAATTTCTTCTAGTGATTGTACTATATGACACAAATTGACAACATAAATTCAATACAGAATTCAATTTACTTTGAAATCAAAATGTCATAGTGCTTAGTGAAGTTCATCAGGTTGGTGCTTCCACAAGTATTAAGTTCATAACTGCCAAGTTTACCAAATAAAATTATGTGATTATTTGTGAAATGTAAATAGAATATTGTTCCAATTTACTCTCTTTGAAGTTCACTTCTTGGCTTGATTGGAAAATCTTAGTTACATGAGATTTGTGGGTATAAGAAAATTCTAAAATATCATTGTTGAAATTTTCTTTATCATTGTTGAGTAGATAAGTAAATTGATCAATTTATCCAAGCAAGATCACAGAGTTTCCTATTGTTATGTTATTCAAACTTGATGAATGCATTATTCTTATACAATAGACTTTCAATTACATGAAATGCTTGAGATTGACTTTACCTAAAAAAATGTTGCAATAATTATGGATATATATTTCATTTGAGTTATCCAATCTAGCATTCTTCAATTTCCATGCCTTTGATGCAGCTGAGGGAGGATCCAAATTTCAAAATATCATTGAGATCAGTGACAATGACCATGACGATGATGATATCCCTATTTCACGAGTAATGCAAGCAAAAGCTACCGAATCACGCAAAAGAAAGCTCCCATTCTCACAATCTTGTTCTGGCAATAGGAGTGGTAGTTTTGGTTAACTCAGGTACATAGGTCCTGCATTTTTAGACTCCCTTTTAAGGTATAATTGTTCCTATACACATTCAAGTCAAATATGGTTCTAAACTTGTAACTTATCCTTTCATGGATTGAAAACAATGATGTGCAGATTGCTCTCTTTAGTCTAATACATGGAAGTTTCTGTTAGTTCTTAGACTTGAAAACATTAGCACTCATTGTATAATGTATATAGTGTTGGTTGATATGGTAATGTTTTGTATGTTATTTCTCTTTCATTTTCTAAATTTTAGACGGTGATATATATACAAATTTGTGCTTTTTCTTTTGTTTGTTGAGATGGATTGAAACGTTTCTAATCCTCAGCATTATATCACAAACTTATAATGTAAATCCCGTAAAATTAGCGAATAATTAACCAATAAATTAAATTTTAATAAAGAAAATTAGAAATGTGAATTTTATAATAAATTAAGATAGAGTTAATTAAAATAAGAATTTTGACACTAATTTCAAAGGATTTGGCCTAAGATTGGGCCGAATGGACCAAACCGGTCAAACCGGGCCCAAAGCCCAACCCATTGGCTCAATAACTTGATGAAGAGAGTCCTCTTCTTCCCCATTCAGCAAAGGAACGCTGAAACAAGCCAAGGGGAGAGAAGAGAAGGGTTCCAACCCTAGGCCTTGATTGAATGTGGTATGATGTGGGGATTTTAGTGCTGCGTTGGTATGTTATGATATGTTGTTGAGTTGAATATCTGTATGGGAGGTTGGATTTGAGGTTTGAGTTTTAATGAAAATTGAGGTTTTAGAATTTTGTGAAAAACTGATTTTTGGCCGAACTTCGGCGAGCCATAACTCGGCTTCCGAACCTTCAAATTGTTTCAAGTTTCATATGAAAATTGGGTTCGGGAAGTTTACGCCGTTTGAAGAACGGGTGAAAAATGTTTTAAAACGAAAAAGTTATGCGCGTCGGAAGTTTGGAGGGCAAAACTAAAAATTTTGCAGCATTCAGCATTTTTGCTGTTCTGCATAACTTGCGTACGCGAGCAGTGATTTTTGAAGGGGTGCGTACGCGACCAACCTTTTCGGGTTGGACATCTCGCGTACGCGAGCAAGGTGCTTGCGTACGTGAGCATGGCAAAACCACGCCCACGCATATGCGTGACCCCTATTTCAGCAAACCTAGGTTTTGTGTTTTAAAGCTAAATTTTGAACTTCTAAGCCTCTGTTTTCATTCTTTTAACCTTAGATCTTATTAGTAAGCCTAAGCCTAGTAACAAGATGGAGTTAGGAAATGGAGGTAACTTGGGGGTGAAGTAAAGTTGGAAAATTAATGAATTATATATGGAAATGTGAATACTTGGAGTGCATATGGTGCTATGACTTTAATGATATGATTATGCAATGATTACAAATGACTATGAATGTTGTTTTTGCTTATGCACTCAATTATCTGAAATACGAGTTTCCCTGGGCAAAGTACCGTGGCTTGCCACCATGTGTTCCAGGTTGAGACTCGATACTCTATTGATCCTAAGTCGTAAGGGTGACCGGACACTTATAAATTCCCGAGAAGGTTAACTCCTATTGAGTAAAGTTTTATATATATATATGAGAAGAGAAAAAGTTATGTATAGACTCATGGGGATGCGCGACGGGGGATAGTCCATGATTTAGCAGCTGGACTTGTCGGGTTGGCTTGATAACCGACAGATGAGACTCATTAGCCATAGGACAGGCATACATCATGTGCATATTGTTTTCTTTGCTTGTTTGTATATTGATTGGGAATGCCTAAGTGAATTTACTATGTTAATTGTTATATTCGCTAATTGCAGTACTTGTATACTAGTTGTGTTTGCCTTTGCTTGCTTGTTTGTTTATGCGGTATCACTAGTGTTGAAGGATCGGAGGAAAGGAAAGGCGGGGAAGTTAGGGAGTTTAGTCAAATTTAAGGTTTGGTTAAGTTAGAACCTTAGAAGACCACCCGTTTATGGTTTCTGTTTTAGTCCTTTAAGTTTTATAATCTGAATGTCGGCGTTTTAGGATTGCCTCTGGCATTTCCAGGATCTTATATCTTATGTACGTGACACCTTTACCATGCTGAGAACCCTCGGTTCTCATTCCATATAATATTGTTGTTTTTCAGATGCAGGTCGAGAGGCACCTCACTAGGCGTCTGGAGTTCTGCAGCGAAGTGTATTTTGGGACTTTATTTTGATATATAGCATATATATGGTCATATGTATAACTCTCTAAATAACTTGTTTTATTTTGTACCTCTTAGAGGTTTAAGGAGAACTAGAGTTTTATATATGTATTTTGGACTTCGGGTTATGTATATATATATGTAAATATTCTCCAGCTAGCCTTAGCTTTGCAGGCTGAGTTAGGAACTTGTTATTTTGTACTCTTGACCAAGGTTGCGAGAATCGAACCGGTCATTGAACCGGTCAAGTTACTGGTTCAATGATTCAATGGTCCAACCGTGGTTGAACCGGGGTTGAACCGGTTTTGTTAAATATAAAATAAAATTATTAAAAATGTAATATAAATCTTTTAAAATTTAAATTTAATCATTCATATAATAATAAAATTTAAAATTTCATAACCTACCCACTAACTAAACTATATCTCATCTCATAATTAAAATTCTACATTCAAATTCAAAAATCACAATTTATAACTAAAAGAAATCATGGCATAAATACTATATCCATATTCAATCAACAATCACCAACAATCAATAATAATATCAATGATTACTTAATTAGACAAAACTCACTCAATTAATGTCAAATTACTAATTAGAAATAGCTATGAACCAATCTCAGCAGCAACAATTTATCAAGGTGTGCAAAACAAACTATCCCATGCCCCCTTAAAACCTAACTTCATGTTTCAGACACTACAGCAATTACAGTAAAATAAAACTTCAGCCATTACAGCAATTACAGCAAAATTCAAAATTACAGCAATTCAAAATCCAAAATTATATCAATTCTATTCAGTATTATAAAATTATACCAAAATTCAATTCAGCATTCAAAATCCAGGATCTGAAATTATATTAAAATTAGGAGGATTATTAGAAGAATACATTATAGAATATAGAATTCTACAATGAGATCACTAGTTTTCAGCCATCAACAGAAAATAAATTCAAAAGAAAAATTCAAGTTCCTTCATAAACCAAACAATGAAACAGAAAATAATGTTAGAATTACTTTCAATAGCAAGGGTATATGCCAAATATTCGGCACATCATGGAGACAGAAGTAATGTTCTGAAAAAAGGTTTTGAAATTCTATTCAGCATTCAGTGTTACAGCAGAATTAACAGAACAAAAAATTAATTGATAAAAATAAAGAACTCTGCAGCAACTCCAGCAAGCCAATGATTCATATAATTAATAGAATAAAAAATATTAATTGAAAAACTGAAAAACTCTGCAGCAACTCCAGCAAAGTAGCAATTCATATCATTATGAGTTTATCAAAAAAATTAATTAAAACACTAAGAAGCTCACTGAGGCAGAGAAAGCAGAGACGGCCTAAAGTGGCATAGAGATGCTCGACAGGACAGAGGCGGCCGACGACAGAAGCTATGCCCCGACCTTCCGACGACGAGGGTGATAGAAGCTTCAAACGGACCACCCGACGACGACTATGGCGACAGAAGCTTCGAGTGGTGATGGTGGCAACGACTGGTGGCCACTGCCGATGCCGATAGTGGTAAGGACGGTGGAGTGGAGGCGTTCCTGCTGGCTTCAGCCTTCAGCTCATTGAGGAAATTAGGGTTGGAAGGGGAGAGAGAGGCGTTAGGCTCGAAGGGATTGGGTGGGTTATGGGCCTTTCGAACTTTTTTTTTTCAAGCATCAGAAAAACGACACCGTTTTCTATAAGGATGGCAAAACCGGTCTTCTGAAAAACCCGTCCGGTTCGTCCGATTCACCGGTTAACCACCGGTTTGACCGGTTTTTTTACCGGTTTTTTGCAGAATGGTTTTAAGAATTACCCGGACCGGCCAGATGACCGGTTCCCGGTTAATCCGGTTGAACCGGCCGGTCCGGTCCGGTTTTCAGAACATTGCTCTTGACCCTCTACTCTTCTCTTCTGTGTATATATGTTAGTGAATCATAGCTTTCTTGGTACGCAAGTTACGTTATTTTCTAAGCGTTGCGTTTTTTAATTTTGCGATTTTCTTTTACCAATTTTTCAAGGCTCCTTGTATATATTATATCATTTCAATTACTATTTGTATAAATTTTTATTTTAGAGGTCGTAATACTACACCATCTCTATTTTATGGTTTAAGTGTAAAACTTTGTGTGGTAAAGTTATTTTACAGCTTAAACGTAAAATTTTGTGTGGTAAGGTGTTACACACACAAACTATCCACTCACACATCCAACATTTTTAAAGATTTTTATCCATCATTTGGTATTGCCAAAGTTTAAATCCAGATGCGGCATATTAAAAAGCATGCTAATGTGTCATTTCAATTAAGCCTCATTTGCATACGAATTTGTGCTTAATTTTGTTAGGTTGAATGATTTGGGCTGAAATTTATATAGAAGCCCAACTCCTTAACGAAAATCCATTCAACTAATTAACCGGGTTTGGAACATGGGCCTAACCATGGCAGTAAAATATAAGAATCCATACTAATGACTAATGAGTGTGTGAGAGAGTGTAAGACCAAAAACCAAAAAATAAAAAATAAAACGAAAATAAATTTATTGGAATTTAGTGCTAATAACGGAATTAATTTTGGTGGCCCATTTAATTTTCAATTTAACAAGTTAATGACTAATTTTTCATAAATTAAAATTTTATTGAAAAATTTACAATGAGATTTAAATATCTCACATTTACTTAAGGGAAATTCAAGTAGGTTGTTGTTGACCAATTAACTATTGTCACCGCAGCTAACATGTGCATTTAGGATACCTAATAATATTTACCTATTTCACTCGTTATTATGGGATCCTGCCCCTTGATTTGGGAGCACAGCAGAAGGCACCTATCTATATCATATATACACACGCATAGTATAAATATTTTGTATTGAAGAAACATGAAAAATATGGTATGACAAAGGTTCTAAGTCAATCAAAGAATCCTGCATCTATACAAGCAATATATAAGTTGGATTATTCCTGGGTTTACATCAGAATCAGCTATTAATAAAATCAGTCACCAATAAAGTAATAAATGGGCCTAAATCTATTGGGTTAACTCGCGTAATCCATTAAAAAAAGACATATTAGACTAAAAAATTAGAACTGCCAAAAATCAAAAGTCTGTCTAACTCGCACCGTTTAAACTACGGATTTTGGCGGACTTTGACGGGACGGGTTTTTCCGTTGCGCTTATTATTTTTTTTTTTTTTACAAAGAGATATTTTTGCAATTTTTTATCCAAAATCTAATTTCCTCCAACCTAACTTACAAGAATACGAAGATGAAAATTGAGTGTTTTGGATTATGTTTATGTTGCTTTGGAGATAATATTTATAATTATGTTTTGGATTATGTTTTATTTTTCTTTGGAGACAATATTTATAATTATGTTTTGGATAAAAACTTGGTTTATAATTATGTTTATTAGATCTTTATAATTTCAAAGACTTTAATATTTATGAATATAAAAAATATAATTTTTTATGTCTTTAGAAATTATAAATTTATTAATATGATTGTGAAATTATATATATTATTTAGTAGTTAATAGTAAAAAAAAAAGAGAGGAGTTTTGGCGAATTTAGCCCACCAGTCCGCAGTTAGGCAGGGCGGAATGGAATTTTAGGACTGCCTCATTAGGCGGGACCGGACGAGGCGGGCTTTCCCAATATAAAATATATGTTAGAATATGAATATAAATTAAAAATAAATTAAACCACATATATTTATACATAAATACATTAATAATTGATTTTAACACCTACGCAACCATGTGGTTTATTATTATTGTTGTTGTATACAGCTTTTTTTTTATTATCATTATTATTAGTTAGTAGTTAATTTCCAAGTTTTAAAGATGTTATTGTGAGTCTATTTCTTCAATTGAAAATATTTAATTTAAAAAAATAAATTTTGCCAAAAACTAACACGTGTAAATTTTCCTATAAATTAACCTTTAAATCATTCTATTCTATACAATAAACAGAATAAAGTGCACAACATGTAGGATAAAAATTAAATACACGTTACGTTATGTATTAAAAACAAATAAATACACAAAATATTTTTTATTTAATAAAAAATTATAATTTCTTTTACAAATCATGTATTTATACATGCATCCGTTTCATCCTCTATAAATATATATGGTGGAAACTCAGGTGCAGTCGACTTCACGTGAAGTTAATAACTCGTTAGATGGTTTGACTGATTTGACTAAATTTTTATCTAACAACTCTCAACTATCAACTTCACGTGAAGTCGACTGCACCTGAGTATCTACCAATATATATAGGAGCACTATCTTAACTTTATAATCACTTACCCCTCTCTTTCTCTACACATTTGATTTCCTCATGGAGAATCATCACTACTCCTCATCATCCTTACCTTTCTTTTTATTTTCGTTAATAATCTTCATCCTTTTCATATCACAACTTCTCAAATTGTTAGCTAAGAAATCCAAAGTCACAAGCAAGAAAAAAGAGAAGCTTCCCCCGGGACCATGGACACTACCTCTAATCGGTAGCATACACCACTTAATTGAAAAATCTCTACCCCATCATTGTATGAGAGACTTAGCAAAAAAATATGGTCCTCTCATGCACCTTAAGCTCGGTGAAGCATCAATCATGGTGGTTTCTTCTCCGGAAGTTGCCAAAGAAGTGTTTAAAACCCATGATATCAACTTTGTCAAAAGACCTAGACATTTAGGTGCAGATATCTTGACCTATGATTCCACCAACATAGCCACCGTAAGCAACTAAGAAGAATATGCTCAATGGAACTTCTTAGCCCTAAGCGTGTGAGTTCATTCAAATCAATAAGGGAAGAAGAGGTAATGAATTTGATAACACGGATTTCTGATAATACTGGATCTTGTGTTATTCTTAGTAAGAATGTTGCTTCTTTGACAAGTGCCATCACTGAGGCAATTTTCGGAGAAAAGTGTAAGGACCAAGAACAATTCATCATTTCATTGTTGAAGAATTTTGGAAGGATCGTAGAACGTGTATTCGTTATATTTAGTATTTTTTTATCTCCTACATGGCTTCATTTTATAAGTGGAGTGTGGAGCCAAATGTGAGGCAGAAAAAGTGTATAAAGGATTTGATGTCGTTATTGAAAGTAATATAAGAGATAAAATAAAAAGGATAAAAAATAGTGATGAAGGATCTGAAACAGAAGATCTTTTATCTATTCTCCTAAATATTGTTAAAGATCATGAAGTCTACGAGTATCCTATGATAATTAACACTGTCAAAGCTATAACACTCTATCATCCTAGGTCTTACTTCTAGCTGTAAAGTGAAGAATATCAAAATGTCACGACAATTCTAAAGCTCATACAGTTGTAAATATAGAAGGAAATAATAATACTAGAAGCCCAATGAAAGAATAAAAGCACAAAATCGCATAAAATAGATTTATAAAGCGCGAAACGTTCACACATAATAACTAAAGCGTACAGATAGGATATATAAAATAAAAATACAAGATTATAAGGTATATAGATACATATATATAATAATGACAAAAGAATACTAGTCGCAGCTTGCAGAGTTTAGATCGACTAGCCAAATACCGATATAAATAAGTTTTGATACAAAACACCAATGTCCTAACTCTCAAAATTAAGCCTCTGAGGCAATTAATCCTCTAAGACAACCAGTACAATATATTAAAGTGAGAGAATATCTATATCAAAATAAACAAAATAGAAAAGAAAGGGAAGTCATCCTCCACTCTGTCACCATCCGCAAACTCACGAGGTGGGTTGCGACCTGCATATGAAAAACAACAATATATGGTATGAGAACCAGAGTTTCTCAGTATAGTAATAGTGCCCAATATATAAGATATAAGGTTCTGGGACGCTAAAGACAATCCTGAAACTTCACATCGATACAATTATTCAAACTTAATAAAATATATACATTAAATCATAACCACGTTAATCTAACTTCAAGGATTTTTAAACTAACAGTCACTGCTGTCCCACATTCTTTGCCAACCTACCCTTCGTGCGATCCCATCGCCACCACCTACCAATTCTTCTCAACACCAGTAAAACACATTTAATGCAAACAAGTAAAGCACAAATAGTATACATATATAGCAGGTAAATCAACTAGCATTTATGCATGTTATTCAAATAGGCATAACTCAAGTAATCAAAGCAAGCAAGCATGTAGAAGATGCATATGATGAATGTCTATCCTATTTGGCTCGTGATATCACTTGTCGGTTCAAAATGCCAACCCGACACATCCCCGGGATGTCGCCTTTCTGCCACGCTAGGAATATAGTGTCCTGGCTACTCTCAATCCGTGGATATTGTCCCCGGCACACTCTCAAAGCTTTTGTGGATATAGTGCCTGACTCACTCTTTCGGGTTATAGTACTCGAGTTTACTCTTGCGGCAGAAAGGTTATGTGAATTGGAGACTACCTCAGTCCTCACATCTCAACATAGGCGGGAGACTGCCTCGACCCCTACACCGACGTCGCTACCTCGACAAGCAGGAGACTGTCACAGCCCTTACTTGAGGTGCATAGCGACTTACCAAAATAATACATTATCATAGTTCAACCCAGGGATATAGTGCCCTACACACTATCGTTATCCAATAAGTCCATCGTTCCTTTCCAAGTTTCAAACTCGTCATAACCATCATCAACTCTCAATTTTTCAAATTTATCATCAATCCAACGCTTCATCAACTCACATAACAAGTCCCTCCAACTTAGATACCAAGCCTAAGTCACCGTCTTTCAAATTCTCTTACAGAAAAATACTAGTTTAGAGGCTTAGAATCTAATTACTAGCTAAGAACTTCAAATAGAAGTTAAAGAAGTTTGGAAAGCTATAGAATCCTTTAAAAATGAAGGAAAGCAAGTTTTTAGCAAAATAGGGGTCATGTGTATGCATGCCTCTGTCCGCATATGCATGGGTGTCAAAATACCCAAGTCGTGTACGCATGCTACACTCGAGTACATGAGTCCTCAAGACAGCGCGAGAGACTCGTGTCGCATGCAACACATGGCGTACGCATGCTTGTCAAGACAGTGGAAAATTCCCGCGTCGCGTGCAGTAGTCCGCGTACGCATGCCACCAAAATTTTGCAATTTTTCAAAAGCTGCAGAAATCAGATTTTTGCACCGAACTTTCGATGTTCATAACTTCTTCCACAAAATTTTATTTTTCTCAAACTTTATATCATTTTAAAGCTCTTAAAATCATCTTCAATTTGAAACAAAATCTACTCAATTTCAAAATCCGACGCTCAATTTATGATATGTTGAAGTTCATCAAAAACAGATTTTTACTAAAAGTGACAATTCTCTAGTTTTTCCAAAACTTCTGAAACCAAACCAATGCAAAACATACGCAAAAAAACCCAAACATCATACCAAGCTTTTCTCATCTATCCCTCATTCATCCACTATCAAACTGCTCAATTTCACAAGTTTCCTTAGATTTCCTATCAATATCATCATTTTCCAATTCAATCATCATCAACACTCATCAACAACAATAACAATAACACAACCTTATTAATATCAAGCATCAATTTTACCATCATTCATTATATCATCATCAATATTTGCCAACCTCCGTAATCAATAACAAGATCCTCAACAATATTCATAATCAACCACACTCATCAACAATCAATTCAATCCTATCTTAAGGTCCACTAGCCTATGTTTCACGAAACATTATATATTACATAAAGAAAACCGAAATCATACCATGGCTGATTCCCACGCAACTCAAAATACCAAGATTCTGAATTCCACTCAATTCTCTAGCCACCAAGCTCAATCCAAGTAATTAACTCACCAAATCAACTTCACACAATACCAATTTAAGCTAGCAAACACACAAAATATCACAAATTAACCTAGGGTTTCATATATACACAAAACCACAAGGAATTTAAAAATTCTCACCTTATTCAACGTTGATTGGGACAAAATCCAAGAGCAATTAAGTGCTAGAGTGTACCTAAACACCCAAAATCACAAAAATTACTCAATAACCATATCCAATATTTTTGAAACTGTTAGGGAAGAAGAATGGAGTATGAGTTTCAAAATTCTTATCACTTTATTAAGCAAAAATTGAAGAGCTCGGCGAGAACTTTGCGTGGCCACAAACGACACGCAAATTGGAATTTTGTAGCTCAAGTTATCGTTGACGGAAGAGAAGAGTAAATAGTACCAATGGGGTTTCTCTTCTCTTCTTCAAGCTCAGCATGACTCTCACTTCTTGAGGGTGAAAATGAGCTGAGTTGCCTCTAAACGAGGCTCTTATATGTTGAGCTTGGGCGCAACTTAAGTCCGGTCCAACCTGTTAGTATTTTTGGTTCGTTTAGCCTAACTTCGGGCCAAAACTTTTAAAATTAGAGTCTGGTTTTCAATTCTAAATATTTTTCTAATAATTTCTGATATTTTTATTTTCTCGAACTCAGTTCTGGACAGATTTCAGCCAGTACTGCCGGCTAAATTACCGGTATGTATTTTTCCAAAGAAAATTACATTTTCCCACTCGAAAAAATCAGCTAAGTCCAAATATCATATTTAAATTTTCTAATTAAGACTTCTAAATTTTGAACCTATTTCGGACAATTAAATTATATTTTTATTCTATTTTAATTAAATGATTAATTAATATCCGGTTCTTACATTCTCCCACCTAAGAAAAGAATTTTTCCCTCAAAATTCCGTTTGTCTAAAAACAAGTGAGGTTAGTTCTTCCCCATCATAAATCCGCGCTTTCACGTGTGCTCGGCTATACTGGCTCGACTCCTAATGACCTTAACCAGTCAAACTTTTCCCACGACGTCTTGTGACACCAAATTAAACCCAACCAAAATGGTCCTCCTTTAAACCTCCGTCCACACACAACTCAACAAGTCACTGAAGCATCCTACATCCTTCCACTACGCCACTCTGATTTTTTGTCATTCCGAATTCGAATTCCTCAGCTACATGTACCAAAAATTTTCCTTTTTCCTTGGTTCCTTCAATAGAACTCTAAGCTCTTTCACTCCCAACCGGCAACATTCTATAAAATAAAACTAAGCTAAACCTCGGACCTAGCAAAAATCTATACCAACTTTATATGCTTACCTCTCATCAGAAGATCCGATCCTATTGCATCACCCGCATCCAAAGCAAACACACGGCCTGGCTGTTGATCCCAACCTGCATCTTGATTCTTCCCCTGACGGTAGTACTTGGCAATATGTCCAGGAAGTCTATAACTAAAGCATATAACTCTTCCCCTTACCTGGCAGAACTGGTCATAGTTAGCTCCCCTGAAGTTGTTTTGACCCTGAGGACGCTGAGGAGTGTGTCCTTTCCTCTTGAAGTTCTGTCCCCTTGGTTGAAATTAATCTCCACGGCTTCGGTTGTTGTTACCTTCACGAGTATCTCTCGCCAAAGCCACCTTCCTAGCACATTCTTCCACAACTCTTCCTTTGTTCATGAACTTGGAGAATCTCCTAATCTTCAATGGAGCCACTGTGATCATGATGTCATCCTTGAGCCCTCCTTGGTACTTGATGCATTTCCAACCTTCGTAGGACTCGGGAGCACCTTGGCAAACCCTAAAAAATCTACAAAGCTCCTCAAACTTGCTGGTGTACTTTGCTACGGTCATAAACCCCTGCTTCAGCTACATGAGCTCCAACTCCTTAGCCTCCCTCATCGACTCCGAAAAGTACCATCTCCACTTCCATTACCATTTCCATTACATGTCCCATCCTTTCCATAGCCTAAGCAGTCATAGCAATGTTAGTTTGCATGGTGTTAGCTAGGTTGGTCATTGCTTCCATGAACTCAGCATGGTTATCATCTAACAAGTTACTTTTACTTTCTCCTCACGTACGTGGTCGACCTTGTCTACGAAGCACCATTCTGGGTTCTATCTACACAAAACAATTGATATCAAAGTGATCAGTCTCAATATCTCAAGGTCAGTACATCAATTATCCCAAAATGTGTATCACAAACAAGCATGCTATGCATATCAAGCAGATATTCTAAGTAGCACGAAAAGAAAAAGACAATCCAGAGTGTGCAACGAAGTACAATTGGTCCTTCTCTTAGGCTCACAAGGATAAACCACTCTGATACCATAAATGTAACATCTTATCACCCTAAGCCTTACCTCTAGCCGTAAAGAGAAGGATAACAAAGCGTCACGACAGTTCTAAAGCTCATATAGTATTAAATATAGAAGAAAATAATAATACTAGAAGCCCAATGAAGGAATAAAAGCTCAAAATAGCATAAAGCGAATTTACAAAGTGCGAAGCATTCAGACACGATAACTAAAGCATACAAATAGGATATATAGGATAAAGATACAAGTTCATAAGGTATATAGATACATACGTATAATAATGACAAAAGAATACTAGTCACAACCTACGGAGTTTAGGCTGACTAGCCAAATACCGATATAAGTGAGTTTTAATACAAAACAACAATGTCCTAACTCTCAAAATTAAGCCTCTAAGGCAACTAGTACAATATACTAATGTGAGAGAATATCTACATCAAAATAAATAAAATAGAACAAAAGGGAAGCCATCCTCCGGTTTGTCACCATCCGTAAACTCACCGAAGTATGTTGCGACTTGCATCTGAAAAACAACAACAACATATGGTATGAGAATTGGAGGTTCTCAGTATGATAACAGCACCCAATATATAAGATATAAGGTTTCAGGATGCCCAAGGCAATCCTAGAACTTCACATCGATACAATTATTCAAGCTTAATAAAATATATACATTAAACCATAACTAGGGTAATCTAACTTAAAGGATTTCTAAACTAACAGTAACCGCTATCCCACAGCCTTCGCCAACCTATCCTCCATGTGATCCCATCGCCACTGCCTACCGATCCTCCTCAACGCCAGTAAAACACATTTAATGCAAACAAGTAAAGCACAAATAGTATACATATATAGCAGGAAAATCAATTAGCATTTAGGCATGTTATTTAAATAGGCATAACTCAAGTAATTAAAGCAAGCAAGCATGTAGAAGATGCATATGATAAATGTCTATCCTATTTGGCTCGTGATATCACTTGTCGGTTCAAAATACCAACCCGACACATACTAGGGATGTCGCCTTTCTGCCACGCTAGGGATATAGTTCCCTGGCCACTCTCAATCCGTGGATATAGTACCCCGCACAGTCTCAAAGCTCCCGTGGATGTAGTGTCCGGCTCACTCTTTCGAGTTATAGTACCCAAGTTCACTCTTGTGGCAGAACGGTTTTGTGAGTGGGAGATTGCCTCAGTCCTCACATCTCAACGTAGGCGGGAGACTGCTTCGACCCCTACGCGGGCACCGCTACCTCGACAAGCGGGAGATTGCCACAGCCCTTGCCCGAGGCACATAGCCACTCACCAAAATAATACATCATCATAGTTCAACCCAGGGATATAGTTCCCTACACACTATCGCTATCCAACAAGTCCATCGTTCCTTTTCAAGTTCCAAACTCATTATAACCATCGTCAACTCTCAATTCCTCAAATTCATCATCAATCCAACTCTTCATCAACTCACATAACAAGTCCCTCCAACTTACATGCCAAGCCTAAGTCACCATCTTTTAAACACACTAACAAAAAAATACGAGTTTAATCAACTTACATTTTCACTAGTTTTAGAGTCTAATTACTAGTTAAAAACTTCAAATTGAAAAGCTATAAAATCTTTTAAAAATGAAGGAAAGCAAATTTTCAGCAAAATAGGGGTCATGCGAACGCATGCCCCTGTCCGCGTACGCATGGGTGTCAAAATACCCAAGTCACGTACGCATGCTACACTCGCATACGCGATCCTCAAGACAGCGTGAGAGACTCTCGTCGCGTGCAACATGCTGCGTACGCATGCTTGTCAACGCGACCATTCCGCGTACGCAAGCCTGCGCCGCGTACGTGTGGGTACTGGGCAGTGAAAAATCCCCACGTTGCGTGCAGCAGTCTTCGTATGCATGCCACTAATACTTTGCAATTTTTCAAAAGATGTAGAAATAAGATTTTTGCACTGAACTTCCGACGTTCATAATTTTCTCTACAAAACTCCATTTTCCTCAAACTTTTTATCATTTTAAAGCTCTTAAAATCATCTTCAATTTGAAACAAAATCTAGTCAATTTCAAAATCTGAAACTCAAGTTATGATTTGACAAAATTCTTCAAAAATAGGTTTTTACTAAAAGTGATAATTCTCTAGTTTTTCTAAAACTTTTAAAATCAAACAAATGCAAAACATACACAAAACAACTCAAACGTCATATCAAGCATTTCTCAACTATTCCTCATTCATCCACTATCAAACTACTCAATTTCACAAGTTTTCTTATTCAATGCAAAACAATATTTATTTTATTTTCTTCTGTGAATAAAAAAGAAATTATGGTTAATAAGTAATCTAGATTAACTAATAAGTGTTTGTAGGAATAGAGTTAGCAAAAAAAAAATAGTTTTTTTTCTAATAATTAAAAATGTTCTTTAACAAGAATAAAAATATTAGCTAATTAACATTTTTTCCTTGTATTTACATTGTAATGTGTTACGGATCCGGTCCACGGATCCCGGACCCACGACTAAACCCGAACCCGGTTCCTCGGGTCCGACCCGTCTCCATCTTCCGGAAGGCCCGAAACCGGCCCTCTAGAGCTCCTAACCGACTTTCGAATTCAAACATCTCCCTTATCTTAGCCAGATAAGATAAGATAAGATAAGATGCTCACCAACACCTATAAAAGGAGGACCCAAGTCCCTCTAGGTATTCATTCATTCCTCACACCTTATACCTCTTAGATCCATTCTGACTTGAGCGTCGGAGTGTCTTTGCAGGTACCTCCCCCCATTGCTCCAGTCAAGTGATCCGGCATCTGCCTCAACCTGCAAGTTCTCGATCCATCTCTCAACCCGTACCAGAGACATCTTGTACATTGGCGCCGTCTGTGGGGAACTTGCGCCAGCCGAGCCGGATGGGGGACGTCCTGGAGGAAACCCCCTCAAGCCAGGATGACTCTCGACCGCTTAACCCAACTCCAGAACACCGGGAGGTCACAAACCAAGCAAGAATAGCAAGTACTGTCCACCACACGAATGACCACGTCGTTACGGACCAACGACATTCTGAGAAAGCTAGGGACAAAGCGGCACAGATCATCCAGGATCTCTGCCTCCGGGTCCAGGAGCTCGAAGGCAAACTGACTAATAGAGAAAAACACAACAACGAACGCGGAAGCCAGGCAACTTCCAGATCAAGATCTCGCCACGGCAGGTCACCAACTCGACAACACGATAGGAGAGATGGTCGCAGCACCTCACGCGACCACGGTCACGAGAAATCGCCGGAACGACGATACAACAAGAAACACAACCGCAGCGCTTCCCAAGATCTAAGTCGTCAACATGACTCAGACGAAGATCGGAGGTACCGAAATACCAAGCGCACAAGAAACGACCACACAATAATGGGAGCTACACCCTTCATAGAAAGAATCTTAAGAGCGAAACTCCCTAAAGGTTTCGACAAACCTACCGACATGAAGTACGATGGGACCAAGGACCCCCAAGAACATCTAACGACCTTCGAGGCCAGGATGAACCTAGAAGGAGCGGCCGACGCGGTCCGATGCAGAGCCTTCCCGGTAACCCTTGCAGGGCCGGCAATCAAATGGTTCAACGCCCTCCCAAACGGATCTATAGCCAGTTTCCACGATATAACACGAAAGTTCATGGCCCAGTTCACAACTAGAATCACCAAAGCCAAACACCCCATCAGCTTGCTAAGGGTCACGCAAAAACAAGAAGAATCCACAAGGAAATACCTCGACCGCTTCAACAATGAATGCCTGACGGTCGACGGACTCACGGATTCCGTCACGAGCCTTTGCTTAACCAACGGACTCATGAATGAAGATTTTCGCAAACACCTCACCACCAAACCAGTATGGACCATGCACGAGATCCAGAATGTCGCCAAAGATTACATCAATGACGAAGAAGTCAGCCAGGTTGTCGCCGCCAACAAACGGCAGCACGGCAACACCCAACACGGCAACTCAGCTTCTCGCCAAAATCCACCACCCAGAGAGAATCAAAGGGACCACCCCAGACCGACAAATACAAACTGACCACCAAGAATTGGCAAATTCTCTAATTACACGCCCTGACAGCACCAATTACTAAAATATACCACCAAATAGCAGATCGAGGCATCATTCCGAAAGCCCGACAACTCAAAGAAAGGACGGGAGGCAACAAAACCCTCTACTGCGACTACCACCGAGGTTATGGTCACAAAACATAAGATTGTTTCGACCTTAAAGACGCCCTCGAACAGGCCATACGAGACGGCAAACTCCCAGAATTTGCCAAAATCATCAGAGAACCAAGACGTGCGGAAAGAGACAGGTCGCCGGAAAAATACGGGCGTAACCCGAGAACCCAAAAGCAACCGCCCAGGGAAAGCCCAGAAGACGACCCGACCATCATCGTAAACGTCATTACGGGTAAGGACATATCGAGCAAGTCGAAACTAACAATGAAAAAAGATCTCAAAGTAATGGCGGTCAGAAACCAGACTCCAACCATTGCGGCCGACAACACGATAACCTTCTTACCAGAGGATTGCCAGCACGGCACCTCGGCCGAAGACGCCCCTTTCGTCATCTTGGCTAGAATCGGAACATGACTAGTACGAAGGATACTGGTAGACACCGGGGCAGACTCGAACATCCTCTTCCGAGGAGCCTTCGATAAGCTCGGGCTCCACAACGACAACCTCCAAACACACCGCAACGGTGTCACGGGACTCGGAGACAACTTTCTCAAACCAGATGGCTCAATCACCCTTCCCATCACCATAGGAACAAGCAACCAAAAGAAGATAATCTTATCCGAATTCGTAGTCCTAAAAGACTCCACAGCCTATAACGTGATTCTCGGAAGAAAAACAATCAACGACTTCTCCGCAGTCATCTTTACCAAATACCTCCTCATAAAGTTTAGAACCGACGACGGCTCCGTCGGTACCATCCACGGGGACCGAGAAGTCGCAGCCGAATGCGACAACACCAGCCTAGCCCTAAGGAGGAAATCCTGAGACGCGGCCGGGGTATTCCTAGCCGACCTGGATGCTCGGCAAGACGGCCAACCCAGGCCAGAGCCAGAAGGAGACATGGAAAAGCTACAAATAGGGCCAAGCAAAGAGGAATACACCTTCATTAATAGGAACCTCCCATATGATCTTAAAGAAGAACTCTCCCAACTCTTGAAGCAAAACAGAGATTTGTTCGCATTTACACTAGCCGACATGCCGGGAATAAACCCCGACCTAATGTCCCACCGGCTAGCCGTGGACCCCAAAGCTAAACCAGTGGCACAAAGGAGGCAAAAAATGTCACCAGACCGAGCCGCCGAGGTCAAGAAACAAGTCAAAGCCCTACTCGAAGCCAACTTCAGCAGGGAACTTCCCTACACGACCTGGTTAGCAAACGTCGTGCTAGTGAAAAAATCTAACGGGAAATGGCGAATGTGCGTCGACTACACGGACCTCAACAAAGCCTGCCCGAAGGACGCCTTTCCCCTACAAACATCGACGGATTAGTAGATGCCGCATCCGGCCACCGATACCTCAGCTTCATGGACGCATATTCTGGCTACAACCAGATTCCGATGCACCGACCAGACGAAGAAAAAATAGCGTTCATCACCCCAGACGGGACATACTGCTACACAGTGATGCCCTTCGGCCTGAAAAACGCTGGAGCCACCTATCAAAGACTCGTCAACAAGATATTTCAAAACCTGTCCGGAAGCAAACTAGAAGTTTACATAGACGACATACTCGCTAAGACTGAATCCGACGAATAACTCACCGACGACCTCAAGGTCATAATGAACACCCTACGAAAGCACCAAATGCGACTCAACCTGGCAAAATGTGCCTTCGGGATGGAGGCAGGGAAGTTTCTCGGCTTTATGATCACGCAACGCAGAGTTGAAGCAAACCCGGAGAAATGTCGCGCCGTCCTCGAAATGACGAGCCCAAAAAACCTCAAAGACATCCAAAAGCTCACCGGCCGATTGACGGCGTTATCACGCTTTCTCGGGGCATCGGCTCAAAAAGCGATCCCTTTCTTCAAACTAATGAAAAAAGGAGCCCCTTTTAAATGTGAGACGGAGTGTGAAGAAGCATTCCAGCATTTCAAGAAAGTCCTAGCGGAACCACCAATCCTTGCCAAACCCCAAACAGGGGAAACATTCTACCTGTACCTCTCCATTACGGAAGAGGCACTCGTAGCAGCACTCATCCGTGAAAACATGAGAAAGGAACAAGAACCTATCTACTTCATAAGCAAAGTCTTGCAAGAAGCGGAAACTCGCTACTCACAACTAGAAAAATTAGCTTTTACACTCCTCACAGCCTCCCGGCGCCTGCGACAATACTTCCAGGCCCACCCCTTGACGGTCCGAACCGACCAGGCGGTCAAACAAGTACTACAAAAACCCGACCTTGCGGGAAGAATGTTAGCGTGGTCCATCGAACTATCTCAATTCCAAATCAAGTTCGAACCCCGGTACGCGATCAAAGCACAGGCCATGGCCGACTTTATCGCCGAGATGACCCCAGGAAACTCCACCCCCGAATCGTGGAAACTACATGTTGACGGCTCATCGAACGTCACCTCTGGAGGTGCCAGAGTCATTCTCGAAAGTCAGAACGGAGTCGTAATCGAACAATCAGTACGATACAAATTCCCAGTCTCAAATAACCAGGTAGAATACGAGGCTCTCCTGGCAAGCCTAGCTCTAGCTCAGGAAGTCGGAGCAAAGGTCCTAGAGGTAAACACCGACTCACAGGTAGTCAGCTCCCAAATCAACGGAGACTACCAGACACGAGATCCCCTACTCCAACAGTACCTCGCCAAGGTAAACAAACTAAAAGAAGGATTCGAGCGAGTTACCATACAGCATGTCCCTAGGGAACGAAACGCCAGGGCAGACCTACTTTCCAAACTAGCCAGTACCAAACCAGGACACGGTAACAAATCGCTAATCCAGGAAGTCGTCAAGTCACCCTCCGTGTCAACGACAACCAACGCTCATCTGACACTCTCGAACCAAGGATCTTAGACCTACCCTATCCTACAGTACCTCCTTGACGGAACACTGCCGCCGGATCCCAAAGAGGGAAAACGAATAAAACGGGAAGCCGCCAACTATACCGTTGTCACAGGATAGCTATACAAACGCGGATTCTCGCAACCCCTGCTCAACTGCGTCGAACCCGAGAACACGGAGTACATACTCTGCGAAATCCACGAAGGTTGTTGCGGCCACCACGTCGGAGGCAAAACATTAGCCCAAAAAGTCATCAGAGCAGGCTACTTCTGGCCCACGGTTATCCGGGATTCCATACAAATAGTTAAAAGCTGCGACAAATGCCAAAGGCACGCCAATATCCACCAAGCCGCGCCACACCAGCTCAGCATCATATCGGCAGAACGGCCATTCGGCACCTGGGGGATCAACGTCGTCGGACCCTTCCCTACGGCACCCGGTCAACTCCGGTATCTCATCGTCGCCATAGACTACTACACCAAGTGGATCGAAGCCGAACCCCTAGCCTCCATAACGGCAGCCCAATGCCGTAAATTCCTCTGGCGACAGATCATCACCCGATTCGGGATCCCCGAGATCGTTATCTCAGACAACGGAACCCAATTTGCTGACAAAAAGTTCAGAGAATTCTTAGAAGGACTACGCGTATCTCACCGTTTCAGCTCGGTAGAACACCCCCAAACAAACGGACAGGTGGAATCCGCAAACAAAATAATCGTCAAGGGATTCAAGAAACGGCTTGACGAAGCCAAAGGACTATGGGCCGACGAACTCGGATCGATCCTATGGTCATACCGAACCACACCGCAAACGACCACGGGAGAAACACCCTTCCGATTAACATACGGTGTGGAAGCGGTCATCCCGGTAGAAATCGGGGACCCAAGCCCTAGAAAAACGGTCGGCGGTAACGACGAAGAAGCAGAACGAGACCTCATTGACGAGGAAAGAAGCATAGCTCATATCAAAGAGCTAGCCCTAAAACAGAGAATCAGCTTAAGATACAACCATGGCGTCATCCGACGAGAATTCACAACCAACGATCTCGTCCTACGACGAAACGACATCGGTCCCCCGACCCCCAGGAGAAGGGAAACTCACCCCCAACTGGGAAGGACCATACAGAATCAAGGCGGTAATCAAAAAAGGAGCATACAAACTTGAACGGCTTAACGGCGACGAAGTCCCAAGGACCTAGAACGCCGCAAATTTACGGCGATACTACACCTAGGCCGACCTAACTAGGTCACCCCTTTTTACTTGTTTATGTATCTTCCCATTTTACAACTCTCAAATTTGCTTATCTTCCCATTTTACAACTCTTGAAAATTGCTTAAGTATCAATCCCGGGTACTCTTTCCCCCCAAAGACGGAGGGTTTTAACGAGGCCCACCCATCAATAAAATTCCATTAAAAGGCTATCCCTAAATTCTTCAATTTTGAGATGTCCCAAATATGGAACAAAACTATGGCCACGACTGGGGGACCGATCACCCCCCAGGCCCAACACACGGATATCCACGAAAATACGACCACACGACGGTCCGCTCATCCCAAACGGAATGAAATAAACCAAAAAATGGAACAGTCTTAAACGGAATATACAAAAAGGCCCGAACGGCCGAAAAAGTCATTTAACAAAATCCGGAGTTACGAAGTCACGGTTACACGGCCTACGGCCAAACCAAAATATCCAAAAAACAAGCCAAGTCTCAAGACAAAAATACAAAATTACGAAAGAGATAAAGCTACTCGACGTCGACTATCCGGCCATCACGAACGGTCTTGAACGCTCCCATCACGGACACGTCTACGCCCGGAGCCAGCACCAGGGCCTGTGCCTTCATCGTCTCCTCGGTAGCAGCAATCGCATCCTTATCATCAGCCAACAACTCCTTTTTCTCCCTCTTCAAGGCAGCAACCTCGGCCTTCAAAGCCTCCGTCTCACCAAGAAGCACGGCAGCCTGGGAACCCGTATTAGAAGCCTTTTGCCGCTCCTCACCCAGTTGAGAAAGAAGTGAAGTCTCAACCGCGGAAAGCCGGAGAATCTCTGCCCCGGCCTCCTCAGAAGACTTCATTGCCTTTTCCCTTGCAATCTCGGCAGCCTCAAGCTTCTCCTTCAGCTTAACCATTTCAGCCTGAGAGTGACGGAGTTTCTTATCCAGCAAACCAACTTGAGCCATCATGGGCTCAGCCTTCCGAACAACGACAGCATACTGAAGGAGGGCACGGTACACTGACTTGGCCTGGAACGAAACATCGTAACCATCAAAAAACGGCTCCGTACCAGGCATCAAGTGTTGATTAATAAAACCCGGGGCATCGAAACGACGATCCATCACACTAGGCACCAAACCCTCCTCCTCAAAAGTCTCGCTGCTCGGGTCCTCAGGCCTTTTTCTCTTCCGAAAAGCCTCAGCAGCCGTCACCACGACGACTTCAGAAGAGTTTGCAGGACCAGGAGAAACTTGAGCATCGGCCCATGCACCCGAGGAAACCACCTCCTGAGAAACCGGCTGAGAATCCATGGCAGGATTGGAGACAGGGGTAGAAGGAGACGAAGATCCCTCCTCCCGACCCATCGCGGCCTTCAACCTAGCCAAAGAAGTCAGCCCACCAACCATCTCAACTGAAAGAAACCAAAGAAAAAATCAAGTTACAAACTCGGGAAAACAAAACATAAAAAATTAGGAAAGAGACAGGGCAGACACCAATATACGCCCGACAAGCCTCGGGGTCTCCCATGACATCCCGAGGATTCAACGGATGCTCGCCAAACAAATGCCACAAAATGTTGGCGACATCCTTATCCTCCTGGGACAAGCCATCATAGGTGAACTTAGTCAAAACCGACGGGCCAGCACGGAAATTCCAGTACGTCGGAAACCGGCGGACGCCTTCCGGCGACAACCAAAACGGATGATGCCCCTGAACGGGACGCACCTTAAAATACTCCCTTTTGAAACCGTGAAAGGAATCCTCAAACAACCCAAAAATTCGGCGATGAGGCTAAAGCACGGAATGACATATATCCTTTCTTATGCTTTCCTTCTTTAGTCGGGAGAGTGCATAAGAAGAGAAAAAGAAAAACAGGAACAGAAGCCGGAAGGTCGAGATACCGGCACACCAATTCAAAAGACCGCACGGCAGCCCAACTATTCGGATGAAGCTGAGACGGCGCCACGGAACACCGACTCAGCAAATCCTGAACAAATGGCTAGAAAGGAAACCGCACGCCGAGCCGTGTAAACATCGACTCGTAAACCCACATCCAGTCCAGAACAGTGGGCGAATGAAGATTTAAATAACAGACACGCTCGTCGGCATCTGGAAGGGCAAGCTCGTACTACCGCTCCATCTCACCGCCACCACAAATCGCCCCCTGATCACGGAGGCGTTGAAGATCGGCCTCCGTCATCCGTGACGGAACGCCCCACACGTCGCTAGTCACCCAAGTGTAGCGAGCGGGGACGCCCCTGGAGGGAGCCACGGGAGCACCAACACCCTCATTTCTCCGCCGATGCATACCTAAAACAGGGAGGAGCACCACCATCAGCCTACCAGCCCTACGCAGAAGCAAGAACAGAAACATACCGCTACTGCCAAAACCAACACGGTGGTGCACCGCCACTACTAACCAAACACAACCACACTCACCCCCCCCCCCCCAAAACTCAAAATACCACCGCAGAAAACACAATGCAGCAAGGAAATAACAAAGTACAACGCATGGCAAATACAAAACAGGCATAGCACAAAACAAAAAAGAAGAAAAGAATCACACCAACCTAGAAACGGAGAAAAAGACCCTGGGGAAGCTTGAGAAGCAGAAGCGGCAAAAAAGCACCAGAGAACAGTAACACAGAGAGAAGAGAAGATTTCTTCAAGAAAGAACGAAAAAAGAAAAAATAAAACAAACGAGGGAATTGGAAGGCCAAAACGGTTACAAAAGGAGGGGGGCGAAAATACACAAATAACCCTAAAACAAGGTAAGGCTCGTAGGGGCAAAAGAGGAAAATGCTCCCTCGCATTAAACACCTCCCTCGAAAATAGAAGCTAATAAAGCACGCCTCGAAGAACGCAACAGACGCAGTAGGCTCGGAAGAGTCACGTCAAACCAAAACGGTCAGACGAACCTTCCAGCAAAAGTCGAGGCCGAGACACCGATCTCACGACGGAGAATCAAACGAACACCCAAGAAAAACTAAAGACCCAGCCCGCAGTCAAATACCACACCTCCCAGCGACAGACCGACCTTGCTCGCTTTCCCACTGCGGGGGCAACTGTTACGGATCCGGCCTACGGATCTCGGACCCACGACTAAAACCGAACCCGGTTCCTCGGGTCCGACCCGTCTCCATCTTCCGGAAGGCCCGAAACCGGCCCTCTAGAGCTCCTAACCGACTTTCGAATTCAAACATCTCCCTTATCTTAGCCAGATAAGATAAGATAAGATAAGATGCTCACCAACACCTATAAAAGGAGGACCCAAGTCCCTCCAGGTATTCATTCATTCCTCACACCTTATACCTCTTAGATCCATTCTGACTTGAGCGTCGGAGTGTCTTTGCAGGTACATCCCCCCATTGCTCCAGTCAAGTGATCCGACATCTGCCTCAACCCGCAAGTTCTCGATCTATCTCTCAACCCGTACCAGAGACATCTTGTACATAATGTATTTGCATTGTAATTAAATTGATATTAGCTAGATTTTTATTTTCTCACTAAAAATATTTTTCTAAAGATATAACACATAAATTTAATATTTAAAAAATGAATTTAATTTTGAAATATTGACAATGTAAAATATATTACGCCGTCTGTAATTACATCTATTTTTTTAGATGATTATTTACACAGTCAATATAAATATAACATTACATAATTAGATACACGTGTAAAACTACTTTACACTGACAGCATCAAAATTAAATTTTTAAAAAATCTACATCAATTGAGCTATATAGTTTCAATTGGCTCCTACGTAAATGATATATAGGAAGAAAAAATCATATTTAACAATGTGATTTATGTTTTGATATATGAATTCTTATTTTTCATTTTTATATATAAAGGTTCACAATTTAAGCTTATCTTACTTTACTTTTAAATGTATCATAGTATGATTTATATCGATAAAAGAAATTAAAGAGAAAAAAGAGAGTAAAAATTGCTTGAGGTTCATATTTTTCAACTGCCACCTCATTAACACATATGATCTATTTGACAATAAATAAGAATTAATGTGACTAATTTTTTTATATATAAAAAAAATATTGGTGTTTTTGTTAAAAATGTAATTATTTGGTATAATTACAGGTAGGTAGATTTTGTAGATAAAAGGTCAACACGTAGGCAATATTCTGACAATATGTAGAGTGCGTGTTGGACACGTGTCATCATCCTGGCAACACATAAGGTGCATGTCACCTTTTTTATACATTCATAATACTGTAATACACTTCAAATATCCCATCTTCAACCAAAACATCATTTTCATCTCCATATTAAAAATAATTTCTGCAATTAATGTAAGTATTTACCTTTTCTTAATTCCATATACCAAAAGTTGCGCTGATGTGATTGTTTTCGGTTAGGCCAAATTTTTTTTTGACTAAATGACTATTTATACCCATAAAAATTGACATGTATGTATTTATATATTCGAAACGACATTTAAAAAAAAAATTTTGTTGGTCTTTTATATTATATACTCATACACACTTACACACACCACTACTATCATTGGTTCTATGACCTCCTGAACTTAGTCAAGGTTCGAACTCTTGTACAGCTCTTTATGAGATAGCAGATTCTACCACTAGCTCAAAGCCTCGGCTGCAACATTTTAGAAGTTTAAATATTGCTTGGTAAACCTATCCTTACATTATATTTAAGTGACAAAAAAAATACCAAATCAGTGAAACACCATGCGTTGGTGTGAAGTGACAAAGTTGGGGATACAACAAGAAAATAGGGCAAAAAATTAGAATAAGCCAAGAGAAGTTGCAAATTACCTAAATAAGCTAAAGTGAAATTTGTTTCAGCAATGAGCCAAACCATATATTTATATAATTCGAACCAATGTGGTTCGAACTCGAATCATTAATAATTCGAATCAGCTTGGTTCGAATTACACACAAACACACGCACACACATAATTCGAACCAGCTTGGTTCGAATTACACACAAACACAAGCACACACATAATTCGAACCAGCTTGGTTCGAATTACGCACACAATAATTTATGGTATAATTCGAATTATGCTGTTAAAAAATTAATAATTTATTAAAAAAATTTATTAAAAAAATTAATAATTTAAAAATTAAAAAATATATATTTTTATTTCATACGTTAAAAAAACTAACAAAATATTTAATTACGATACTTCTTTAAAATATTAATGAGCTATCAATTCGAATTCCATACAATACTTTTCTGTCCATTTTTAATAGTTCATGAATATTTTTTAATAAATTTTTTTAATAAATTTTTTTAAATTATACTACAAAAAATATTTTATCCTATGCAAAACAATTTTTAAAAAATGGCTTAAAAAATGTTAGGAGTACTATAAAAATTTGTAATGTTATAATAACTTAGGTAAATACATGCATGTACTCAAATTTTAAATAAAATACTCTACATAGTCAATAATAATTTAGAAATGAAAGAAAATATTTTATTCCATACAAAATAATTAAAAAATATATTTTATTCTATACAAAATAATTTTAAAAAATGGCTTAAAAGATGTTATGAGTACTATAAAAGTTTGTAATATTCTAGTGATTTAGGTAAATACATGATAAAAATATTTTTTCTTTAATTTCTAAATTATTAGTGACTATGTGGAGTATTTCTTTAATGTCTTAAGTTATTAGGACATTACAAATTTTTATAGTACTTCTAACATCTTTTAAGCCATTTTTTAAAATTATTTTGCATAGAATAAAATATTTTTTTATGGTATAATTTAAATAAATTTATTAAAAAATATTCATGATAATTTTTTAATAAAATTATTTAAATTATATGGTGAGATATTACATGATTCGAATTACGCATAGCGAAGTTCGAATTACTCTGATTCAAATTATATGGTAAGCAATTCGAATTCTATACAATACTCTTCTGCCCATTCTTGATAGCTCATGAATATTTTTTAATAAATTTATTTAAATTATACTACAAAAAAATATTTTATTCTATGCAAAATAATTTAAAAAATGGCTTAAAAGATGTTAGAAGTACTATAAAAATTTGTAATGTCCTAATGACTTAGGACATTAAAGAAATACTCCACATAGTCACTAATAATTTAGAAATTAAAGAAAAAATATTTTTATCATGTATTTACCTAAATTACTAGAATATTACAAATTTTTATAGTACTCATAACATCTTTTAAGCCATTTTTTAAAATTATTTTGTATAGAATAAAATATATTTTTTAATTATTTTGTATGGAATAAAATATTTTCTTTCATTTCTAAATTATTATTAACTATGTAGAGTATTTTATTTAAAATTTGAGTACATGCATGTATTTACCTAAGTTATTATAACATTACAAATTTTTATAGTACTCCTAACATTTTTTAAGCCATTTTTTTTTAAATTGTTTTGCATAGGATAAAATATTTTTTGTACTATAATTTAAAAAAATTTATTAAAAAAATTTATTAAAAAATATTCATGAACTATTAAAAATGGACAGAAAAGTATTGTATGGAATTCAAATTGATAGCTCATTAATATTTTAAAGAAGTCTCGTAATTAAATATTTTGTTAGCTTTTTTTAACGTATGAAATAAAAATATATATTTTTTTAATTTTTAAATTATTAATTTTTTTATTAAATTTTTTTAAATAAATTATTAATTTTTTAACAGCAAAATTCGAATTATACCATGAATTAGTGTGTGTAATTCGAACCAAGTTGGTTTGAATTAGTGTGTGCGTGTGTTTGTGTGTAATTCGAACCAAGTTGGTTCGAATTATGTGTGTGCGTGTGTTTGTGTGTAATTCGAACCGAGCTGGTTCGAATTACGTGTATGCATGTGTTTGTGTATAATTCGAACCAAACTGGTTCGAATTATGTAGAAATGGAATTCGAACCAGCATGGTTCGAATTATATAAAAATATGATTTGGCTTATTGCTGAAACAATTTTCGTTTTGGCGTATTTACGTTACATGATTCTTGACTTGGCTTATTAAGATTTTTTACCCAAGAAAATATGTAATTTAATATGAATAATTTTACACAGTCAGTTTTTTCAAAAAATTTGATTAAAAGAAGCCAAGTGTAATTGCTAAAAAATAAAATTGTTATTGCCGAAATAAATAGAACGTAAAAAAAATTAAAATTGAGCCGTACCTTTTTGGGTCAATATATTGGGCCGTATCTTCAACAATGATCCATATGAAGTTGAACACTTATGAGTTATGGGACTCGAACAGTAATTAGGCCCAATATATTTTTCTAAATAATAATTTAGAAAATAAATGGATAAAGAGGTAAACCAACGCAGCCACACCTACTCACACAGCCACCGCAGCCGTCGCCGTCGTTTGGAAGCTCGTTGGCCGTCTCCTCTGTTCGAGCTCTCTCTCTCTCTCTCTCTCTCTCTCTGTGTGTGTGTCGCCGTTGTGTTTCTGTCACTGCCCTTCCTCCTCGCAGCCGGTGAGTACTGTGATAAATTGAGAACATTGAATATTGAGAATATTGAATGCTGTGTAGTTTGTTAAACACAGTCATTTTGCTGTTCATAATTTTGTTCATTTTTTTATTCATACCTGTTCATAAGCACTAATAATATTGAATGCTGTGTAGTTTGTGAATTTTGTTCATAAAATTTCTGTTTGCTGTTCATAATTTTGCTCATATTTGTTCATAAACAATGACAATATTAAATGCGGTGTAGTTTGTTAATTTTGTTCATAAAATTTCTGTTTGCTGCTCATAATTTTATTCATAATTTTGTTCATATTTGTTCATAAGCACTGTGATAATTCTGTTGCTGAGTTAATTGACTTAATTCTATTCATAAATTTTTTGTTTGCTGAGTTAATTTGGTTTGCTGAGTAGTTTTGTAAGCACTGTGATGAAAGTTTGTAAGCTGAGTTAATTTTTTTTTTTGTAAACGCTGTGATATACTGATATTTAATTAAATCGGTTGAATTCCGAATCAGTGAGCCGTTGAACCAGTGATTTTATCGGTTTATTGACTGGTCCGGTTCTGGCAAACTTGGTGTAGAGTGAGCTTCTTCACCTCAGAGCTTCTTCGATGGCGATGGTTTCTTCTCTCTCTGCGGCACTACTTCCTCCTCTTTCTCTCTCTACCTCTTCCTCCTCGCTCTCTTCCAACCTAAAGTTTTCGGCTTTGTGCTTTCAATCTGGTAACACCTTCAAGCTCAGAACCCCTAAGCTGCTTCACTCATCAACTAGGGTTTATGCCGCGCCTGAAGTTTTGGATTCGGAGGAACCGCTAGACGTACCTCCAGAAACCCTTGGTGATGAATCTGAGGCCACCACCTTTCAGGTCTGTGCATATCGCATTTCTTCATTTTTTGTTCATTCGAATTCGGATAACTTGAGTTTTCTGGATGGTGAAAATGATAATTGGAAATTGTGCAATGTAATATAGTAAATATCTATGTATGTTGTTTGATTTGTTTCTCAGAGTGCTTGGTCACTAGAATGAGATTGAATTCAACATTGAATGAATGAATTTAGCGAATGAATGAACTTAGCTCTATGATTTTCCTTTAGTTTTGTGGATTCAATTATGGATTAGGACAAGGAGCCTAGAAAGAAATTTTCTACCATTAGGTGGATATAATGTTCTAGGAAAGGATAACTATGCAAATGTTTAGGTTAAAATTTTATAGTTCAAGCTAAGAGACACACTTATCAAGGGCAAGTTTCTGTTGAGGGTTTAAGATTGGAATGTACAATGAACTTGTAAGTACTAATAGTGATTTATAAATATAATCCTTTCCCACTAGATTGAGTTGTATACATGAATCAAACAATGTTATTTGGTCTTTGTAAATTCACAGTTTTTGGAACTGAATTTCCAAGAGTGTTAATAAGAAATCATATTCTGTGAAAAAAAGAAAATGATATCCCGCCTAGCTATGAATGAATGATATCCATTCATACTTCTCCTGAATCAATTTGGTGGTTTTGTTGATTTTGTTGTGTTGTTTTTTAAGGTTGGAGATTCAGACACTCGTACCACTTCCTCAATTAGCATTGGTGGTGATCCGGATACAGTATATTCATCAACTCTGTTATATCTTGTTCCCGATTCGTAACTATTTTCCTTAATTCCTTATCAATTTCAGTTTATCTGAAATTTTCCCTCCATTTTCAGATGGCGCCTAAGCAGAAGATTAGAATCAAACTTAGGTCTTACTGGGTGCCCTTGATAGAGGATTCTTGCAAGCAGATACTAGATGCAGCAAGGAATACCAATGCAAAAACCATGGGTCCTGTACCATTGCCAACTAAGAAGAGAATTTATTGTGTTCTTAAATCGCCACATGTACATAAGGATGCTCGATTCCATTTTGAGATCAGAACACATCAGCGTCTCATTGATATTTTGTATCCTACAGCACAAACAATAGATTCTCTGATGCAGCTTGATCTTCCTGCTGGTGTGGATGTAGAGGTCAAGCTCTGAGCTATCGACATTTTACGGCATGTAAGGTGTGAATTTTTATTCTATGTATGTAATGTGATTGATCCGCATGCAAATCAAGTGTAATTTATAATGAAGGAATCCTAGAATATTTTACTTTTTCAAGTTAGTAAAGCCTGTATTTACCTATATCTATTTATTTATATCGTTATTTATTTCAACCCTATAGACTTAGTCCACAGAGTTGTAACATTTAAACATTTCAAATTGTAATGCTTGTAGAATGAATTACAATAATATTTTGGTTAAAATAATCTTTATAAAAAAGAGGTACATTAATATGAATTTTGACTTTACATGGAACATGTTTTTTAATCATTTCGTATATAATTGTTTGTAAATTGATACGTATCGTTAACTGAAGTTATAGTCATATATAATAATACTCTAAACAGGTAAAATTGATGAAAACAAGCAAGTATATTTCTTTCGTTATGTAGACTGGTCTAAAGATGATGAATTCATCGGTGAGATTTCATTACAGAAAAGTTAAGAATTGCAAAACACATACTTTTAATTTTTTTGCGATTCTTCACTAACCTTTAGTAAATGAATAAAATAACATGATAGTGTTTAAAAGAAGTTAATATAATTATGAGTTTACGAATAAAAAAGAGGGCGAAAATTAAAACATATACAAGTTTGTAGCTACTTCTTCTTTATGTTGCTTGACCACAATTATTGCTGCTGCTTTTTTTTTTTTTAGTTGGTTTATATTGATGTTCCGGTCAAGAACAAGATAAGCTTGCTCTCTAATTCAAAGATTGTGCAAACAAAATTATTATATGATTTTGTAGGCCCTAGACCTTTCTGACCTTATATAAAAAGTATATACAACATAAAGCATCAAATTTGGTAATTAATAAAACCTTTCTGACCTTTGTCAACCCAACACTAACCCAATTCTCTCTTCTCTTTCTTCTCAATCCAAAGTTCTTAACTTGCCACACCCCTTTTTCTCCTCTCACTCCTCTTCCTTCACCTAAAACCTTGCCTTCTAAGTCTTCTGCTTCAATTGATGCTTCAAGTTCAAAGTTGACCAAAAATAATTCAAGGGGTCAAAAATCTTCAGAAACAATTTCACTGATGGTGTTTGCAAGTACCAGGTGAAAACTCTTCAGACTACCCGTACTTTTCTTGAGGAAGTTCAAGAAAATGAAGCTGTGGATCTATGGCCGAAGATGAAGGAAGAGGCTGAACTTGATGTAACTGAGGAACCTATTCTGAATACCAATCCTCAATTCTGTCTCATGATTCATTGGAATCTGCTTTGGCCAATCACCTTGCTAACAGATTAAGCAGTGCAAGCCTTCCAAGTAACACACTCTTTGATCTTTTTGTTGGGATCTTGAAATCTGACCAAGAAATCATGGATTCTGTGAAGGATGATCTCAAAGCAGTTAAGGAAAAAGACCCTGCTTGCATAAGCCATGTGCATTGCTTCTTGAACTTCAAAGGCTTCTTAGCATGCCATAGAGTTGCTCATAAGCTATGGCTTCAAGGAAGAAAAGTCTTGGTAGTTATGATCCAGAACCGAGTTTCCGAGGTTTCGCAGTTGATATTCATCCCGGTGCTAAGATTGGAAGTGGGATTCTGCTTGATCATGCAACTGGATTAGTGGTTGGTGAAACTGCAGTGACTGGTAACAATGTGTCAATTTTGCATAGTGTGACTTTGGGTGAAACTGGTAAAGCTTCTGGTGATAGGCATCCAAAGATTGGTGATGGGGTTTTGATTGGTGCAGGGACTTGTATTTTGGGGAACATTAAGGTTGGTGAATGTGCTAAGATTGGTGCTGGTTCTGTGGTGATTAAGGATGTTCCTCCTAGGACTACTGTTGTTGGGAATCCTGCTAAGTTGGTTGGAGGCAAGAACAACCCTGTTAAGCTGGACAAGATGCCTAGCTTCACCATGGATCATACTTCAAATATTACTGAATTTTATGATTACTGTATTTAGATTTTAGCATGCATTTACTCTTTGGTAGGTGTCTCAGGATATAGAACATATGAAAACAGGATACAAGGACAAGAAAAGATAGAAGAATTCTGTCTGTCTGATAAATTGTCTTGAGATAGAGACATTTTGCCTATTTCTCCGAATAAGTTCGTTTTCCATGTGTTTCTGTATTTCTGTCCTGAGATAATTACCGAATAAGTCAGCTTAGAGTTGAAGCTTGAAACATGGTTTAGGGTTATATTCTTGATTTTGGAGAGGGTGGCTTCTTGTTTGTTATGTAAGAGTGAATCCATGTTCTCCTGCTAACAATAAACGAAAGGAAAATAATAACAGCAAAGTGCCCTCAGGACCATTGTATTAGTCTATCAGAAATATATAGTATGCAGAACAACAAAGCTGTATCTATAATATGCAGGGATTTTGTTGTTGTAAGGTTTCAGAACCACCTTTCTGTAATAAATACTACAATAATTTAGGTTGTGTTGCTTATATAGTATCTTACATAGTATGTTCTTGTTATGTGGTTCTCCTTGTGAGACATGCTTGTTTAATTAAATTGCAACCAAATTGTGTGCAGTTATGTAATAAGATCAGTAACAATCATAGATAAAAAATTGCAGCCTCAAATAGTCTTCCACCAGGACCATAGGAACTATCAAGCTTCGGTAGCATACATCACTTCATCGGCCATAGTTCTCTCTTCGCCGGAGATTGCCAAAGAGGTCTTGAGACACTGCCTTTGCAGAAAGACCTTGCTTTCTTGCTGCAGAAGTTGTTTGCTTCACAAAAGTGGCTGCATGTGATTAGTGGAGTGATGCATAAAGTGAAGGAGATGTATAGAACTAGTGATATGATTCTTGATAATATATCAAGACAAAATCAACAACCAAGAATGTTGATAAAAGATGGTAGTCTTCTGTCTTTTGATATGATATATAAATGCACTCGAATTATCTTAGCGCTGCCAAAAGTACTCTCGAATTTTGTTATCAATAAAAATATCTTCAAATTATTTTAGAACGTGACAAAAATGCGACAAAAAATGGAGCAAGTCTATGATCACGGTAGAGTATTTTTGTCACGTTTCTAAATTCTAAAGTATTTTTGTGAGTGACAAAATTATTCGAATGTATTATACCAAGTGAGAACATTTTTCATCTCAGTTTCTATTCTTCCTCTGCACATTGTCTCTTTCCCAAACTCTCTTATTTTCTATTTGTTCGACTCTGGTTCTCTTATCTAGCAAACTAGAGAGCTAGGATATCTTTATTTATTAGGTATACAATTTATTCAGGATTGACTTTGAATGATGGGATCTGCAACCTGACAAGGTTGTCGAGCAGTTTTCCGGATTTTGTGCAAGCGGCGGGATATAAAATCTGCAAAGGCACTCAAATGCTATTAGAGTGAATTTCTTAGGGTTAAGATTTAGAAATTTTTTGTGTGTAGGGGTGAGCGCGAATCAGATCGGATCGGATATGGTCAAAATTTCGATTCGATCCGCACTAAAATCATCGGATTGGATCCAATATCCGCAGTTTTTAAGGTTGGATCCGATCCGATCCGCACATTTGAGGATCGGATCGGATATGATATCGGATATATCCGCAAAACACAAAAATATTTCTAAGAGCTTATTTTATTAAAAATATATCAATAAAATTCATTTTTTCTATTCTTTTAAATATATTTACTCTTAAAATAATATTAAATATACTTTTCTTAAATAATAAATTAAAATAATACAACATATATAATAATTATTAGTTGAAATAAAACATAAAAAGAATATTTACTTATTTATTTCTTTATTTTTTGCGGATACGCGGATATACGGATACTAACACAAAATCCGCAATCCAATCCGATTAGTGTGCGGATATGATCCGATCCGATCCGAAAGCTTTGCAGATCGAATCCATATCCGCAATTTTTGGATCGGATTCGGATAAACACCGCGGATATGCGAATCGGATCCGATCCATAAACACCCCTATTGGTCTGGCATACATGAGAGAGTCCGAAACTCCCCTTCTATGGATTACTTTGAGACTTCAAAATCATCCTTGTATAAGAAGTAGGGGTGTGCATGGGCCGGGTAAAACCGGATTTGATGTGACCCAGACCCGACCCGAAATATATACCGGGCCTATTTATTAGACCCGAATCCGGCCCTAGACCCGATGAAACCTATACACTTTCGGGCCACGATTATACCGGGTAAAAACCGGGCCGTTAAAATTACATTACCTTGATACCTTCTTATAAGCTAGCATGTGAAAATATCCAAATTTATAAGACACCAACCATTATTTAACATGGTAAAATTCACTTAGAAAAATATAATAAGAACCAACTCTCTCTAAAATTAAAGCATAACCATAAGCAATACTAATATTGTCTAATAACACCAAATATTTAAATCAATATAAATAACACAATATTATGCATTAGTCTAAAATCTTATGCATTTAAAACATAAAACATTAACTTATAGTTTTATAATAACTAATAACACAAAATATTAAGGTTTACAATACTTAAATTCTACATAAGAATAGCCATCATCCATCACTAATAACACAAAATATTAATTGTGTATGATGACCGGGCCACTGGGCCGACTTCGGGTGACCCGAAATAATGACCGGGTCTATTTTTGAGACCCTTACCCGACACTAGACCCGATGAAATCACACCAAAATAGTCTCTAAAATGTTCGAAATCGAGCCAGGTCTTCGGACCGGGCCGGGCCATACACACCCCTAATAAGAAGATACGATTTCGTATCACAGTATGATTGATGGACCGGGAGGTCTTGGGTGATTGGGCCAAGGGGAACGAATTTTGCCCAAGGGCCAGATTTTTGTCGAGAAAACACTGTCCTTTTGAATAATATAAGAGTCAGGATGAGTTTCTAGATGGTACCGAGAATCTGGTCATTCCTCAACACTGTCCTTATCATTAATGATGAAATGAGATGCTTCTTTGTTCTTCTCCATCTTTATGCATCCAAAAGCAAAAGTAAAAGCAGTAGTTCCATACTTACATACTGAGACTCATTTTTGGTGACCCACGCAAAATAATGTATTAGAGAAAGAAAAGTTATATAGATCACATCCCTTTGTTTTATTGAAAGATCTTTTTGATAATATAATTCCATTAGGTTGGTAATCTCACACTGAAGAAACTATCGTGGGACGTGGATGGAACTGCAAATGCAATTATTAATGAGTCACAAATGTATGAGTTAACATGTGTCATTTTTAAAATGGTACAATATTATATTATTATTACTTACATATTCTACTTTCAACAAATCACTGACTATTAATGTCATTAAAACATTTTACACTATAATTACCTGCTAATTAATATACTATCGTATTAAAATTAATCAACAAAATTAGTTATTATTTATGTATAAATAATATATGTAACTATATATAGTTTAATTTATTTTTATTATATATTTTATATTTTAATATATATTTTATATTAATATTAATTAATTTTGGTAGCTAATTTTAATATACGTCTAATATGGTTAAATAAAAAACAACAGTTAGAATCATAAAAAGTAATTTGCTAAACTTTGGAAAAAACTAGAATCTTAATCATTTTGATAATTAAATTCAACCAAGATGGTTTAATAGTTTAAGAATTAATAATTAAAATTTTTAATTAAAAAATAAAAAACATAATAAAAGATTTAATTAAACTTAATTATAAAATTAATTTATTCTCTTATCATTTTTCTAATTGGCGTAACAACTTCACGTTAAAAGAAATTTGTTCCAAATAATGTAAAGATAAAGAGAAAACAAAAAGTAAAAGTGAAGAGACATTCCTTTTAATCTTTTGGGAGATATTAACAATTTAGCATATAGCGTAGAGATATTATTTGTGCTTATTTTTCTCTTATATATTGAAATGATATTTTTTTAATGAGAGATGAGATTTAGACAATACAATTTACGCGTTTTAATAATAATAATAATAATAATAATAACAATAATAAGAAATTAAAGTAGATATTATTTTAATCAACTATGTTAGGTATATAAAAAAAAGTATATACTACAAATCAATTACAAAATTAATTATTCGTATAAAATATATATTTAAATAATATAAAATATATCTTAAAAATAAATTAAACAATATTTATATTCATACAAAAATATATAATAGCTGATTTTGTAATTAATTTTTAGTATGCATATAATATTTTTTAACAATATTATTTGTAAGTTAAAATTTAGTCACTAAATCAGTCTTTAATGTATTTTTTTATAAATACATATATTATTTAATTTATTTTTAATGTGTATTTATATTATAATATATATTTTATAGTAAAAAAATGCTAAAAGATCAGTAAAATTTATTGTTTTTGACTGATACTTTTAACGTTTACTAGTGACCAAAAATAATAAATTTTATTAATTATTTAATATTTTTTTATATTAATAGTTAATTTTAATAACTAATTTTACTATATACTGTTAAATATTTTTATATTTCAACATACGAAACAAAATAAATATACCAAATATTTACAGAGGCATACATATGAACTATTATCGACCCTATTTAAGTATAGCAAAGAAGTAACCTCATGGGGAAAAAAAAAGGAAGTAACCTCATGCGTGTGTCGCATAAAAAGAAGATACTTGATTCTTTTTTACATATAATGCTTAAATAGTGGGATTATTTTCACCATTATATTGCATTCTTTCAGCCATGGATTTCCATAAAAGGCACTCGGTTTCCCTGCTTTCAACTTCTAGCATGCTAGATGATAATCTCATAAAGAAGCTTCTCCTCACACACGATCCAGATGGTCGTTGGTTGGATTCTGAGACTATGCTTCAGGCTGTTGGAACTGTTATGTTTCATGCTTCAACAATAGTTAGTAATCATATTTCCACCCCCAAATGCATTCACACTATTAAACTCTTTATTTATTCATAACTCTCACTCTTCTTTTTCTCTTTGTCTTGTTTAGGATATAGATCCATAAACTATAGTATCGTTTTAGAATATAGATACTTACACCATCTATCAAGGATGATGAGGTCGTGAGATCCATAACTACTTCCAACACTATCCAAGATAGATGGTATAGATTTGGTGTCTATATGTCAAAAAATGATGATACCGTACATTATTGAACATAGAGATCTTAACCTTTTCCACTCAGAATATCATTAGATTCATAGTTTTGCAAGCACTGCTCAACAAATATATTGACATAAAAAAGTAATAATGATAGTGCCTTTTTTTTTCCTTTTACCTTACTGAAATGTTCAGATAATGATTTCTCAATTGGCTTTGCTTGCTTCAGGTGGCTTCTAATTTATCCTCTGCCTCCTTTCGAATTCTGAAGAACGACATAACCGAAATTGAGCAGCTTGATTGTTCCGAACCATTAGGATGCATCGTCAACAAAATTTCATACAAGGTATTACTTCAATTTCCTAAATTCAACAACACTGGATCACTCGACACATTCCTTGTAACACAAGTAATTAACATCTATTATAATGGCAGATTGTCTGCAATTGCAAACGCACCGCGGACGGCGATCTCAATTCAAGGATACTGAGTTTGTTTGATTTGATTAAGGATTATAGATGGGATGCGAAAGTAGTTCTAGTCCTAGCTGCTTTCGCTGCACGATATGGCGAATTCTGGCAACTCATACAGCTTCGGCCACAGAACACTTTGGCCGATTCAATAGCGAGGATTAAGCAATTACCCTTCAATTTAAGGCCACTGCGGCCACAAATCAAGGCATTGAGCTTGTTGGTTAAGACAATGATGGATGTGGCAATGTGCATTATTGAGTTTGAATCTTTTCTACCACATCAGCATTTAGAGCTTGGAAATGAGATAGTAACTGCCACAAAGTCTCTGGTGTATGTTGCTGTTTACTGGATCATTAGAAGCAGCTTTGCATGCTTTTGTCAACTCATGGATCTCAGAACCAAGAAGAAACATGACCAAGTGCATGTTCTTTCCCTTGAGGCTTAGTGATTAATTAATTCTAAAAACATATTCTTTTTGCTTACTTTCCCTCCGTTTCAATTTATCTGTCGTTATTTTATTTTTGAATAAATACAGTTACTGTAGACATTATACATGATAGTAGGATAAGGCTTTGTTGTTCTCGTAAATTATATCTAAATTTATTTAAGGCTAATATTGTAATTAGCATAATTTCTTACATTTACTAATATTATATATATATATTTTGTCCTAACCTGTGTGTTGTTTGGTTTCAGGTATTCAGATTCAACAATAATTGCTGCTTGGGAGCTCTCAAGTTTGACATATAGGTTAGGAAGTATATGCAACATTCTCAGAGCACAGGTGGATTTGTGTCACCAAGAAATAGGTTACTTTTCTGGTTCATAAGTGTTGTTTCTTCTTATAATGGAACTATAGTTATATATTAAAACAATTCTGAGTTATCCACTAATTAATGTTTCAGAGAGAAACGTACAAGACAAGCTATTGAATCTTGCTGATGAGGTTCACATTGATAATCAGAAGGTTCTCAATTTATTGTTTCCTTCAAAGAATTACTTGCCACTGAAGGATTGCTCAAAAAACGTGAAGGTATAAGCAGATCAATTGGCATATGAAATTCAAAAATACTATTTGTATACCAAAATCAACTATTAAAATCAGCTACTACCAATGTATTTGTATTCCAACATGTATTTTATACTGGTGGCTGACTTTAATAGCTGATTTTGGTGTACACGTAGCATAGTTGTATTAAATTATATTGAAAGTGATAAATATAGGAACATGATAATACAGTGATTCTCCTAATTTTGCAGCTTGGTGTGACTAAACTGAAACATAAGATAGTTCTTCTTTTAATCTCAAAGCCGAAGCTACTTGCGTTTGAAGAATTACTCTTACTAGTTCAGCAAACATGTGATCATCCTTTGAATGAGAGATTCAAGGACAGTTATGAGATTGTGTGGATTCCATTTCCATCTTCTGGTACATCATGGACTGATGCTGAACAGAGTAGTCTCGAATTCTTATCGAATTCTCTGCCTTGGTATGCTGTTTGGAAGCCAAGGCTACTAAGCTCAGCTGTAGCGAAGTACATCAAAGATAAATGGAACTACAGAGATGATCCTGTAATCGTCACACTCGATTCGAATGGAACGGTTGCAAATCGCAATGCTCTTGATATGATCATGATTTGGGGCGTTCGAGCTTATCCGTTTTCAGCTTCAAAAGAGGCAGAGCTCTGGGAAGACCAGAATCTCACAATGCAACTTTTGCTAGGTGATATCAACCCTCTTCTTGCATATTGGGTAGGAGTTTGTTTCATAGTGTATTTAGATAAGAAGAATATTTGTCTCTTGATATTTCTATATTTCTAACCTAACTGCTCAGCAACTCCTAAGCCAATCACCTTAACAACTTTGTCAGGTTGAAAAAGGCAAAAACATTTGCATTTATGGGAGTGAAAACCTGCCATGGATCCAACAATTCAGTGACTGCATAACCAAGCTCAAACAACAAGGCCTGCAGCTAGAAACAATATATGTTGGTCATAGTAACTTCACTGAACAAATAAAAAATATAATGTCAAGTTCTACTGAGATTAATGAGAGTAGCCAACTTTCCTTTACAAAGATGCAACTCTTCTGGATTCGGTTGGCGAGTATGAGAAGATCGAAAATCAGACTAGGAAAGACACCAAGTTCTGATCAAGTTTTGGCAGAGTTATCAGCAATGCTTGACATGAATGATAAAAAGGAAGGTTGGGCAGTGATTGGAAGTTGTTGTAAAGAAGATAATATTATAAGGCTTCAAGGAATGGTTTTGATGGATTTTTTAGGGAGATTTGAGGAGTGGAGTGAAGATCTAGAAAGGTTTGGTTTGGTTGGTACTGCAAGAAAGTTCTTAGACCCTAACTTTGTTGTTGAAGGTCCTTGCAATCACTCTTACATGGTTTCATCAAGTGAAGGTTCAACTCAAGGGAGTGTTGTAACTTGTCCAGTGTGCAACTGTCCTATGAAGAAGTTTGTGGTGTATCAACCATGATTGATTATCATAAAAGACAATTAGAGTTGAATTCCTTGGCTTTGTTATTCTTATAACCGTAAACTGTCTCTAATTTCGGCCTATGCTTGTTTTTGGTTGTTTTGTTTGTGGGACCAACATGAACTATGATATTAAAATGGGTGACAATGGTAAAAATATTTCTAACCTAAACCATTTTAGTTTTCGTTGGTTAATTTACTTTTGTTTTGGTTCCTTTGTTTTGAGTTGGAGACGGGAGAAGTTTGGGGAGTTGTTTCCTATTTCCACTTCTCTATATTGTCATATTTAACCATATTTTTATTTATAAACTTTTGTAATAGTCCAGTTTGGTGTCTTCTAATTCTTTTGGACAGTTAAAGAATTAGATTTTAAATCTTTAATTACTTAATTACTATGGTTTTGACAACTGAATTAAATTGGTCTTTTTTTCCAATCATGCTACACATCCATATAATTTTTCATTAAAGTCTATCCAAGCTGGTTCAATACCAACAAAACCCATTCTCATTAAATGAAACGTGACTCCACGCACCCAAATGCACGAAACTTTAATATATTCATTCGTGTCTTAAATATGAAACAACGTTCCTTCTTCAATATTGAAATCGCTACTGGAGAAGGTCGAATCTCTCTCAAAATCTCTCAAACTTCACTCGTGTTTTCTACAGAAATCGTTACTGGAGAAGAATTGCGAGAAGATTTCGAAAGAAAGAAGAAAACACGAACAAAAACAAGAATACAGACTGCGAAAAGGTATGATAAAAACTACTATTCATTTAAAATCTTGCAATCTCACATTTCTCTTGCATTTTAGGTTTACTGAATTGAGTTACTTCATTTAGTAGATTGACTTAATCTAATTCCATTTTTTGGCGTAACTAGGGCATAGAAATGGAAATGTGTTCATATTTTCTTTCTGTTAAGTGGAGTCATTTTCATTCATTTGATTGTTAGTGTGTTTAGTTGAGTCCTTTTGCATGCAGAAATTATTTACTTGATGATTGAATGTTTATCACGTTTTATTCAGCACATGATTGGTGTTCGGTTCACTGGTGTTTGCCATTTGATTCACCTGATTATTAGTGCGTTCAGTTGAGTTCTTTTGCATACAGAAATGTTTTTTTTACTGATTGAATGTTTATCAAGTTTTATTCAGAATATCAATGAATTTCAGTTCACTGGAGTTAGTTATTTTAATTCATTTGATTATTAGTGTGTTTAGTTGAGTCCATGCAGAAATAATTTACTTAATGATTGAATGTTTATCACGTTTTATTCCGCACAATATTAATGTTCGATTCACTGGTGTTTTTAATTTGATTAACCTGATTGTTATGTGTTCAGTTGAGTTCTTTTGCATGAATAGATCACAATGTTAAACAATGGGTCAAAATATAGTAAACCCACAAAAAAAAAAAAAAAAGACTCACCTTGATCTCCCACTGTCTTTTGCCCTGGACTCGTCTTTCCCAAATGGCATCCCAGTTGGCCGAATATTATTCAAGCATATTATTTTGCCATTAAAAATTTCAGGGTGCATTTAGTTTGTATTTTTATTTTTAATGTTTTCTGTTTTCAGAATTTTATGAAAAAAAAAAAAAACAGGTAAAAATAAAAAATAATTTTATTGTTTTTTCTTTTTCTTTCACAACCCAAAAATAAAAAATAAAAAATGATAAAAATAAAAATAGAAAATAAAAATCACAAACCAAACACACTCTTAAATATTCTTTAAAATTAATCTCTTTTAATTACTCCAACACATTCTAAGAACAATTTTGTGCTCAACACTTTTTTCTATATTTGAAGTCATCTGTCATTATATTTGTATTAGAAGTAACAACAAATATCTTTCTCAGTATAAATAACTAGATTATCTTTAAGAAACACATCATCCATTTTATTTTGAAATATTATTTTGACAATTCTCATAGCTAAAAATATCCTTTCCAACGTTACTGCAAATCAGTCTAATGATCGAATGATATGTTCTTGATTTTCCTATTGCTCTTGGTTTTGTTGAATTCAGATCAGTTCACGGTGCAGACAAAAAGCCAAACCATGAGTAGCCAGGAGAACTAATCACCTCTGGTTAGTTCATCAGACCAAAACTGTGTCTAGATACATCATCAAATTCAAGTTCATCAGAGAGTTTTAAATCTTGAACGATGAAGTAACTACTATTGATGCACAAGCATTTTGGGTTCAAATAAATTTCTGCTTATTCGGTTATTCCAACACGGCAAAGCATACAACCCAAATTGTTATTACCATAGAAAATAAAATATTAAAATGGAAGCTAGCGTCCAACAATATTCACTTCATTCTGCAATTCTGGAATGTTACTGTTTCCGAGCTGCTTCTCTCATAGCTGCCTTGACATATATTTCATAGCAGCATCCTGAAACATCATAAAAGAATGCAAGACATTGAAGAATCGAAGAATGTGTGATTGCATTGTGAGTAAGACCTACCATCTTAATCACAAACAGACCTCAGAGAAATGACAATATTGGAAATGCCCCAGACCACAAGGATAAAGAGAATAACATCCACATTTTATTGGCATTATTTATTGGAAATTCCTTGATAGTATATTTTTCTCTTCTAACATCGAAATGTGAAAGCAACTTTGCAGATTCGCAGAAAGGTGCTTAAGAACCCTGGAAATTAAGACTGTGTTGGATGAATCAAATACAATGAGGAGAGTTAGAGCTCTCAACTATATAAAACTACAAATGATTCTCAAACTAACTAACCGTGTGTTCTGCTATGTATCCCAACCTCCCAGCAACAGACTTTCCCTCCCAAATTCTGCCCTACCCTTTATTCTTATTCTGACTATTAACTATTTCATTACGTGGATCTACAACAGCAAAGATATATGGAGTTGGGAGAGCTCGTAACAATGACAACAACAAAGCCCTTTATTCTTATTCTCACTGTACAGGGTGAAAGCCAGGCTCATAAGCAACCATAAAATTTCCAACATATAAACAACGAATTTTAAGCCTTGAGAGAGAACAAAGCATCCATGATGGTTTCATTAGTCAAAATCAAAGACATCAGAAAAAAAAAATGTTATTCTACTTCCACTCATAAACCAAAACAAAAACAGGAAAAATAAAATAGAAAAAATAAAATACGACTTACCTGCAACGACAACAATTGTTAGAATATCGCCAATCTTTTTGAGCTTCTTAACCCTCTGTTTATATGACTTAAATGGCTTCAAAGCTGCATCTTCAGCCAAGAGCTGCAACAGTTGAGTGCCATAACTATAAGCAAACATTAAAAAATAAAATACAGATAAAAAAAAATATCATAAAAACCATGACTGCAAGACAGAAAAAAAGTTATCAGAAAGATTAGCGCATTAACTAAAGTTCTCTAATGTAGTCATAAAACTTTTATGGGGATTCCATCAGTACTCCTATCAAATTGGGAGGTTCATACCCTTATATTGTGTTGTGTGTCCAAGAAGTTGCCACTGGTTTTATTAACTAAAATGATTAAAATTTTAAAATTCATATAATTTGTGATCAAATCTCAACCATTGATTGGATAAGAGGTACTGAAACCCTAGTTTTTTTATACATGAACGCAGTAATACATCTACCCTAAGTCCCTAACCCTAACCCTATTCATTGCACCATTGGAGCCAAACCAACAAGATGTTGAAGCCAGATTCAAGAGATCATTTGAACAGTTTGCTTTAATTCAGCCCAATATTTTACTACATATTCAACCAATGAAATATTCGAAGGTATACACAAAACGTTTTATTGATCAACATCGTTCAGTAATGGGGGAAAAGAAAGAAGTAAAACTTAATAAATCGAAGTAACTATAGATAAGTGAAATACATTAGTTCAATTATTTGAACACAACAAAATTTTAGAAAACCTAAATAAAATAAACAGAAAAGAAAGGGTTTTAAAGCTTACCGCTTTTTCACGAGGCCCAGGTTCGATATGGTATTGACGGCGCGAGAGTGAAAGCAGATCTTCACCCTTCTGATCTCTCAAAAATAATAATCAGAAAGACAATGATATTTTATATTAAATAAATATTAAGTATTAATCAAAAAGAAAAGAAGAGAAAGGAAGAGGGGATCTTAGAAACCTGGGAGTGAGATCGGAAATGGGAAGCAATGGTGGTCTTGTTAAGCAAGAAGGCCATTTGGTTGTGTTGGTCAAAGTTCAGAGTTCTGAGAAGATAGAAACGAGAGAGCTGATTGAAAGTCGAAAGGAATCTTGTATAGTTTGTTACTGTCGGGATGGGGGTTGGGGAGGACGAAGGGGAACTTCTCGTTCTAACTAGTTTTCGACACGATAGAAACTTAGGTGTTTGAAGTTAATATCTGGATAAAAATTTAATCAAATTATCTAAATTATTTTACAGTTAACTATTAACTTTACGTGGCAATAGCCAAAAATCAAAGATGAAGTTGTAAATATTCAAATAGGAAAACGCCAAAGAACTTCGCATAGGAGATTTTCTTTTTAGAGCCTTAAAAAAAAACTGAAAAAGTTACTGTTTAACAGTTATATTGTCTTAAAATTAAAAAGTTGATAGTCGAAGTGTTTTTTTTTTTTTGGTTTGCAAGGGTCATATTGGGTCTTTTCTCTCTAAATTAACTCTATTTGTCTCTATTTAAAAGCAGAAAAAACCAATATTGTGAATACTATATAAATAACAATCATCTCAATCTGAGTAAATACTCTCTTCCACAATAAAATGCACACTTGAGAAGGAAAACACTATATAATAATGTCTGCTATGAAAATAACACCTCTAATTATACTACATTAGCATCCCAACCAAATTCAAAGTGACGGCCCAAACACATACAACAGCAAATAAAGGAGCATGTTTGTGAACCAACTTGGGTTGGTCGAGTAGTCAGCTCACTCGTCCGCTTAAGCAAGTGTCGGGAGTTTGAACTCCGCCTTGTGCATGCAACAACTCATTAGCCAGCGGCAGACCCTTAAATAGAGCTCAGATCTGCGACGGATTAGTCCTCAATCTGTCGGGTTGGGAGATACCGTTTGGGTAAACAAAAAAAAAAAAGGAGCATGTTTGTGTCAATTAGATCAGATTTAACAAAGAAAATTGAAAACGCCACAAAAAGCTGAGATTAATTTCTTGGTTGTTTAAATTCTTGAGATTCAAAAGTCATCACAGACAGAGAATTTTCTTCTTAGGCCCATCTTCCTATAAACATCATAAGATGCCAAACACTCCCATATTACAGCGTTGACATAAAGTCATAAACAGATAAACTAGCGGGGTGAGAGAATGTACTTGTTTTAACTAACATGATTTGTTACATGCAGCAACAAGGGTTGTAAATCAAAAGTTACTCAGCTAGTAGAGTTAGTCCCACGTTGTAACCTAATCATGGAGTAGTAAGCACCCTTTGTTCCAACATTCATTAACTGGGAGTGTGAACCTTGCTCCACCAATTTCCCATTCTTGATCACAGCAATGGTGTCCACATTCTGAATTGTAGACAAACGATGAGCAATAACCACACATGTTCTTCCAACCATCATTTTCTCCAGGGAATCTTGCACTAGATTCTCTGAAACGCTGTCGAGAGCACTTGTTGCTTCGTCCATGAGAAGGATTGATGGGTTCTTTAGTATTGCTCTGGCAATTGCAATTCTTTGCTTTTGTCCCCCTGAAAGCTGCACTCCTCTTTCTCCACAGTATGTATCATATCCATCTCTCATTGAACTGCATTATTAGATAAATTCTGTTAATGAAAGCAATCAAGAACATTTATACATTTTTTTCCCTTCTAATTTTAATCTTGTGGCAACTAAGTTATATAATTGAATATGAGTGCTAACTAGTTCAAGAACTTGTTACAAATAGTTGAGAAATCAAGCAAAAAGATAAACAATGATAATAATAATAATGTACCTTATAAACTCATGAGCATTTGCAAGACGCACTGCCTTTCTTATTTCATCTTCAGATGCATCAATCTTTCCATACACAATGTTATCACGTATAGTTCCACCAAAGAGTGTAGGCTCTTGACTCACCAATGCAATATGTAACCTCAAACTTCTCAAATCAAATTCCCTAATGTCACAACCATCAATAAATATTGATCCATTAATTGGGTCATAAAATCTTTCAATTAGTCCAATGATAGTGGATTTCCCTGACCCACTTTGCCCCACCAATGCAATTGTTTTCCCAGCTTCAATTTCAAGACTAAGACCCTTTAGGATCATTTGTTCTGGCCTTGATGGGTATGAAAAGAACACATCTTTTAACTTCACATGACCCTTTATGTTGTTGTTCTTTCTGAACTTCATAAGCCTAGGATCTTCAGGTTCAATCTGAGTTTTCCTGTCCAAAATTGCAAAAATCGAGCTAACGGCTTTCCCGCTTTTCGCTATGTCCGAAGTCATGCTTACTGTCTCAGCAATTTGTCTTCCAGTTCCCATCAGTATTAAGAAAACTTGCAAAAGGTCATTTGAATTCACCATCTTTTTGTTTAGTAGCAATCCTCCATACCAAAATGTTAAGGTTATAGAAGCTGTAGTTATGAACTGTGACAACGACAAAATTGCAGCTGAAATCCATGATTGCTTTACGGTTTCCAAATGAGGTCCTTTCATTGAATTTTTGAACAAATTCAATACCCTTTTCTCTGATGAAAATGCAGCAATAGTTCTATGGTTAATGGTAGCTTCCATTGCTAATTGACTACCTTCACTTTGAGCCTTTCTTGCTTTACCTGACATACTTTTCATAAGCATGAATTTGGAATAGAAACAAGCAATGATCAAGGGCTGCATAGCTATCATTACCATTGCCACCTTCCATGAGACATATAAACCGAGTGCGAAAGCCAGGGTGGCAGTGACAAATACTTGAACTAGTAATGACATTCTTTCTGCTACAAGAGACCTGACCAAGTTTGCATCAAACGCCAAACGAGCGCAGATGGCTGCACTGCTGTTATCTTCTTGATCAAACCATCCTATTTCAAATGTAAGGATTTTCTCTAGCAGATTCTCGCGCACCCTTTTTAGCAATTTCTCGCCCATGATGGCGAAGCTCGAGTGCTGAATTAGGCCTGATATGAAGTTGACAACTGCTATGATGCAGAAAATTGATGAGTACAGCCTGATTTGTGAGACAATGCGCGAGTGATCGGTTATAAAGTAGATAGAAGCAATGAATCCAAGGCAATAAGAGTAAAAAGGTTGGCAAATTCCAGAGCCAATAGCACCTAAGCATCCTATCAGAGCATACTTCCACTCAGGGGAATTCATTCTTATCAAACGCCATTGCGAGAAACTTGCTTTTGAAGTTATCTCAGAATTCTCAGTGTAGTCATCAAAAGGGGACCCCAGAACACTGATTGAGTATATTGGTGAGGTGAATGAATGATGAGTTGGAGTACCTGGCATTGATCTTGGACTTGTTAAATATGACATAACTTGGGGACTCTTGCTCACATGATTCAATGTTGAATCTTCATTTTGATTTGTTTGTTGTTGTAGTTTTAGCATTTTGCTATAAGCACCACCTTGTCCATTGTTAAGTTTGAGTAGCTCAACATGGGAGCCAGATTCAACAACTCTTCCTGATTGAAGGACTACTATCCAGTCAGCATTTCGAATCGTCGATAAGCGATGAGCTACAATGATTGTTGTTCTGCCTCTTGAAGCCAAATCAAGGGCCTCTTGCACTATTCTTTCAGACTCTGAATCCAATGCACTTGTGGCTTCATCAAGGAGTAGGATTTTCGGGTTGCGAATTAGGGCCCTTGCTATTGCAATTCTTTGCTTTTGACCTCCAGATAACTGAGTCCCAAGTTGTCCCACCTGATAAAAAAATTATCAATTTTCCTAAGTAATCAAATTGATTAGATGAAAAATACTATCTAGGATGCTGCATATCATAATTCAAATGGATTAAACAAGATAGTAAGTATGGTACAAGAGGAGCAATTTTTTAGTTGATTTCAACTAATTTTGACTTGTTACTTCAAAAAGGGTCTCAAATTGATTCTTGTGAATAGAAAAGAACTAGCATTAGTCCTCAACTTGAGTAAAATCAATTGGAATCTAGGTGAGTTTAGGTATTAATGATCTAAACATTCTAAATAAATATTAAATCCTAATCTCGTCTATAATCAAAATATACAGAGGATAGTCGTTCTTAAAAATTTTAAATAATAAAATTATTTTTCAATAATCAGAAAATAGCGCCAAATTGATCTTTCATAAAAAATGTCAACGCGTGTAAAAAAACTAATATATCTTTCTTAAATATAAAGGACAAATTTATTTGATAAGAAAATAGTAACCGACAAGATTGAGAATTTACTCATAAATAAATAAAGTGTCTATATAGGAGAATACTTATGTCTTACTTGAGTTTCATATCCACTAGGAAGTTTAACAATGAAACCATGTGCATTTGCAGCCTTAGCTGCATCTATAACAGCTTCCATTGAAGCACCTTCCTTGCCAAACAGAATATTCTCCCTAATTGATGTTGCAAACAGAATAGGCTCCTGATTAACAAGTCCCATTTGTGACCTTAGCCACTTAAGCTCAAGCCTCTTTATATCATGTCCATCAAGCAATATCTCACCATATAAAGGATCATAGAACCTTTCAATCAAAGAGATGATTGTGGATTTTCCAGAACCACTGCCTCCAACTAGGCCTATTGTTTTACATGCTGGAAACTTCAGATCCAGTCCTTGGAGAATCGGTGTGTCCGGTCGTGATGGATAAGTGAAGTCAATTTTTGTGAATGTGATTTCTCCTCTCACATGGCTTAAGATCCTTCCTTTTTGTTGGTGAGAGTTTATGATTGGTATTTGCTCAATCATTTGGAAAATTCTGGTTGTTGCTACTTTTGCCTCTACTATGAAAGTTAGATTTGGAAGTGCATTCATCAGAGACCTGTATAGTTTTTAAATTGAAGTTATCATCAATGTCACGTGAACATTTTCTTCCAATATAATCTTGATGGGTTTTTATTCATTTACAAGTTCACTTGCTTATAAAACAAGAAGGATATTTGAACATTCCCAGTTCTAGATTTTACAATGAGAAACATACTAAAAGGTGTTGAAGGAAGTGCAGAGAGGATAATCACCTTACATCATCAATTATCTTATGTCATATTTAGACTCTATTTCTTTAATTAATGGTGAGTAACACCGGATAAAATCATATGAGAACTTCACATGAAAATATCTACTTGCTAAAATTCTTCACTTTAAAAAGACTCAAAACTTGTTGAATAGAATGGCTCCCTGCTTAAGTTCAAATTATTCAAGTCCCATCCAAAAAATACAAACAATATAGAATTTATTACTTCCATTCTTAAATAATTATCTTTTTAAATTACACTAAATCTTTTTTTTATGTAATCTTTTGTCCGAATAAACAGTTATTAAAGTACAACAAAAGGTGTATTCAATTACGAGTCAATATATGCAATGCAACTGTTGCACTAATGTTAAATCTTTCCCTTGGAATATCGTAAAACTTCAACCATTTATTAACCGACCAATTAACTAAGGGAATCAACTTTCTTCTAGCTAACAAAAATTGAGACAACTTTATTTTTCAGCTAACAAGAGAGAGGGAACAAAGACAGAGTTAGAGAGAGAAAGAATGACAAAATATTGGCTAAACGTTGGTTGGAAAAAGTTGGTCCCATTCATCTAACTCTAAAGGGAGCGTTTGTTTTGAAATATTGAGACAGAGATTGAGAGACTGAGACTTAATATCATATTTGCTGGTTCAGGTACTAAAATTTCTGTCTCTGTCTCCAAAATTTTAGTATTTCAGTACCTCCAAAATGTGGGAACAGAGAGGATTAAAATTTTTAGAGATGGAGACTAAAACTTTAATAATATTTTATACTTAAAATACCTTTATTTCAATTAATTAATTTTAATTTTACCCTTTGTATAAATTAAATTAGAATTCCATTCTTGTTTTAATTTCTGTCTCCCACTTTGCACCAAACAGAATACTAAGATTTATTTCAATTTCTATCTCTTAGTTTTTGTCTCTCGGTCTTAGTCTTTCCGTTTCTGTCTCTCCACCAAATAGGTAGCGTTTGGAAGACTGAGACTGAAACTGAGAGACAGAAACTGAAATAAGTTTCAATAAGTCAGTATTATATTTGGTATAAAATGGGAAGCAGAGACTGAAATAAGAATAAAACTCTAATTTAATTTGCACAAAGAATAAAGTTAGAAATAATTAATTGAAATGGAAGTATTTTAGATATAAAATGTTATTAAAGTTTCAGTTTCCATCCATAATAATTTCAGTTTCTTGTGTCACCATTTTTTGGAGGTACTGATACTAAAATTTTGAGAGACAAAGACTGAAATTTAGTACTAGCCTCAAATATGATACTGAGTTCCAGTTTTCCATCTCCGTCCCATTATCTCAAAACAAATGCTATCTTAGACAGCCGTGTATACGATCCATGGTAGTTAGCCCAATAGCATTGCAGTTTAATAAGTAGTTTAAACTTTTGGAAGAAAATCATAAATAAAAAGAAAAATTGAAGATGTACTTACAGTCCTCCGTAAATCATGCAAATTTGAGCAGCAAACACAAGTCCGCCTCTTTCACCTGTAGTCCTGACCACAACACTTCCAACCCAAGATTGAAATGCCCAAGTAGCATAAAGCAACCCAAAGCTACCAACTACAACACCCTTTGTTCTCCCTAGCTTTATTCCCAGCTCCATACTCCTTTCAAGAGCAGAGCTAAACCTCTTTAGTGTTTCTTTCTCGGCAACATATGAATAAACCGTTCGAATCGACGAGATAGCTTGTTCCGCTATGCTCCCTGCTACGCCATATGCATCCTTCATTTTCTCCCCAAGATCTTTCATTTCCTTCCCAAATATGATTGCTGGCATGATCATCATTATTGAGAATGGAAATGCAGCTATTACAAGCCTCCATGAGAGGAAGAGTCCTACTATGAAGCTAGAAAAAAATGCTGAGAGGTGAACTAGACAGTTCGGTATCTGTAACAATACATCAAATTTGAATATTTTGAAAATTAAATCTTGCATGTTAGAATGTTAAGCCTATTAAATCTTACCAGTCATGCAAAACAACTTGAGTATAAACATAAAAGCAATAATATTATTGAACAGGAAGAAGAAAGGTTCCGCAAATTCAAAACAGCACCTTCTCAGCCATGGTGTCTTGGATTGTTTGGGCATCAGAAGTTATGGTAGAAATTACTTGGAAGGTCTTTGAAGAATCACTATCGGCTTGCTTGTCAAAGAAGCCAACATCTTGCTTGAGAACTGATTTAAGATATTCAATTCTCATGCGACAACTTTGTCTTTCTGCACTTCTTGTCCAACATACTGCTTCTGCAAAATAATTGTGTTTGTGTTATTCTCTTGGCATATATATACAAGGTTATTTTCTTATCATTGGTAACTAACTATGTTCTTGTATGCAGGACGGATCCAAGAATTTTAATACGGAGAAGTCGAATTTTAGATAATTTTTTTAATTTTTTATTATATTTTTCATTTTATAAAAATAATTTAAACATAATTTATAATTATTAAGTTGGTTTTTTTAAAAGGTTTATCAATATATATATTAAAAAATTATAAATTCTTTTTTACAATTTTACTTTTAGCATAATAGTTGTATAAAAGAAATATAATCATATTAATTATAAAATTATAAAATATCAATAATTTATAATATGTTTAGTTAAAAAATTATAATTTGACAATATTCTTATAAAATATTTTTATAATTTTTTTTAATAATATAAATTAAAAAAATATATAAGTATTTTTTATAAAAAAAAATCTAAAGTACACGGTGTGATTACTAAAATATAACTACGTAAATTATTATTAATACTTTATATAATAATATAAATGTTAAATATGTTAATATAAAAAAAATAAATAAATTTTTTTAAAAATAGATATAAAGATGATTATATAAAAACTAATTTAAAAAGTATAAAGATGCGAGAATATGATATTAAATTGGTTAAATAAAAAATATTAATAAATAAAATAATTGAGATAAAAATTTATTATATAATAAAAAATAATACATATAAAATTAATAAATTATATAATATTTTTTATTTTTTAAACACATATATCATATATAAATATAATTTCTTATCGTATATTTTTATTTTTTAAACCACTACTCGTTCTCTCTAAATCGGCCCTACTTGTATGACAAACTGTAATAAGAATAGTGCATAATATAAATTCATGAAGTTTTATATTAAAAAAACTATAAGTCAACTTTTATTTACTTGATCCTAATCCGTTTAACTCGTGAGCTATTCAAATTAAACCAAATTAACTCCTAAACAAATCGTGATTTTACTATCTCGATTCGCCTTACTGTAACATAGATTTGTCACTGAAGATTTGCACACAACACATACAAATACTGTGAATAAGAATATTAAACTCACTAAATTTAGGAATTTATTTATGGCCCTAATACATATCAATGATTTTAAGATAAGAGACCAAAAAAAGGGAGAAAGTGTCTAGCAGGCCACATTGTCTAATGTCTATGGAACAAAATGTCGAGAATTGCAAGAATAATACATACCAACAAAAGCACATACAGCAACCCCGATGGAAATATACAGCAACTTGAGAGCGTACTGAAATAATCATAAACAAAATTTGGTGAGATGCTTATGCCATATACAATGGCATCAACCATGGTAGGGTACGTGTACGCTAAATATCACCCATCAAATCAATTTCATATAAAATATTTATTAAAATATAAAATATATATTAAAAATAAATTAATAACATATATATTTATATATAAATATATAGTAATTGATTTTTTCTTTGCATATAGTATTTTTGCAATGACATACTATCTGACTGAACTTTAAAATTATTTCACACTGACTACATGTCTACATATAAAAAGAAAGAAAAATTTAAGGGCCAGTAATTTTTGTGTTTTGTGACCAGCATTTAATTATTAAAAGAAAAGTGAGTGATCTCTCACTATTAAATATAATCTTATACCATCAAAAATACTATTGATGACTAATTAATAGTTACAAAATATAAAAATTGCTGACCTCCTAACTAGCACTCCTCTAAAAAGAAAATGTTTAAATAAGTTTTTGGTACTTATAAAATATTTAAATCATTAACGAACTTTAGATAACATATTTTAGTCTCGGCACATTTTTTTTAAAAATCTTTTAGAATTAATTTAGTTAAACAAATTTATTCATTTGTTGTTTCAATTAAATTTTTAATATGTGTTGGATGAATAAGTTTCTAAAAAAACAATTATATTAAAAAACATCCTTCTAAAATAAATTAATCTCCTTTTAAAATAACAAAGAGATCAATTATGGAAAAAAGTTCAGAGACACCCATCCCATAAGTATTCACGAAATGAATGCAGATAGATGTGAAATTACCAGATGCCTTTTAATTTATAGTAACTATCTAAATGCTTAGAATTTTGAATGACACGGATGAAGATAGAACTTAGGGATAAGAAAACTTTTCGAGATGCAGAGATCCGACTGTGAGAAATTTTTTTTGCGGGAATGGGGACGGAGACACAATTCTCTTGAGGTAGGCGTGGGGACTCGAGCGGGAATTTCCGTCCCGTTCTCGTTAATCCCCAAAATTCATAAATTTATTGAATTGCTTTTAATAGTTGAATTATCTTAATCCTCATTTGCACAGCCCTTCTTCAATTTAGAGATCCCTAATGTTGTCCCTCGCCACTTTCTCTTCTCGCCGCGTTGTCACGCCTCACCATACCATCATCTTCACTGCGTCGTGTTCTCTATTTGCAGTGTTTCTTTTCGTAACTCTGTCGTTGTATCCATTCTCCTCTCTATTCTCCCACCTCGTCCGTTGCTTTGTCCTCTGGCTCGCCGTTGCGTTCCCCACTGAGTCATTTCGAAAGAAGTCACCATCTTGTCGTTTAAATTTTTTGTATAAAATCTTGTTGTTTTTGTATAAAATAGATATTTGCAGCTCTATTAATATATAAATTAATAATTAGTTAGAACTATCAAATAGATGGGGAATGGGGTTTCCGCAGGAAATAAGACTCTGTGGAGAATGGGGATGGGGAGTAATATTCTCCCATGATAGGAAATGGAGTCGGGGACAGAGAGCAAATTTGGGGGTGAGAATGGGGAGCATGGAGACATCTTCCGCCCCAGCCTTGTCCCGTTGACATCCCTAATAGAACTTTATGTTATTTTCTTTTAAACTAATAAATTTTTTTATATTTAATGTATCATGATTTTTAGTGTGTAAATTGGATCGTATTGGATAGGTTAGAAATTTTTTTTGCGGGAATGGGGACGGAGACACAATTCTCTTGAGGTAGGCGTGGGGACTCGAGCGGGAATTTCCGTCCCGTTCTCATTAATCCCCAAAATTCATAAATTTATTGAATTGCTTTTAATAGTTGAATTATCTTAATCCTCATTTGCACAGCTCTTCTTCAATTTAGAGATCCCTAATGCTGTCCCTCGCCACTTTCTCTTCTCGCCGCGTTGTCACGCCTCACCATACCATCATCTTCACTGCGTCGTGTTCTCTATTTGCAGTGTTTCTTTTCGTAACTCTGTCGTTGTATCCATTCTCCTCTCTATTCTCCCACCTCGTTCGTTGCTTTGTCCTCTGGCTCGCCGTTGCGTTCCCCACTGAGTCATTTCGAAAGAAGTCACCATCTTGTCGTTTAAACTTTTTGTATAAAATCTTGTTGTTTTTGTATAAAATAGATATTTGCAGCTCTATTAATATATAAATTAATAATTAGTTAGAACTATCAAATAGATGGGGAATGGGGTTCCCGCAGGAAATAAGACTCTGTGAAGAATGGGGATGGGGAGTAATATTCTCCCATGATAGGAAATGGAGTCGGGGACAGAGAGCAAATTTGGGGGTGAGAATGGGGAGCAGGGAGACATCTTCCGCCCCAGCCGTGTCCCGTTGACATCCCTAATAGAACTTTATGTTATTTTCTTTTAAACTAATAAATTTTTTTATATTTAATGTATCATGATTTTTAGTGTGTAAATTGGATCGTATTGGATAGGTTAGATTTGGTTATGATTATTTTGTTATGTCATTTTGGTGCTTAGATTTAAAAAAAAAAAAATCAATTAATATCTAAGAATACCCGGAGATAAAGGCACAAATAAAAAGAATTTGCATTTCTCTTGATGAGGTGTGGCGGGAGTAGGCTCTCATGGATCCCCACCATAAATCCCTAGTCTAACAGGAATAATTTTCAATGATTTGTAAAGAATAAAATTTATTGAGAAAACAAAATGTCTGATTTAAAATTTTTTAAAAACTAATTTAAATATTTATTCGGCCCAAAAATTAATAGTAGAGACTAAAACTAGAACTCAAAAAAATTAAAGAGACCAAAACTAAAAGACCAATATTTTATAAAAACCAAAAACTTATTTAACCTGCTATTTTTTGGAAGTGATATATATATAAGTGTAAAAATACTTCAGATAATTAATCGTTTATTGCTATGTAAGCAGAAGCAAAAGAAGAAAGACACAATTATGAAAAGAAGAAAAATAAACTATTGAGTATGTGAATTTCAATAATTTTTTTTTTTTTAAAAAAAAAGAAGTAATAATTATATGTTATGGTAGCTATTTCGCTATACTAGTAAAAGAAATAATGGATCAAAATTTTGAGTTCCCCCACAATCGCAGTTCATGTATGTTTATTGATTTTCAAACATGCAAGTAATAAATTACCTTGTCTATGATATGCTTAGGAACAGAATCTCCAGAACCACGTGCATAATCGTCAATCAAACTCCCAAAAACAAACATTGTGATAGGTGTTTGTAGCCCATCCCCTATGCAACCCATAGTTCCAAACAACAATAGCAATTTGTCAACTCCATCCGCATAACGAAACAATCCACCTTTCTTTCCCATTTCGCTCTCAGCATCACCAGCACAATTGTTAGCGCATGTTAATGTCATAAAAATTATTCTAGTCTCTTGCTTTTATGCATAGTCATCTATGATTCTAGTGTTTGTCTATTATGACAATGGATTGGCTTATTATATGCTGGATTTTCCAGTTGGCCGGCTCTCTTGTTTTGATATTGGGGGGTTCCTCATTTGGTGTCACAATATGAGACGTTGCAGGTTCTCCTAAGCAATGTTGCATTGTTGCTTTTGTAATTTAGTGTAACTTGATAGTTACTGTAACAATGAAAAAGCCAAAAGGGTAATTTTCTCGTTCGCTTGTATTGAAAGATAACAAATAACTTTCTTAAATAACATGTTAATACAACGATGATGTATGTATGTTATTTTTGTCATATTATTTTTTAAAAAGATACTATTGGTACACCAAATATCATTGATATCCATATAAAAATGTAATTATTATTAATTAATTACAGATGTTGATTCAGTTAACAAATAAAGTCAAATTCACGTTATAGATTATATGCTTCCTAAATAATAATAAACATCCAACATATCCCTACCTTCTAGCATTTATGTTTATATTCAATTTTAGTTTTAAAATTTTAATTTTATTTTTTCAAATTGAACACAGTATTATTGCACTCCTTTGTCATTTTTTATTGTAATTTTCATGGTTTTTTTTTTCATCATCATTCTTTTCATTAAATCATTGTAAAACTTTACTTAGTATATTCCAATTCATTCTATATTTTATTGGATAAATATCCTATCCAACTCCGGAGTTTTTTCTCATGAGACAGTAGGACCGTCAAAATGGGCGGGCTTTGCCTCTAAAATTAAGCCCGTTTAAATTTTGGGCTAAACAGGCTAGCCCGCGGGCTAAACGGGTGGCCCGTTTAATTTTTTTTAACATTTTTAAAAAAAATAGCACTTTTAGCTAATATTTCTCCTGATCCGACCCATCAAGTAAAAAATATATTTTTTAATGATTTTTTACTTAAAAGTGATATTTTTTGTCAAAATATTTTTCAAAAAATAAAATAAAATGATAAACGGGCTGACCCGTTTAACCCATCGGGCTTACCATAAACGGTCCGGGCTAGAAAATTCTGGCCCGTGAGTAAAGCGGGTTTAAACGGGCCAGCCCGTTTAACCCGCGGGCTTAACGGGCCGGGCCTAAATGGGCTAGGCTAGCCCGTTTGACAGCCCTATGAGACAGCGCACCTTAATTCTTTTTAAATCTCAACCAGGCCCCCACCCATTATAAAAAATGGATAAATCGACCCCTGCTACCAAATAACAAAAGATTGATGTGTCAGGTAACAGTGTCATGTGTTACCTTCGAATGGTTACAGGGGCTATAAACCCCCTCCCTACCCCTCCTCCTTTTTCTTTCTTTTTGTTCTTCTCTTCACTTGTTCAATTCTCTGGCAAGAAGTAGAGAAACGATGTCGTGCCTCAACATCTCCACGAATGCCTCCCTCAACGGCGTCAACACCTCCTCCATCCTCTTCAAAGCCACCTCCATTATCGCCAATCTTATCGAAAAACTTGAAGCCATTAGCTTCTTCTTTCTTTACAATTTCTAGATTTATTGTTTGTTACTGAACAAATGGAAGTTTGAATTTTTATGCGTGTATGACGTGGTATATTATATAGATGGTGCTTAAATTTTACCTACTTAAAATTTCTTTAGATTATTAGGTATTTTAGATTTACCTTTTCTGGTGATGGTTGTAACACCCTAATTACCCTAAGCCTTATCTCATGCCGTAAAGCAAAGGTTAATCAAAGGTTACCACAATTTTAAGGCTTATACATAGGTATATATAGAAGGAATAATAATTCTAGAAGCCCGATGAAGAAATAAGCTCAAAGTCAAAGTTCCAAAGGCACAAAACATTCATACGAAGCTATAAACTTAAGGCACAAGATAGATATACAAGATAACAAAATATAAGTATATAAGAGAATATAATAGTCATAAGGAACTAGCCTCAGGCCGCGGAGTTTAGGCCGACTAGTTATATACAGACATATAGAGTTTTAAAAGTTAAAACAACATATACAAAATATCTCTCTCAAAGTAAGCCTCTAAGGCAATATAAATATAAAAGTGAGAGAACTAATTGGTGCACGAATTGTGAATCACACTTTTCACAACTCGTACCACTAACCAGCAAGTGCACTGGGTCGTCCAAGTAATACCTTACGTGAGTAAGGGTCGAATCCCACGGAGATTGTTGGTTTGAAGCAATCTATGGTTATCTTGTAAATCTTAGTCAGGAAGTCAATTATGTTTATCAATTGAATTGTGAGTAACCAGTAGAGCATAAATTAAAAGTTACTTGTTGTGCAGTAATGGAGAATATGTTGGAGTTTTGGAGATGCTTTGTCTTCTGAATCTCTGCTTTTTTCTGTCTTCTTGTTCACGCACGCACGTCCCCCTATGGCAAGCTGTGTGTTGGTGGATCACCGTTGTCAATGGCTACCTTCCATCCTTCCAGTGAAAACTACGCTCACGTGCTCTGTCACAGCACGGCTAATCACCGGTTGGTTCTCGATCCGGTTGGAATAGGATTTACTATCCTTTTGCGTCTGTCACTAACGCCCAGCCTTCAGGAGTTTGAAGCTCATCACAGTCATTCAATCCTTGAATCCTACTCGGAATACCACAGACAAGGTTTAGACTTTCCGGATTCTCATGAATGCTGCCATCAGTTCTAGCTTATACCACGAAGATTCTGATTAAGGAATCTAAGAGATACTCATTCAATCGTATATAGAACGGAGGTGGTTGTCAGGCACGCGTTCATGGTTTGAGGAAGGTGATGAATGTCACGGATCATCACCTCCATCACAGTTAAGCGCGAATGAACATCTTAGATAGGAACAAGCGTGTTTGAATGGAAAACAGAAATACTTGCATTAATTCATCGAGACACAGCAGAGCTCCTCACCCCCAACAATGGGGTTTAGAGACTCATGCCGTCAGAGAATACAAAGTTTAGATCTGAAATGTCATGAGATACAAAATAAGTCTCTAAAAGTTGTTTAAATACTAAACTAGTAGCCTAGGGTTACAAAATATGAGTGGACTATGATGGATGATGCAGAGGTCCACTTCTGGGGCCCACTTGGTGTGTGCTGGGGCTGAGATTTGAGTGAGTCACGTGCAGAGGCCATTTGTGGAGTTGAACGCCAGTTTTTATGCCAGTTTGGGCGTTCAACTCCAGTTTTTGATCCTTTTCTGGCGCTGGACGCCAGAATTGGGCAGAGAACTGGCGTTGAACGCCAGTTTACGTCGTCTATCCTTGTGCAAAGTATGGACTATTATATATTGCTGGAAAGCCCTGGATGTCTACTTTCCAATGCAATTGGAAGCATGCCATTTCGAGTTCTGTAGCTCCAGAAAATCCAATTTGAGTGCAGGGAGGTCAGAATCCAACAGCATTAGCAGTCCTTTTTCAGCCTGAATCAGATTTTTGCTCAGCTCCTTCAATTTCAGCCAGAAAAATACCTGAAATTACAGAAAAACACACAACTCATAGTAAAGTCCAGAAATATGAATTTTTCCTAAAAACTACTAGAAATAAACTAAAAACTAACTAAAACATACTCTAAACTATATGAAATTATCCCCAAAAAGCGTATAAAATATCCGCTCATCACAACACCAAACTTAAACTGTTGCTTGTCCTCAAGCAACTAGACAAATAAAATAGAAGACTAATAGGTTGAGAAGCAATAATATCTCAGAGTTTTTGATTGAAGCTCAGATTCTAATTAGATGAGCGGGACTAGTAGCTTTTTGCTTCTGAACAGTTTTGGCATCTCACTTTATCCATTGAAGCTCAGAGTGATTGGCATCTATAGGAACTCAGAATTCAGATAGTGTTATTGATTCTCTTAGTTCAGTGTGATGATTCTTGAACACAGCTTCTTTATGAGTCTTGGTCGTGGCCCTAAGCACTTTGTTTTCCAGTATTACTACCGGATACATAAATGCCACAGACACATAACTGGGTGAACCTTTTCAGATTGTGACTCAGCTTTGCTAAAGTCCCCAATTAGAGGTGTCCAGAGTTCTTAAGCACACTCTTCTTTTTGCTTTGGACCTTGACTTTAACCGCTCAGTCTCAAGTTTTCACTTGACACCTGCACGCCACAAGCACATGGTTAGGGACAGCTTGGTTTAGCCGCTTAGACCAGGATTTCAGTCCTTTAGGCCCTCCTATCCACTGATGCTCAAAGCCTTGGGATCCTTTTTAATTGCCCTTGCCTTTTGGTTTTAAGGGTTATTGGCTTTTTCTGCTTGCTTTTTTTTTTTTTTCTGCAAGCTTTGTTCTTTGCTGCTTTTTCTTGCTTCAAGAATCATTTTTATGATTTTTCAGATTATCAATAACATGTCTCATGTTCATTATTCTTTCAAGAGCCAACATATTTAACAGTCTTAAACAACAAATTCAAAAGACATATGCACTGTTCAAGTATTCATTCAGAAGACAGAAAGCATTGCCACCATATTTAACCAATTAGAATTTGTTTTATTTAAACTCGAAATTTTATTGCTTCTTATTCAAAAGATCTACTATTTTATTCATGTTTAATGATGATGAGAAAAATAAACTATAGCTTAATTGGAGATAAAATCAAAATAGATACTAATTACTACTATATGACTTCTAAGGTACTTTTATAAGGACACTGTCACAGAGTTAAGGCAGAAATTAGAAATTAACAACCTTTATTCTGGGGGTATGGGGGTTCCTCTGATCCTTGGGAGGCTTGGTATCACAGAAGATTTTTGGCGCTTCAGTTCCCTTAAGTCACGTCCCTGCTCCTCTTGTTCTTTAAGCATATGGGTCAGCATTTGACTGTGTTCCTTCTGTTGTTTTATTATTTGCTCCATAGCTTCCTGTATCTTGGTGACAGACGTCTCAAGATATTCCCAATATTTTGCTTGAGGAATCTCTGGGAGGAATTCCTGTGCTCTCTTCTTGATATGTTCCTCCTGTGCTTGTTGTCTCTCCATTGATGCTTTGGTGATTGACTTTTCAATTAGGATATATTCAGTTATTCCCATCTTGACTCCAGCGTCCTTGCAGAGCAGAGAAATCACGCTTGGATAAGCCAACCTGGCCTCTCTTGAATTTTTGTTAGCAATCTTATAGAGCTCTGTTGAAATCAGCTGATGAACCTCCACTTCCTTTCCCATCATGATGCAATGAATCATCACTGCTCTTTTAACTGTGACTTCAGAACGGTTGCTGGTGGGCAACAGAGAACGCCCAATGAAGTCCAGCCATCCTCTGGCAACTGGTTTGAGATCCTCCCTCTTGAGTTGATTTGGGACGCCCTTTGTGTTGGTGGTCCACCTGGCTCCAGGGATACAGATGTCCTCTAGAATCTTATCCAGGCCAATGTCTGCTCTCATCATCCTCCTGTTGAAGGAATCTGGATCATCCTTTAGCTGAGGTAGCTTTAGTATCTCTCTGATCTTATCAGGGGTGGTATGAACAATTTTTCCCCTGACCATGGTCCGAAATTCGTAGCAGGCAGTTCCAGATAGTCTTTGCTTGTCAGTCTGCCACATATTAGCATAGAACTCCTGGACCATGTTCCTTCCTACTTTCGTTTCAGGATTAGCTAGGACTTCCCAGTTCCTGATTCGAATTTGCTCCTGGATCTCCGGATATTCGTCTTCTTTCAGATCGAATCTAACTTCCGGGATCACTGATCTCAGACCCATTACTTTAAGATAATGGTCTGAATGTTCTTTAGATAAGAACTTCCCTTGATTCCAAAGTGGTTTTGGAACGCTCTCTTTCTTGCCTCTTGGAGTGTATTGTTTCCCTTTGAGAGCCATAATCTTAGTAGTGATCTCGGATAAACACACCAAACTTAGAGGTTTGCTTGTCCTCAAGCAAAAGAAAAGAAAGGAGAGGGATAGAAGGAGATTGAGGTGCACTTGTTGATGGAGGAGGGGGAGGCCGAACCCAATTTAAAGGGGTGGGGGGTGGATTTTCGAAAAATTGGAAGAGATAAGATAAAAAGATCGAGTTGAAAAAGATAAGATAGAAGATATAGTTTGATTTTGAAAAGATAGGATAAATTTTTGAAAAAGATAAATCGGGGTTTTTGAAAAAGATAATATGAAAAAGATATTGAAAAGATTTTAGAGTGAAAAAGATAAGATAGAAGATATAGTTTGATTTTGAAAAGATAGGATAGATTTTTGAAAAAGATAAATCTGGGTTTTTGAAAAAGATAATATGAAAAAGATATTGAAAAGATTTTAGAGTGAAAAAGATAGATTTGTTTTTGGAAAAGATTTGAAAAGAGTTGGATTGATTTTGCAAAGAGGGTGTGTGCTTATGAATTAAGATACATTTGATATTTTGAGGGTAGGATTTTTAGAAATCAGGGTTCTTGACATGTTTATGTAAATGAAATCATGTATTGAATCATAAAATTATAATTTAGAATGGAAATACGTGTGGGATTACTGGATTTGGCTCCTCCCTGTCCTCCTGGCGTTTGAACGCCCAAACACTGCCTGTTTTGGGCGTTCAGCGCCCAAATGCTGATCTCCTGGGCGTTCAGCGCCCAGTTGCTGCCATTCCTGGCGTTCAACGCCCAGTGGGTGGCCATTTCTGGCGTTGAACGCCCAATTGCTGCCATTACTGGCGTTCAGCGCCCAGTGGATGCCCATTTTGGGCGCTGAACGCCCAAAATGCCCCTTTACTGGCGTTTTCTTGCCATTGAGCTCCCTTTCTCTGTTTTGTGTGCAAATTCCTTCTGTAACCCTGTAAACTTATACAAATGATGCTGTACCTTAGTGTCAGTGAACTTTATATAAACAAATAAAAATAAAAATAGGGCAGAAATGCTTAGAGGATTAATGCCCCATGGCTGGGTTGCCTCCCAGAAAGCGCTTCTTTATTGTCTTTAGCTGGACCTTGCTGAGCTTTTAATCTAACTTCAGCCTTGAGCATTCTTGCTCAGTGTTGCCTTCAAGATAATGCTTGATTCTCTGTCCATTGACAATGAACTTCTTATCAGAATCAATATCTTGAAGCTCCACATAACCATATGGTGACACACTTGTAATCACGTATGGTCCCCTCCACCGGGATTTCAGTTTCCCGGGGAATAGCCTGAGTCTAGAGTTAAACAACAGGACTTTTTGTCCTGGTTCAAAGATTCTAGATGACAGCTTTCTGTCATGCCATTTTTTTTATTTTTCTTTATAAAGCTTGGCATTTTCGAAAGCTGTGAATCTGAATTCCTCTAGCTCATTTAGCTGGAGCAATCATTTTTCTCCTGCTAATTTGGCATCTAAGTTTAGGAATCTGGTTGCCCAGTAGGCCTTATGTTCCAGTTCCACGGGCAAGTGGCATGCCTTACCATACACGAGTTGGTATGGAGAGGTCCCTATAGGGGTCTTGAATGCTGTTCTGTAAGCCCACAGAGCATCATCCAAGCTCCTTGCCCAATCCTTTCTACGGGTATTTACTGTCCGTTCTAGGATTCTCTTTAATTCTCTGTTAGAGACTTCAGCTTGCCCGTTGGTTTGTGGATGATATGGAGTGGCCACTTTGTGGCGAATTCCATACCGAACCATGGCAGAGTAAAGCTGTTTATTGCAGAAGTGAGTGCCCCCATCGCTGATTAACACTCTAGGGACACCAAACCTGCTAAAGATATGTTTCTGGAGGAATTTCAGCACTGTTTTAGTATCATTGGAGGGTGTGGCGATAGCCTCAACCCATTTTGATACATAGTCAACTGCCACCAGAATATAAGTGTTTGAGTATGATGGTGGGAAAGGTCCCATGAAGTCAATTCCCCATACATCAAACAACTCTATTTCCAAGATCCCTTGTTGAGGCATGGCGTAACCATGAGGCAGGTTACCAGCTCTTTGGCAACTGTCACAATTACGTACAAACTCTCGGGAATCTTTATAGAGTGTGGGCCAATAGAAGCCACATTGGAGGACCTTGGTGGCTGTTCGCTCACCTCCAAAATGGCCTCCATATTGAGATCCGTGGCAATGCCATAGGATTCTCTGTGCTTCCTCTCTGGGGACACACCTACGGATAATTCCGTCTGCACATCTCTTAAAGAGATAGGGTTCATCCCACAAGTAGTACTTTGCATCAGTAACTAATTTCTTCTTTTGTATTCTATTGTACTCCTTGGGTATGAACCTTGCAGCTTTATAGTTTGCAATATCGGCAAACCATGGTGCTTCCTGAATGGCAAATAGATGCTCATCAGGGAACGTCTCAGAGATCTCAAGAAAGGGGAGGGACGTCCCTTCCACTGGCTCTATCCGGGACAGATGATCAGCCACTTGGTTCTTTGTCCCTTTTCTGTCTCTTATTTCTATATCAAACTCTTGCAGAAGCAATACCCATCTGATGAGCCTGGGTTTTGAATCCTGCTTTGTGAGTAGATATTTAAGAGCAGCATGGTCAGTATACACAATTACTTTTGATCCTACTAAGTATGATCTGAACTTGTCAATGGCGTAAACCACTGCAAGTAGTTCTTTTTCTGTGGTTGTGTAATTTTTCTGGGCATCATTTAGAACGCGACTGGCATAATAAATGACATGCAGAAGCTTGTCATGCCTCTGTCCCAATACTGCACCAATGGCATGATCACTGGCATCACACATTAACTCAAATGGCAATGTCCAGTCTGGTGCAGAAATGACTGGTGCTGTGACTAGCTTAGCTTTCAGCGTTTCAAACGCCTGCAGGCATGCTGTGTCAAACACAAATGGCGTGTCAGCAGCTAGCAGATTGCTTAGAGGTTTTGCGATTTTTGAAAAATCCTTTATAAACCTCCTATAGAATCCTGCATGCCCCAGAAAGCTTCTGATTGCCTTAACATTGGCAGGTGGTGGTAATTTTTCAATTACCTCTATTTTTGCTTGATCCACCTCTATTCCCTTGTTTGAGATTTTATGCCCAAGAACAATTCCTTCAGTCACCATGAAGTGACACTTTTCCCAGTTTAAAACTAGGTTGGTTTCTTGGCATCTTTTCAGAACAAGTTTCAGGTGATCAAGACAGGAGCTGAATGAGTCTCCATATACTGAGAAGTCATCCATGAAGACTTCCAGAAATTTTTCCACCATATCAGAGAAAATAGAGAGCATGCATCTCTGGAAGGTTGCAGGTGCATTGCATAGCCCAAAGGGCATCCTTCTATAAGCAAACACTCCGGATGGACATGTGAATGCTGTTTTCTCTTGATCCTGGGGATCTACTGCAATCTGGTTATAGCCTGAGTAGCCATCCAAAAAGCAGTAATAATCATGACCTGCTAGTCTCTCTAGCATCTGGTCTATGAATGGTAAAGGAAAATGATCCTTTCTGGTGGCTGTATTGAGCCTTCTGTAGTCAATACACATGCGCCACCCTGTAACTATTCTTGTAGGAACCAGTTCATTTTTTTCATTATGAATCACTGTCATGCCTCCCTTTTTTGGGACGACTTGAACAGGGCTCACCCAGGGGCTATCAGAAATGGGATAAATAATCCCAGCCTCTAGTAATTTGGTGACCTCTTTCTGCACCACTTCCTTCATGGCTGGATTTAGCCGCCTCTGTGGTTGAACCATTGGTTTGGCATTATCCTCCAGTAGGATTTTGTGCATGCATCTAGCTGGGCTTATGCCCTTAAGGTCACCTATGGACCACCCAAGAGCTGTCTTGTGTGTCCTTAGCACTTGAATAAGTGCTTCCTCTTCCTGTGAATTTAAAGCAGAGCTTATGATCACTGGAAAGGTGTCATCTTCTCCTAGAAATGCATATTTCAAGGATGGTGGCAGTGGCTTGAGCTCTGGTTTAGGAGGTTTATCCTCTTTCAGAAGAAAGTTCAGAGGCTCTTTCATGTCCCCTGAATCCTCCAAATCAGGCTGAACATCTTTAAAGATGTCTTCCAACTCTGATTCGAGACTCTCAGCCATGTTGATCTCTTCTACCAAAGAGTCAATAAGGTCAACTTTTATGCAGTCTGTTGATGTGTCTGGATGCTGCATGGCTTTGACAGCGTTCAACTTGAACTCGTCATCGTTGACTCTCAGGGTTATTTCCCCCTGTTGGACGTCAATGAGGGATCGTCCAGTTGCTAGGAAGGGTCTTCCTAGAATGAGAGTGGCACTCTTGTGCTCCTCCATTTCCAGCACAACAAAGTCAGTGGAAAAGGCGAATGGCCCAACTCTGACAATCATGTCCTCAATCACGCCTGATGGGTATTTAGTGGAACCATCAGCAAGTTGGAGACATATCCGGGTTGGTTTAACTTCTTCAGTTAAGCCAAGCTTCCTGATAGTGGATGCAGGTATTAGGTTGATGCTTGCCCCAAGATCGCATAAAGCTGTCTTGGTGCAATCACCTTCTAATATGCATGGTATCAGAAAACTCCCAGGGTCTTTAAGCTTTTCAGGAAAGCTTTTCAGAATGACTGCACTGCATTCTTCAGTGAGGAGAACTCTTTCTGTTTCTCTCCACTCCTTTTTATGACTCAAGATCTCTTTCATGAACTTGGCATAAGAAGGTATTTGCTCAAGTGCCTCTGCAAATGGAATCTTTATTTCAAGAGTCCTTAGATAATCTGCAAAGCGAGCAAATTGCTTATCCTGCTCCTCTTTCCGGAGTTTTTGAGGATAAGGTATCTTGGCTTTATATTCCTCAACCTTAGTGGTTAAAGAAGCCTTTTTAGAGGGGTTGTTGTCAGCACTTGTATGTGTCTGATCCCTCACTGGCAATTGAATGCCAGAGTCAGAAGCTGGAGTGACGTTAGACGCCAGCTCACTGTCTGTTCCTGGCGCCTGAACGCCAGAAATGTGCCCCTGTTGGGCGTTCAACGCTGGATTCTGCCCCATTTGGGCGTTCAACGCCAGATTCTTGCCCATTTCTGGCGTTGAACGCCAATCCTGCCTTGTTTCTGGCGCTGAACGCCAGTTTTGGGCATGGTCTGGGCGTTCAGCGCCAGCCTTCCACCCATTTTCTGGCGTTTTAGTGCCAGAATTATTTTTCCCTGGGCTCTTACTGTCCTCAGGGGAATCTTTGGTGGGTTGCTCATTTCTTGAATTTTTGATGCCTTGAGGTGGGGTATTTAATGTTTTCCCACTTCTTAATTGAACTGCTTGGCATTCTTCTGCTATTTGCTTTGATAGCTGCTGCTTTGTTTGCTTAAATTGTTCTTCCATATGTATATTAGCTATCCTTGTCTCCTGTAACCTGTCTTTGAATTCAGCTAGCTGCTTTGTTAGAAAATCTAATTGCTGATTGAATTCAGCAGCTTGTTTTACAGTACTGAATTCAGCAGTTACTGTTTTAACCTCTTCATTCATGGAAGGGTTGCTGCTTAGATACAGATGCTGATTCCTGGCAACTGTATCAATGAGCTCTTGAGCTTCTTCAATTGTCTTTCTCATATGGATAGATCCACCAGCTGAGTAATCTAAAGACATCTGAGCTCCTTCTGCAAGCCCATAGTAGAAGATGTCTAACTGAACCCACTCTGAAAATATTTCAGAGGGGCATTTTCGTAGCATCTCTCTGTATCTCTCCCAGGCATCATAAAGAGATTCATTATCTCCTTGTTTAAAGCCTTGGATGTCTAGCCTTAGCTGTGTCATCCTTTTTGGAGGGAAATATTGATTCAGGAATTTTTCTGTCAGCTGTTTCCATGTTCTTATGCTGGCCTTAGGTTGGTTATTTAACCACCTCTTAGCTTGATCTTTTACAGCAAATGAAAACAGTAATAGTCTGTAGACATCCTGATCTATTTCCTTATCATGTACTGTGTCAGCAATTTGTAAAAATTGTGCCAGAAATTCTGTAGGTTCTTCCTGTGGAAGACCGGAATACTGGCAACTTTGCTGCACCATGATAATGAGCTGAGGATTCAACTCAAAGATACTAACTCCAATGGAGGGTATGCATATGCTACTCCCATACGAAGCAGTAGAGGGGTTAGAATATGACCCCAAAGTCCTCCTGGACTGTCCATCTCCACTCATGTCCATGATGGATATATGGATATAACTTGGACTGATTTATCTTTTTATTTATTTTATTTTATAAGAAGTAAATACTTAAATAAAATAAAATAACTAAAAAGAATTTGAATTTTGAAATAATAAAAAATTTTTTTTCGTAAAAAAAATTAAAAATAATTAGTTAAAAAAAAGGAAATTTTTGAAAAAGAGGGAAGATATTTTCGAAAATTAGAGAGAGAGAGTTAGTTAGGTAGTTTTGAAAAAGTTAAGAAACAAACAAAAAGTTAGTTAGTTAGTTGAAACAAATTTTGAAAAGATAAGAAGTTAGGAAGTTAGAAGAGATATTTTGAAAAGATATTTTTGAATTTAGTGAGGAGAGGGAAAAACAATAAGATAGTACAAGATTTAAAATTTTTAGATCTAATGCTCCTAGTTTTTGAAAATTTTGGAGGGAAAACACCAAGGAACACCAAACTTAAAAATTTTAAGATCAAGACACAAGGAAACTCAAGAACACTTTGAAGACTCACAAGAACACAAGAACATGAAGGAAGAACACCAAACTTAAAATTTTTAGAAAACCAAACCAAAATTTTCAAAAATCAAAGGGAAATCAACAAGAAAATACCAAACTTAAAGTTTGGCACAAGATTTAATAGAAAAAAATATTTTTGAAAAAGAAGGTTTTGAAAAGAGTATAAAAGATTCTAACCCAATTACCAAGAACACAGATTAACGCTCTAGCCAAATGAGTTATGGGACCTTCAAAAATTTTAAGAAAGATTATTTTTGAAAACACCAAACTTAAAGTTTGGCACAGGATTTAATAGAAAAATTATTTTTGAAAAAGGTTTTAAAAAATATGATAGCCAATTATCATGAACATAAACACCACGTTCTAAATAACTGAGCTATAAGTTTAAAGTATTTTAACAAGGGATAAATAATAAAAGACTCTAAACCAAAAAAAAAAAAGAAAGATTTTTCCTAATCTAAGCAACAAAATAATTCGTCAGTTGTTCAAACACGAACAATCCCCGACAACGGCGCCAAAAACTTGGTGCACAAATTGTGAATCACACTTTTCACAACTCGTACCACTAACCAGCAAGTGCACTGGGTCATCCAAGTAATACCTTACGTGAGTAAGGGTCGAATCCCACGGAGATTGTTGGTTTGAAGCAATCTATGGTTATCTTGTAAATCTTAGTCAGGAAGTCAATTATGTTTATCAATTGAATTGTGAGTAACCAGTAGAGCATAAATTAAAAGTTACTTGTTGTGCAGTAATGGAGAATATGTTGGAGTTTTGGAGATGCTTTGTCTTCTGAATCTCTGCTTTCCTCTGTCTTCTTGTTCACGCACGCACGTCCCCCTATGGCAAGCTGTGTGTTGGTGGATCACCATTGTCAATGGCTACCTTCCATCCTTCCAGTGAAAACTACGCTCACGTGCTCTGTCACAGCACGGCTAATCACCGGTTGGTTCTCGATCCGGTTGGAATAGGATTTACTATCCTTTTGCGTCTGTCACTAACGCCCAGCCTTCAGGAGTTTGAAGCTCGTCACAGTCATTCAATCCTTGAATCCTACTCGGAATACCACAGACAAGGTTTAGACTTTCCGGATTCTCATGAATGCTGCCATCAGTTCTAGCTTATACCACGAAGATTCTGATTAAGGAATCTAAGAGATACTCATTCAATCGTATATAGAACGGAGGTGGTTGTCAGGCACGCGTTCATGGTTTGAGGAAGGTGATGAATGTCACGGATCATCACCTCCATCACAGTTATGCGCGAATGAACATCTTAGATAGGAACAAGCGTGTTTGAATGGAAAACAGAAATACTTGCATTAATTCATCGAGACACAGCAGAGCTCCTCACCCCCAACAATGGGGTTTAGAGACTCATGCCGTCAGAGAATACAAAGTTTAGATCTGAAATGTCATGAGATACAAAATAAGTCTCTAAAAGTTGTTTAAATACTAAACTAGTAGCCTAGGGTTACAAAATATGAGTGGACTATGATGGATGATGCAGAGGTCCACTTCTGGGGCCCACTTGGTGTGTGCTGGGGCTGAGTTTTGAGTGAGTCACGTGCAGAGGCCATTTGTGGAGTTAAACGCCAGTTTTTATGCCAGTTTGGGCGTTCAACTCCAGTTTTTGTTCCTTTTCTGGCGCTGGACGCCAGAATTGGGCAGAGAACTGGCGTTGAACGCCAGTTTACGTCGTCTATCCTTGTGCAAAGTATGGACTATTATATATTGCTGGAAAGACCTGGATGTCTACTTTCCAATGCAATTGGAAGCATGCCATTTCGAGTTTTGTAGCTCCAGAAAATCCAATTTGAGTGCAGGGAGGTCAGAATCCAACAGCATTAGCAGTCCTTTTTCAGCCTGAATCAGATTTTTGCTCAGCTCCTTCAATTTCAGCCAGAAAAATACTTGAAATTACAGAAAAACACACAACTCATAGTAAAGTCCAGAAATATGAATTTTTCCTAAAAACTACTAGATATAGACTAAAAACTAACTAAAACATACTCTAAACTATATGAAATTATCCCCAAAAAGCGTATAAAATATCCGCTCATCACTAATCAAAATAACCAAAAGACTCCAAAACATGATAAAGGTCCTCCGCTCTGTCACCATCAAGCAACACACCAAGGTGGGTTACGACATGCATCTGAAAAACAACAACAGAATATGGTATGAGAACTGGAGGTTCTCAATATGGTAACAGTGCCCAGTAATGTAAGATATAAGACTTCGGGACGCCAGAGGCAATCCTAGAGCTTCTTATCAATTACGAGATTCAACTTAAAGCATACTAAAATTAAAACCATGACTTTAAAAACCATAATGAAATAAGGGAATCTAACTTAGTGGATTTCTAATCTAGCCATTCTCCGCTGTCCTACAGCCTTCGCCAGCCTAACCACCATGCGATCTCATCGCCACCGCCTTCCGAACCTCCTCAATCCCAGTAGAAAACACAAGTAATAACAATGCAAGTAAAGCACAAGTATAAACATGTATATCAAGTAAATTCAGGAAGCAAATAATCATGTTATACAATTAGGCAAGCAATTCAAGTCAGAAAATCAAACAAACGGATAAAAGATGCACATAATGAATGCCTGTCCTATTTGACTGTGATATCACATTGTCGGTTCAACTGCTAACCCGACACATCTCTATGGAGATGTCACCTTTCAGTCACGAATAAATGGAAATTCCCTGGGATATCGTGCCCAGCACACGATCCAGGATATAGTGCCTGCACACTTCTTGTGAACCGAAAGAATGTGAGCGGGATACTCTGCTACAGACCTCACATCTCAACGTAAGCGAGATTAACCACCGTTCTTGCCAGGCGCATAGCTTCTCAACAGTCTCAGTATAAAATAATATAGCAGTGATTTTCATAAATCATTTTTCAGTACATCAGTAATCCATCATTCCACTCCAAGTCCTAGACTCATCTCAACCACCGTCAATTCATAATTTCCACAACTCATTACCTTAATCGTCATTACAGTACTCTGTCATCTCACTCAACAAATCCTTCCTCAGTACTCCAGAAACCTAAAGCTCCGTCTTCTAAATTCATGTAAAATTCATCTATTTAAGTCACTAATTCTCCTCTATTAGTCTTTAGGCCTAACTACAAGATATTACTCTTAAACTGCAACTTAAGGAAGTTTGGAAAGTTAGAGAACCCTTGAAAACGAAGAAAATAATTTTTCAGCAAAATAGGAGTCTCGCGTACGCAAGCCCCTGCCTTGCGTACGCATGCTGTTGAAAAAGGAGTGGTCGCGTACGCAACCCCCTGCTCGCGTACGCGAGATGCCCAACCCGAATGGGTTGCTCGCATCGCGTGTTAAAGTTCACGTACGCAAAGGTTGCATTTTTTATAGCTTGCGTACGCATGCAAGGCCCGCGTACGCGAGATGCTTAACTTGAATGGTTTGGTCACGTCGCGTGCACTGTGTCGCGTACACAAGGGTTAAAAATCTGCTAGCTCGCGTACGCATGCAGTGCCTCATCGAGATGCCCAACCCGAATGGGTTGGTCGCGTCACGTGCACTGTGTCGCGTGCGCGACCCTTACCAGACTTAGAAAATTTTAAAGTTGCAGAATTCAGTTTTAAACAACAAACTTCAAACTTTAATAACTTCCTCTACAAAAATTCAATTTCCTCAAAATTTATATCAATTTAAAGCTCTCAAAATAACTTTTAATTTAAAATAAAGTTCATTTAATTTCAAGCTTTAAGGCTCAAATTATGGTCCGTCAAAGTTCACAAAAAATAACTAGGTTCTCAAATTTCCAAAATTCACAATCAAACCAAATATCTTACATTCAAAATAGTTCCAATAGACCTAAATGATGATCATACACCTTCTAATTCATTCCTCATCCTACCAGTATGCAATTTCATCACTTTCATCGAAAATTCTCACTTACATTCCTCTAATTCTCAATTATTACATTCAATGCATTTTTTCACTATCCTCAACTTTCATCAATATCAATAATCGTTAAAATTCATTACCAACACTCAAAATCATCATTTTCAACTTCAATTTCAATAACTAACAACAACCTTAAAGTTCAACATCATAATTCATCAAAATCAACAATGACATCATACATTATCAAATTCAACAATCAATTCAATCTTATCCTAAGGTCCACTAGCCTAAGTGTCCAGAAATATTACATATACATAGAAGAAACCGAAACCATACCTTGGCCAATTTTCAATATATGATATACACCAAATTTGTGTCCAAACTCAAGCTTCCAATCACCAACAATTAATCCAAAGCTCCAATAATTCACAATTCAAGCTAGACATACATAATTTACCATAAAATCAATACCTAGGGTTCCTAAATACATAAATTCACAAGGGATAAGAGCAAGTTTACCTTACTCAACAGTTTTTGGGAGCAAAACTCAATAGCAATCAAGTGCTAGAGTATACCTAAATACCCAAAACACAAAAATCCACTAAAAACTCAAGCCTTAAATTTCAAATTTCTTAGGGCAGAGAAGAGGATAGAAAATTTTGAGATTTTACCTACACAAGTTAAATAGAACTAACGAACTCGGCAAGAGTTTCGCGTAGCCACTGACGACACGCGAATCGAAACACTGTAGCTCGAGTTATGGCCACCAGAAGTTGTATGTGAATAGTATTTTCTCTCTTCTCCTTCTCCTCTCAATGCAGCTGCTATGTTTGTGTTTTAGTGAAATGAATGAGTTGAATGGGTTCATTAATGAACTTATATATGTTGGGCTTGGGCCTAACTTGGGCCCTGTCTAACCCGTTAGTATTTTCGGCTCGTTTGGCCCAACTTTGGACCAAACCTTTAAAATTAGTGCCCGGTTTTCAACTTTAATTTATTTTCTAAGTTTTTCTACTATTTTTACTACCCTCTCATAATACCTGATAGATTTTGAGCTGGTACTGCCGGCTAAATTACCGGTACACATTTTTACGCAATTTTTTTGCAGAATATTATATTTTCTAACTCAGAAAAATCTACTGAGTCTAAATATCATATTTATATTTTCTAATTAACATTCTAAATTTTTGGAACCAATTTTGGGCAATTTAAATTATTTAATTAAACGGTTAATTAATTACGGTTCTTACAATGGTGGTAGAAGATTTTGGATGGTGGATCCTTGAAGTGAATGGAGAATAAGGTTTAGTGGTTGTAAAAGGGATGGCAGTGAAAACCGCCATTGATGAATGAATGGAAGCTCAATGGTGTCTGCCATTGATAAAGAAATAGAAGCTCAGTGGTGTTTGTGTAATAGAAATTGAGAATGAGTTAGTGAAGGAAGGAAGACTTTGAAGAATAGAAACAAAGGGGTGCATTATCCAGGGAGAAACAATGGCACAAGGTTGAAATTTTGAAAAGGAGGAGGTGGAGGGACGGATTTTTAGTCCCTGCAACCATTTGGAAGTGACACGTGGCACTGCTACTTGACACGTCAGCAGCAATCTTTTGTTATCTAGTAGCAGGGGTTGATTTGTCTATTTTTCTTAATGGGTGAGGGCCTTGTTGAGGTTTAAAAATGATTAAGGTGCGGTATGTCTCATGGAAAAAAGGTCAGAAGTCGGATAGAGTATTTACCCTATTTTATTTGACTAACTTACTCACACTCATTTTATACGAGGAATGTTAGAGAACAATCAAAATTTATCATTTTTGACTATTAATTATCCATCTAAAGAAGAATGTGGAGATCGATTCACTATGCAGCACGCTGTAGCAACTAACTCGGCCCACCATTCTCTGTCTAACCCAAAATTAGAGCGCATACACCTTGCCTTCTCAAGTAGTGTACGATTTAGTCTTTCCGTGACTCTATTCTATTGTGGTGTGTTTTTAACTGTCTAGTGTCTTACAATTCCTTCCTGATCACAGAACTCCTTGAAAGCTCCACCTGTATACTCTGTGTCATTATTAGATCACAGAGTTTTTAGCTTCTCACCTGTTCTATTTTCAACCATTACTCTCCACCGCTTTAAAATGTCGAATATCTCATTCTTATGCTTGAGGAAGTAAACCCAAGCATACCTTGAATAATTATCAACAAACGTAACAAAGTACCTGGAACCACCATTGGAAGTAACTTTAGCCAGACCCCAAACATCAGTATGCCCGTAGTCTAACAACCGTTTGCTTTTGTGTTTGCTTGTAGAAAACTTCACCCTATGTACCTTTCCATATACACAATATTCACAAAAATTTATGGTTTTTTCATATTTTTCAGCAAACCTTTTCTGCTAAACAATGATAGACCCTTTTCCAACATATGTCTAAGCTACATGTGCCAAATCCTCATGCAGTTTGTTTGATATTTACTTCTACCGATTCCAATTGCTAGCTCACTTGTAACAGTTGTCCCCAAAAGAGGATAAAGATTACCATGACGAACCCCCTTCATCATTACCAAAAAACCACGAACAACTTTTAAAATTCATTTTCAGCAACAATTTTGCAATTATTTTTCTCTAACAAACCTATAGAGATCATATTTTTCTGCAAGTCAGGAATATGTTTCACATCCTTTAAGGTTCTTACAATTCCATCATGCATCTTGATTCTTATAGTACCTACCCCTACAGTTTTGCAAGTATGATTGTTGCCCATCAAAACTGTGCCGCCATTAGTGCTTTGATAGGTAGTAAACCACTTTCTATTTAAACATATATGGTGAGAAGCTCCAGAATCAACCATCCACTTACCAGATATTTCATAAAAATCATCTATTACACAATAACAATCTTCATCATTGTTTGAGAGGTAACTTGCTTCTTATTTTTCTTTTGAGTTGTCATTGTTCTGTTTCTTGGAATTTATCTTTTTATTTGGACAATTTGCTTTAAAATGTCTAAGCTCACCACATTTAAAGCATGTTCTCTCTGCGTGAGGTCTAGATTTTAGCCTAGAATTTCCACACTTACCTTTTCTTTTTTCATTACTCCTCTCTCTAGCTGCAAACAATCCTTGTACTTGATCATTATACTCTCTTCTATTTGAAGATGACATTACACTCGTAGCAACCTTACATAGATCATCCGCTAAAAGTGATGCCCCCGTCTCATCTATAGTCAGAGTGTCACCCACCAGCATCAAAGTCTACACCAGATTTTCATAGGACTTCGATAATGAAAGTAATAATATGAGTGTCTGATCCTCATCATTAATCTTCATATCTATATCCTTTAATTTTGATATAATCCTATCAAACTTATTGATATATTCTCGGATTGAGGTGCCTTCCTCCATCTTGCATTCTTGCATTATATAATTTGGATTTTAAGTAGATCCTGTTAGTTAGAGTCTTTGTCATGAAGTTACTCTCTAACTTTAACCAGACGTCTGCTGTAGTTGCTTCTTCGTTCACCAAGAAAGCAACATCTCTCTCAAAGCAAAAGATTATTCCGGCCCGTGCTTCAAGATCTAATTCTTTCCAATCCTCATCCTTCATATCCTCTGGCTTTTTCTCTTTTCCCGCCAGTACCTTGTGCAATTTCTATGATATAAGCAAATTTTTCATCTGCATCCTCTAATAGAAAAAAAATATTTTTTCCATTAAACTTCTCGATTTCATATTTGCCTACTTTGACATTTTTACTAGTAAAAGCCATCGTATTCAAACTTGAATTTTACCACTCAAATAATGAATAATATAATATTAGCTCTAATACCAATTGTTGAGTCTACAGTGAAATTTGGACTTCAAATAGATACAAAGTAATATGAAATTAATCACTACCCACAATAATGCACTTGCTATATATTTTGTAAAGACAAAACCAATATAAAAGATTTATTATATTAACTCTCTAATATGATGTGAATACTACATTTTTCATCTGATACAAAATATGCAATTCAATTTATAATGCTTGAAACAACTAAATTATTTCCTAATTAAAAAATAGTTTATGTGATATGAAAAATAAAGCTCCACTATTTTTTTTCCTTAAATTTCTCATGATTCTCCTAACCTTACTGAATACCTATTATTTCTACCGTTACCTTTTAGGTTTACTCTTAATGGCATTACAAAAAAAATCAGTTGTTAAATATTTTCATGAGAAATATGATGTCCAATTAATATATCGGAATCTTTCTGCTATCCAAGCTGATGCAAAATTCTCCTATCTGTCTATGGAGATTTATCTCTTATAGCTAACACTCTTGTTTACAATAATTGTTTATACACTTGCATGCTACTCATTGTTATAGACTTCATTTCTGGTTACTCCCTCTTTTTTTTTTCTAATTTTTTTATGTTTGTTTTAGACAGAGATACACTAAAAAATTAACGGAAACACGGATAATTGCACGTCTGAAAGCAAATTTTATGAATATAAATAATAATTTTTATAAAATAAATATTCTTGTAGAAAATAAAAAAAAAATTTATTAGATATAAAGAAATATTTATTTTTTAAATTAAGTGTTAAAAAATATTTAAAATCATGAATGAGTACTTTGATTATCAAGGTATTATTTACTAATAATATCAAGAAAGTTATACATGTATCAACATTTTTTTTTGCAAAATTAGAGATAGTTATAATATAATTAACATTTAACTGCTGAAATAATAATATGATTATTTATCAAATAAAAAAAATATCATTAAAGTAAGAATTGAATGTGATGTTGCCGTATTGCGTGGTAACAATCAACAATAAATTTAATCTTACATACTTTTTAATAAATAAAAATTTAAGATTTTTATCATCATTCAATTAAACTTATCCATTTTTTTATACGACTAATTTCTTTTACGATGATAATAAATTTGAGTTAAATGGTTAATTGTTGTTTTATTTTATTTTTGTAGACAATATCATATGGATATGGATGTTGATTGGTCTTGAAAAAAAACTGAATCTGTTAAAATAATATAACTTATTTCCCAATAATAATATTATTATAATAATTTAAATTTGATAGATATTATTCAAATTTTAAATTTAACCCAATCCAAATTGATGTAAAAGATATAAATAAATATACATAGAATAGATATAAAAGATATAAAAAAAACAAATCACCATCTGGATTTTCGGTAAGCAACAAAAACAACAAGAGTTAACTATTAAAAAATATGAAAGATAAATAAATCTTTAAAAATTTTAACAATATGATAAAAAAAATAAAAAATAAATTTTTTTAATATATATTTAATTATTTTTACCATATCTTTTAAATTCTTAAAAAAATCATATTTTTCAATTAATTGATATCTAATAATTTATCTAAATAATTAGATTAGATATGATTTTATTTAATTTTGAAGCTCATCTTACCTCTAACTTGAGGTACAACTAAATATTTTGTTATTCTGTGTATATATATTTTTTTTACTAAAGAAAGGAGACTCGAACCCGCAACCTCTTAATTGAGTATGAGGAGACTATGCTATTTGAGTTATAACTCATTGGTATTCTATGTATATAAATAAACAGCAAACTCAAAAGGAAAATTATAAAATGCAACAAAAAGGGCTATATACATACGATTGATTATTGTTGCAAACTTTTTTTTATCTTCATAAACATAAAAAGTTAAACTCTTTCCTTAAACACTCTCAAAAAGTAATAAAAATAATTTTTAATACTTTTAGAAAATAATTTTAAATATATTTTTTTAATACATATTTATTGTTACTTCTAGAATAAAAATAAAATTTTTAAATTTTACCACAATAGTGTTTCGTAAGAATAAATTATTTGGGTAAGTTAAATTTTAAAATGATATATTTTCAAAGACAATTTTTAAAAATGAATTAAATTTTTTTAAAACAAACGGTTGAATATTGTACTTTTATTATTGTCTAAAATAAAAGAGTACTGTACTCTTTATTTTTTAAATAAATAAAAGTAATTACTATTTACTTAAAAAATAAAGAGTACATTTTTAAAATTATTTTCTAAAAATATTAAAAATGAATAAATTTAATTGAATGATGATAAAATCTTAAATTTTTATTTATTAAAAAATATGTAAGATTAAACTTATTGTTGCTACCACACAACACTATCTTCGATTTCTAATTTAATGGTATTTTGAATAATCATATTATTATTTCAACGGTCAAATGTTGATTATATTATAACTATTTTTAATTATGCCAAAAAAATGTTGATAGAATTCACCTATACATAAATTGCTATAGCCACCAGCGATTTATGTATGTTGCACCTCCTTCAAAAACCACGGCCACCCGTAACGAATTACGTTTAGTTTTAAATTTGCTGGTGCCTATAGAGATTTATATAATTATAGAAAAGTTGTAAATAAATATGAAGTTTCAAAAAATTATAAACTAATAAATTTGGTTTTCAATTATTTTATTTAAATAACTTCTCTTTTTTCTTAATGATGTGATTTATTTTTATCAAAAATAGTATTTAAGAATGGTTTCATATAACGAAAGAAAAGAAAAAAGAATGGTCAAGGGAAATAAAATAAATTTACTCTCTTCTATTTTAAACTTTTATATTTTTGTAATCAAATTGAAGAATCAAGAGAAAAATGGAATATAATTTCATATTTTGTTGCCTTGGATATATAATTCTTTTATTCTATTATTAAACTTTTTACATATATACAGTTGTTGATCGAAAAATATTTTCGATGAAAGTAAGTTGATTCGGAATAAGTCGAGGACAATTTCTCGAGAAGATGTACGCGTAAGCGTGGGGTTGAAAGTGATTGGCGCAAATTGGATTTCGAGTGACTTATTAATTGGATAGGTCTAATCGAATAAGATATTCGAAATGAATAATCGAGTAAGGCATTCGATAGGCGGGTCGAATAGTTATGGTAGTGGAATAGTTAAAGGCTTCTATCACACGAAAAAATCATGGTAAACGTCTACAATCAAGCGGCGGGAACGGTTACCAAGAAGAATTGCATTCAAAGTTGTAATCTTGTAATCAATTATAATTAATTGTCAGTTATGTAAGATAGATTATAAATACTAGAAAGCGTTAGAGAATAAGGGTTGGAACTTTTACTCAAAAAAAATACTCAAGCACACTCACATTCCTGGGAATTCCTGAGTCTGCAATCAAGTAACTTTTTTGTAGGGTTCCTTCCATCTTTTCATTCTTTCAATTTAGTTTTATGTAAATTTAACATTTCAAGTAAATTTACTTTCCAAGTGTTCTTTATTTGCATTATTCAATTTACCCTTCTGCATTTTAAATTCGCATGCCAAAGTCCTTTGATCTAATCAAAGGCTTTTTATTGCTTTTTTTTTTTTAAATTTCAATGCAAATTATCTTTTATTTGTAAACAATTTTCCTTTTGAAAATTTTATCTCTTTTATATTCTTTTTTCAATTTACAAAGTTTAATTTATCTTTATTCCTAAAACTTATCTAATGAAAGATACTTTGATGCACTTTTAGAAGAACTGGTACCTGCAAAGAGGAGTAGGTTTCGCTCCCAGACTATTAGAATCGAACCACCATCGATTTGCTAAAAATCGACAAAATAAATTGGCACGCCCGGTGGGACAGTTTTAAAATCGAAGTGTGTCAAACAAATATTCTTTCCAGTGTTTTTCAGCGTATGCGATTGCAAAGTGGGAAGATCATTCACATGGCTGATGAATTATCAAATGTGAATGGTGGTTCATCCACTAATGATAGCATACCGGTATCCATGCAACAGGCCAACGTGTCTTCACATTCGGAGGGTGCAATTGGAACTGAAAGTATAGCAGTTACGACTGTTCAGACTGAAAATAGTGGATGTAATATTCGTCCACGTGATCCTGTACCACCATATCAACCTCTATTGACCGCTGGTTGGCCTCCTTATGGTCTTTCCCCTGGTTATACCCCACCAGTGGGTGGTTTTATTCCGCCTATCTGCTTTGGGAATGCAAATGGAGTAAACAATATTCAAAACCCACAACAACATTCCGAGTATTCTCGCGATTATAATGTGGGCTCTACTTCAAATGTTGCCAATTCAATGGCGGTATATCGACAACAAGTGGAAGAAAGTCATCATGACTTAGTTAACTTATTGACCCAATAAATGACTACAATTCTGAATCCCATGATGGCTGATCATGAATCAAAATTTGAACGCCTTGCTAGACAAGTCGAGAGGATTACTCGAATTGTTGATTATGATGAAGGTGAAAGGCATAATGCCAGGGGAAATAACAAAGGAGTAGAAAATATTTTTCAAATTGAAAATAATGTTTTGAATCGAGAAAACCCTTATGTAGTTTCCCGAGGTCAAAATGCTGATGATTTTTTAGCTAGATTACGTGCTAATCATGGTGGTGAACGTTATCAAGTCACTAGAATTGTAGAAGAAGTATTGAATCGGGTTGGGCTGAATGTTGATTTTATGAATCAACCACATTTTGTGTCCACTTTTTCCCAAGTTGTTCAGATGGCTGAAGTGTCGAGAGGGGTGAAGAATCCAAAGATAGTCACAAAATTTGCTGGTGGAGTTGGAGAATCAACTACTGAACATGTTGCTCGTTATTTGGTCAAGATTGGAAACTTAGCTAATGATGAAAATTTAAAAATGAAGTTTTTTCTTTTTTCATTGACGAAGAATGCATTTACTTGGTTTTCAAATCTCAAACCAAATTCGATCACAACATGAAATCATTTAGAAACTGCTTTTCACGCTCAGTTTTATCGAGATAAATGTAGCAGTTACTGATCTAGTGGCTTTGAAATGTGAAGATGGTGAAACCATCGATGATTATTTAATACGTTTCAAAAACGCTAGAAGTAGATGCTATGTGTCATTACCCGAAAGTGAGATAGTGAAAATAGCAACCATGGGGTTAGGATTCTATATGCGCAGAAAACTGCTTAATGTGCATATTCCTGATTTGGTCCATTTGGATGAAAAGGTTCGACAGATCGAACTCATGAAAAAAGAGAAAGAAAAGTATAGAAATGAGCAAAGGTCAAAGAGTAAACCTTTTAGTCGAAAAGAAAAGGTTGCTTATGTAACCATGGAGTCCTCAGAGGAGGAATTCGATTTTGAAACAGAAGTCGATTTGGCTAAACTTAAGAAAGGTCCTCCATATGTTTGTTCTTTACTAAAGAAACTTTCAGATAGTGAAAAGTCGAATGATTTAAAACTAAAAAGTGAAAAGAAGTATAGTTTTGATATTTCGAAAATTGATCATATTTTTGATATGTTGCTTAATGATAAACAACTAATTCTGCCTGAGGGTAGAACTTTACTTTTTGTGAAAGATTTAAAAGGAAAGCCTTACTGTAAATTTCACCAAGCAACAAGTCATTCGACTAACAGTTGTGTCCGTTTCAGGGACTTGATTCAAGAAGCAATAATGGAAGGACGGTTGAAATTTGACGATGGCAAGAAAGAGATGAAGGTTGATGTGGATCCCTTCGAGGTTGATGCTAGCTATGTCGAACCTTGTTTAGGAGTAAACATAGTTGGCATGTCTTATGACTTTGACGTGACTCTTGATGATCTTGAGTCACAGGTGAGATCTGTATACCCCAGAACAGGGGATGGTTTGCTGGATTTCTTGGTTCAACAAAAAATCAAAGACCGGGATGTATCTCTGTGTCCACGATGCAATGCTATCTTTGATGCTGAAGCAGCAACAATCTTTGAAAAGGAAAGGATGAAGAAAGAATTGGCTCATAGAGAAGAGCAAGCACGCCAGAGGCAGCCGATTTGGTGAATAGAGGGTTCCGGCTCAAAGACCCCTTAGCAAAATGTGACTACACCTTTAAGCCGGTCCCAAGCTATAGGTGTTCAGTGGATTAGGAATTGTCAAGAATTCCAGAGACGTGATCATCTGTATCGACGTAATCCACAATGGGGACATCGAGCGCCTTCTCAAAATCAATATTCCTACTATCGAGGTCCTGTGATAAACCCCATTTGTAGGGTTTATCTTGTATTGATTTCAGGGGATTTTATCACCTTTTACCCACATTTATTCAATGAAATAGTATGGTTTCATGATTGTCTCCTAAATTATGCTTAAGTGTGAAAACATGCTTTTTAGGCCTTAATTGGTTGATTTTAATTCACCTTTGATTCCATTAGATGCCTTGATATGTTTGCTAGTGATTTCAGATTGGAAAGGCTAGGAATGGATCAAAGGGATGGAGAGGAAAAGCATGCAAGTGGAAAACTCATGAAGAAACAAGGATTTGGGATGCTGAGATCGACGCGCACGCATGGATTGTGACGTCGCATGGCGACGCGTACGCACACATGATGCGTACGCATGGATGGAAAATTGCCAAGCGACGCGTACGCATGACGTATGCGTACGCGTCGGTGTTCGCACGTGACCCACTTAAAGTGAATCTGCTGGGGGCGATTTCTGGACTTCCCAGGCCCAAATCCAACTCATCTCTAATGCTATTTAACCCAAGGACTGAAGGGGAATCACATGTCTAGTGTCATTAGTTTAGTTTGAGTTTAGTTTTGGAGGGAAAGTTAGTTTTAGAGAGAGAAGCTCTCACTTCTCTCTAGAATTAGGATTAGGTTAGATCTAGATTAGGATTTCTTAGATCTAGGTTAATTTCATGCTTTGATTCACTTTTTCTTTTGTAATTCTTCTTCATCTACCTTTTCTCTCTCTAGTTTAGCATTTAATTCTTGTAATTCTCTACTTTTATGTTGATGCACTTTTGTTTCTTCTATTTCTTTTTTAATGCAATTTATGATTCATTTGTTGTTGTTTAATTCCTTGCAATTGAGTAGTATAGATTTACCTTCCTTTTATGCATTCCAAGTGTTTGATGAAATGCTTGGTTGGATTTTAGTATAGATTTTTCTTTTCTTAGCCTAGGTAGAGTAATTGGTGACTCTTGAGTTATCAAACTCCTTTGTTGATTGATAATTAGAAGTTGCTAATTGACTTGAATGCCACTAAAGCTAGTCTTTCATCTAGATTTGGCTAGGACTTGTGGATTCAAGTTAATCCATCTACTTGACTTTCCTCCATGGTTAGAGGTTAACTAAGTGGGAGCAAGGGACAATTCTCATCACAATTGATAAGGATAGCTAGGATAGGACTTCTAGTTCTCACACCTTACCAAGAGCTTTTCTAGTTGTTAGTTTATTTCCTTTGCCATTTACTTTTCTTGCTTCTTACCTCAAAAACCCTAAAATATACCTCATAGCCAATAACAAGAACACTTTATCGCAATTCCTATGGAGAACGACCTGAGGTTTGAATACTTCGGTTATCAATTTTAGGGGTTTGTTACTTGTGACAAACAAATATTTGTATGAAAAGATTATTGTTGGTTTCGAAACTATATTGCAACGAGATTTCATTTGTGAATTCTTTACCATCAAAATTCCATCCATCATCGTGCCAGGGGTTATTCGAGAGGAAGAGGTGGAAGGAGAAGTTTCAATCAAAATAAGAAACCTCAGATAGAGGAAGGTAAAGAGGTAAGCAAGGGGGCAACGCCTTCCATGCATTCTCAAATTGTCTTTCCTTCTGATGGAGAGACTTATCCCAAGGAAATTCCATCGCCTGCAAAAATGGAAAAAGGCAAAGCAGTAGCCCAGTCTTCAGGAGTCGATAAGAGTAAAAATGCCGATGTTGATGAAGAGTATTTTGATGAAGGAGATGATGACATGATAGGGACGATTTCGATCATTCCAACCGAATATTTGTGAGAGTATGAAAGTGACCCCAATGAAGATTATGATTCGGAGGATGAAGAAGCTTTTTTCTTTATCCGAATCGAAGATGAGCCAGGTTATTTCTTGTGGCCTACTGAGAAACAGATGTCTCATCTCCGCTCACTTCATATAACAACTACTTTGAGTGGGATAAGGGTAAATAAAGTCTTGATTGATGGTGGTGCTGAGATCAGTCTGTTGCCTGAGAGGATGTTAATCAAAGTGGGTAAACATCCTAATGATTTTGTCCCTACAAATATTGCTGTGACAGACTTTAGTGGGACTTCGACTCCGGCCAGAGGGTTAGTTATTCTGACTGTGAAGGTTGGCTCGTCTGAGCGTAATACTGTCTCTGGGGTGATTCCATCAAGAGCAAGCTATAATGCTTCACTGGGGCGGGATTGGATCCATGGTGTAGGTGCAGTTCCTTCCACCGTGCATCAGAGTGTTCTTCTATGGACAAAAGATGGTAAACCTGAAATCATTAAGGTAGATTCGAACCTTTATGTCGAACAACTGCACATTGATTTCAGGATGTACAATTCTAAACTGAAGCCTCTAAATGTTGATCGGACACTAAATTCTTATAATTGTGAAGGTTGCTATCTATCCTTTGAAGGCCTCTCAGTGAAGTTACATTATCCAGAATTGGGCTTTGAGCCGACTGGTTGGGACTGTCTTTCTTGAAGGTCTTGGAGAAACTGCTCTATGGACCAGGTTGAGGAAGTTTTCGACTACCTGGTAACATTACATAATTATTTGAATAATTTTCAGTTATTAGAGAATAAAATTGATTCTTCTGATGAAGTTGAATCACATAGGGGTAGTAATGTTATTAGTTGTAATGTGTTCGATTCGGCGTCTTCAGTCGAATTTAGTTATGATTTCCCTATTTCTTGTAATAAAAATAATGATGCAAGCCGGACTGCCGATTTAATAGCAGAGGCTCATTGTGTAGAAAATAGAAGTAATGATGATTTAATCAATGATCAAGTTTCTTCTGTTCCTGATAATTCTATTGATTTTACTTTTGATTGCATTTATGATTTAGAACCATTGGGTTTTGAAAAATACTCAATAAAAGATGATGATTATTATAAAGGGTTTGAATCTCAAGATCCCTTAGAGGAAATTAATCTGGGGACTCTTGATGATGTTCGAATTACATATATTTGTAAAAATCTTGTTGATCCTTTTCGAACTGAACTCTTTAATCTTTTACATGAGTTTAAAGATTGTTTCGCTTGGGATTATCATGAGATGCTTGGTCTCGATCATTCACTAGTGGAACACCGATTAGCATTAAAACCCAATGCTCGACCTGTAAAACAGACTCCAAGACGTTTTGCTCCTGAAATTAATATAAAAATTAAAGAAGAGATAGAACGTTTGATCAAAGCAAAATTTATTCGAACTGCATGATATGTTGAGTGGGTGTCGAATATTGTCCCTGTCATGAAGAAGAATGGGAAGTTGAGAGTATGCATCGATTTTCGAGATTTGAATAATGCTACTCTAAAAGATGAATATTTTATGCCTATCGTAGATATGTTAATCGATTCTGCAGCAGGAAATAAAATACTTAGTTTCATAGACGGTTATTCTGGATACAACCAAATCTTCATTGCAGAAGATGATGTAGCTAAAACTGCTTTTCGTTGTCCTGGGCTTAGGTACATATGAATGGGTAGTTATGCCTTTTGGTTTGAAAAATGCTGGGACAACATATCAGCGAGCGATGAATGCTATTTTCCATGAATTCGTTGAGAAATTTATGGAAGTGTATATCGATGACGTTATGGTTAAATCGATTTCGGTGAGTCAGCACATTGATCATTTAAGAAGAGCATTCTTTACTTTGAGGAAGAAAGGGTTAAAGATGAATCCTTTGAAATGTGCTTTTGGTGTATCGGTTGGAAATTTTTTAGGTTTTGTTGTTCATAAAAAAGGGATTGCCATCGACAATAATAAAGCAGATGCGATATTGGTGTTGTCTGCACCCAAATCAAAGAAAGAAGTACAATCTTTTTTGGTAAGGTAAATTATCTTCGAAGATTCATTTCGAATCTTTCATATCGAACTAGAGTGTTTGCACCTTTAGTGAAACTGAAAAATGATTCACAATTCGAATGGACAATGGAACATCAGTTGGCGTTCGATTCAATTAAGACTTACTTGTCTAAAGTCCCGATTATGGCGAATGTTCGACCATTTGAACCCTTAAAATTATATATTGCAGCATCTGAAAATACTATAGGGTGTATGTTAGCCCAAGATGATGAAAACGGGCATGAGCAGGCAGTTTATTACCTTAGTCGAGTTTTAACTGATATCGAAACGAGGTATTCACCGATCGAAAAATTGTGTTTGTCTCTATATCATGCTTGTATGAAATTAAAGTGTTATATGGTGGCTAAATCGGTGAAAGTTATAGCACAAACTGATCTGATTAGATACATGTTGAGTTTCCCTATGTTAAAGGAACGTTTAGGGAAATGGATGCTGACATTGACATAATTTGATTTACAGTATGTCCCAGCAAAGGCTGTCAAAGGACAGGTCATTGCAGATTTTCTTGTGGATAATTCGAAAGACCTGCATGAACAGGGGGCAAATATAATCGACGTAGAGGTTAACTATTGGAAATTGTATTTTGATGGATCTAAGCATAAAGATGGTGCAGGGGTCGGAATCCTTGTTGTTTTGCCAGAAGGTATTCCATCAGAATTTTTGTTTGAATTAAAGTACCCTTGTTCTAATAATATGGCCGAATATGAGGCTTTGATTTTGGGTCTTGAAATTTTAATCGGCAAAGGAGCTTTAGAGGTTCAAATTTTAGGGGATTCACAGTTGGTTTTAAAGCAGTTATCGAAGGAGTTTAAGTGTAATAATGAGACGTTACAAAAATATTTAGTAACTTCTTGGGAGTTGTTAACGTCTTTTTGAAAGGTTTCTTTGGTGCATATCCCTAGAATTCATAATGAAATTGCTAATGAGTTAGCCCAAATTGCTTCAAGGTATCGGATCGGTCCAGAAACTATTAGGAAGTTATCTAATATTCATCAAATTTTAGTACCAGCGAATGAAAGAGAAGTTTTGTGCATAGATGAATGGGAAGATTCTGATTGGAGAAAGCCTATTGCTCATTATTTAAAAGATCCTAATATTGCAGTCGATAGAAAAATAAAATTACGAGCAATAAATTTTGTTTTAATGGTTGACGAATTGTATAAAAAAGGGATTGATGGGAGTTTGTTGAGATGTCTAGGCCGAGACGATCAGAACATTGCCTTGGGTGAAGTCCATAATGGAATATGTGGTGCCCATCAGGCAGGAAAAAAGATGAAATGGGTGTTATATCATAATCATGTGTATTGGCCATCTATGATAAAAGATTGTATTGATTATGCTAAGGCATGTCAAGAATGTCAGAAATATGGTTTGATACAACAGATCCCAGCGGTTGAATTGGATTCGATAATAAAGTTGTGGCTATTTAGAGGCTGGGCTTTGGATTTGATTGGGTTGATTGATCCTCCTTCATCAAAACATCACAAGTTTATCTTTGTAGCGATTGATTATTTCACAAATGGGTTGAAGCAGTTCCCCTAATAGAAGTTGGCCAAAGTGAAATAATAGACTTTGTTGAGGAATATATTATCCATCGATTTAGGATTCCTCAGACATTAAGTACTGATCAAGGAACTATGTTTATTGGCCAGCGAATTAAAAATTTTGCGGTCTCAAGGAGTATTAATATGGTTACTTCAACTCCTTATTATGCACAGGCTAATGGGTAAGTAGAGGCAGGGTATAAAATCCTGATAAGTTTGATTAAAAAGCATATCGAAAATAAGCCTCAAACATGGCATGAAACTTTAAGACAAGTGTTATGGGCTTATCGAAATTCTCCAAGAGGTTCGATGGAAACTTCACCTTATAAATTGGTGTATGGCCATGATGCAGTGTTACCATTAGAAATTAATTTGAATACTTTAAGAGTATCAAGACAGAATTATTTGCTAGTTGATGATTATTGGAAGTTAAATGAATTAGACTCAGAGCGAATCCTAGCACTCGATAATGTGATTCGACAAAAAGAAAGTATTGCTCGAAGTTATAATCGTCGAATCAAAGGAAAATCTTTTAGGATAGGTGAGTTAGTTTTAAAAGTCATTTTACCGATGGAAAAGAAATTGAGATTTCTGGGCAAATGGTCCCATGTTTGGGAAGGTCCTTTTCAAGTAACAGGAACGTATTCTGGAAATGCCTATCAGATTAAAGATATAGAGTCAGGAAAGGTGATTAACTCGATTAATGAAAAATACTTGAAACATTTCTATTGTTGGCAAAAGTAGAAGTTCAACACGCATATATCCAGAAAAGATGGAAACCATTACAAAAAGTAAAACTTGAGATGAAAAGAAATTCAAGGTACCACTAGTTTTGCTAAATCAGAGCATAGCTTTGCCCTTTTGTTGTCCAGAATTGAAAGTGCCTCAATTTGTTTGAATTTTTCAAATCGTACTTTCTCAAGTTGTTTTTCATATTCTTCCCGCTTGGTATCAATTGAAACAAGTTCTTGAATGAGGTGTTGTCGTTCTTGTTGGGTGGCTGCCAGAGGTTTGGCTATAGTAGCTTGATTATGGCGTACTCTGGAAAGCTTTTCATTAATTTGAGCTAATTTCGCTTCAAGTTTTGCTTCTTCTTGGTCATGAAAAGCTTGAACGGAAATAGCATGGAAGATTCTTAGATCAAATCCCTCACGAGAAGTTTGAATTGGTTGAGTAGCTGCAAAACAACTTTTTATATTAGTTTTTATATTGGTTTCTTCAGTCTCAGTTTCTTAGAGTTGAAATTGAGACGCGACGCTCATTGAGAAGTTGTTTGAATTTTTGAATTGAGATAGAATTTGGTGTGTTAGTTGGAAGTTCAAAGGAAGAATTCAAAATATCAGCCAAGAGTTGGTTGAGAATTGGATCATTAACCCATGTGGTAGGTGGATGATCCAGGAGCTTTATGAGCGATCGAAGCTGCTCTAGAGTGTCAGTATTTAATTCGAATGAAGGCCTTGATGTAGCAAGTCTTGAGATCGGTGGCACTGGCACTGGTACTTCATTCTCTTGGATAATTTGGTTTAAAACAGAGATCAAGTTGGCCAAGGTAGCACTTGTTGGAGTGGTGGAAGCACTCGATGTTTCAGGTCTTGGTCTAGGAGGAGTCTGAAAATCAACTCGGAGAGAAGGACTAGACAGTTTTGGAGGGGTTTCCAAGACTCTGGATCGAGACGAATCTAAATTTGTTGTCTCAACAATTTGAGAAGTAGAATCGGAGTCTAGAGCCACTTGATTCTCTACAGAAAGTGCAGCCGGATTGTTGGGTGAAATAGATTCCAGTATTTGAGTTTGAGTTGGAGAATGTTGTCGAGGGTCTTTTGTCAAATTAACTACCGGCTGTACATGAGAAGGTGGAAAAATGGTGTGAAGTGGTTGAATAGACCCTGTAACTTGAATGGAATCATAGGATGTAGAATGTCCTTGATCATGGTGCTGTTGCAGAGTTGGCTAGTCAGGTATCACAGGAGATGTAATTGAATGAGCAACAGTGAAAGGCTGGTATGAAAGGTACATAGTTATGAGTTAAAATTTATTTTAATTTGAATAAGACACATATAGAAATGTTAAGTATTACCAGAGCAAGTTTTGGTTGCCGGATTAGTTGAGGACCAGGATCCGAGTCGGCTGTATCTTCCGATTGGGAGGAGGCAGCAAGAGTATCCTTATTAGTTGGTTCACTTTCATCAACACTTTCACTTGATGATGGCAACAGTAACTGGAAGAAGTTCAGAATTGAGTATGGTTAAGAAAATACAAATTGTAGAACATTTCAAGTTAAAAGGAAAAGTTGTAAGTAAAAATTGTTACCTTTCGAGAGGTTCTGGTAGGAGTCCTTCTACTTTTGTGTGGTGGTGGTCGAGCAGTGTCAGCTTTCCTTTTGTGAGTTCTTTTTGGGGAACTCTCAGTGACAGGGTCTGTTCAAATAGCAGTTTGTTGAATTTCTTCTAAGGTACGGGTATACCTTGAATAGTAAGCAACCCACCATTCGAAACAGGATTTGGTGATGTATGAGCTGCGATCATAGATCAAGAAGTTAAAACGGTCCCTGCGTTGTTGATTTTTTAAGAGACAAGAATTGAAATCTTCTTGAGATGTTAGAGCAATGTGGCAAAATGGGTCACCATTTTGAGGCTGTGGCGTCGGGATAGCTTGAGAAAACCCTAATTGTCTGGCTTTTAAATGAGGAGCATATAGGGTTATCTTGAACCTTTCTTTTTTGTGTAAAGGCAGCCCTATTGGAATTACTTGAACAGCCAGCAGGTTTGCCCAATTTTGGTTTGCAATTTCACTCTCTTCATTAGTGTTAGGAAAGAGTAAACGATCCAGCCAGGCAGGGCCGCAATTACGACACATAAAAGGAGTGAAATTAAGTTGGTCATTGTCAAAATCTTTGCAGGAATGAAAAAGAGAGAAAACAGCCCAGAATATGTCTTCGTCTGATTGGGTGTTCAGAAAATTAGGCTTGTAATTAGACAATCGAAAACCTTCAATGTGTTGCTTGTCAGTACTGCCACCTGCAGGTTTTGTCATAAAATTTTTAAAAATGGCATTGAGCCATAATTGAAGAAGTCATAGAGGGCCTCATGTACTGATTATTTTATTGTCTCGAAGGTCACAAACAAATTGACCAAGCTCTTCAAAAATGTCCCCTAGAAGAATCTTGGCCAAGTTGAGAATTTTTCCTTCATGAAGAATAATAGCTAAGGGAAGAAAGAGCTTTAACATTTGTACGCTTCGAGAGAAAAATAGGATTGCGTTTAGCCAATAAAACAAGAAGGCTACATGTTCATCATCTGTGATTTTCGTACCTTCTACACCCATGTTATGGGCAATGAAGTCGCTGTAGGAGTTGGTTAAGACAGCATTATACTGGTGCTTGGATTGCATGTTAGGGGTACAATCTGGAGAATTTATTGGGAGTCCTGTAATAGCAGCTATGTCGAGGAGAGACATTCCAATCATTCCGCAAGGAAGGTGGAAGTTGTTGGTTGTCCTGTTCCAGAAATAAGTCACAGCCCCAATCATCCAAGGGTATGTTGTAAGTGAGAAATGAGAGAGCTTTAGTAGTTTCTGTATTCCTAAAGCTCCCCAATCAGCACTTTTTGTGGGTTCAAGGCGTTGGTACCAAGCTGTGAAATGGAATCCTCGAGGATTGATTTTTGGATTATTTCTGAAGGGTTTCTGATTGATGAAATGAGAGATGTTAAAAGCCTGGTTTATCAACAAATCTTTCCCATCAGCACTGGAGAAGAAAGAAAATTTTTTGTTTGCTCTCTCAAGAGATTCGATTGGTCCGAGAAAACAGTGTGTATCTACACCGGTTGTGAAGGGGATTAAGATTCTAGTGTCATTAATATGCAAATGGGGATCATCAATGGTTTCATCATTGACTTGATTAAGAATGCGAATGGCTGGTGGAGATGGCGGTGCTACTGCAGGACCTTTACCCTTGTCTTGGGTGGTAGCGTGAGAAGTGGAACCAGCCATTGTTGAATAAAAAAGAGGAGACTAAAGGTTGAGGATGTTGTGAGGAAGTTCTTGATGTAAGGAGGATTCAAAGAATAATGAGATTCGAAAGATTTGAACAAAGGTGAGAATGATGAATTTAAAGTATTACTGTAGCCATTACTGTGAAAGGGATGCGAATAGAGGTAACTTCCCGAAGAAGATGAAGTGGTAGAGAGAGAAAGCACAATTTTCAGGAGACGTGCCGAGTGGGTCAGTATTAATGGGGAGTTTAAATGACAATTATTACTGATTTGAGGACTGACGTTTTCAATTTTGGATTAAGTGTTTTATTTTCTAATAATGTTATCGAAGGCAAACACATTAATCCAAGCGGGCAATTTGTTGATCGAAAAATATTTTCGATGAAAGTAAGTTGATTTGGAATAAGTCAGGGACAATTTCTCGAGAAGATGTACGCGTAAGCGTGGGGTTAAAAGTGATTGGCGCAAATTGGATTTCGAGTGACTTATTAATTGGATAGGTCTAATCGAATAAGATATTCGAAATGAATCATCGAGTAAGGCATTCGATAGGCGGGTCGAATAGTTATGGTAGTGGAACAGTTAAAGGCTTCTATCACACGAGGAAATCATGGTAAACGTCTACAATCAAGCGGCGGGAATGGTTACCAAGAAGAATTGCATTCAAAGTTGTAATCTTGTAATCAATTATAATTAATTGTCAGTTATGTAAGATAGATTATAAATACTAGGAAGCGTTAGAGAATAAGGGTTGGAACTTTTACTCAAAAAAACACTCAAGCACACTCACATCCCTGGAAATTTCTGAGTCTGCAATCGAGTAACTTTTCTGTAGGGTTCCTTCCATCTTTTCATTCTTTCAATTTAGTTTTCTGTAAATTTAACATTTCAAGTAAATTTACTTTCCAAGTGTTCTTTATTTGCATTGTTCAATTTACCCTTCTGCATTTTAAATTCGCATGCCAAAGTCCTTTGATCTAATCAAAGGCATTTTATTGCTTTATTTTTAATTTCAATGCAAATTATCTTTTATTTGTAAACAATTTTTCTTTTGAAAATTTTATCTCTTTTCTATTCTTTTTTCAATTTACAAAATTTAATTTATCTTTATTCCCAAAACTTATCTAATGAATGATATTTTGATGCACTTTTAGAAGAACTAGTACCTGCAAAGAAGAGTAGATTTCACTCCCAAACTATTAGAATCGAACCACCATCAATTTGCTAAAAATCGACAAAACAACAGTTAATTTTAACCTCTTACCTAATGGGTAATTTGACTAATTTCTAAGCTTCATGTTTTCTTATTATTGTTTTTCAATTTCTGTAATGTTTTTGAGTAGATATAAAACTAATTTAATTTATAAACATAAAATGCGTAAAATTAAACTTTAAGTCTTAAAAAAGTCTTTAAATTTTGTTATTTTTGTTAATATTGCAAGTGTGAGGTGTATGAAATTAGTTTCACATTGAAGAAAGTAAAAAAAAAATAAGGAGTTTACAAGATGAGAGACACATTAATTTATTATTTTAAGATTTTGAGTTGAATGTAATATCTTCTCATTTTATGTTCTTTCACTTGATAAGTTTTTCACGGTGGCCCAACAATTTTGAGGGACCAAATTAATTTATGTATACTTTTTTGAAGATACTTTTAAGTTTTAACATTAACTCTTTATCTGTTATCTAATATAGAGTAGGTTTCAAATAATAATAATAATAATAATAATAATAATAATAATAATAATAATAATAATAATAATAATAATAATTTATATACTAATACATAATAGGACACCCAAAACAAAATAAGGCTCAATAATTTGAATATGGGAAGCAAATGGGTGTTTTGGCCAGAAATGGAGCAATGGTGTGTTTCACCCAATGATGGATGCAAGCCCAAAACGCAGGGGCGTGTTGCCTTCGACAAGTGGTACGTGTGATGAAGTGGCGCGGCCTGAGATGGACACGTGGCACCACGCAGGGGCGTGCTGGTCTAGCACGCGGGGGCGTGATGATGACGTGTAGAAGCGGGAATGGTCCACGTAGGCAACACGTGGGGGTGTGCTGACCTAGCACGGGGGGCGTGATGGTGATGTGGCATCACATGGGGGCGTGATGGACACGTGGCCAAGCTTGATTGGTACACGAGGGCATCAAGTGGGGGCGTGCTGAGTCAGTACGCAGGGGCGTCCTGACACGTGGCACTACGTGATTGGAGTTCGCAGTGAATGCTACTCTATATATAAGGCCGTGGCTGGGTTTATTTTCATTCTGAGGAAGTGTGAGAGTGTTCTTTGAGTGTGTTTCTGGTGTAATGGAGGATACCGCAAAGTTAGTAGTGTATCGTGACGGTGAGATAATACGTAATACTCACGAGGGAGTGAGGTTTGTGTGTCAGAATCCGTTTTCGTTTGTGGTTCCATGCACGATGACGTTTATGGAACTTCAGAACGATCTCTGTCAAAGCATGGAGAACAGTACATTAATGAGAGTGAGCAGAATTCTGTACCGGAATCCGATTATAGTTTTTGGTGGTCTAATACAGTTTGATACCATGCCAGTCACTGACGAAGTGACTATGCGTAATATGTTTCAAATTCACCGGCAGACTCAGATGCGACAGCCACAGATTGAGCTGTATGTTGAGTTTGAAACCGCAGAGGCAGAAGGGATTCAAAATGACTTAGAGGTAGAGGATGATAGAGCTGCAGTGTACGAGGGAATGAGTAGTGACAGCGAAGAGGACTTCGAAGCCACTTATGAAGCCGGTGACGAAGAGCAGGATGGTGATGCGGGAGTTGAGACGGCAGCTGATAATGTAGTGGTTCACCCATCGAGCAGTCAACCGATGAACGTGCCACCTTTTATGCGTGAGTTGGATCTCGACGCCATGCATGCACCGGAGTTTCCGGAATACTTAAACATAGGTACGTGATGACCGAATAATTTTTTTTTTTTAATATATAATTTGGATTTATTAATATACGATGATGGGCACTTTCTGTAGGCGTTGCTGATCCCGAGGACGGAGAGTTCCGGATTGGAATGGAATACAGTTCTAGAAAGTCGGTCGTGGCAGCAATTAGAAGTTACACTATCGCTAGAGGAGTTGACTACGACGTGTATGAGTCTAAGCCACAGACGTTCTATGCAAAATGCAAGATGTATGGGCGCGGGTGCGACTGGCTAATCCGAGCCAGCTTGATACGGAAAAAAGGTTGTTGGGAGATACGCAGATACAACGGTAGGCACACGTGCACGATGGGAGTGATTTCACAGGATCATTCCAAGTTGGACTCGGACACAGTTGCTGAGGCTATAAGGCCATTGGTCGAGACTGACCCGTCCATAAAGGTGAAAACTATAATAGCCGAAGTCCAGTCAAGGTTCAACTATACCATCAGTTACCGAAAGGCTTGGTTGGCAAAGCAGAAATCCATAGCGAAAGTTTTCGGTGATTGGGAAGAGAGTTACCAAGCCTTGCCGTGGTGGCTCTCGGTTATGGTTCAGAAGATGCCTGGGTCAGTTGTCCAGATAGAAACACGCCCACTCTACAATGGGAATGAAGAGGCGCAAGGGGTAAAAATACTTCATCGCGTATTTTGGAGTTTCAATCCATGCGTTAGGGCATTCAGGCATTGCAAGCCCCTAGTTCAGGTAGACGGAACACACCTATATGGAAAGTACAAAGGTACACTTCTGGTAGCTGTTGCACAGGATGGGAACCAAAACATTGTGCCTATCGCTTTTGCCTTGGTGGAAGGGGAGACAGCTGATGCGTGGCACTTCTTTCTAAGGAATCTGCGAATGCATGTTGTTAGAAAAGATGGTGTGGGTATCATCTCGGACCGGCATGAGTCAATTCGAGCAACAGTAAATCGTTCCGGAGGTGACTGGCAACCTCCAAGAGCATGGTGGATGTTTTGTATAAGGCACATCGGCAGCAACTTCCTACGAGCATTCAAAGTCCCTCACTTGCAAAAGCTTGTGGTCAATATTGGGTATTCAAGAACGGTGGAGGAGTATAATATCAACTATAAGAGGTTGCAAGAGCGAGACGAGGCATATACCAGGTGGTGCGATGCCATTGGACTTAGACATTGGGTATTGGCATTCGACGAGGGACATCGATGGGGCCATATGACGACGAACCTTGTCGAGTGCATTAACTCAGTGTTGAAGGGTGCCCGTAATCTACCTGTGTTGGCGCTAGTCCGAGCAACGTATTATCGGTTAAATGAACTTTTCACACGGAAGAGTGCTGAGTCTCACGAACGCAAACGTGCTGGATATACTTATTCCGTATTCGCACAACAGCGGATAGAGGCAAGTATGCAACAGGCTGGGAATATAGTTGTGCACCGTTTTGACAGACGGAATGAAGTATTTGAGGTGCGCGAAATGAGTAGCGGAAAGGTATTAGTCGTTGATCTTGCACGACGTACGTGTGATTGTGGGCACTTTCAGGTGGAACGAATACCATGTCGCCATGTTATTGCTTGCTGTGCTAACCAGCGGATCGATTGGCACGTGTATGTGCATGACGTGTACAAGATGACAGAGATCCGTAAGGTATATAAATTCGAGTTCTCACCGTTAGGTGATGCCGAGACATGGCCTGCGTATGAGGGACCCACATTGGTCGCTAATCCCGCCTTGAGGCGAACGTCAAAAGGTCGCCCAAAATTGACCAGATACTTGAACGAAATGGACTCACGCGACATGCGTGGTCCTCGGATATGCCGTCTCTGTGGTGCTCAAGGACATAGTCGGAGTCGATGTCCTCAGCGTGCTGGATCAAGTGGTGGGGGGAATGACTTTTATTTTGTGTGTGATTGTATCTTTGAATTTTTATTTTTATTTTTATTTTTATTTTTTTTTTTATTTTTATTTTCAGTCCTCGAATTTGCATTTTTATAATAGATTTTCTTTTTTGTCTTAGTCGTGTTTGTAATTTTAAATTTGAGGTTATCCATTGATGTTTAAGACCGTGATAATGTTAACATTTACTGCCTTACTGAAGCAAAGATACAAATTTTTAACTACTAATAACATTGGCGAACATACAGAACATTAAATACATATTACATTGATACCCCAGTATGAAATCTAAAAACCCCAACCCCATGCTCACTTCTTATGGCCCATCCAGTTCAGTCCCTTACCCATCATGCCCAGACCTGGCTTTGACGGAGTATACCTATCGGGTGGATTTCGCTCCGTCCGTAGGTCATATGGGTGACCGGGAACTGCGTCACCCATATCTGCAGCGGCCGACCCACCTGCCTCTTCCCCGGGTGCCGACCCACCCGCCTCTGCTGGAGCAGATGCACCGGGGTTGAACTCGTCAACAAGTGTGTATGTCCGCCGAATGAAACCACTATCACACGATGCACCCTCTGACGTGTGGTCGGAAGCAGGACGCTGCACCCCATGGCTCATTGACAAACCCCAATTTGACGGTTTGTTTTGCATTGAATTTAGAACATTTTGATAACCTTTTGTCACATTTAGCCTAAGAATTAGCATGGTTTTGTTATCTCTTCCATAATTGTGCTTAAGTGTAAAAACATGCTTTTTAAGCCTTATTTTGGTGAATTCTAGTTTCTGTTTGATTCCATAAGATGCCTTGATGTGTTTGCTAGTAACCTCAGGTTGAAACTAGGCATGGATCAAAGGAAGCAAGGAAGGAAGCATACAAGTGGAGAGAAGCATAAAAAGTCAAAGAAGCAAAGTCAGCCATGCACGCGCACGCGCACAAGGCGCTCGCGCGCACATTGCAGAATCGACCAGGGACGCGCACGCGTACCATGCGCGCACGCGCCGATGATGGCACATGACCTCATTAATGCAACACGTGCCTGGCGATTTGAGAGGTTTCTGAACCCATTTTTGGCGCCAAATTGCTAAGGGAAAGGAATAAAAGGATGAAGGATTAAGGGGAAGGCATCATTATCACTTAAGATTTGGATGACTTGAAACTAATCACTTTTTAGTTTAGTTTTTTGAGCTTTGTAGTTAGTTTCTAGAGAGAGAAGCTCTCTCTTCTCTCTAGGATTAGGATTAGGTTTAGGTTAATCTCTCTTCTTAGATCTAGGTTTAACTCATGCTTTGATTCACTTTTCATTTACCAATTCTTAATCTTCTCCTCTTCCTCTTTCTAGTTGTGTGCTTTAATAATTGTAATTCTTCATTTTGTTTTGGATATATTGTTGTTCCTTGGTTTTCTTTCAATAATGCAATTTGAGGTAATTCATGATAATTGTGATTTCCTTGATTGTTGTTGTTAATTCTTTACATTCAATTGTAGTTAGAATTCATTCTTGTTGTGGTTGACTATACTTTTCTTTTGTGCCTTCCAAGTGTTTGATGAAATGCTTGGTTGGATTTTAGTGTAGATTTTGTTCCTCTTGGCCTAGGTAGAGTAATTAGTGACACTTGAGTTATCTAATTCCTTTGTTGATTGATAATTGGAGAGATTGCTAATTGGTTTGGAGTGCACTAAGGCTAGTCTTTCCTTGGGAGTTGGCTAGGACTTGTGGCTCAAGTCAATTCATCCACTTGACTTTCCTTTCTTTAGTAAGGGTTAACTAAGTGGTAGCAATGAACAATTCTCATCACAATTGAGAAGGATAACTAGGATAGGACTTCTAGTTCTCATATCTTGCCAAGAGCTTTTATAGTAGTTAGTTTATTTCCATTGCCATTTACTTTTCATGCCTCTCATCCAAAACCCCAAAATAACTCATAACCAATAACAAGACACTTTATTGTAATTCCTAGGGAGAACGACCCGAGGTCCAATACTTCGGTTTATAAATTTTAGCGGTTTGTTTTAGTGACAAACAACTTTTTGTATGAAAGGATTAGTGATTGGTTTAGAAACTATACTTGCAACGAGATTTCATTTGTGAAATTCTAAACCGTCAAAAATCCGTTCATCACTCATACCTACTGATGTCCCACGTGGATCAACTGAGGCTGACGGTGAATGCATAGCACTAAAATCTGACCAACCACCCAAACTAGCATTGGCCCAATTTTGTAGTTGCTGATCTCCGTGACCGCTGATGGAGAAGTCAAACCAATCATGACCGATTGGAATCGTCAGCATCGGCTGAGAGTGCTGTGAATGGTGGCTGTGCTGAGAGTGCATCGGTACAGGCGCAATACACGGCATTCGCCCCCATGCCCAAACAAACAACAGATTAAGAGGACCATCCATCTCCTTCGTATCATATCGTGATGCACGGCATAGTGCTCTGTAAAGATGTGCAAGACATGCTGAACCCCAACTATAAGTATGGATCCGCTCGAAATCGCGAAGCAACGGTAGATACTTCGCATGGGCGTATGCGGTCAACTTATCTGTGAATAGAGTCGACCCTAACAGACAGAAAATCTGACATCTCACGTATCTCATTATGGACTCTTCAGTATCCAACGGCTCTTCATCTCTGATACTTCGAACCCAACCAAGCTTTATATAGGATTTCGAATTACGACTGAGCACCGGTTGACGTCCGAATATTGCCATGCTCTGACTTTGAACGAAATCACTACTACTATCAGTCCATCCACTCACAGGCTCTCCATCAATTGGTAACCCAAATATATGTGCGACATCTTCCAATGTCACTGTAACCTCACCCACCGGCAACACAAAAGTGTGAGTCTCCGACCTCCACCTTTCAACCAGAGCAGCTAACAACGGGTGAAATCCTCTTATCATCCCAATCCTAGATACGTGGTAGAATCCAGTGGCGCGTAAGTAGTTTTCGACCCTCAAATTCCAACTCTGTGGCGGATCCAATTTACGAACTAACAAATTTCTGTTAGGCTGCATCAACAAAAATATATTTGTTATATTAGTTATAACTATTCATTTATTAATAAACAAATATTACCGTATCTATTTATAAAATGTATGTAATCACTTCAATTAATAATATTATTTATATATTTATTTATTTTAATATTTTATTTATCAAAATTATTAATGTGGACTGCAGTACTATTAATAGTTAAAATATTTTTTCTGATATTTTAATATTATAAATAACAACTTATATATATTTTTAATATTTATTTATTACTTTAACATTTATATGTTAAACTTTTGAATATGTTAAAAATATATATATTTATTTACTTACAGTATATATATTTTCGGTACATTATTAGAGTATTATTTTTATATATTATCGTAGATATTTTTTTTAAAAACTTTTAGTATATCGTATAGTATAGTATAGTTTAATATAATATATACTTTATTTTAGTATTTTTATATTAGAAAATTAATGTAAAATTAACAAAAAATTATTTTTTAATATATTAAACAACAAAAAATAACAGATAAAATATACAATAAAAATATAATTTATCAACTTACATATATAGGATGATCCAAATAATTTATTATATGTTCCTCCGGAGCATTATAATTACGAATCATTCTTCAAAATAAATACAAAATAATTTTTTTTTTTGCCTATTATTTTTTCACCCTATCCACTAACAGCAACACTCTTCCCCTGCAACCCCCTTCTTCCCTCTCACTAACATCCTTTCGAAACTCTCTCACAAACTCACCCTCTCACAAACTCACCCTTTCTGTCTTGTATATGGAGGGGAATAATGCTCCTTATATAGAGCTTGAACACCACCACGCTTTGATGTTTACCGGGAAACCTGTCCCCTGCATGCCAGCACCTGCAGCACGCCCCCCCGAAGTGAATAAGGAACATTAGAACTCAGCGACGCCAGCTGCACCTCGCCCCTGCGTGGTGTCAGACGCGTGCATGGTCGCCGCGTCACCACGCCCCTGCGTGGTGGTGACACGTTGGTCCGCCAGCTGCACCTCGCCCCTGCGTGGTGACAGAGGCCTGCTTGGTCGCCGCGTCACCTCGCCCCTGCGTGGTGGTGACACGTTGGTCCGCAGCAGCTTCACCACGCCCCTGCGTGTTGACTGCGTATTCCACCACCCGACAAATCACCCCAGCCTCCAATATTCTCCCAAAACACCAATTGCTTTTCCATAATAAAAATAAATTCCGACAAAATAAGGATATAGGATTTTTTCTATTTTTTCCATCACACACACATCAACTCACACATACTAAAGATTCTTTTCTATCACAACCCAATTATTGTCGGGAATAGAACCTGCGTGTGACGTATGCAAACAGATTTGTCACTCATAAGTCATACCCTGCTTCAGACAAACAAATAGTTGACATATACAGTGTAGTTTTTTTTTTTTTTTTTTTTTGGGGTCATGGACATATAGATATAGTGTATAACTAGCAAATAAAGATAACAATCAGTATATGGGCTGCTGTCTGTAGTGGGCTTCCATGAGGCTAACACCCAAACACAAAATCAACCCCCTCCCTGAAAACAAAAAACATTAGAAACTACTAATTTGTCAGAAATGTATTCAGAGTTTCAGACCAAAACACGAAGTTTATTCATAACCCCTTTTAATTTTTTTTTCCTAAAAACAATTTGTGATTGAAATGTTCTAGGCTTGATTACTTTTTTTAAATACCAAAATAAAAAATACTAGTTTTAAAAATAAATACTAATTTTAGGGTCGTATAGATTTAATAAAATATTTTTGTTTAACTTTTTTTCTAAAATATCTCTTAATCTATCTGATTAAGGATTAATTCATCACAAATTTAAATTTTGTTTAAGAATTTTATCAATAATTAATGAATTACTAAATATATAAGATGAGATTCAAACATTAAATACTTACTTAAACAGATAAATAAATTAACTATTTGTCTAATTCAAATTAGTTATAAAATAGTTATTCAGATATATTTTGTGCCTGTAACTTTTTTTTTTTGGGTAAAATAAGGAGGCTTAAGCCCAAAAGAAAAAAACAGATTATAACATCTCTACAACTTGGGATATTGGAACCTTATTAACATCATTACTTAACAAACTAACTTGAGTTGATTGAGTGATCAACTCACTTGTCCACTTAAATAAGTATTGGGAGTTTAAATTCTACCTTATACATCCAGCAATCCATTAACTAGAACAAAAAAAAATCATCACTTAACTCAGAGAGAATATAGAAACTCAAAGTCTTAAGTCCAAAAGAAGTCTTTCTTTTGCCGATATGTCAGCACAGTTATTTGTCTCTCTAAAATTGAAGTTACATTTCATCTCCCAAGATCTTGTATATATCCTAAGTTAAATTGAAGTTAAATTCCAAATCGAATCTTGTAAAATGATTTGGTAAAAAAATTATTCACAAGTTGTGGCGGTATTATCCCAAAAAAATATATATGTATGAACACTTCAGACATATATAATAGGATAAAAGAAGTCGTTATTTTTTATTTCGTGATGTCTCTTTTAAAATGATAAATAAATAATTATACTCATTTTTGTGGGTAGTGACTAGTACATAGTGACCACTAAATTTTACAGATGTATATTTTTAAATTTTATTTTAAAAAATTTTGTGAATTAATGTTGTGTTTGAAAAAAAAAAGATTGAAATTGAGAGACAAATATTCAAAAATAGACATTGAAAGAGAAAGACTAAATTAAATTTTTATATTGTGTTTGGTGTAAAGTAGACAAGACTAAGTTATGTTTCATTATCATGTTTAGCTTAAGTTAAATATGAATATTGAGGTATAGATTTAAAACTTAAAAAGTTAAATAAAAGTGTTTTTGAAATAAAATGTTATTTTAAGTTTTAATCTTTGTCCCTAATAATTTCAATTCCCATTGTCTTCACTTTTTGGAGGCGCCGAAGAAATTAAAATTTTGTGTCCCAAAATTTAAATTTAACTTTAGTCTTTGACCACCAAATACAATACTTAGTCATAATTTTCTAGTCTTAATCCTAGTCCCAAAAAATAAAAGCACCCTAATTGTTTTTTAACTATCCAAATTAAGCATTGAGTATTTCAAGTTTGAGTAATTACCCAAATCAGTCTCCAAAGATTTTAAAATTGGATATTTTAGTCCCTAAGAAAATTAATACACAGATCAATCCCCAAAGTTTTACTCCGGCAGACAAATTAGTTCCCAGTTCATTTTCCGACAAAGTAATTACCCAGATCAGTTCCTAAAGATTTTAAAAATGGACATTTTAGTCCCTAAAAAAATTTAATGTACAAATCAATCCCTAATGTTTCTCTCTGTTATACAGAGTAGTCCTTCGTCCAAAAATAAAATAAAATAAAATTATTATTATTATTATTATTATTAATTATACAATAATACTGTACTATATTTTTTTTCTATTTCTTGGACAAAAATAATGATAAATTTATTCATTAGATTTTTATATATATAATCTAATAAATAAATTTATCATTATTTTTATTTAGAAAATAAAAAAAATTATGATATAATATTATTATATAATTAATAATAATCAATAAAATTATTAGAGATTATTTTACAAGAAATTCAAGGTTAAAATCATTTGATATTTTTGTATTTAATATAATCAAAAGATATATTATTTTAAAAAATATGTTTGTATTAAAAAAATTATGTATTTAATATAAATTTAAATTAAAATATTTTCTTTTAATACATATTTTTTAATACAAACATATATTTTTTTTACATGGGATATCTTTTGATTATATTAAATATAAAAATATCAAATGATTTTAACCTTGAATTTTTTATAAAATAATCTCTAATTATTATTATTATTATTATTATTATTATTATTATTATTATTATTATTGAGTGACTATATATATATAAGAATTTAATGAATAAATTTATTATTATTTTTGTCCAAAAAATACAAAAAATATAGTACAATATTATTGTGCAATTAATAGTAATAATTATTTTATTTTATTTTATTTTTGGACGGAGGATTATTATGTCTAATAGAGAGAAATGTTGGGGATTGATTTGTACATTAGTTTTTCTTGGGGACTAAAATGTCCGTTTTTAAAATCTTTTGAGACTGATCTAGGTAATTACTCTGCCGAAAAATGAACTGAAAACTAATTTGTCTGTCGGAATAAAACATTGAGTTTGATCTATGTATTAATTTTTTTTTAGACTAAAATGTCCGATTCTAAAATCTTTGGAGACTGATTTAGGTAATTACTCTTCAAGTTTTGAGATATATATATATAAAAGGTATAGCAGTTTTCGAATTTATACGTAAATTGCGAGATCCTGTCACAGATTATAAACAACAACAAAAATCTATCAACCGCTGTTGCCAATTGTGGATTAGGAGCAACAAAGGATGGCCATAAACTGCTGTATACTGCCACAGTTTATGAAGGAAAGCAAAGTAAAAACTATTATTCGGTTATCAATATTACTTAGTATATATTTGTATACAAATATATGTATAGTTAAACTCATTTTTAATAGATTTTTTATTTTAATATATATTTTATTTTAATGTTTAATTTTAATGACTGATTTTAATATACACTTAGTATAATTATATATAAAATAATAATGTCACTCTTATATTTAATAATGCTATTCTGTTCATATGATTTTTTTATATTGTATTTTGTATAAGTTTATAGAAAAAAAAAATACCACTACTAAAATAAAAATGACATTATTTTTGATATATATATATATATATATAAAATGTTAGAAAGTTATTAGAATTTATTATTTTTTGATTATCAGTTAGTTATTAATGTTTAAAAGTAGGTGAATTTTATTGTACCATCTCTAAAATAAAAGGTAAATTACCCCTTGTGATATATACAGTGATTATTGATAATTATCTTTCTACCAGAGTTTCAAAATTCACGTTATCTTTTCTTTTCTTTTCAATTGACGCTATGTTTCTCTTAATACTTGATAACAATGTCATTTTCATCATCCCCACCAAATACACTTCTTCTCCAATTTTAAAATTCTAATTCCTTTCAAATCGAATCACCATTTCCAATCAATTAAGCTAGGATTTTAAACTTGTTCTTACGTTTTTAATCTCCAATTTCAACAAACACAACTATCAATTTTTCAGCTCTCTTTTTTCTAAGATTTTTTTTTTCGTATTAGAAGATATTACGTTAGGAGAGAAGCAAGAGGGTATGGATTTGCATAACAGATATGAATTTGCACCATAAATAAAATTCTTGTAGGTAATTAATGGCATGAATAATAAAATAATTAATTAATATTTGAGGCGAATATAAATATTAAAATATTTATTTCATTTTGTCTTATTGTTATTTGAATAATAATTTAATATTTTTTGTGACAATATAATAATTTAATATGCTCCCACCAATGCATTAGTTTTTTTTTTTAAATTAGGGAAGAGGTGTATTTGGTAGAGATGATGAAAATGACACTGTTGTTAAATTTTAAGAGAAACATAAAGAAAAGAGAAGATAACGTGAATCTTGGAATTCTGATGAAAGGATAATTTATCAATGAGAAAGTCTAGGGGGCCATCAACTTTTGTATTTTGTGGCCAGCACTTAACCATCAAAAGAAAAGTGAGTGATTTTCCACCATCAGATGTAATTTCACACCATTAAAAACACTATTGATAGTCAATTGATGGTTACAAAACACAAAAATTGCTAGTCTCATAGCACTCCTCTTTATCAATAATTATGGTATATGCCACAAGAGGTAATTTACTCTTTATTTTAGAGAGGATATGGTAGAGTTCACCTTAAAAGTATAGAATAAAATATGTTGTTGAATTATTAAACTAAATAAATTAGACTAAAAAATTGAATTAATAGTTAAATAATAATAAAAAATAATAAATTTTAATAATTTTAAATTAATATATATATAGGAGAGAGAGCACAGTCGCCAGGAATAAGGACAAGGCTTCCGTACCAACGGTGTTTCCAAAGTGGTGACAATGTGGCATGGCATCCAACTCAAGTATGAAAAGCTTAATTTAAACTTGCCATTTGTATGGGGCTTCCAAAACAAAAGGGTAATTGTTTGTTTAAGGGGATGGGTAAAGGTAGCCAACCGTGTGTCCTAGATTGTTTCAAAAGTGCACCCACGCATGCCACAACACAAACCAAACTTTCCACGACCATGGTCCGTAGTCTTATTTCTCGCCATCTTCGACCTCGGTCCCGATTCATCATATCCCTCATTCCCAGGCTCCATATCCGCATTTACCAACACATTTTTTAATGGGGTACTTGTTCCGTTCCAAAATAATTCTTGATAGTTTTGCGGATGAGTCTTTTAAGGTATTTAACAAGGTTATATATTTAAGGTTTAATTACTCTGTTGTCCCTATAGTTTCACCAAATTTTTAATTAGGTTCCTATACTTTTTTTCTTTTCAATTGGATCCCTACACTACTATAATTTTGTAATTAAGTCCTTCCTAGTGTAAAAAATATTAGAGTTAACTGAATATTTATTTGCAAATTGAAGGTATTTATAATTAAAAACTTAATTAAATCTTTGACCGCATGCATTCTGGTAAAAATATTATGTTAATTTTAACATTTTTAACATGAAAAGGACGTAATTACAAAATTAAAAGCAGTGTAGGGACCCAATTGAATGAAAAAAAAGTATAGAGACCTAATTAAAAATTTGGTGAAACTATAGGGACCAACAGAATAATTAAACCTATATTTAATTATTAAGCTGTAAAAGTCTAAAAGATTTTAGTTATGTGATTGTAAAAAAGTTTGTTTATTTGATTATTATATGTATGCTTATTCCATAATGATATGTAATGTTTTTCTACTATGATAAGTATAATTATTCTAATAAGTAATTGTTTTATTAAAAATATATAAAATAATATACGTAAATATATAGTAGTTATTAATATTTTGTGTTTATAAAATATTTTATTTTAATAAATTGAGTAAACTACTAAAATTACATTTAAAAGATGTGGTTAATTTTTTTAGAAATAAAAAAGCATAGTATGTTATCCACTGTTATGGATAAATTAAGTATTTTTTTAATATAAAGATAAAAAATTGGAGGGTCAAATTTTATTATAAAATTTTAGGATTATACAAATTGAAAAGTTAGATTTGTGATTTTAAAATAATAAAAAAAATTCATAAACACAAATCTAACTCTTAAATTTCTAATTTTAAAAAAATAAAAAATTATAAACACAAATCTAATCCTAAAATTTTGGTATTCAAATCTAATGCTCAATTTTTTTTTAATTATCCTCCACAATTTTGTGATGCACCTCACTCTCATAATACAATAAAATATACACTCTTCTCCAATATTAAAAATAACATTATGTGAGAAAGAGAAACACAAATGTTTATGTGACAATATTAAAGAGTACTACATAAGCTTTAATTGGTTATTTTCTTTAATATTTTAAAATATTTTCAAAGATCTTTTACCAATTTTACCTTTTAGAATTTTTGTCTACACTTAAATTTTTTGTGTAAAATTTTTTGTAGTTTATTTTAAAATATTGAATTTTTTTAATGATAAATACTCTATAAAATTAATTCTTTTATCTTCTAATAAAAATAATGTACATTATTTAACATTTTAACAAGGAATAAATTAAAATTCAATAATTTTTCATTCTTTATCCTAATATGAAAGATAAGTTTTGAAAAATACTCTTAATATTTAATTATATTAATTGTGTTATCAAAATCTTATATAAGTTTGGAATTTTTTACCATTATTTTTCAAATTTTTCTAAATATTAAAAATTTATCAGGCAATATTAGTTTTTTTTTTTTTTTTCATTTTACTCTTATCCTTCAATTTCCTCTTCTTCCTCAAACACCACCGTCAACATCATCCTCTCTCAAACACCATGACAACCACCAGCAATATCTAATCATTATCAACGCCACAACATCTATGACCATGAGAGGTGTCGGATTTGCTTATTCAGCTTTTTTTTTTTTTTTTTTTAATTAGCATGTATCTGAAATATACATATTAAAATAATTAAATTAGAATTTTTTTTGAAATGATATAAAATTTAAATTTTTAGTATATTTATTATGCATTTATAAAATTAAAAATAAAAATTTTTTATTAACAATAATATGTCCAACTTAGCTAAGCCATTTTTTAAATCACCTTTTGAGCTACATCAGTTCCAATGTTTGGGAACAGACGAAAAAACCCGTTTATTTGATAGTTATGGAGTTTGATTAGATGGTTGTCTGGAAATAAAAATCTTTGTAATAATACAAGTTTCGGGGTTATAATTTTTTGGATTTGGATTCTCTAAAATTTGAATTTTACTTTAGAGAGTAAAGTGTGATCTTTTATTTTTAAATAGTTTTTTTTTTATATTTATTTTTGGTTCCACCTATAAAATCAATGGTGAGAGATCATATTTTATTCTCTAAAGTAAAATTCAAACTTTAGAGAATCAAAATTCTAATTTTTTATGGAAAGTTTAAATCTCTTATTTTATGCTTAAGAAATATAGGATACCATCTCATCTTGTCGTTTCTTGAGCACTTGTGGATGTTTGATGGGAATTCCTAGAGCATCCAATGACGGCTAATCTTCCTAATCAAATTATTCTATTTTCGGTTTGTAATTTTTTTTTTTTTTGGTGTTAATCTATAAATTTATGGATTTTGACCTAGTTCAACCAAAAGAAGTATGTATTAGTTCCGTTCAATGAATTAGGCCAAGTCAGAAAAATCATTAACCTATAATCAGGAGCAGATTTGAGGATGGGACAAGTGGGGTTGCTGTGGCCCCTCAGAAAATTTAGAAATTCTCTAATATATTATAGGATGTGCAGATTTTAATAAAAGTCATTTTAACGGGTAATTTACACTAATAAATTAAATGAATTTTTCAGAGCATAATGTGGTTATCAAAACATAAAATTTATACTTAATTTTATAAATTAAATAATAATTTAGTTGAATAATATTTAATTATTTTTAAATTAAGTTATATATTGTATAAATATAGTTGGTTATTTTATATTGTATAATTATTTATTATTTTTTATTTTTAAAAAAATTAAGTTTTAATTTTTATATTATTTTAGAGAGCTATATTTTATATTAATTTTTTTAATATTAAAAATTTCGATAATAATTTTTTAAATGCTAATGAATCAAAGAATAATTTTTAATGAATTTTTAGAAATCGTTTATTATTCTGTCTTAAATTCACAAGTTTATAAAAATGAAGATTTTCTAGAATTTGAACTAAAATATAAAAGTTAGATTTCTATTCTTATTCGTTTTGATGTTTTTGATATTTTATTTGAATTTAAATATGAGGTATTTTTTATTGACATTTATGTTTTAAAGTTAATAACAATTAACTTAAAAATAAAAAATGTTAATAAGTTGTATAAATAGTAAATTGAATCAAACTGATTCGATTTACTGTATATATATTAAAAAGTAGTAAATCGAATTAATTAGATTCAATTTATATGTATATGTAGTAAATTGAAATAGATTAATTCAATTTATTACTTCTACAACATATATATAGTAAATCAAATCTACTAGTTAATTCAATTTACTACTATGATAGCCAAATCGAATCCAATTAATTTGATTTACATAAAAATATTTTAGGACAAACGTGTAACAAAAATTATTTTAAAATATTTATGTAATTTTAATTCCCATTCAGCTTATTGGTGTAAATTACCCCTTTTTTAACCCAATCAATAACGTGTGGCATTTTCATTCTACAAGCATGAATCCAATTCTCATTTCTTATATTTTGAATTTTTATTAAATGAATTTAATTTTTATTTTTCCTTCTATCTTTTACCTTTTCTCCCTTAATTCTTATATCTATTATTATATAAAAAATATTTTAATTCTTATAACAACTAATTAAATGGAATAAGAAAATATATACATAAAAATTAAGTTATTTAAAAGTTTATTTATTTTCTCATAATACTAATATCATAACATATTAAATTAATTATTTATTAATATAAATATATTTTAATATCTTATTTATTAATTTATTTTAAATACATATATCAAAAGTATTTGAGTAAATAATTTATATTATTTATAATATATTCTTTCTAATAATAAAAGATAAAAAAATTAAATTATAATTTTATGCAAAAAAAAAATCTTTGATATAAATGAGTTTTTAAAAAAGGTGTTTTAGTTATAAATGATATTAAAAATAATAAAAGAAAATCATATCACTAAATATATGATACAATATTTAACTATATATATATATATTTAACTTTTGGTCTCTTCTTTATAAAATTTTTAAATCTGATATGATCTATAACGTATAAAATGACATTTTTAATAGGACAAGTTACATGAATAAATTAAATTAGTTTAGAATTTATCCAATTGTAACTTTTTGAAACACAGTAGATATGTTTATAATTTTTTTAATTTTATGTAAATCGCTACAGAGTATAGTGATTTTTAACTTGCACGTAATTCACTACCGGATAAGGCAGATTATGTGAAAAAGCATGCAAAATAGAAACCGCTAGAGGGTGTAGCGGTTTCTGAAGAATATGTACGATACATAAATTGTTACTGAGTATATTAGTTTATGATGAAACAGTGGGTAGCGTAATATCTGGCACCCTGTAGCGGATTATGTATACGTGGATTCTCTATATATACTAATGGAAGGCAATTGTGAAGAAGTAGAGTGTCATTTTCACAATGGATAGCGAGGAGAGTTTTCTAGCTCTAGTGCATTGCTCTGGAAAAATTCAAAAAAGCAAAAGGTACGGTGTTAAGTTTACTGATAGGGAATCACTGAGTGTCTTTATCCAGTCATCAAATACCTTATCAGAGCTAAAAATCAGTATATTGCAAAAGCTCAGGGTGTGTGGGACAAAGTGGGTGAAGAAGTTCTTTTACAAGATCCATATTGCTATTGTGTCAACCGGTACGAAGTATGATACATTTGTAATAGGGTCCGACCAAGATATGCAGGTTTTGTTTCATTATCGGCGGAGTTTTTCGAAAATGAGAATATACAAGTTTTATGCCAAGTTGGAAGATGATGTCAATAGTTATGGGGCATCAGCGCGGAATTCTCAGTCGACTTCGTTGGGAGTGCTTCTACCTTGATGTCGTGGTTGCACATGCTTATCTGTTGGTTGATCATCCATCTATTGCAATTGGGATGGCTAGTTCACCTCGTCTAATTCCTGATTTTCGGGTGAGGGTGAATCGAATCGAGTTGAAAATGCGATGTGAGAGGATGATTCAGACGAAGAGCCTATTGACATTGTTGGGGACAGTGATAAGGATACTCGGAGCAATCCACCTACACAACATGACCCATCAAATTTTGGTACACAACAACATCCTCCACATTTCTCAACCTTGAACTTGGAAGCCATCGGCTAACAGCCGGACGTAGATCCTACCTTTGGGGGTCATGGATTGCATGATGAAATCACTCCTACGGAATTTCAGATTGACCAATCTTTTCAAAGTAAGTAGGAAGCTATGTTGAGTGTAAAGGATTATAGCATCCGTTGTGGAGTTGAGTACAGGGTGATAGAGTCAGATCGTCTTAAGTACCATAGAAAATGCAAGGAGTTCGGTAAAGGTTGCACGTGGTTGATTCACATCATACTTCGATAACGAAAGAGTACCCGATAGGTTAGAAGGTACAACGGACCTTACACTTGCATTGCTACATCGATTTCAAGCGATCATCGACAGCTTGATTATGATGTCATTTGTGCGAGGATCATTCCGTAGGTTAGAGCCAATGTTGCGGTTACGATAAAGGTGTTGCAGCAAGCTACAGAAGCAACCTATGGATTCAGGTCTAGTTACAGGAAGGTCTGGCTGGCAAAGCAGAAGGCAAGAGCACAGATCTTCGGAGATTGGGAAGAGTCTTATGGCGAGTTTTTCGATGGATCCTTGGGGTGCAGTCCACTATGAAAGGAACCATTGCACTGTTGAAGACTTCTCCGGTTAGAGTTGGTGATCAGGTTGATGAATCTATCGTGTACTTTCATCGTCTTTTCTGGACATTTTCTCCTTGTATGGAGGCATTTCGACATTGCAAGCCACTGGTCATCATCGGTGGTACTCACTTGTACGGTAAACTTTGCTTCTGAATATCACACTAGATGGAAATTTAAATATCTTGTCAATTGCATTTGCACTTGTGGAAGGAGAAATGTGGAATTCTGGCTTTTTTTTTACCAACCTGCGACAACATGTGACTCCACAAGAGGGTATTCTGGTGATCTCTGATAGGCACAATGGAATCAAGGCTACATTGGAGGCACCTGATAGTGGTTGGCTACCTCCTTATGCATATCGAGCATTTTGCATTCGTCATGTTGCAACTAATTTCTCCCTCAGTTTCAAGGGACATGATGCAAAAATGTTACTTGTAAATGATGCTTATGCGAAGACTGAGGCAGAGTTTGACAATTGGTTTAATATTATGAGGACAGAAAATCTGGCTATGTGTAATTGGGTAAACATAATGGAATATGATAAGCAGACCCAGCACTAGGATGGCGACAGACGCTTTGGCCACATGACGACCAACATATCTGAGTGTGTTAATGCTGTTTTAAAGGGCACAAGGAATTTACCAGTCACTTCGTTTGTAAAGTCCACATACGGACGGTTTGCAGAGCTGTTGTAATTCAAGGACAGATGGTAGAGACACAATTGGAGACTGGGCACCAGTTTTGTCAGGCGCTGGAGAAAGCAATAGAGCACAACTTGAGAGATTCGAGATGCTTCACTGTAACTCTGTTTGATAGGCATCAGTCTGAGTATACTATGGTCGAGACAACTCCTATCGGTAACTTCTCGCTGGGTGCATATCGAGTTTTCCTTAGGGATCATACCTACGACTGTGGCTACTTTCAGGCTCTCAATTACTCATGTTGCCATGCGATCACATGTTGTGCTCAATTGCGACTAAACTAGGCAACATATGTTGGAGATGTTTATAGCATGACTAAGGTGTTCAACGTATATCAGATGGGGTTTGCATTGCTTGTTCTAGAAGAACTTTGGCCGCCATATGATGGCTCCACTATCATTCCTGATCTTAACATGAGACGTGAAAGAGAAGGACAACCGAGGTCCACCAAAATCCGTAATACCATGGATGAGGTCGATCCTAGTAGACCGAAGCATTGTGGCCTTTGCAGACAGCCCGGGCACACTTACAGGAAATGCCCTCAGCGAGGCTCCACAATTGGAGGTGATGTGTAGATGTCATGATGTCTTTTAGTTTATGTTGTTCTTATTATTGCCGTTTTATCTTTATTCGAACCAGGATGAAATATTGTACGGTTTTAAAAATCATGTATGAATTCATGTATTGCTATATGGTCTTGTTCTTTTGGTTTTTTTGTTAATTTGATTTCTTTTAGATAGAAGATATGTAAACAAAAGTGACCATAAAAGGCGTAAATTTAATATAAATATAGAAGGCATACATATAGCTATAAATATAGAAGGTGTACATATAAATAAAAACAATCATACAAATAAGCATACATAAGCGGAATACAGTCATACAAATAAACATACATAAGTGGAATACAAAGTCATACAAATACTACAGTCATAAGAATGCTACTGTTCATCGCCATCATCATGGTCATCGTCCCTAAATACACCAAGTAAATGAGAGCCTATGCCACACCGAGCAGGATGCCTCACTCTAGCAGCTCTCTGAGGTTGATCTGCTGAAACATCAGCTGGCGGACCCACTCCAAATACAAATGGGGGCGTCCCTCCCATGTTGAACCAAGTGTCATATGGACTACCTGCAGGCTCATTAAGGTCAACCACGAACTGTGGCTGGTAGCCCAAAATTTGAAACTGGCCCTTCGGCATCTAGGGCTGGTAGCCCGAAATTTGAGACTAGCCCTCAGGTATCTAAGGCTAGTACTTCGATATCTGAGCCTGGACCTCTGGCATATGCGGCATGTAATGCCACTCAATCACGAAAAAATATATCAAGCTGGTGACCGCCCGCTATAACCGACAGTGCTCTTCGATAAGTATCTCCGGATGAACCACGACAAGTACGTCAAGCGCAGCATAAGAATCCCACAAAATCTTAAAAGGAAAACAAAATCTAACGTTAGAATACTATATACAAAGAGGTTGGTGAACCACTAATGAAACATCCAATCACACACAATCAACTTATATCTCGACCACCCAATCGGTCTAATGCAAGGTGATACTGAATAAGTCTTTGCTCCTTTCCATCAAATTTTGGTAAATAGGTGGCCCACTTGAAGGATAATAATGTAAAATCAATGTTTAATACAGGATCTAAAAGGTTAATAACTTAAAACAAATAAACGAGACACTCAGTGCATTGAACGATACCTGGATGTCAATGAAAAAGAAACATTGTCAAACCCATACGGCCTCAGCGTAGGGAACCGCCAGAAGATCCAAGATTGTAGTAGTTGAAAAGGACCAGCCAAGTTGGTGACATTTCTGTTGGCCACCCGACACATGCATCGATACAACCATGCCAATGCAGTTGAACCTCAGTTATAACTGCCCATCTCATTAAGCTTCGCCACAAATGGCAGCCACCAAATATGAATCGAACTCTTGTCACCAAACAACTGAGTGGATAGCAGCATCATGATATACGCACGTGCGTATATACGAACAGTATCCTTACTCACATCGGCTGGTAGCACTCTAAACCTCTCATGGAACTGTGTGAAGTAGACTGTCATCTGCTTGACCTTAGTCGGCGGTGGCAGCTTGCCGAATAAATCTTAAAACCACTCCCAAACTAGTCTGCCATCCTCCATAAAGTGTTCGAAGTTATTGAGGCACCCACTAACAGCCTTTTCATCCATAGGCAACCCCAACTAATATGCCATATCTTGCAGCGTGATGGTGCACTCTTCGAATGGCATGTGAAAAGTGTGCGTCTCAAGATGCCACCTCTCAATGAATGCACTGACCGTAGGCTCATCCAACCAGAACCAATAATTGTTCAACCTAGTCAAGTGGTACAAACCAGCCCTTTGTAAATAAGGTATAATTCTTTCATGCATAGGCATATTTTGTTGCCTCCGAATGTTGTAAATCTGCATCATGTGATAAAAATAACCACATCCTAATTAAATTCTAATACTTACAAGCCTAAACCATAAATTATTACCAAAAATGTCCTAATCCGGTGCAAAAATTACGTAGTTATTATCTATCTAATCTTTTAGAAGTGAAAATAAAAAAATATAAAAATTCTAATATATTAAAACTTAATCAATAAATTACTGATAAAAAAGATACTAATCTTGTTTGATTTTGAAGAACAAAGATACATTTTTCTCACAGTATAGTAAACGTTATCATACTTTTCTAAAAACAGAAATCAAATTCAGGATATTAAAACTTATCTGCTTCTTGTTAATTTTTAATTAATATGCATTAATTAAATATTTAATTTAGTTCTTTTAAAAGTGTATGTTAAATATTTTATAAGTTTAATTTTAATAAGATAGGAAAATAAGGGTCCGTCTGGGAAGCTTTAAAATTAACTTTTTTTAGTTTTTGACTAATAAAAAGTAGTAGTATTAATGTTCGGTGTAATTTTCAAAACCAAATTGCGACTTTCTAAGAAGTTATTTAGGAGCTTATAGAGAAGTTAAAAAAAATGACTTCTCTCATAATACTACTACTTTTTACCACATTTTTATAAAATAAGCACTTTTAGAACTAAAAATCTAAACACAAAATAACTTATTTATAAGCTACTTTTAATATAGTCATTTATTGTTTAAGCTATTTTTTCAAAAAGAATTTAATTAAATTGTTTACCCAAATTAGACCTAAGTATGACTATCTAAATAAAAATATAGGACAAATGCTAATGTACTTTATAACAAGTAAGAAATGTGCAATTTTTGAATTTTTTAAGTTTAAATTTTAAATGTTAAATTTTAAATTTTAAATCTTAAGTTTTAAATACTAAACTATAAATCTTGAATTCTATATTCTAATTCCTATATCCTAAATATTAGTTTTATATTAAATACCGTTGAGTCGGTACAACGATTTTAGTCCGTCATGATTCCACTTGAATATGTCCTCTCCAAAAATTCCAACTCGTCTCCTACCCTCTCCTCTCTCTCTAGCCACAATTTTCTCTCTCTAACCAAATTTTCTCTTTACACCAAATAAAGAATTCGCTGCTAGCTATTGCGGTTTTATAACCAAGTTTTACGTAAATTGCGGCACCCTCCAGCAGATTAGAGTAGCCATTATTTCTTCATAAATTACTAGAGTCTATAACGATTTATGTATTGTTGCGTTCCTTCAAAAATTACTACACCTTCTAACGGTTTTTACTTTACACATTTTTTACGTAATTTGCATTATACTGTAGCAGCAGATTACATGCAAGTTAAAAATCGCTACATTACATGAAATAAAAAAAGTTACAAACATGTCTGTTATTTCAAAAAATTACAATTAAATAAATTTAAAATTTAATTAATTTATTTATGTAACTTGTCTTTTCAATCCATATAATTCGACTTATTTAATATTAAAACAAAAAGATATATTATTTTCACTTTCTTATATTTTCTTCTCTTTTCTAATGATATATTATTTCTGTTTTCTTCTCATAAACACGCTGTTAGAAAATAAAAAATACAGAAGTATTTCCATATTAAGAAGAGACTGTTTGTATGGGAAGTGCTGTCGTTGAGAAGGTGGTCAAACGCACAGATACGGGTATGCCATGGGCAGTATATTGACATTAACAATACGAGGTTTGAAACTGGGACGTGGGAAGGAACCCCAATGTGATGATGACGTGGACAAAATCAGGTGGTCCACGTGTCAATACCCCAGAGCATCATGAAAAAGGAACAGGTTTAAACCTGATAGAGATGTGTGAAGAAGTTGGGTAGCGGTTGTGGGGTATGGTGGCCTCAAAGCTGAAAGCTACAGAACGTGGCGCAGAGCCGCAGAGCATTAAATGAGTGTGACCAATACAGGACACAAATGAATGTGAAATTGAGAATATCTTGGTCCACAACACAGCAGGTAGATTTGTATTTTGTGTTGTGTTTTTTTTTTTTTTTTTAATTGTTAAATTAATGTAACATTTTTCTTCTGTTATATTTTAAATTAGCAATATTTTTATATTTTTAATTTCTATCAATATAACTATGTCTAATTAAACTGTACATTTAAAAATGGACACCTATTTAAGAATAGAGAGAGTAATATAATGTTTTTAGAAATAATATATTTAAAGATATTGAATTATTAATACTAGTAATTAATTGATATTAATATATCTATTAATTCATTATTTTATAAATTAAATATAATATTAGAAAATATGGAAAATTCATTCTTTATATATATTATATCATAAGAATGACATTTAAAACTATGTAATCTTAATAGATAACATAATTTTAACATATAACTAATATTCATTAACTTTGTTGTTAATTTTTTTTTCTTCTTCGTTCCCCTCTCTTATTTTTCTTAAAAAAAAATTGGTTTCTCAATTTTTATTTTGTTAATTGTTAAAAAACAATTTGTCCTCCATTCAGTCTGTACTTCCTAATCCCTAAATCCTACTTCCTAAAATTTATTTACAATAAATTGCAACACTGTATTTAAAGATTGATATTTGATATATTATATATGAAACCAATAAATAATTAAATATAGATAATTAATTTTATTAATTTATAATAAAACAATAATAGAAAAATCTAATAAAGACAACAGTACAAACTGACCAAATTTACAAATGTGGAAGTTAAACATCCTATTTACATATTAAAAATTAATTATCGAATTAGTTATCACATATTTATATATTTTAATATATATTTATTTCTTATATTTTTATATATATGATATATTTTAATATATATTTTATATAAATAATTAATTAATAATTAATATTTAGTATATTTTCGTAATATGTTCATTTTTTATTTTTAATATTGAAAAAGAATATATGTTTTGTTGTATCATGAAAATGATAGATGTATTATAAAATTATGAAAGAGAAGTCCAAAAATTTGAAAGTCAAATTTGAGAATAAAAATTAGAGGATGAAATTTATGTTTATATATTTTTTAAATGATAAATATGAGAGCCAATTTATGTTAATAAATTTTTTATTATTTTAAAATTACAGATATGAAGGTCAGAATTGTAGATTTGTAAAATTTGTCTATGAAATCTGATTCTCAGATTTTTTTAGATTTATATTAAAAAAATATTCGACTTATCCACACCAATAAATAATACATCATGTTTATCCATTAAAAAAAAAATTTTGTTTGGGCTAAAATTGTCTAATTAAAAGATGTGGCTAGGGTTGTTATAAGATGGACACCACACTATGAGCACGCGAGTAGTCTAGCACACAATTATACTTTGACTATTATACCCTTTATCATGCACAAATGACCAAACTCAAGGACATGAAGAGTTGAGAAAATTACTTAATAGCAATTTGAATTAGTGAATTGTGGGGTGAGTGATTTCAGCTAAGATAGTTTTTCTTGTTTAATAGATGCGAAACTCGAATAAAAGAATAAATAAACTATTCTTTGTCTTTAAAAATTTTTAAAAATATTCTCAAATTTTAATTTTATATTTGCTGTCAATTTTTTAACGGTCAAGATGAAGTCAAAATAATTTTACCAATTTTACTCCTCTTATATTTATCATTATTTTTATCATCATCATCATCAGATATCATCTTCATCCTTCAACCCCATCACACCACACCATATCATCATAGTATCAGTGCACACCATACCACACCACCATCCTCATGGCATGCATCCTACCCCCTTAGTCACGACCACTACCAACCAACAATGTTATCAAAATCACATTTTCTTATCTCACCCTTACTTCTCCATCTTCGTTCATACACACATATGTAAGATTCAGAACTTCTGAAAAAGGATTATTATGAGCTAATTTTAAATTTAATATTTTTGTAGTTTTAACTTCAGAAATTTTTTTGTTAAAGAAAATTAAATCAAGTTTCGATTAATTGAATTTGAAATAAATTGGGGTTATTATCCAATTTTTACAATTGTTGAATTACTTTCTATATTTAAATTATAAAGTTGATAGTTATGAAATAATAAGAATTTTATATGATTTGGATTAAATAATTAATATTCTAAAATATTAATACTGCTGTTTTGGAAAAATAAAGGATTTAATTATATTACTTCTAATTATTTGATTTGGACATTTTATTGAAAATAATTTATAAAATTGATGAGCAAATAGTATTTTCTATATACAATTAGTGTTGGATTTAATTTGGGTTTCAATTATTATATTATTTCCAATTTTATTTGAAATTACCAAATTACCCCTAACACTAATTTTACTGAAAAACCCTAACCCAATGACCCGGTTCCCTTTTACCCCAACACCCAGCAGCAGCCGAAATCCCTTCTTCCCCCCAAAATAGCAGCAAACACATACGGTTTCCTTTCTCTTTTCCATGAAAGGAAAGAAGCCGAAGCAGAAAACGGAGATGAGGGGGAAGAAACGCGCTGGCCAGGGGAGGAGGGCTTCTGAGAGAGCTGAGGGAAAGAGAGGGAGCTTCACCCCGCGCTGTCATCTAGCCGTCGTCCGGGCCGTCTTCACCGGCGTCTCACTGCCGTCGCTGGGGAGACCGCACGCCTTCGAGGTTCCTGCCGCCGCCTTGGAGTATGCCGTCAGGTCGAGTTGAAGGAAGAGAGAGGCACGAGGTTAGTGTCGCGACCAGAAGGGAGATCTGAGAGAGAAGGAAGAGAAGACCGTGCTCCCGCCACCAGCCGCCGCGTCTTGCCTGCGCCGTCATTCACACGCGTCACCGCCGTTAAGAGCAGAACCACGAAAGGGAGGGGGAGAACGCCGTTGAGAGGGGAACCGTGAGCTGCAAGCCACGGACTGAGAAGAAGCTCCACCCTCGTTGTCGCTGGAGGAGTTTCGTGCGTCGCCGTCGTCCTTGCCACAAGGTCAGCTGCTGTCATGTATGGCAGAGCCAGAGAGAGAGAGAGAGAGAGAGAGAGTTCTAGAGCAGAGCAGATGAGAGAGATCTGAGGCTGAGCTGGGAGTCCAACCACCGCACCCAGCCGCCGTTCGCGTCACTGGTGCCGCCTCCGTCAGAACTGCCGCCAATAAACTCTGCTGTGTCTCTGGTTGCCAAAAAATGGTGTGGTTGCTTCTGGAGGTCGCCGCCGGAGCTGCTGCTCGATTCTGCCATTCCTTTTCATCACAGTAAGTCTCCTGCGCTCTGAAACTCAAACCGTAATCGTTATAATTATCTGCGGTTAAGAATTCAGATGAATATATGTTGTAAGGTTAATTTTATAGGGTTTCATGTCGAAAATTGAGGTTTGTTGCTGAGCCACTGGAGATTCTGGCCACTGACGGAGCCGTTGCCAGGTTGATATGGAGCTGAGGCTACTTCGTTTTGTTAATTCAGTGAGTATTTCGATTTTTGAAAATCCTGCGTTAGTGTTCTGTTCTGTGTAATAAAGTATTTGCGATGTTAATGATTTTAGGAGTTAGAATCCGATTTGCTTATGCCTCTTGTAGCTATTTCTGCTTTTGAGATAGCAAGCAGAACCGAGGTTTTGATTGTTACAGATTTTGGGCTGAGCGAAAAGAGTTCAGCTGACACGCTTAGGTTATGGTTTTGCGACTTTGAGGTAGAGCTTTTTCCGAAAACTATATTTTTATATATTGGAATTATTATATATGGATACTGATGTGAGACAATGTATGGTTGGTGATTGTATAAGCCTTATGTGATGTTGATTGTCTTGAATGAATATAATTATATGTTTGAATGGATTATTATTTGGTTTTGATGAATGGATTGTTGCTGAACTGTTCCTTTAAAGCTTTGGAAACGAGTTTAATCGATTGATAATGGTTTGATTTTGAAACGATTTCCTTGAGATATAAAAATGAGGTGATTGTTGGATTTAGCTTGCTTTTGAATTGGTTTTTGGTTTTGAACCGTTGGAAAGGATTGTGGAATGGTTTAGTTGGAACCCGAACCGGGTGGCAAAGTCCAAATTTTAGGGGAGGTGTTGCAGAAATTTCTATAAAATCCGAGTCTTTATTTGAAATGTTATTTGAAAAAATTATGAGTTTAATGCCTTTACTAATTTACTTGGGGGATTGTGAATTTGAGGCCTTTTTATTAACTTTACTTGGATCAAGTTTTGAGAGTGATGAAGCTACGCTTTGAAAAGAATTACTAAAAAGAGAATTATGATTTCTCCTTATTTCCTAAGAAGGATAGTATGTGTTGGGTGCAAGTCATTCGAAAGAGGATTATGCTTTAAGGTTGTTTTAAAAGGTAAAAAGGGTTTATACATTCTTTCATTTAACTTAAGGATTTTTACTTGAAGGGGTTTTCGTGACTTTAAAAGAATTTGGGTTTCGATTGATGAACCTCATTTTTCTGACATTTTAAATAAGCTTCAGAGTATCCTTTGAACTCTAGTTTAACATAACAAAAATGGTTTTTCTTAGCAGTTTGAAGCACTTTAGATTTAATCATGGGATTGAAGCTGGTTTTGTTTAAGTAAAAGAAATGGCTTTGAAAGGGGTAAATGATTACATGACTCGATTTGGCTTAGATCCTATTTTATTATTCAAATCAAGAAGCCAAGGTTTTAATGATTTTAACTAAATTTGAGGAAATGAGTTATGTTATTCTCCCCTAAAGACTTGAGACTCTGTCGAGAAACTTTTGTAATAAAATCCCGTTGTTAGATGGATGATTTTGAATATTTCAGAATAAATCTTTAACTTGCCATGGTTATGGAAGTTTTGGAAAGAGGATGCCGAGAGTGGCATTGTTTTTAAAAGGGAAACTTACTTTGAGTATAAGTGGCTTATGAGCCTGAGATGATTTGAGAAATGAGATCTTTAAAGCCAAGGCTGAAAAGAGTTGAAATTTGATTTCAGAGTAAATTGAATTGAGAAAAAGTGAATTATGGCTTTGAATAATGATTTTTATGAATTTGATGATGTTGGATTGTGGAAGTGCTGTTTTTGTTATAAGCCAGAATGGCTGTGTATGATTATGAATTTTGGCTGGTTCTGGATTGAACTATGAGCCGGATGCTTGACTATGAGTCATGAATTCAAGCCGGTTGGCTGAAATAAATATTGATTTATGGCTGAGAATAAATGCATATATGTTGAGATATTGATATTGTGGTTTTTGCACTTCCACTTATCTGAGATACAAGTTTCCTTGGGTGGAAGTAGTGGCTAGCTACCACGTGCTCCAGGTTGAGACTCGATACTCTGCTGACCCTATGTCGTAAGTGTGGCCGGGCATTGTGAAAGTCCCGGATGAGCTCGCCCCTGTGAATATACACCAGTGAGGGTGTTGGATATGGATTATGATTATGATCATGATGATGATCGAGAAATAACTCGAGTTGGGGATGCACGACAAAGGGACAGTCCAATGGTTAGCTACCAGGACTTGTCGGGCTGGCTTTATAACCGACAGATGATATCATCAGCCACTAGGACAGGTATGCATCATATGCATCTATGTGACATTGTCTGGGTGTGCATTTTGTACTTGGTTTGCCTTTGTGATTACTTGTGATTAACTGCTATTTGTTCTACTTGCTGTAACTGTTTGTTTGTGCTTGAACTTCCTATCCGTGTTTGCGACTGCGACTCTGTTGGACTGTGGTGATTGGTTGTTGGGTGGGTTGTTTAGGCCTAGGGCCGTGGTTGAAATGAGATGGACCGATGGTTGGTTTCGGTTTTGTATTTCTGGTTTGGAAAAGTATGAAAGGCTAATTGGTTCAGCATAGATAAACCTTTTTGAAAGGCTTTTGAGTTTTCAAGAATTGAACTGTTCCTCTTTCAGAAAAGATTTCAGATTTCTCTTTTATCATAAACCGTTGTTTTTGAAAAGATACATCAGGCGGTTATCAATCACTATAACAATTTTATCTCTTGGTGCATGGAATTGTGATCACACTTTTCACAACTCCGGTACAAATAACCAGCAAGTGCACTGGGTCGTCCAAGTAATAAAACCTTACACGAGTAAGGGTCGATCCCACGGAGATTGCCGGCTTGAAGCAAGCTATGGTCATCCTGTAAATCTTAGTTAGGCGGATTCAATTGGTTATGAGTTTTGATAATTGAAAGATAAATAAAACGTAAATTAAAATAAAGATACTTATGTAATTCATTGGTAGGAATTTCAGATAAGTGTTTGGAGATGCTTTGTTGCTTCTGAACCTCTGCTTTCCTATTGTCTTCATCCAATCATGCGTGCTCCCTTCCATGGCAAGCTGTACGTTGGTGGATCACCGTTGTCAATGGCTACCATCCATTCTCTCAGTGAAAATGGTCCAGGTACGGTTTTTGTACGGCTAATCAACTGTCGGATCTCTCGTCTCGGATGAAAAATACCAGGCACAGCTACCGCACGGCTAATCATCTGTCGGTTCTCACTTGTGTCGGAATAGGATCTCTCTATCCTTTTGCACACTGTCACTGCGCCCAACATTCGTGAGTTTAAAGCTCGTCACAGTCATCCCGTCCCAGATCCTACTCGAAATACCACAGACAAGGTTTAGACTTTCCGGATCTCAGGAATGCTGCCAATTGGTTCTAGCCTCTACCACGAAGGTTCTAATCTCACAGATTCGAATGCTCTGTTGTCAAGAGAGGCAAGTCAAATCCGTGGATCAGAGACCCAAGAGACTATACTCCTGCTGTCGTCCAATGACTACGTTGAACATCATGTAGACCGCTTGTGGTTGTCAGGCACGCGGATCTTGGCTAAGCGAGTAACGAAGATAGTGGGTGATTGTCACGGGCCACCTCTTTATTTTGACTTAACTGAATTAAGTACGAGAGTATATCCTGGAGAAGAAGTAAGCGTGAATTGAAAGAGAAACAATAGTACTTGCATTAATTCATGAAGAACAGCAGAGCTCCGCACCTTAATCTATGAGGTGTAGAAACTCCACCGTAGAAAATATATAAGAGAAAAAGGTCTTGGCATGGCTGAATGGCCAGTCTCCCAATGTGAAAAATGAGCATAAGCTTCTCCAATACAATAGTAAAAAGTGCTATTTATACTAAACTAGTTACTAAGGATTACAGAAAATAAGTAACTAAGTGTAGATAGTGCAGAAATCCACTTTCGGGGCCCACTTGGTGTGTGCTTGGGTTGAGCATTGAGCTTTACACGTGCATAGGCCTTTTTAGAGTTAAACTCCAGTTTAGATGCCAGTTTGGGCGTTTAACTCCAGTTCTGGTGCCAGTTCCGGCGTTTTACGCTAGAAAAGGGTCTCTGACTAGCGTTTAACGCCAGTTTGGGCTATTAAATCTCGGGCAAAGTATGAACTATTATATATTTCTGAAAAGCCCAAGATGTCTACTTTCCAACGCAATTAAAAGCGTGTCAATTGGGTTTCTGTATCTCCATAAAATCCACTTCGAGTGCAGAAGGGTCAGAATCCAACAGCATCTGCAGTCCTTTCTCAACCTCTGAATCAGACTTTTGCTCAGATTCCTCAATTTCAGCCAGAAAATACCTAAAATTGCAGAAAAACACACAAACTCATAGTAAAGTCCATAAATGTGATTTTTGCATAAAAACTAATAAAAATATAATAAAAAGTAACTGAAACATACTAAAAACTACCTAAAAACAATGCCAAAAAGCGTATAAATTATCCGCTCATCATCTCTCGTATCCTATTATAGTAATTCTACAACCCTACGGTGAGAAACCTTTTGAGGATGATATTCTCACCCCCCTACAATTTTCTCTTTCAGGATATGGACGCAGAAGTCACGAAGGGCTTATCTAGTTATTGTCGTGATGTGTTGTATTGCTTTAATTACTGTTTATTGTTCCCTCGCCTTTATCTTTATACATTATGTAAAAGGGATACGAGTTGTAATGATTAATGCTTGTAAGGTTATATATATATATATATATATATATATATATATATATATATATATATATATATATATATATATATATATGCATGTACTCTTTGAGAGTTTTTGTAAGTTGTATGATATGTATGGATGTATGTTACATAACAAAGGTATTTTTGAGCGGTATTGCGGTTTAAAGTTTTAAACAGAATCATATTTTAGTATTAAATAGTATAAAAGTCGTCGTAATGTCCGAGCTATTAGAGTGGCGCAGCTAGAAGCGTGAGCTTTGGTAGTTAGGGTGTTACAACACACACACACACACACACACACACACTCTCTCTCTCTCTCTCTCTCTCTCTCTCTCTCTCTCTCTCTCTCTCTCTCTCTCTCTCTCTCTCTCTCTCTGCAATTTCTATTGATCTACCTTCTTCTACCACTGCTGCATTTGACTTCTATCCTTATCTCACCTTTGTCCTCCTCCAGCGCACGCTCTATTTTTCTCTGCGAAACTTCATGGATCTTTCTTTTTCTCTCTTGATTTCGATCTGCATTTCTTCAATATCTTTTTCTTTGTCTTTATCTCATTGTTATTGTTGATTTTGTGTGTATATGTGTTGATGGTGATAGAGATAGAATTTGTGTGTTAGTTTAAATTAGGGCAACGTGAGAAGAAGAGGTAGAGGAGGTGGTAACGGTAGAAGTGGGAATGTAATGATGAGTGTGAATGAGTAGAGATTGATAAGAAAAAAAGAGAAAGAAAGAGTTAACTAGAGAAGACAGAGGGACCGATGGCAGTAGAGATTTGGAGTGGGAGGGCTAGGGTGGAAGAAGGAAGAGGTGGTTATCCGGTAAAATTGTTGTTGAGATGTTAATGTTCATAATGATCGTGGTGGTGGTCGGCGACCATGAGAGGTAATGGTGATTCGGTTGTTGTGGTGGTGGGTGAGGAGAGATGATTAGGGAGATGACAGTGAGATGAGAAAAGATGGTCCGGTGAAGTTGTTGATGATAATGATGATGATGGTGGTGTTACTTGTAGGTAAAGGGTAATGGTAGGGCTATCAATAATATAGCAGATGATAACGATGATAATGATTACATATGATGTAAAATTAATAAGGGTAAAGTTGGTAAATTTTTTTTATTTAGCTTTTATTGCTAAAAAAATTAACTGAAAGAATAACATTCGAACTTAATTAGATAATAGGACAAAATTAAATCAAATTAAAATTTGAGGATATTCTGAAATTTTTTAAAAACTTCGAGGATAAAAAATATATTTTATAAAAAAAATTAATAAGGATTTAGAATTGATGTTTTCTACTAAAATAGATTAATTAGGTGAAATACTAGTATATCTATGTATTTCTTTTTATAATTTGTGAAAAAAATGCATACTGATACCTAATGACACTTGACATAATTGATAGGTTATAAAATATAATTATTGGTTTAGAATGTTTTTTACAGGTTGCGAAAAATAGATATTTTTTATCCATTTCACAAGTTACGAAAAAGAAAATATTTGAAAATTATAATAATTCAGTCATAACAAGCCAAAAATTTTTAAAATTGACTTCATTTGTATAACCTTTTTACATATTTTGAACTTTTTTTTATGTCATTCGCTTATCACACAATGTATCACACATTATACGCCCCACATGTTAATCATAATAATATATCCTTAACTATTAGGATGCAACTATATCATATATTAATAATACATTTTATAATTTGATTTTCATATATACTATTACAGTAAAGACTAATCATAATAATATACTTTAATTGACATTAATTTTAATTTATTTTCCTTTGTAACCACTAATTTATTGATTCACCTCCTTAAATTGGAAGGAGTTGAAGTAATTATAGACATCGTCAAGATCAAGAAATAAAAATCACAACTTTAGAGCAATTGGAAGCACAATTAAGAAGTTTGATGCCTCAATTCTTTGAGAGGCAGTGAAATGGGCTTTGGGATGGAGGATGTTACATGTGTCGGACAAACATGTGCATACTCTCTCTAATTGAAACTTTTTTAGTTTGATTTCGGTTGGGGTAGGCTAAAGAAATTCACAATTGTAGTTATCCTTTTAGATAGTGTGACATTTGGATTCAATCTTAACATGGTACCTATGTCGGAAGGAGTTGAAGAATTTGAACAACAAACGGACTCACTCGATGAGGTTGTTCATAGTCAACCAATTTTTGAGAATATGAAAAATCACACTAGATATGATGAGGTATGGTAATAAGCTAATTTAAAATTTTTATGTGTATTTATGTGTAGTTATAATTATACTGTAAAAACAAGTGTACTGTAAATTTTCACACTTTATTTATATGCATGACATTTGTGATGTCATCCATAAATTCTTAAAAGTTACATCCAAATTTTAAGATACATAACATCCATAATTATATAAAACTAACATCCAAAATTACAATAATCTGTTATAGTTATTATATCCGATATTGAAACTAGCCCTCACTACATAAGTAACTATGAGTTGAGTTTCGATTGTTATTTTTCACTTTTTTTTTCAAGTCATAAACCAAGCCATTGGTGACAAGGAGCTAGAGCCTAAGGAACGGATGTGCTACGGCACATTAGAAAATGTGCGCATATATTATCACCAATATACAGCAAGGACTGATTTTGTTGTTAAAAAAAAGAACCACTGTTTGGAAAACAAAAATGGTTAAAAGGTACTTGTTAATTAGGCTTTATATTCTAAAGATGGCTACTACATATCTCTTGTAAAGGCACCCAAGAGAAGGAAAACACTGTTCTCTACAAACTGCAAAGCCAGTTGTTGTGTAGCATTAGACAATATAACTGGTAGTAGAGGATTTCTCATTTAGAGTTATCCCATACACAACTGCTTAATCCAAATCTATTCGGCATGTTCCCAGCAAACCGACGACTAAGTATGTTGTGAAGGACCTGATACAACAAAACGACCAAACTGGCATTAGACCGAGTAAGACATACCAAGCACTAGCCAATGCCGCCGGTGGCCCTGCCAATCTCACTTTGACAGAAAAGGATGTTAGAAATTACATCACTCATTACTTACACATTGTCGAGTATGAGATAGATCCAAAAGAGTTGCTTAAGCACTTCTCATGAATGAAGGAGCTGAACCTAATCTTTTTCTTTGAGATAGATGTGGACGAAAATCATAGCCTCAAAAATGTATTTTGGGCCAATGTTCGGTGTAGAACTGCATGGAAATATTTTGGTAAAGTTGTGATGTTTGACACACTTACAAGACTAATAGGTACCAAGTTTTTATTTTTTTTATTTAATTAGATTTTTCAGGTAAGGCATTTGGATTTTACACTTACGTTATATGTTTTTATCTTTCCATTGTTAAGGTATGTTATGTTGTTTGGGTCTTTCATAGGTGTCAACCACTATGGGATGTCTATGCCTCTTGGATGTGAATTATTGCAAAATGATGAGACTAGTACATTCCAATGATTTTTTCTGACTTGGGTGAAGTACATGAGGAAGGCCCCGCTTATTTCATAATAGACTAATGCCTTCAGATGCATTATGCATTAGAGACCACCTTACCAAACACATGTCATAGATGGTGCATATGGTATATCCTAAAGAAGTTATTACATAAGGTGTTAGGTTTCCGTCGTTTCGATGAGATAAGCACATGCGTGAGGATTGTGTGGAAATCCATATCTAAAAATTCATTTGAGAGAGATTGTCACAATTTTATTTAAGGGTATGACCTTCATAATTTTAGGTCGTTAAATGGTAACATAATCTCTCGGTCTATTATAGTGTGTGTCAGACATGATTATAAATGTTACTTTCTAGTAGACATGAATGTTGCACTTAAGGGTTAACATATGCTGCTCTCTTTGCCGAACGACACATGTGGGTGCTAGTATTTTCAAGGATGAATTCTGGGCTGGCATGAGGAGCACACAGCGTAGTGAGAACATGCATGCAGTTTTCGATAAATATTTAAACCTCCATATTGCAATATATTTGCTAGTACCAAAAATGTCTCATAGACAAGGAGCAAAAGGAGCTTGATTTTTATGCTGCTGATTTAAGGAGAATTATCTCTTGGGTTTCCAGCTCCGCAATAGAGAAGAAGTTTCAAAAAAAAAAATACACTAACTCTATCTTTCAAGATGTTCAGGATCAATTTATAAAGAAGGCAGATTGTATCCTCTCTTCAGTCAACCATCATGACACAAGTACAGTGTGTGAAGTTAACCAACAAAAGATGGTGTGTGACATGTCAGTGTATAGTAGATACCAAGTCGTCTATTGCTCAATCTCATAAGAAGTTTGATGTGATTGCTACATGTTTCAATCGGATGGTATTTTATGTTGCTATATTCTTGTTGTTCTTTTGCATTTTTGTGTAACAACGGTGTCCTCACAGTATATTCTATCCTGATGGAGTAAAAAGGTTAGTTGTAGACACACACATCAGGAGTAGCCATGACATGGATCATTTTGACAATAGCATAATCATTTTTAGAGAATTATGTTCTCATTTTTACAATGTCACTTAGAATTTCATGGCTACTATAGAGGTTGCTACTATATTCCGTGATGCCATTGGCTGTGTTCGGCACAAGCTCAAAGAACACAGAGAATCCAAGCCTTAAACTGCCCCTGTAACAAGTGCAATTAACTTGCACATGCATGATGAGTGCCATGTTGGCATAGATGAGCTACAGGGTCTACGTCTTGTTTCTACTCAAGGTCGACCACCAGACTTGGGACGACTTTGGACAAATCATATACATTAATGATTGATGTTGTAGTGAGATTAATGAACATGAATTATCATTGTTGGTATATTAAGGAATAACGTGTATTGAATGTAATTGTTGAAGTTGGACTAGAAGATTTTGTGGAATGGAACATCATGATATGAAAATGAAATGTTGAGGCGTGGTTTGGTATGTGTTAGTGCTGTGTATAGTTGTCAAAGATTGGTAGGAAATTGTGATTTGGTGAAAATAGAGGTTTGAGAATTTTCTATGAAAAACTAATTTTTGACCGAATTTTGATGAGCCATAACTCGGCTTCCGGACCCCAAACCTTTTCAAACTTGTTTTATTCAAAAATTGGGTCCGTGAAGTTTTTGCCGTTCGAAGAATGGATTAAAAATGATTTCTTACGAAAATTTTATGTGCGTCAGAAGTTTAGTGTGTAAAGGTGAATTCTGCAGCACTTAGCCAATTTTTGTCATCCTGCAGAACTCGTGTACGCAAGTACACACACTGCCCGGGCATTCCATTCGGGTTTGATGTCCCACGTACAAGGGAGTATACTGTGTACGCGAGATGGGAAAATTTTGTATGCTATGTACACGGGCACATGCACGCTTCACGAGCAAACTATTCGGGCTAAGAAAACTCACTTATGCAGGTAGGTGTCGCGTACGTGAGTTGGGAAAAATCATACTTTCGCATACGTGGGACATGGTTCGCGTACTGGGGACCCTATTTTTCAACAGCTTGAGTTTTGTGATTTTAAACATGATTTTGTACTTCTAAACCTCTATTTTTACTCTCTAAGACCCTAGAATTGAGTTGTAATGATAGTGAAGAGGGTTGAACTAGAAAAGGAAGGTAACTTGAAAGTGAAGGAAGCCTAAAGTAAGATGAATTATATATGAGAAGTGTAGAAATGTGATCTATATATGATGAATATGGCCATAATAAAAATGAATATAAATGATGAATTGGCTTGTGCACTTCTTTCTATCTGAGATACGCGTTTTCCTGGCTTGCCACCACATGCTCCAGGTCAAGACTCGATACTCTGTTAACCCTATGTTGCAAGATATGGATGGGCACTTTAACGCCCTGAAAATTCCCCCATTGAGCAGAATTTGATTATGATTGAGAAAAAGCTATGCATAGACTCTTGAGGATGCATGCATGGGGGACTGTCCAGGGTTTAGCAGCCGGATATGTCGGATTGACTTTATAACCGACAGATGAGACTCATCAGCCATAGGGCAGACATACATCATATGCATATGTTTGCTTTGTTTGATTGTACATTAATTGAGCTTTCCTATGTGATTATTATTCTTGCTAAATTTCCTACCTACTGTAATTGTATTCTACTTGTGTTTGCTTTGCATGTATTACTTGTCTATGCTCTGGAGTTTTGGAAGAATCTGAGGAAGGTGAGAAGCTAAAAGGATCAAGTTAGGTTTGAGTTAGAATTTTAAGACCCTTAGCTAACCTACCTTATTTATGGTTGAAAAGTATATTTTTAAGTTTACAATCTGAGTGTCAGAGTTCTAGGATTGCCTTTGCTTTTTCCAGGACCTTATATCTTATGTGTGTGGCTCCTTTACCATGATGAGAACCTCCGATTCTTATTCCAGGCGGATATTTGTGTTTTTTAGATGCAGGTCGAGAGGCACCTCATTAGGCTTTTGGAGTTCCTATCGCAGCGGAGTGAGATATTACTTTTTGGGGTGTTTTATGTATATGTATATGTATATATATGTATAGACTTCTCACATGTTATGTTTTTTTGCTATACCTCATAGAGGCTTTTGATGGAGAACTAGGAATTATTTTGAGTTCTTTAGACTTGGGATTATATGTATGTATGTAAATATTCTCCGGCCAGCCTTAGCTTTGGAGGTTGAGCTTGGATCCCTAATATTTTGTATCCTTGATTCTCCACTCTTATTATCTATATATATGTATCTATGCTTTCTTCGTATACAAGTAAACGTTATCTTGAGCGTTGTGCTTTTATTTTCACGATATTGCTTTAACCAACTTTTAAGACTCATCGAATATTATATTCCTTCAATTATATTATGTATGTATGTTTTATCTTAGAGGTCATAATACCGCACCATCTCTATTTTACGGCTTAAGCGTAAAGCTCTGTGTGGTATGATGTTATATTATGGTATCAGAGTAGTTCGTTCCTGTAGAGCCTGAGGGACGGACTGACTATACTTCTGGGCATACTCTAGGAATCTATACATGGTAAATTAGGTTATCTAACTGATATATATGGCAGGAATGTTCATGAGAATAAATTTGGGACTTTGAAGCACTAGACTTGCGATATTGAGACTGATCAACTTTATATCACTTGTTTGGTGTGAACAGGGACCCGATATTGACTCGTGGATGTGATCGCGGGTGAGGCATAGGTGGAATAGGTAATGCGAATCCTGGAATGGCAGGTAATGACCCTGTGGACTTTATGGCTGCCCTAGGAAACATGGTTTCGACTGTGCAAGTGATAACGGAAGTGCTTGGGAATCAAATGAACAGTGGGAATGGGAATACCGGTGAAGAGGGGCCGAGGACACTTGCTACTTTTCTGAAAGTGCATCTTCCGACCTTCAGAGGGACCACAAATCCTACGGAGACCGATAATTGGCTTCAAGCAATAGAGTGGGCTCTGCAAGCTCAACAGGTTCCTGAAGAACAATGGGTGGTGTTCGCAACCTACCAGTTACAGGGTGAAGCTCAATACTGGTGGAAGGGGACGCGACGTATTCTACAACCCGATGGCATTGTGATATCTTGAGAGATGTTTCGGATTGAGTTCTATAGAAAATACTTTCCTAATTCAGTTAGAAATGCTAAAGAGCTTGAGCTGCTGCAATTAAAACAGGGTCAGATGTTTGTTGCGGAGTACACAAATAAATTTGAAGAACTGTGCCAGTTTTTCCGAATCTGCCAAGGTGCTCTGGAAGACTTTGTAGAATGGAAATGTATAAAGTACGAGGGAGGACTTTGGAGTGACATTCTAAGCTCTGTTGGGCTGATGGAGATCATAGTCTTTTCTGAACTTGTGAAAAAAAGCCGAGTCGCTGAAGAGTATATAAGGAAGTCAGGAGTAGAGAAAGAGAGTCAAAGGATGCCTTTTCAGATGAACCAAAGGAGGAACTTCGCGCCAAGGGGTAGGACTTTTAAGCGTGGAGGATTTGTTCTGCAATAGAATCAAGGTCAGAACAACTTCTGCAGGCCTAATAACAATGATAATCGAGGGAGAAGGTTTGGGGAGTAGCCATAGAATGAGCTGAGTTGTCCGAGGTGTGGGAGTTATCATCGTAGAGTTCCGTGCAGAGCTGGACTGGGTATGTGCTACTTTTATGGACGAGTCGGGCACATGGCCTGGAATTGTCAGGAGAAGAAAAAGTATGACGTTGGGAGAGCACAGCAACCAGGACGAGTGTTCACTACATCTGCTGCAGGTGCTGAGAGATCCAAGACATTGATTAGAGATAACTGTGAAGCAGCTGGTAAAATTTTGAATACTTTATTTGATTCTGGAGTGACTCATTCATTCATAGCATTTGAGAAAGATAGTGAGTTAGGATTAAAGATAGTTGTGTTGACTTATGATCTAAAGGTGCATAATGCTACTTCTGAAGCTATTGTGACTAGATTAGGCTATCCACAAGTTTTGTTCCAAGTTAAACATCAAAATTTTATTCATGATCTAATCTGTTTATTGATGACTAGTTTTGATCTCATCTTGGGATTGGATTGGGTATCTAAGAATCGCGTTCTACTTGACTGTTCTAAAGGTTGTTGTATTTTATGTCGGAAGGGTCGGAAGGACCGGTTGTTGCGAAGGGTTATTTTTTGAACTCTGTTATTGTAAATTGCAGTGGGTGTGAATGTCAGGGTGTTATATTGTTAGCTGCGAATGTATCAGGAAAGGAGAAAAGTTTAGATCATATCCTGGTTGTTAATGAATTTCCAGAAGTGTTTTCGGAAGACATTCCTGAATTCCCTGCTGTTCAAGAAATCGAGTTTGTGATTGAGTTGGTGCCTGGGGCGGGGCCAATCTCGATTGCTCCTTATTGAATGTTGCTATTGGAATTGACTGAACTTAAATCTCAACTGGAAGAACTGATGAGTAAAAGTTTCATTTGACCTAGAGTTTCTCCATGGGGCGTGCCGGTGTTACTAGTGAAGAAAAAGGATGGGAGTATTCGTCTGTGCGTAAATTATCAGCAACTAAACAAAGTCAATGTGAAAAATAAATATCCGTTACCGAGAATCGATGATCTAACAGACCAACTACAGGGAGTTGGAGTGTTTTCTAAGATTGATCTGAGGTCTGGTTATCACCAGATAAGAGTGAGAGACAATGACATCCCGAAAACTACTTTCAAAACTCGTTACACCACTATGAAAATGCGGTAATATCTTTCAGGTTAACTAATGCTCTGGCGGTGTTTATGGACTATATGAACCGGATTTTCTGTCCGTTTTTGGACAAATTCGTCGTTGTCTTCATTGATGACATCTTGATTTATTCCAAAACTGAAGAAGAACATGCGGATCACTTGCGAACTGTGCTACAGATTTTGAAGGAAGGAAAATTGTAGGCCAAGATATATAAATGTGAGTTCTGGAAGAATGACGTTAAGTTTCTTGGTCATGTGGTAAGTCAACAAGGAATTGCTATGGATGCTGCTAAAGTGGAGGAGGTAATAGACTGGGGGCGACCAACCTCTGTGACGGAGATTAGGAGTTTCCTAGGTTTGGCAGGTTATTACCGAAGGTTTATTAAAGATTTTTCTCAACTCGCTTTGCCTTTAACTAAGCTGACCAGGAAGGATGCGCCATTTGTTTGGACCTATGAATTCAAGGAAAGTTTTCAAGCATTGAAGTAAAAACTGACCACTGCACCTGTGCTAGTGTTGCCTGAGCCTAACAAACCTTTTGAAGTATACTGTGATGCATCATTGAAGGGGCTGGGGTGTGTGTTGATGCAACATCGTAATGTTGTGGCATACGCTTCACAGTAGTTGAGATCGCATGAAATAAATTATCCGACTCACGATCTTGAATTGGCTGCGGTTGTGTTTGCTCTGAAATTCTGGAGATATTATCTATATGGCATTAAGTTTCAAGTCTTCTTGGACCACAAAAGTTTAAAGTATCTTTTTTATCAGAAAGAACTGAATATGCGTCAGAGGAGGTGGATGGAGCTGCTAAAGGATTATGATTTGGAGTTAAACTACCACCCAGGAAAAGCTACTGTTGTGGCAGACGCTTTGAGCCGAAAATTATTATGTGTTACTTGGATGATGCTTTGAGAAGAAGAGTTACTAAAGGCATTTGAGAATCTGAACTTAGGCTTAAGAGAAGTGTCCAAAACTCTGTGTTTAAGTCAATTGCATATTTTAAGTGATTTTAAGTCTGAAATCTTAAAAGATCAACAAGACGATCAGGAGTTATAGAAGGTGTTGCCGGCTATTGAGCAAGGAAAGCGATAGAGAGTTTCATGGGATAGAGACGGATTATGGAGATACAATGGTAAGATCTGTGTGCTGAATGTTGGGACTTTGCAGCAAGATATCTTGAAAGAGCGTATAGGAGCGGATTCTCTATTCACCCAGGAGGTACTAAGATGTAACATGATTCAAAAGCAATGTTCTGGTGGCCGGGAATGAAGAACGATGTAGCGTTGCACGTTTCTAAGTGTTTAACCTGTTAGAAGGTCAAGATTGAACACCAGAAACCATTTGGAACCCTTCAACCTTTAGAAATCCCATAATGGAAGTGGGAAAGCATTGCGATAGACTTCGTGTCAGGTTTACCAAGAATTCGAGCTGGATTTGATGTTGTTTGGGTGATCGTGGATCAGCTGACAAAGTCAGCTCACTTTTTACCCGTTCGGATGAATTGTACCTTGGAAGACGTAGCACGCTTGTACATCAAGGAAATTGTGAGGTTGCATGGCGTGCCTACCACTATAATCTCGGACAGAGATCCTCATTTCACCTCAAGGTTTTGGGGAGCTTTCCAACGGGCGTTTGGAACTCAGTTAAGCTTAAGTATAGCGTACCATCCTCAAATTGATGGCCAATTGGAGATGACACTATAAACCCTGGAGGATATGCTGAGAGCTTGTGTTTTAGACTAGCCGGCGAGCTGGGATCGGTATATACTGCTAGTGGAGTTTGCATATAATAACAGTTACCATGCGAACATGGGAATGGTCCCATATGAGGCTCTGTATGGGAGAAAGTGTCAATCTCCACTGTGCTGGTATGAAGCTGGGGAAACAAGCTTGTTAGGGCTTGAAATGATAGCTAAAACCACCGAACAGATCAAGAAAATCCAAAGTTGAATGCTTATTGCTCAAAGCCGTCAAAAAAGCTATGTCGATAAGAGGCGAAAGCCTTTAGTGTTTGAGGAAGGAGAGCACGTGTTCCTAAAGGTCACACCAACAACCGAAGTGGGTAGAGCAATCAAAACAAAAAAGCTAAACCCTTGTTATATCGGTCCGTTGTAAATTCTGAAGAAAATTGGAATAGTACCCTACAGAATTGCCTTACTGCCACATCTTTCGAACCTACACGACGTGTTTCATGTGTCGCAGCTTCGAAAATATACTTCTGATGCCATTCATGTTTTGGAACCTGAATCGGTTCAAGTACGAGAAGATTTGACACTTCAAGTAATTCCGGTTATAATTGACGATACCAACATCAAACGATTGCGCGGGAAAGAGGTTTCATTGATTAAAGTCGCTTGGAGTTGCACTGGAATCGAAGAACACACGTGGGAACTTGAATCTGAAATGCGGAAGGACTATCCACACTTGTTCTCAGGTAACTAAATTTGAATTTTGTGGGCAAAGTTCTTATTTAGGTGGGTAGGATGTAAACCCTGCATAATTAACAAATAATTAGCCAATCAATTAATTATTAATCAAAGAAATTAGAAAATATAATTTTATAGTTTAATGAGGTAGAATTAATTAGAACATGAATTTCGACACTACTTTTAAAGGTTTTGGCCCAAAATTAGGCCGAACGGGCCAAACCGGACGAATCGAGTCCAAACCGGGCCCAAGGTCCAACCCAACTTACTTAAACACATGAGCATCAGCTCTTCTCTCCCTCCAACATAATGAAACACACTAAGCGTCCATGGAAGAAGAAGGAAGAACTTTAACCATAACCCATCACTAAATTTCGCATATCTCACAACTCCGAGCTCTGATCGCCACACTGTTTGCGGTCACACGTCTACTGCGTTGAGCTCTCACAACTCCGAGCTCTAATCACCGCACACTTCATCTCATCCTCTCATTTTCCCTTAATTTTTGAAATTGAGAGTTTGGTTATTAAAACTTGATGTCTTGGTGTTTAGGCTCAAATTAGCTTGAGAATTTTGCAGGTTTTTGTTCGATTAAGGCACGGGTAAGGTAAGGATTCTCAAACCCTAGTGAATTCCTTGATTATTTATGGTTGAGTATTAAAATTTTATATATGGATGTAAAAATATGTATTAGGAAGTGTATATGTAAATTTGGAACACCTTTGAGGAGATTGGACTTGGTGGAGCTTTGGGTGCTAGAATCTTGGAGGTTGAGAACCTTGGGGCTGAGTTTTGTGCCAATATGAGGTGTCTTTGGCTTAGGGAAGAAATCGGCCAAGGAATGATTTTAGTTTCTCGTATATAATATGTAATGTGCCGTGAAAACTTGGGCTAGATGACCTAGGATAAGATGAATTGTGTATTTGATGCCTATTTAGTGATTTTAGTTAATGCATTATGGGTTAGATTGATATGGATATTTGGTATGTTGGTGAAACGTATGAATGTGGTGTATGATTGATGAGGTGATGGATTTAATGAACTATAATGATACATTGATGATTGATGTTGCAGTGAGATTAATGAACATGAATTATTATTGTTGGTATATTGAGGAATAATGTGTATTGAATGTAACTGTTGAATTGGGACTTGAAGATTTTGTGGAATGGGACATCATGATATGAAAATGAAATGTTGAGGCATGGTTTGGTATGTGTTAGTGCTGTGTAGAGTTGTCAAAGATTGGTAGGAAATTGTGATTTGGTGAAAATAGAGGTTTGAGATTTTTTTTGTGAAAAACTGATTTTTGACCAAACTTTGGCGAGCCATAACTTAGCTTCCGGACCCCCAAAACTTTTTAAACTTATTTCATTCAAAAATTGGGTCTGTGAAGTTTACGCTATTCAAAGAACGGATTAAAAATGATTTCAAACGAAAAAGTTATGCCCGTTGGAAGTTTGGTGTGTAAAGGTAGATTCTGCAGCACTTAACCAAATTTTGTCATCCTGCAGAACTCGCGTATGCAAGTACACACGCGGTGCGGGCATTCCATTCGGATTTGATGGCGCACGTACACGAGATGGGAAAATTTTGTATGCCGCATACGCGGGCACATGCACGCGACGTGAGCAAACCATTCGGGCCAAGGAGACTTGCATATGCGAGTTAGGAAAAATCAAACTTCCGCATATGCAGGACATGGTTTGCGTACGCGGGGGCCTGTTTTTCAGCAACTTGAGTTTTGTAATTTTAAACATGATTTTGAACCTCTAAACCTCTATTTTTGCTCTCTAAGACCATATAATTGAGTTGTAATGATAGTGAAAGGGGTTGAACAAGAAAGTGGAGGTAACTTGGAAGTGAAGGAAGCCTGAAGTGTGATGAATTATGTATGAGAAGTGCAGAAATGTGAGAAGGTAAAAAGATCAAGTTAAGTTTGAGTTATAATTTTAGGACCCTTAGCTAACCTACCTTATTTATGGTTGAAAAGTATAGTTTTAAGTTTACAATCTGAGTGTCGGAGTTCTAGGATTACCTCTGGCTTTTTCGGGACCTTATATCTTATGTATGTGGCACATTTACCATGCTGAGAACTCTCGGTTCTCATTCCATACGGATATTTGTGTTTTTCAAATGCAGGTCCAGAGGCATCTCGTTAAGCGTTTGGAATTTCTGTCGCAGCGGAGTGGGATATTACTTTTTGGGGTGTTTTATGTATATGTATATATATGTATAGACTTCTCCCATGTTATGTTTTGTTGCTATACCCCATAGAGGCTTTTGATGGAGAACTAGGGTTTATTTTGAGTTCTTTAGATATAGGATTATATGTATGTATATAAATATTCTCTGGCCAGCCTTAGCTTCACAGGTTGAGCTTGGAGCTTGAATATTTGGTATCCTTGACTCTCCACTCTTATTATCTATATATATATATATGTGCTTTCTTCGTACGCAAGTAAACGTTATCTTGAGCGTTGCGTTTTTATTTTCACGACTTTACTTTAACCAACTTTCAAGACTCCTCAAATATTATATTCCTTCAATTATATTATGTATGTATGTTTTAGCTTAGAGGTCGTAATACCACACTATCTCTGTTTTACGGCTTAAGCGTAAAACTCTGTATATTAAAGTGTTACAAGATAAATATGCGATCTATCCATTTTCATGTGATTTGCCTTCTTTATTGTATCGATCGAATGTTAATTTAGGATGTTATTTTCATTTTAATTTATGTGTTCAGGAACCTAATGATACTTAACAACCATCTTCCATCAATGTGGCATCTTCGAGCCAAAAAAAAAAAAAAACACAATCATCTGTTTTAGAAATTACAAACAATTTAGCTATGCACTCTGGTTATTTCACATCACAATTGAATTCATTTCGTAATGTCAAACAATCATGTATATTTTCTCATGGTATTTGTTATTTTTATAATGTTAATGTCATGTCCGTTTATTCACACATTAATGACTTGTTTTATTTTTTCACAGGAAGCATCTTTGGTGGGCTCAAAGTTTAACAATACTAAATAAATAAGTTTTAAATTTTGGTAACTTACTGCTTTGTAATTTGGTCATTTTTCGTATTTATTTGAGTTGTCATACTTGGCTTACAGATTATGACATTTGATTTTAATACCTCTATAGTATTGGAAGTTTAGTGGGTTAGTTGTAGATATTTTATATATTATTATTAAATACAATATAATAATACCAATAAAATAGAACTTTTTGTTTATTTTATTCTTTTGTACCTTTATTATTTCTTTTTACTATTTAAAAAGTTTGTTAATCAGTGTTATTGTAAATAAATCAAAATATAGTTAACATTGAATAGAAAATGTTCAATTGATAATTTGATCATGATGATAAATTAGTGTATTAAATAAAGTTTAAAATTAAAGGAAAAATTAGCTCGTACAAAAAAGAAAGATCTATAATTTATTATATATAATATTCACTTTTATATATTGATAACGTGCATTACTTCAGCTACATAACATCTGTAATTAAAAAAATATCTATCTATTCAAACTTTTAAAACTAAAAAGGATATAATATTTTTACTTTTTACATGCATGAGACTCTTTTAAAACAAACGTCTTAAACTAATTTTAAGAGTTTGCAACTAAAAAAGAGTTAAACTATAGCATAGGATACTCCTAGGAATTTGATTACTCGCATATATATATATACACACTAAAGAAATTGTAATTATAAGAATAGCAATAATGTTTAACGGTCAAGTGTGGTTAACTTATCAAAAAAGTGTATTTTTTTTTTAATCCATTAACATCCATAAGCATTTTTTAATAACATCCATAAAATCCTGAAATCATATTAACAGTAAATCTACATAGACACTCACACATATCCAAAGTTATTGTTTATAGTTCCGTTTAGTTTTTCATGCTCTTTCCTTCCTTCTAATAAGTGATTTCGTCTTCAGATTCATCTCAGGGTTTTTAGAATTCTTTTTTTTGCCCCTATCATCTATTTGACGACACGACACATTGAATACACCCTCTAGCACACTCCTAGAGATATTGTTTTTGCAAAATAATATGTCGATTATCAATTCCTTTCGAATTTGTTGCAACTGGGCCTGTGATAATATAAATACATTACAGAATCAAATATAAATTCAGCCATTATAAATAAAATATATAAAAAAAGAATTAGATATTAAATAAGAAAATAAGCATCGCATATGTTTTGAATTACACTAATCGTCTTCCAAATAGGCATGTTTGATTCTTCCTCTGCCATGCTTTTTAGATCCCACATTTCCACCTATTTTATAATATATACACCACAATCCTACCTATCCAACACAAACAACAGAAAGATGTGTCAATAGATTAAAATTTTGCTTCTATTTTTTCTTTTTACTTTTTTTTATTTTTTCTCTCGAGCCCACTTACCCATTTCACCATAGTCCCTCCCCTGTGAATACTGCACTCTCATCCATAGTTATCAGAATCAAACCGGTAATTGACCCGGTCATACAACTGAGTCACTGGATTACTGGTTCAACCGGTGAGTCACTGATTTACCTGGTTGACCCGGTCATAATTAGATAAAAATATAAAATTATAAAAATAAAATTAAAACTAAAAGTTAAATGCATATTTTCAAAAATATATTAATAACAATCAAATATCAAATTATCAATCCTTAGATATAATTTATGGTACAAAAAGAGATAATAAATTAGTCACTAGTACAAAATACTTTCCCAATTTAAATGAATAAGTGAGAAAACAAAAGATAACACAATCAATATCAATATATTTATATATCACTTTGTTGTTACTTGTTTGGTATTCATGTCAATCCATGCTTAAAAGAAAAAAAAAATTCATTCAGGGTTTATTATATATTTCTTTTTTGTCACTTATTATTAAGAAATAAAGTAGCGCAGTGGCAAGGAAAGTGCACTGCATGCATGCTTCCCATCAACTGCAGCCTGAAGCGTGAACCAATCGATTTTCAACAGGTTTGACTATCGTTGACCGATTAAAATGCAAGTCCGGTCCAATCTACCAATTGAACTGGTCAGACCACCAGTTCACTGGTTTTCTGATCGAATCGGCCAGGAACTGGTTTTCTGATCGAATCGGCCAGTCTGCAAGTCCAGTCCAATCTACTAATCGAACCGGTCAGACCACCAATTCACTGGTTTTCTGATCGAACCGGCCACTCTGGCTCGGTTCTGATAACTATACTCTCATCTATAGCCGCAGCGAATTCCTGGAGAAGAATTCCCTATGACAAGCCAAATAGAAAAAAAGGGAAGAAAATTAAAAAAATATATAATAAAAGTAGCAAGTAACACCTATGAAAAATTCAGCATCACTTCTATTTCACTTACAACATATTTATCTATTTTCTTTCACCGCTCGAGTCTGGCCCATTGTGTATGGAGTCTAACACTCATAGTTATTGGTTTGCCAATATAGCACATATAGCCACCAGTGATCATTTTGACATACTGGAACAAACCACTTCATTGTTGAAAAAACATGTTAGCATATAATGTTTTTGGATCAAATGCTTATAAAGATAAGAAGATTCTGTGTATAGTTGTTAAGGAACTAATTACATAGTCCATTTCTTTTGCCTTTTCCTCATCAAACTAGTGTTTTCCGTGACTTGTGACCCGACTAAGAACAGGAATGAATCCCTTTTCGTACTCACACATCGTTTAATATTTTTATCAGTCAATATTATCCCTTGCAAACCCACTTTCTGATGATTTAAACACCTAAAATAATATCTGCATAAGACTAGTGAGCCACACACTTGTTCATGGTAGTTATGTTAAACAGACTAATTACACTTAGTAAGTAACAACCAAAGATCATCAAAATATCCAAATAACATTCTTATTATACCCAAATTAAAAATGTGATACAGTGCAAATGAAGAGTGATAGTTCATAATTAAAGTTTTAGTATATTATCAAAATTTTTTTTTACTGAGGCAATTTTGGGGATTAATTAATATTAATTGGTTAAGAACAGTTTGCACTAACCATTAATCTCGGCAAAAGACAGAAAAAATTCGTGCAAAACCTTGCGATGCTCGAAGCATTAAACATGGCACAATAGTAATCAACCACCTGAATAGAATAGAATAATGCATTTTATAGCACCGTAACGCACAACACATATTCATCAAATTTTGACGCCTGTTTGTTCGGTCTTACCATATTGCTTACTCTTCTCCGCCAGCCCAATAATTGTAGGTCCGCTTGCTGCAACTTAACATAATCATCATTCTGAATCCATGCAAGCGTGGTATGCTGTGCAGCCCTCTGATCTGTCACCCACCTGTATATCCTATTTATGTTATCACCTGTAAGCCTTACAACACTCTCTGATGGCGTTGGTGTTTTCACCACATCTTCTGATTTTCTTATATTTTTTGTTGTTTTGGGTTCCGACATCATGTTTGGTTCATTTATTATCGGAGATTCGGGTGGTGAGTCTGGTACGTGTATCTGAGTGATGCCAAGCGAGAATGATAGGATTGAAAATTTAACATGAATGGGTTCTTCTGATGCAACACACAATACCATTGCAAGTTCTCCAAAATTCTTGCATATTAATTATCCCTTAAGTTGTTTTAAGTTAGTCCCTATTGCATGTTCTCGTGCATGTCTTTTATACTTTAGTTTATCAGGTAGCATGTCTTTCCAAAAAGGTTTTAGCGCGTACCTAAAGTAAAAGCGGAAGAATAACATTCATAAGGTTAAATAGATAACATCATTTGTTGAATACACATAACACCCAAAGCTTAGGAAAAAATCAGAAGTAAAAAGTACTATTTTTACTATAAATATCAATATTTTATATCAATTCAGTATCAAACAATTTTCTTTAAATGCAAATCATAAGGAAGAATATTAGCTATTGAATTCATATTAAGAGTAAATGCAATTAACCTGCCTTTTCTCTGATGGTCATTCGTGAAAATTATCATCTGCTACCTTTCCAATAGGTGTGTCGGGAATAATCTCATCTGTAACACCCTCACTATCAGAATGTCACGCTTCCAGATGCACTACTCTGATAGCAAGAAGTATTATGATGACTTCATATACTTAATAATAAAATAGGAGCCTTTCACTCAAAATCGTATCACTGTTCTTTTTGAAAACCGGAAAAAGAATACTTTTTAAATAAAACAGAACAAGTATATACATGTACAAAACTTCTTACTCAAGTAACCTATACATATATATATACAAATTATACAACTCCTATCCCTCTTACAAAATATAATATTGATGGCGAGTGGTAAGTAAATAAAAACTAAATAGCATTATCGACTAATCAAAACGTAATACAACCCTTCGTGAGCTTTTTCATCTGTCTCCTAAAAAGATAAAGCTGTAGGGGGGTGAGAACCTAACCACACGGTCTGACCACAGAGTTTCAGAATTGTCATAATAAGATATTTAAGAGAAATCTATTTTTTTAAGCTCAGTGATTATTGTTCGTCCGTTGAATCTTTTAAAAACTAACAACTAGTTATCCAAAAATCAATACTTAAATATCCAGAAATCCAAAATCTTTCTTTTCTTATAAGAAAATCTTATTCAGAAACCAACCACGCAATCAATCAACACAATCATCAATTCAGTACCAAATCTCATTCTCAAATGTAGCACACCAGGACAACCACATGCAAAACAGACAAGGAAAACACATGTTTAGGTAGCAGTTAGAGCAAATAGTTCAGGTAACAGTTAATAACAGTTTAACAATTAGGCAAACCAAAACAAATTCAAACCCAAGCAAAGCATACAAATGCATATGATGCATGCCTGTCCTATGGCTAATGAGCTCATCTGTTGGTTATACAGCCAACCCGACAAGTCTAGTTTGCTAAACCTTTGGACTGTCCCCCGACGCGCATCCCATGAGTCCATGCATAGCTTTTTCTCATATATATATATATATATATATATATATATATATATATATATATATATATATATATCAAATCACTGAATGGGGGTACCATTCCCAGGAATTTAGAAGTGTCCGGTCAACCTTATGTCGTAGGGTCAACAGAGTATCGAGTCTCAACCTGGAGCAAGTGGTGACAAGCCACTGCGTCTACCCAGGAAAACTCGTGTCTCAGATAATTCAAATTCATAAGCCATATGAATAATTCATTCATCATTCATCAATATCTAAGCCATTCTCAATATCATCATCATTCGTCAATCCATATCTCATTTCCAAATTCATTTAAAAATCATATTTCAAAGTCAATCCTCATCATCATTCTTTCCATTCTATTAATCAACAATCCCAATCCAAAACATAATTCTTTCTTTTCTAAATAATTCAATCTTAAAATATATAATGTTTAAAAACTAAATCTTTTTAAATAATTACTTTAAGATGAAACTTCCAATTTTATAAAATTTTGGCAGCATCTCCTCTAAAACTCGGACTCTGCCACCCTTTTCGGGTCCCATCCAAACATTCCTCAAACCCTTTCTCAACCATTTCCAAATCTCAATCATTTTCCAAAATTCAACCAGTTCCAATATCAAATTATTTTCAAATCGAACCAATTCCAATAATAAAACTTTTTAAAATCAAACCAACTCAAATATTAAATCATTTATAAAATTAGACTAACTCAAAATCAAACTGCTTCCAGAATCAATTTATTTTCATATCCCAAATCATTTCCAAAGTCGATTCATTTACATTACCGAATTAACTCCAAAACCAAGAAAAACTACTTTTTATAATAACCAAGTAAATAACTTTTCAAACCCATTTCTTATCAACAACCGTACACCACTCAAGCAATCAAACAACCACATCCATAAGACAAACATAATCACAGAAGTATATTTTTTTTGCATCAATATCTATTTATAATAACTCTGTATAAAATAAATTTTAAGAAAACCCCCACCTCGACATGTTGAAACCACAACTCAAACACCTCACAGAATTTCTTTCCTCCCGACGTAAAATCCACGGCAGCTTCAAATCACAGCCCCGCACACTTTCGCAACAACATAAACAGCTCTAAATCACAACATGCAACCTCGGTTACTAAATCCTAAGAAAATTAATATCGCAAAGGCTTTAATATATGTCACAGAACACTAACGCGAAAATTTTTGAAACATAAATACTTATTGTAATGACAAAACGAGGCAGCCGCAAACTCTGAGCACGAAATACAAGCATGGATACACAACCCTATGACAGACAACACTGTAATATCTCAGCATAAGTTTACAGAACAGCGACAAAAGGCTTTTCAAATCGGAAACGCTTACCAATACAGAGAACTCAGCGGCTGTTTCCTGTGGCAGAGGGGGCAGAGGCAAAGTGCGATGACATTCAGCGGCTCCTCCTCCCTCTACGCAACCCATACAGCGGCTGCAGCAACATGCAGTGACTATAGTATTTGCAGAATTCAAAAAGGACAAAATCTAATAACAAGACCCTTATCGGTAGTGGATCCCGGCGATGCAGCGGCATTCTCTGGCGGCAGAGGCACACCCAGGAGGTTCGGCAGCGGCGGATCTGGCGGCGGTTCAGATGAAGACGGCGCCGGTGAGTCGAACGGCGACCGGGCGCGGTGGCTGGACTGGTCGCAGCCCTCTCTTCCAGGTTCTCTCCTCACTCGCGGATCCTCTCTCTATCTGTGGCTCTGCTTTACGGCGACGGACTCACAGGCGACGGCGACGATACGAGCAGCAGCAGTCTGTGATGATGATGATGGCAGCCCTAGCTTCGAGGCGAGGAGGACGGCTGATAAACCACTATTTTATGGTTTATCTTGTGCTCAATTGAGTGGTTTTTATCAAGTCCTTACCCACTCATTCATATGATTTGCATGATTTTGACAATTCCTTCCTAGTGTTATTCTATGGTTGAAAACTTGCTTCCTAGAGTCTTTAATTTGTGTATTTTAATTCTCCTTTATACCATTTAATGCCGTGATCCGTGTGTTAAGTGTTTCAGACTTTATAGGGCAGGAATGACTTAGAGAATGGAGAGGAAGCTTGCAAAAATGGAAGGAACACAAGAAACTAAGGAGATAACCAGCGAGCATCGACGCGCACGCATGGCTCACACGTGCACGCGACATGGAGAAATTCGCAGCGACGCGTGTGCGTAACTGACGCGTACGCGTTGATTGAAGTTCTGCTAGATGATGTGTGCGCGTGCTTGACGCGTACGCGTGACACGCCAAGACGACCAGCGACGCGTACGCATGACTGACGCGTACGCGTGACATGCGTGATCTGCAGAAATAACAGAAAACGCTGAGGGCAATTTCAGTTCAAGTTTTGATGCAGTTTCCGGCCCAAAAACACAGACTAGAGCCAGGGAACATGCAGAGACTCAACACACATTCTCATTAGCATAGTTTTAGTTTTGAGATCTGAATCTAGAGAGAAAATTACTCTTCCTCTAGGTTTTCTTTTACATTCACATATTCTTAGTTTTATACTTTTGCTTTGGATATTGAAGAGTCATTGCCTTCGTTGAAGTCATTATTCTAGTTTGTTTCCTTATCCCTTTATTATTTCATATTCTTAATTCTTGTTTAGAGTTACAATTGGATTTTTTTAGAATTTATTAATGCAAAGGATTACTTTTATTTTTAATTAATTTGTAGTTATTGTCTATCATGTCTCTTTTCTATTCCCTACTCCCAACAACGAAGATGGTATCCATATTAATGGAGTAGACTCCCAACTTGACATGGGGGTTGATTAAGAGGAGACACTTGAGTTGGAATGCTCAAGTGATTAGTTAAATTAGAAGTTGTTGGCTAATTCTGTATTTACTAACGCTAGACCTTCCCAAGGGAGAGGACTAGAATTTGCGAATAAGAGTTAGCTTAATCACTTGACTTTCCTTTATTTAGTAAGGGTTAACTAAGTGAAAATAACAACCTCTTTATACTACACTTGAGAGAATTCCAACAAGAATAGAACTTCCAATTAATCATTCCCCTAGTCAAGGCTTTTTAATTAGAATATATAATTCTCTTTTAATTTATAATTATTTATTTTCTGTCATTCAACTCTCAAAATTCTCGGAAAACTCCTGATTAATAAGATAGAACCCTTTTTGTCAACTCGTTGGGAGACGACCTGGGATTTATACTCCCAGTATTTTTATTCTAATTTTTGTGACAACCTTTCTAAATTGATGAACGGATTTTAGCTAGTTAAGAACTATACTCGCAACGTATTTCTATATTGATTTCTTAATTGGCCGACTTCCGCCACCCATCAACGGCGGCGACAGGGACCCGCGGAGGCGACGACGGATGCGAGGGCAGGAGCTTCTCCTTCCTTGCGCACGCTCTCTGCTCCCTGATGACAGCGAGGCAACCCAACAACAGCGGCGGTGAGACAGTGGCGCGATGGCGACCTGGCAAGCCCAGCAACGGCGGGGAGTAGGCCCACCATCGCTGGTGCGTCTTCTTCCTTCTCTCCCTCTCAGATATCACTCTCTTCCCTTCCCTGATCGCTTTTCCCCATTTCTTTCTTCCCTTTCTCACTACAAGAGAGGCACAGAATAGCGGCAAAAAATTTCCAGCCTTTTACCCAACCGCTGTAAATTTCAGGAATACCAGCAATTGATTTTCATGTGCCGCTAATCAGGATCTTTATCATAATTCATTTATTCTATCTCTTTTTTATCTTATAAGTTATAACTAATAATTTCCCCAAAGCTACAGAAACCGGCGAACTGAGATTGGTAGCGCCGCGAAGCCCTAACGTTGCTGCTCCACCGTGTGCTACTGCTGCCCAGCCATCCTCCTCTCTCCGGTGTCGACGTTTTGCCTCTCCTCCACAGTGCGTGAAACCCCTACTCCCTTCTCTTCCTGGCGTCGACCTTTTGCCTCTCCTCCACGGTGTGCGAAACCCCTGCTTCCTCCTCCATGGTACGCGAAACCCCTGCTTCCTCCTCTACAGTGCGCCAAATCCCTAATCTGAAAACATCAAATACGTTTATACTCTATGATAACCTTCTTTTATTCTATTTACTATGTATTTAATTTCTCATCCCTTGCTGATTTATTTGTATTTGGCACCTAGGGATAATTAGACATGGTATATTTTGTTGTGAATATTGTGTCGGCTATTTAGGGTTTAGTTGCTTAATGTTGCTGCTGATGTTTCTGTTTTGATAGGTTGTTGCTGCTACTGACTGCTGTATATATTCTTGGTAAATTTTCACGTCACCTAAAAATTTGTTCTGTCTCTGGACTGTTATTTATTTTGTTGCTGTTGACTTTTTTTATTGTTAGTTTTTTAGGTTTGTTGTTAATTTTATAGAACTAAAATTGTTGAAATTTTACATTATTCAAAGTTGTGTAAGTGTGCTAGTGTTTGCCTAATTGAAAATTAAAAATTAGATACTAAATTGATCTATATCTTGAAGTTGTTAATTTATGTTGGTACTAACATTATTTTCTAAAAATTGGAGCTATTTGTCGTCAATTAGGAGTGTGCTCCATATATAGTTACATACATGAGAAATTTGAGAGAGAACAACGCACAACACAGCTGCAAATTTGGATTGCAATTTTGTTCAGTTTTCTTTTTTGTTTTAGTTCTCAATTTGGTACAGTTTAAAAGTCTTATGTTGTATCTGCAATCACACAGGACTAAAGTGAAATATACTAATACAATTTGGTATTGTATTGCTTTACATCTGGATGTGGAATAAAGTCGCTTAGTAATTTGGTTATTCAACTTAGGAAAGTTTGTAACCTTCCTGACCTCTTAGAGTATGCCTTTGATGGTTCATGTAAGTACCATGCTATTAGAGGTTCTATTGGTTTGGTGCTTTATGGTTCACAACTAAGTTGTGTTTTTCTTTCTTAGGGCTTTATCCTCCTATAAATGAGATAGTTGAACAATGTGAAAAATTTCGTTTGCTTGAACGGCTGTTGGAAAGGTTATTTGCAAGGAAACACAAAGTATGTTCATCAATTATGTGATTGTTTCTCAATACATTATTTTATTTTCTCCAAGCTGTTATGGTTATTATTTGTGTTTTTCAATTGCTTTCAGGTTTTGATATTTAGTCAGTGGACCAAAGTGTTAGACATACTGGATTACTATTTGAGTGAGAAGGGCTTTGAAGTTTGTAGGATTGATGGTAGTGTGAAATTGGATGAAAGAAAACGGCAGGTCTGTGCCAGTTCATGAATAGCATTAGCATGAGCTGTTAATTTGAATTTATTTGTTCTTGTTATAAGTTTTATATACTTCTTTAGATTTTTAATCCAAGTTATACAATTTATTAATATTAATTTATAACATGGTTGTCTACAAATTTTATTCCAAGTTGTGCTCACATGCTAATCATATAATGGAAACCATCCAGCGGCATTTGAAGAATGAGAAGGCTATAGCTACAGTGAGTGTAACTTTTTTGTTCTATTTTTTTATTTATTAGTTATGTTTTATTGAATCCTTGCAGTCAATTATGTTTTATTGGTGTTTGAAAAAATGAATTGTTGCTTGAATATGCCTAAGAGTTGCACTTTCTTGGTATTTCTTTACTATGTTTGGTTTTCCTTCCATTGTTATTCATGAGATATTTTCACTTAGGATTCCAATGAGATAATGATCAATTTTATAATATTATTCTCTGCTAATTTATTATGCAGTAATTTATGGGGACTGAAATAAGTTGGCAGTGGTTGGATATTGGTCTTGCATAATAGGGCCTTATAAAGTGGTTTTGGTTGCAGAATTATACTTCAAATGCATGTCTAGATAATTTTAATGCAATTATATGTTACATTTCCTGTGAGTTTCTCTCTGTTTATTCCCAAAAAATTTTGGCATGATCCTATTAGTTGGGGGTTCAAACCGCTGGGGTGCAGAAACAAATAATCTTGTCCAAGTAATTGTTGCATTTAACTTATAATCTCTGGAGACTTCTTGTCCGTCATTATATTTTCTTGTGATGTTTGTATGATATTAATGCATAGTTTGCCTTGCATCTTGACTTTTTTTTTCTTCTTTTAGTAGGCCATATTGTTTATTTTAAATGTCAAATTTTTTGTAGTGTGGCTCGATTCTTGGAATCACGGGAGATGATAGAGGATGCTCTTGAAGTAGCTACTGACCTTGATTACAGATTTGAACTAGCAATACAACTTGGAAGATTAGAAGTTGCAAAGGTTTGTTGTTGTAATGCCTACAAAGAGATATTAGTTGGCTTGTAAAAGTTGTTAACTTGGTTATCAAATTTCTCTATTTGTGTTTCAGTTGATATTAGTTGGCTGAAGATTGTTTGATTTATCTTATGAATTTGAGTGGGTTATTATTGTTGTATTCTTCTTTAGGAGACGCTGAAGGAATATGAAAATTTGTTTTTTTGGCTAGTTATAGAAAAAATTAGGTAGCTTTGTGGAGAAATAATTTTTTTAATATAACAGTGAAGATTGTGGGGGTTATAAACCTCTGCTACTCAAAGTTAAAAAAATGTATGCTGAATTGCGGTGGTTCTTGACCGCCACAGCCTTTTTTTTTAAAATCAGTTTTTCAAATAGCGGCGGTTTAAAACCGCCGCAAATAACTCATACCATTCAGCGGCGGTTATACCAGCGGTTGCTGGAAACCACCGCTAAAACTATTGCCCGCGCCACTATCCAGGGTGGTTTACTCAACCGCCAGAATTTGATTTTGCGGCTAATAATAAAGAAAACCGCCGCAATGTCCGTACTCTCTTGTAGTGTCTTTTCTTTTGTTTTCCTGAAGGCTGAAGCATAAGGGGAGAGGGGGGTGGTGGTGGTGAATTAGGGTTAGGATATGGTGGTTTAGATAATTTTAATAAAATTAGGGGGTATAGAGTATTAATTAAAAATTTAATTTAATCCCTTAAAATTATATTAAAAATATTATTTATTTATCCATTCGATAATTGACTTTTAATTAAGTATTCTATTAATTAATTTTCTTTGTTTATAAAAATCAAAGCATTAAATTCCAAAATCTAATTTATTTAAATCAAATCATATAAAATTCTTATTATTTTACATTTGCTAAACTGTATAATTTTAAATATAGAAAATAATTCAATAATTATAAAATCAGATAAAACCTTAAATTGTTTTAAACTCAATTAATCAAAAATTTTTTTAATTATCTTTAATAAAATAATTTCAGAGATTAAAATACTTAATGATAAATGAATCTAAATTAGCTCTTAATAAGATCTTCTGAAATTTCTAAGTCTTACATCATCTCCCGTGGGAGTTTTCTTACATGTCTTCTTCTTACACATTGTATTCCGCACAACGCATCCTTTCTTGGCATCTCTACTTCGCTCTTTGTTTAAATTAATTTGAGTTTGACTAAAAATGAGAGATAAAAAAAGTCCTAACACAATTCTAATCTGATCAAGTAAAGCTAATACTCTCAAATGTATTCAGGATTTTAATTCAAAAGTTTTTCCAAAGATTTTTGGTTCAGACTAAAGTAAAGGAGGAAGAGTAACACCCGCAACTTCAAACATTTAACGTGCATAAGGTTACACAGATAACATCCTGTGTTAGGTATACATAACATCCAAATTAAAAAAAACAAAGAGAAACACGTACTTATTCTGCATATAAATTTCAAAATTTAGTATCAATTTATAATCAAACCATTAAAGGCGAATAAAAAAGAAGAATGGAATATTAACCATTCGAACTCGTACTAATGCTAGAAAATCATGAACTTGCCTTTTCTCTAAAGGACCTTCATCAAAATTACCAGCTAATGCATGTCCAGCAGGTGTGTCGGTCATAGTCTCATCCTCGTGGGCGTTTCCTTACATGTCCTCTTCTTACACCTTGTATTCCCCCCATGCATCCTCTATTTGATACATGATTGCACTTTCCTGATGGAGCAAACTTCATCCCAATAAATTTTTGAAGACCTTACAGTGGACAAAATATAATCTTTATTTTCGGTGGAGCGTAAAAGAGGTGATCACGTGAACATATCTTTCATAATTATCACTATTAAAAAATTGTATATTTATTCTATGCCTCACCGAATGCCACATGCTTTCCTCTTCATCCATCGTCTTCAGATCTGCAAGCGTCCAGTCTCTAATCCACAATTTTCTCTCATTGTATCTTTCTAAATCTCCTTTCTTATTAGTATGGAGATATATTATCTGAAAGTTATAGTAGTTAATATCATCAAAATATATTATAAACTAACAGACAACAATTCAAAGATTAGAGATCTACGGCTCACTAGCACCTTAAACATACAACCATCCATTGTCTTCTTTCCAACCTCTCAACCCTCGCAATGAGCTCATCGTAAATATACCTGGCCCAATAGATCTACCTTAGGTTTGATACATCAATCACAACACATATATGTCTGAAATGGTAGCCTTTGGCGAGGGAAAGAAAAAATACTTTAATACTAGCATGATGAAGTGTCTTCGGAACATAATTCTATCGTCGTTGGTCTCCATGGAGCATATGGTAACATCATTTTTCAATTGTGCATGTGTCTTTCCCGTTAAGCTCTAAACAATTTGGTGCTCTTATAGTATTTTTGGTTTCTTGAATCTCGCCCCTGCCAAACAGAAAAAATAGACATCGCGCAAATTTTTATTGGTTAATTTCATATAAAACATATATTTAATGAGATTACTGTGATAAAATTTTATTTTTGGCTTTGTTCCTATTTTCTGGGAGGGTTTACTTACCATGGTTCGGTAGACAAAATACTGTGCATTGAATTCAATTGTTATCGGGATTTTTCTGGTGCCAACAATCAATGACTTCTCATTCCGTCTGTATGATGATGCTAAGGCTGCCATTATATCTTGGTTGACAACCCATTCAGACACATATCTTAGCCAGCCAAAGCCTATGTTCTCCACCTCCCTCATTTTCTCTCCGATTGCTTCTGAACTTAAATGCTTCATAATTGAAGCCACGTAATATGGCGAGCACCTAAAGACCACTGTTTACTACATAGACAATCATAATCAGCACATAGTGATAATTGAGGAGAAATTCAATATTAATTTTTATTATTAATGTACAAAACCTCAAGTTAATTTAGCTTATTTAGTTTATTAATTATGTAACAGGTACTGAAAATTAACATTTTATTAATTCATCCTTAACCATCTAATGTACTGAAATTTATCCTTGTTTAGGAATACCTATTCATGAGCAACACACACACACATACACATACTTATTAAACCAACTTCCATAAATTTACACATATAACATCCAAAAATCTAACTAGCATAACTAATATAATCATCTCTAATTATTATAACTAGCCTAACATTTCTATTGAAACTTTTTCCAAAACTTGTACAAACCATGTGTATATTTAAATTTGCAGCATACCACAATAAAATCAATGACTACTCCTAGTTTTATTAGTTAATTTTTACTTAATCTTCATTACTTATGCTTCATTAGCATCAAAATAGAAATGCAAATTGTTAAAATAGTCATCTTTACATCTATCAACAATATAGCGACTCCATGAAAGCAAATACCGCTTCTCCCTTATATTCTTCATCTCAGTTTGCTTGGAAGCACAATTCTAAAAATAATTAAAATAAAATTAAAATCAAAAGATGAAACCCTACCCTAGGTTTGAATAAACCAAAAAGATGAACTAGGAAATCAAAATTGAAAGAAACACATGCTAAGAAAAATTAAATAAGCAATAAAAGAAGAATATGTGAGAGGGATATTAAAAGAACCAATAGGGTGTTTCATCTTGAATGAACTCTTATTAGCCGTGGCAATAATTTTGCAACGCAAAATAGGGGGTTAGGGTTTTCTGTGAAGAGCAGCGATCGACGATTTAGATTCGAAAGAAGGGGAAAATGAAGGAATTTAAAACTGAAAAAGAGGAAACTAGAGATTGTTTATGGGGGAGATAAAGAATCGAAGAAAAAGGATCTAAAATAAAAACAATGAAAAACCCTTTTGTTCTGAATTAGAGAATTTGAGTTTTGAGAAATTCAATGCTCTACTATAATTTTAATTTTAAACAAATAGATCCCAACTAATAAAAAAATACTTTTGTACCATTATGAATAGAACATGCAAATAGATAACATATCTCTATGAGTAGAAGAAAATGTTATGTGATGCTCCGATTATGGATTTATCGGAATTCTTTTCTCTGAATTTTTGGTTCTCCCTTTTTCTGGGTTTTTTATTAGAATAGGATTGGGAGAATTTCAAATGTTTTTCTAGGTTTAATGTTCTGAGTTTTTTGGGTTCTACTTGTTTGTAAAGAATTTTCATGTTTAATGAGGGAGATTGGGATGGAAGAGTTTTTGGGATGTGATTTAGAGAAACTGAAACTGAGTTTGAAAGGAAATTATTGATCCTAAATGGTTAGAAAGAGAAAAGAGGTGCCAGTGTACAGTGTGTGTTATCCACGATCTTATTAAGAGACTATGATTCATTAGTGATATTTTTTATTGTATAGTATTTTTTGGATACCTAACATAATGGGTACAAAAAGTTCTGCATTAGTTACAAAACGTTACTACCCACACGAACAAGTAAAGTCCACCAATAGCCAATATTATTGTATTACACAATTTCCATCTATAGCCAACATTCTTAGTATACTTTATATCTGATATAAATCTCATTTAATAAATATGTTTTAAATAAAAGGTAAATATATATTATAGAAAAAAGGTTTAACTATTCTATCGGTCACTATAGTTTTATTTTGAATTTTCAATTAGGTTCTTATACTTTTTTTATTGAGTCCCTATACTATATCAGATTTTGTAATTAAGTCCCTGCCGTGACAAAAATAGTAGAATTTAACAGAATATTTTGTTAAACAAAATGAATATGCCTAATACTTGACTGAATATTCTGTATAGTTTAACAGAATATTCCGTTAATTTCAATGTTTTTGTCACAGTAGGGACTTAGTTACAAAATCTGATATGGTATAGGGATCTAATTCAAAAGAAAAAATATATAGGGATCTAATTGAAAATTCAGTAAAACTATAGGGACCGACAAGTAATTAAACCTAGAAAAAAAAACTATATATATTATTTTGATTTCACACGGTATTTTTTAGGCTGGTAGAATAATGAATAATTTATCGTAGATCTGAGTTTTATTTAAAGTTTTGCTGTTGGTTAATAAATTATTGCATACATAAGTCAAAATTCGAATATTCGATACTTGTTTAAAAGAACGTGTGAGCTAATCGATCAACCAACCTAGAGTAGTTAAAAAAACTAACTATATATGACTTAAAATAAAAAGAACATAAGTGAAAGTTTGCTTTTAGGTAGGGGTGGCAAACGGGGAAGCCCGCCCCGCCAAAAGCCCGCGGCCCTCTGGCGGGCTGGCACGCCCTGTTCTGCCTAAGGAGGCAGTCCTAAAACCTTCCCCCTCCTCGCCTAACGACGGGCTGGCGGGCTTGGCCCGCCAAATCTCTCTCTTTCTTTTACCATTAAATGTTAAATAATGTATATAATTTCACAACTATTTCGATAAATTTATAATTTCTAAAGATATAAAAAAATTATAATCTCTAAATTCACAAACATTAAAGTCTTTATAATTATAAATATGTAATAAACATAATCATAAACCAAGTTTTTTGCAAAAACATCCCTGGCCAAAAAAAGTATTGGGCCCGCCGGGGAAATCCACTCTGCCCCACCAAAGCTCGTGGTTTAACCGGTGCAGGTTAGGCAGGCTTTTTAAGTATGATAGTCTCAGATTTCCAATTCAACCTGCCTTTTTTGACGAGTTATGCGGACCAGCCTAGCGGGTTTAGACCCATTTGCCACCCCTACTTTTAGCTCTGCAAACTTCTTCTTAGATATAATAACTTGAGAACAATATATTTCTATGTTCAAGAGGAAAAAAATCTTGCGCATTTAATAATCATAGAAATTACACGTCCCCTTTTGGCTATTTTTTTTTAAATATTGAATAAATTTTGGTGTAACATGTAATTATTAGCTATGAAGCACATACACTTTGCTGAGTTGTCGTGTCTGCGTGCCAGACATATTTCGGACACGACACTTATCGACACTCCTCCGACACGCATGTCTGCCGTGTCCAAATAAAAAATAAAAAAATTTTCTTCGGACACACTTAGACACACCTAAATATCATTGCGTGTCAGCGTGTCCAACCTTATTCTTAACATATATTATTGAAATGAGTTTAGAAATAATATATATTCTTATTTATTAAAACAAAAAATATTTTAAATATTTTTTATATAATTAAAAAATATTAAAAATAGTTAAAAAATTATTTATATTTTAATATCAATAAAAAATTAAAATGTTATTATAATTTATCTAAAAAATACTTTATATTTTATATATATGTCGTGTCTCCGTGTTTTATAAGATTTTAAAATTTTTGTGTCCGCGTATTCCGTATCATATCGTATCCCGTATCCGTATCAGTATCTATATATCATAGATTATTAAATTTTATGGTGTATTGGTGTTTCTTAATTAGAATGTAATTTCTAACCTTAAAATAAACCCGTGTTATGGAAAAACAAGAGGATAGATATTCACTAAAGACATAAATGTGCATTAAACGTACATGGTTATTTATCTCTATTAAAAACAAAATGTTTGCTATTTATTAGCTAATCTGATTGAAAGAGAAATAGAGTTTGAAGAGTAATGAGAATTGAATTATTTGATTCTTAGTGTGAAAGAATATAACACCTTTTTATATATAGTTGTACTAATTAATTAAGAGTGTTATTTATATCAATACCCTTAATACCTCCTCCTCAAACTTAGACAGGGTTCATCAATAACTAAGTTTGGTTCTGAATTTCCAAACAATGTAATTCAAAAGGGTTTTGTTAGTATATTAGCTATTTAATCTTAGGTCGTATATGCACAATATATAGTTGTTTTTTATTTACCATGCCACTAAGAAAATATAACAATTTCGTTTAGTACCGTCGAATTTACCAGCGAATTAATGAATAAAATTTACTGGTAAATTTATTACAGATTTTGCATTCGAAACAATCCGATAGTAAACACTTCACTGGTAATTATTTATCATCGAATTTACTCTTTCGATGATAATTTGTAGCAAAATTAGCGACGGATTTTAATATAAAGGCGTAGAAAACATTTTGATGTTTACTGTCGGATAATTTTTTATGATAACTTTGATGCCACGTGTTATGATTTCGTGCCACGTTACTATCAGATTTTATCCGATCACAACTTTATTTTTTTTATTAAATTGAATGAATGTTACCGTCATATTTCTTCGACGGTAGTTTTAATTTAATTTAAATTTTTTTGCTGAACCTGATTTACCCCGATATTCAACAATTAATAGTCAAATCCCAATTAGTAAACGTCAAGTAGCAATTTATCTGAAAATAATGATCTATATATACTATAAAAGATCAAGTATACAAAATAAAAACATGAAGGAATAAACTGTCATCAAACAATCAAAACAAAGCCTTAATGACTACGGGTCTTGATAGTTATCGTCGTCGTCATCCCCCTGGTCTTGCTGAGGTGGTGGTTCAGGTGGTGGTGCCAGTTCCTATCCTGGCTCCTGTGCAAAGGAAGAGGAGCCCCCTCCAGCAATACTACTATTGCTGGCAAACATTTGCTTATAGTACATCGCCATCTGTCTCCACATCCGCTGAATATGCTCCAGCTCCCGTCTAAGCTCCTTTTTCCAAGATTCCTTCTTGCATCGCGAGCATCCCTTGCTTCCATGCGTGCGAGGATCTCGATATACATCTCCTTTGACCGATGCATCTGCTGGGCATGGTCCTGAAGGTTCTAGGTGAGGCCAAGAACCTCCTCCAACAAATCAATAACGCTAGGATCGGTAGGACTAGTGGTTGAAGTGGATGAAACCCTCAAGGTGGACATGCAGAGGTTGCCAGCGAAACCCAACTTCGGATGTGGCCTCGCGCGACACTACATCAGGATCGACTACGAAAGCATCGGAGGAGATGGATGAGGGAGTTATGCAACCTACCTAGAGGAGGGAGGAGCTCCAGCGACAAAGGGACCAGTGACATCAACGGTGATGTAAACAACAGTGAGAGCAGCTCAGCTCCATTTTAGGCAACAATACATGGTCTACGCCAGTCCACAAACTCTTTGGAGAAGAATGCAGGTGGTCAGCGACGGCAGAGGGTGGCCGAAAGGGCTGCCGGAGGTAGAGAGAAGAGAGAAAGAGAGAGAAAAGTGGTAGAGAAAGAAGGGAGTTTTTAAAATGGAAGGGGGAGGGTTGCGCATTTTGAATTAAAGGCACCATGACTTTCAAATTTACCAGCGGACAAATCCAAAAGTAACACATTCAATGACGTCAAAATGCAGCGTTCCATTTTATCTGCTTACCAGAGAATTTATCCTTGGGTAAATCTGTAAAACCTGAGAAATTAGTGAATAATTAGCTAATAAATTAATTATTAATCAAATCAATTAGAAAATAGAATTTTATGGTTTAGTGAGGTAGAACTAATTAAAATAAGAATTTTGACACTAAATTTAAAGAATTTTGCCCAAGATTGGGCCGAACGGGCCAAACCGGACCCAAGGCCCGTTATATAAATTCCACATCTTGGCTTCTCTCCCCCAAAGATCAGAATGAATAACGCTGAAATGAGGGAGGGGTTCATGGAACCCTAACTTCATTACTCTCCCAAATCTTCAATCTCATGTAACTTTTGATCCGGAGCTCCAATTGACGAGCCGTCAGCGGCCACGCGTTCATCTCAAAATCCTCTACAAAACCCACCCAACAATTTGTTAAGGAACTCACTTTCTAGTTTCAGATTCTCTCCTTCCCAATTTGGAAATTCAATATGCATCCATGTTGAATCTTGTTTAATTTCGGTATTTAGGTTCGAGTTAGCTTGTGGGTTTTGTTGGGTTTTGCTCAATTAAGCTGTGGACAAGGTAAGCACCCTCAATTCCTTTGTGAAATATTGAATTAGTGAAATCTATGTTGATTATAGTGAATATTATGATGTTAGATTGAAATTGGTTGTGAATTGGAGACAATTTGAGGAATTGAAAGCTGGAGGTCAAGTTTCGGAGGCCGGGTTTTGTTGGTGAGGTTTTGGGATCTTGAAAACTTGTGGTGAGGAGGACCTTAAAGTGCTTTGTGGCTTTACGAGGAATCAGCCAAGGTATGGTTTAGGTTTCTCGTATTTAATATATAATGCCTTGCGAAAACTTAGGCTAGATGACCATAGGATAGGTTGGAACGTATGAGTATGTTTAATGCTTAGCGCCCTTGATGATGATTATGATTTGAATTGAGTATTTGTTGGATGATTGTTATTTATGATGATAATAGTATGTTAAGTGATGACTTGATGGTAATTGACATGATGATATATATATATATATATATATTGAATAGGTGGAGGATAATCTTGTTGGTATATTTGGAAAATTGATGCATGAGGTTGTTAAGATTGAGGAATGGTAGGATGTGGAGGTTGTTGTGGTGCTATAAAGGACATGTTGTGTTGAGGATTTTGTGTATGGTAGGTTGAGTTTGAGTTAGGTTTTGTGAAAATAGAGGTTTGGAAGATTTTGTGAAAAACTGGTTTTTGGCCAAAATTTGGCGAGCCATAACTTGACTTCCGGACCCCCAAATTATTTCAAGCTTATTTCAAATGAAAATTGGGTCCGTGAAGTTTACGCCATTCAAAAAACAGATGAAAAATAATTTAATACGAAAAAGTTATGCGCGTCGGAAGTTCGGAGGGCAAAGCTGAAATTCTACAGCATTCAGTATTTTTGCTAATCTGTAGGTCTTGCGTTCGTGACCACTGCACGTGACGCGACCAACCTCTACGGGTTGGGTATCTTGCATACGCGAGCAAGGTGCTTGCGTACACGAGCAAGAAAAACACGCCCACGCGTACGCGTGACCCTTAAAATCAGCAAAGTGAGTTTTGTGTTTTAAAATGTAATTTTGAACCTCTAAACCTCTATTTTTACTCTTTTAGCCCTTAGACCTTAGTGATATGCTTAGTAATGAGATGAAATTAGGGAGGAGAAGTAACTTGGAGATGAAGAAGTTTGAGAGGTGTAAATTATGAACGAGAAGTGTGTAAATGTGATTGTCGCTCCGGGTAGTAGGCAATGTCGATGTCCACTTGCTCCGGGTATGAGATAGGAAAGAAGAATTATGAGAAATAAATTTAATTATGGAATTTGAATGAATATATGTTTGAGATCCTGGGCAGTAGCAAGGAAGGTGGCTCATCCCGCTTGCTCCATGATAGTGAATGTGACGCCTGGGTAGTAGCAGTAGTAGTGAATTATTCTGCTTGCTCCAGGTTGAGCTTTTTAACACCCGCCTGGGTAGCAGCTGCAGTAGTGGTTATTCCACTGGATCTGAGTTAAGCATGTAGTAGCAAAGGGGTTATAGCTCAAACCCACTTGCTCTACATGGGTGTTTCAGTCCATGGTTAGCTACCAAGACGTGTCGGGTTGGCTATATATTCGACAGATGATATTATCAGCCATAGGACAGGTATTCATCATATGCATTTGTCTGTTTTTCTTGAGTTTGCATTTCTTGGGATTGCCTGATTGATAATCTATGCTTACCTGCTATATTTACTACCTGCTGTAATTGTATTATACTTGTATTTGTCATTGTCTGTTTGCTTGTTTGTGTGGTTCCACTGGAATTGGAGGTTTTAGAGGAAACTAGACGACAGAGGGTTTCAGACTTTCGGTTAGAGTTTAGTTACGAGTTAGAACCTTAGATGACCTACCCTACTTATGTTTTATGATCTATTACCTTTAAGATTTATAAACTGAGTGTCAGAGTTCTAGGATTGCCTCTGGCATTCCCGGGACCTTATTTATTATATATGTGGACACCTTAACTATACTGAGAACCTCCGGTTCTCATCCTATACAATATTGTTGTTTTTCAGATGCAGGTTGTGAAGCACCACCTTATGTATTCCGGAGACTCTGATGAAGCGAAGAACTCTTAGGACTCAGGAGTGTATTTTTGTTTATATTTATATATCTCTATATATGTATATAGATTCTTCACCTTGTATTTTATGTTTGTCCCTCTTAGAGGTTGACTCGGAGAAATAGGCTGTCCTTTTTTCTGCTTTGGGTCATTTTGGGATTCTCTTATATATGTATATATACTTATATGCTCTGGTTGATTTATCTTTGCAAACCGAGTTGGAAGCTTTGTTAATTGTATCTTTGACAATCCCTTTTTATTATTCCTATATATATATATTTCTTACGTTTCTACGTACATAAATTTTTCGTTTACGTGAGCGTTACGACTTTTGTTTTAAATTTTTCTTTAGAGGCTTCTCGGTTTAAATTCTTTTCAACTATTATTATTATTATTATTATTATTATTATATATATATATATATTACTTTTAGAGGTCGTAATACCTGGCCACCTCAACTTTATGACTTAAGCATAAGTGATGTCCCGAAAACTTGTCTCTCAACAAATTTCTACCGGCAAGTGCACCGGATTGTTGTCAAGTAAAAACTCACTATAGAGTGAGGTCGAATCCCACAAGGATTGATTGGTTGAGCAACGTTAATTGGAGAATTGTTCTAGTTGAACTTAATCAAAGTTGAATCAAGGATTTGCAGAAAAATAAATGGCAGAAAAAATAAATTGCAAGAATATAAATGAACAAAATATAAATGGCTGAATTAAATGACAGAAAGTAAATTGCAAGTAATTAAAGTGCAGAATCTTAAATTGCAAGAAAGTAAAAGGGAATGGGGATTGATCATCAAAATAAAAGGGCGAAATGTAAAAAAAAATGGGTGAGATCAGAATAGGGGATTCATTGGGTTTTAGGAGATATTGAACTCTTCGGATCAAATCATTCTCATCTCTTCCTCAATCAATGCATTCATTGACTTTGCTTGGCAATCTTAGGTAATTGGATCCCAATGTCTTGGCTCACCAATCTCTCTAGGCTTGAACAATTGCCCAATGTCTTGATTTAATTGCTCATGGGAAGAGATGAAGTTCGGTCACTGATTATACCACACAAATTCATAGATCAAAGTATTGGTAGGATTACATGTCACGATATCCATCTAACCCCCAATCTAATCCAATGTGAGAAAGCATTTCTAGCATAAATTCCTCATCCCTCTCTCAAGGATAAGAGGAATTCCAATTATGAATAGCTTCTCTGTCAAGACAGCTATCCAGTTGAATTAAGATCGAAAGCTTTCTAGCAAAAATCAAGAGAAAAGAAAGAAGAAGAAGATGAAAACTATTATTGATCCATTGAATTACAATAGAGCTCCCTAACCCAACGAAAGAGGTTTAGTTGTTCATAGCTCTGAAAATGGAAACTGAAATTGAAAAGTACATTACAGAATGAAAAGTGCAGAGTAAAATTGGGTAGAGTTTCAGTACTCAGTGTGTAAGCCCCCCTAAACTACTTAAACTCTAAGCTATTTATACACTTCTTCAATTGATCTTCCAGTTTCTTGAATTGGGCTTTCTGGCCTTTTGCTGAAGTGGGTTGAAGTGGCTCCAATACTGTTGAGAAGAGAGGGATTGAATTGCAGAGCTCTGATATCCACGTTGGAGTCAACGTTTTTGGGCAAATGTTGAATCAAACGTTCTTTTGGAAAAATGGATTTTGGTTGCTGCAATCAATGTTTGACTTAGCGTTGGGGTACCAACGTTCGCTTGTCCACGTGTACGTGTGGCATACGCGTACGCGTGGAAGGGCCATTTCACCCCTTCATGCGTCTGCGCTGCCTATGCGTGTGCGAGTTTGGGACCAGAATGCACATCCACGTGTGCATGTCACCTACGCGTGTGCGTGGATGCAAATTCCCTAATTCCAATTTTTGAAAAGCTATCGAAGACGTTGGCCCCAGCGTTGGAGTGGCAACGTTCCCTCCAACGCTGGCCTATCCACGCGTATGCGTCACCTACGCGTGCGCGTGGATTGTCACAATTCTCGCTCACGCGTACGCGTGATGTACGTGTGCGCGTCGATGCACTTTTCCAAATTCAAGAATTGGACCACATATCGCGAACGTTGGACTTGGCATTGGACTGCAAATGCTCCCTCCAATGTTGGTGCATCCACACGTGTGCGTCACCTACGCGTGCGCGTGGATACCATTTTCTAAAATCCATATTTGAGTGCTATATCGCATACGTTGGCCTTGGCGTTGGACTACAAACGCTCCCTCAAACGTTGGCCTATCCACGCGTGTGCGTCACCCACGCGTGCACGTGGATTGTCAAAATTCCACTATGCACGCGTGCGTGTCGCCCACGCGTACGCGTCGCACTCAATTTTTCCAATTTCCAGAAAGTCATTTGTATTGAAAAACGTTAGAGGTAACATTGGCTCACCAACGTTTTCTCCAACGTGGGTATCAGAATTATGCAGCAAATTTTGCTCTGCCTCTCCTTCCAACATTTGAGGCAACGTTGCTTCTCCTCCTTCTTTCCATGGCCATTTCTTCAACTTCTTCTCATGTATTTTTCACTTGTCATCAACCAATACATGCATCAAAGCCTTGCTAAAGTCATGAGACATTGCATCATTCTTAGCACACAAGTAACTATGGCCAAAATCTCATGAAAATGCATCAAATTAACCATGTTTGAATGATTTAAGGTATACATGAACTTTTAACCCAAATGATTGCTTGTAGCTCAAGAAAATGCATAAAACCTAATGAAATCAAAAGAAAAAGGCTAGTAAAACTAGCCTAAGATGCCTTGGCATCAATAATACTCTGTGGTAAGGTGTTACAAAATCTGCCCCTAGTTTTCGCCCCTACTATTTTATTTTTGGCTCCAAAAATTACCAAGAAATTTACAGTCAAAAAATAAATCCTCTGGTAGCATTTGGACCTGACGAATTTGATGCGAACGTCATAGTAAATCTGGCAGTAAATCTGCCGCTAATGTGCGACGCTAAAACCGACAGTATTTAGCGTTTTTCTTACCATGGGCTATGAAGGACAGGATTGGCAACTAGTTGATAAGCACTTAGATTGTAGGTGGGATTTATTGAGGAATCTGTAGCTCTTAAAGGAGTTTTTTGATGGAAATGAGCTCGATTAGAGTTGAAGCCATGGCTCCATACTTATCCTCTGTGCTGTTGCAATTGAGCTTAGTTTGTTTGTGAGATTTCCAAGAAATTAGGTTAGTTCCCAAGCAGATAGAGTTTTCGGTGATTATTTTCGATCATACATGTCACCACCCCAATCCACATCTGTAAATGCTAAATATCTAAAATCAGTACACATAGTAAATATTCAAACCGTGATTTGCCATACCTTTGAGGTATCTAGGAAGATGTTTGACAACTTTCCAATGAAGCACTATTGGAGATAATTTATTGAATGAAAAAGGTCAAATTTGGTCTTGTGGTTGTCAAATATTGTAAAACACCAACAATAGGGAGATATAATTTTGGATTTTCACATAGTTTAGAGTCATTGAAATGCAATTTCTAATTTGAGAACATAGGATTTGGCATTGAATTTGCCCCTCACTAAAGCCTAGTCAAGAATTTCACAGGCATATTTATGTTGAGACAATAAGATCCTACCATCAGATAGATAATTAGCCTCTAATCTAAGAAAAAAAGTTAAACCTTTCGATGTCTTTGAAATAAAAACTAGCATTAAGTTGAAATTTTCAATCTCTTTTGGGTTCTTTCCTATAAGAGCTATGTCATTAACATAAAGAAAAAGGCAAGGAACTAGTTTGATGTTTTTCTCACAAAAAGTGAGGTATTAGATTTCGTATTCACAAAACCAAATTGATGTAGAGTAGATGTGAAGGTTAGCAACCAAGCTCTTGACCAAAGATGTAGTCGAGTGTGAGTAGCCTTTAGGTTGTTGCACATACCTGATCATGTAACTTGCCATTTAGAAAGGCATTATTAAAATCAAATTGTCCAAATGCCCAACCTTGAGTGAGGGCAACGGTGAGTATAATTCAAATAGTAGAATGTCTTATAACAAGGCTGAATATATGGTCATAATCCACACCCTCAGTTTGGTGGAAACCAGTTCCAACAAGTCTGACCTTGTATCTAATAATTTCACTTTTATTATTTCTTTTCACAGCAAACACCCATTTGCATCTAATAATGGTTGCATTAGGTGCTGGTATGACTAAATTCCAAGTCTTAAATTGCATAAGAACTTTGAATCACTGTCCATTGCTGCTTCCAATGCGGATTGCTCAAAGCTTGAGAGATATTTTTTGGAATTTTCTCGATCAAATCTAGAGTCTTAGAAGTAGTGGGGATCTGAGGGTGTTGTTTGAAGGAATTTGATCTTGTGAACATTGAATGAGTGTTGTGGTGGTGGGGTGGCTGAGATAAACAAATTTCTATGATTTGAATTGGAATTTGTTTTGGTGGACAAGATAAAATAGGTTTTAATGGTTGTGATGGGTTAGGAGTGTCTATAGCATCAGGTTTAGTGATATTAGTATTAGAAGAAACTAAAATCTTTATAGATGTATTTTGTTCATCAATATGAGATACTTGTGTAATAGAAGGTCGAGATGTAGTTTTTGGCATTTCAAGAATTTGGTGAGGTATAATAGGTGTTGGAAAAATGATGTTGGAAGAGATGTTAGTATCAGTTTTATCTGATGAGAATAATGCTTGGTAAGAGAATTTCCTTTCATAAAAAATCACATGCCTTGAGATGATTATTTTTCCTTAGACATACACTTATAACCATCATGAGATTGATCATAACTCAAAAATAAGCACTTGTTAGACCTATATTGTAGTTTTTGCTTTTTATATGGTCTTACATATGGAAATCATGTGCAACCAAAGATAACTAACAAGTGATAATCAGGTTATTTCTTAGAAAGCATTTAAAATGGTGATTGATACCAGATCTTTAAATAGTAATACCTATTTCATTACCTATGAAAAGATGATCATGATCACGATTGGAATTCAGAGAGAAGATATTATTGAGATCATTGGTCACTTGATGGCTTGCGTCCGAATCGGGTAGCCAAGAAGAGTCACTAACAAAGAGAGGTGCTACAAGATATGCTTGAGGTTGGTGAAAAATAGAATATGGTGGTGGTGAAATAGTGTTTGAATAAGGAATTTAAGGTGTTTGGGATGAGGGTGATGAAGAATTGGGTTGGAATTATTGATCAAATCGAAATTAACAGTTCCAAGGAACATGACCATTATGGCCACAAATTTGACAAGATACCCTCTGATTTTTCCAAGAAAATCTTCCACCTCTTTGAAAATTTCCTCCTCGTCCTCTTCTTGCTAAGCCACCACATCCAAAATTTGTGAAGAAAGCTTGTGAGAAATCAACCATGAAAACTCCTCGTGAGGGATTCTTGAAGTGCTCTTACATGTTATCAATTGTGAGTAAAAAGGATTCTGCTTTATTAACAGTAAAGGTTCCTAATATGAAGATAATAGAAGTAATGTATCCACTCTAATCCTCTAACAAACCATCTAGGATGGATTGAATATGATCATCAACTTGAAATTTGTGTCCAATTATAAAAAGAGAATCAACTAATTTGCGAGTCTTAGCCAGGTAATTAGAGATTGAGCTAGTTTTCTCCACTGACTTGAGTTGAGACTTGAGACTTTAAATACAAGTTGCAAAAGTTACAGGAGAAGTAATTCAAGATTGTATTTAAGTATCAACAAATTTGGTTTAGTGAAAAACTTTGTTCTTGAAGGTGGTGGACATGGAAGCAACAAGCCAAGTTGTGAGAGTCAAATCATTTTGTTCCATTCTTGAAATTTTACTGATTCTTTAACCATGTCTAACGCTGAGCTTGTTGTAAAAGTCTCATCGTTGTGGTGGTTGAATCCGTAAAATTTTTGGCCGTGAATTCAACAGCATTATAGAAACTTTGTTTGAATTGAGGATGTGATTTTGATGCATCAAGATGATATTTCATGCCAAGATTTTGGATCTTAAGCCATGCCTAGTGCTTCCAGGTATTGTAGTTATTGCTTTCAAGATTTTCTGCAACTAGAGATAACACATGTTTGGTTGAAGTTAAGCCAGAGAGAAGTCGTTGTTGTGCGAGTAGAAGCTTTGATGAAGGATCAAAAAGGGTGAAAAAAACCGAAAAGAGAAGAAGGTTTAAGAATTGGCTCTTGATACTATATTAGCTAATTTGAATGAAAGAGAAACAGAGAGTTTAAAGAGTAATGAGAACTAAAATTATATAATTCTTACTGTGGAAAACTACAACAATTTTATCGATATATAAGTAATAGAATATAACAATGTTCTGTTGTAAAATAAATAAATAAGGAAGAGGAAATAAATATAAAATAAAGAAGTATAAATAGAAGACTCTAGTGTTAATATCTATCAATATTATTATCTCAATATAATAGAGATGATTCATATATATATCACTAATATCATATGTGGTATTGGGAATATATATATATATATATATATATATATATTAAAACTGCACCTGACCTAGCTTTGGAAGACAGAGAGCTAGGCTTCATCAGTTTCAATGCGAACAACGTCTATGAATGAAACATAGATGGAAAAACGGAGTATAACATCATGCATATATTACAACATATGACAATGGTTTGTACGGCCTATCAAACTGCCCATGAAAGCTCTGAAGAAGCAATAGCAAATGTTATTGTATCAGAATTTTCAGGACAGCTTAAAGAATGGTGGGATAATTATCTCACGAATGATGAAAAAGATGCCATCTTGTTTGCAGTTAAAACCAATGATAATGGCGAACCTATTCTTAATGAGAATGGAGAAACCATCCCTGATGCTGTTAGCACCTTAATCTTTACTATAGCAAACCATTTCATAGGTGACCCATCTTTGTGGAAAGATCGGTCTGCTGAACTTCTGTCCAATCTCAAATTTAAATCCCTGTCTGATTTCAAGTGGTATAAAGATACCTTCTTAACCAGAGACTTCACTAGAGAAGATAGTCAACAGTCGTTCTGGAAAGAAAAGTTCTTAGCCGGACTCTCAAAATCTCTGGGAGATAAAGTTAGGGACAAAATCAGAAGCTTAACTCCGGATGGAATTATTCCGTACAATTCTTTAAGTTATGGCCAATTAATTTTTTATGTCCAAAATTTGGCCTTAAAAATTTGTTAAGATGACAAAATTCAAAGGCAACTAGTCCGCGAAAAGGCCTAAAACAAAAAGGATCTAGGTTCCTTCTGTGAACAGTTTGGCCTACCCTCATGTAGTAAAAAAAAAAAAAACAAAACAGTCTTACCAAAAAAACCGATGGCCCGATCAAAACCCACGACAATGGAAACCTAGGAAGCATTACAAGCCTCCTCCTACACAAAGGAAAGACAAAGATAAGGAACCTCACAAAAACCAAATTATTTGCTTCAATTGCAAAAAATCGGGTCATATCAGTAAGTACTGTAGGCTCAAAAAGAGGATCAACAACCTCAACCTTGACCGTCAGATTGAGGAGCAGATTAATAACCTCCTCCTTGAAAGCTCCGAAGAAAAATCAGAGCATGAATTTTCGAAGGTCTTAGACAGCATCCAGCATGATGATGATATATCCTCATCATCTGATGAATATTTTGAGCTCAATATCATCACACAATAACAAGATCTTCTTTTCGATGCCATCAACGCTATCTCTGACCTTGAACAGAGAAAATAGTTCCTTCAGAAGCTCAAACAAACCTTAGAAACCAAAAATAAATCCAAAACCAAAACCTTGGTTATAAAAAACAAGTACGATGTCAAACCTATTTTCAAAAAACTCAAAAAATAAGTTTCTAAGCTTGTTACTATTCAGGACCTTCAAAATGAGATTAATATTCTCAAGAAAGAAATTCATCTCATCAAAGAACAGCAACAACAACACCAGAGTTGCTTGTCTCATATTTTGAATGAAGATTCTGATAACACTGAGGAAGAACCTCAAAATGATCAAAATCTTCAAAACCAAATTTTCCAAAATGAAGAGGATGACCAAATTGTCCAACTCTCAAAGGATGATCAAGAAGTTGAGATAGCAAAAATTCTCCGGTTAGTCAGTCAACCAACCGTCATGAAATTCTATATCAATATTCGAATTATCATCCAGGACTTTGTTTTGAAAATTGTAGCCTTATTCGATATAGGTGCAGATAAAAATTGTATTTTGGAGGGTTTAATCATAACAAAATATTTTGAAAAAACTGCAGAGCGCCTTAGTATAGCTAACGGTGAACATTTACAAAATAGGTACAGGCTTTCTGAGGCTGTCATAAAAAATGATCTTTTATGGATAAAAACACCCTTCCTCCTTGTGCAAGTTTTAAGAAATCAGGTCATTTTGGGGACACCCTTTATTAGAGCTCTTTTCCCTTTAATGATGTCATATGACGGTATCACTACCTATATAGGAGGAACCCCAACAACCTTCCAATTTGTTTCAACTCCTACCCATAAGTCCCTCAACCTGCTCCAATTCAAAACTAACCAAATTAACTTCTTGAAAGAAGTCTCCTTGAAAACCCTTGAAACCCAGTTACAAAAGCCTCAAATCCAACAAAAGATTAAGTCCCTTCTTCAACAAATGCAAGAAACAATATGTTCAGATTTGCCTCACGTATTCTGGAATAGAAAACAACATATTGTGGATCTTCCTTATGAAAAGGATTTTAAAGAAAGCCAGATCCCAACAAAGGCCAAACCCATACAAATGAATGAATAACTTCTCCAATATTGTCAAAAGGAAATTACAGACCTTTTGCACAAAAAGCTTATTAGGCCCAGTAAAAGCCCATTGTCTTGTTCAGCTTTCTATGTCAACAAACAAGCTAAATTGGAAAGAGGCACCCCTAAGTTGGTTATTAATTATAAGCCTCTAAACCAAGCTCTCCGGTGGATTAGGTATCCTATCCTAAACAAAAATGATTTGTTAAATAGACTAAATTCAACAAGCATTTTCTCAAAATTTGATATGAAATATGGGTATTGGCAAATCCAGATTAGCAAGGCTGATAGATACAAAATGGCATTCACAGTACGTTTCGGTAGTACAAATGGAATGTGATGCCTTTTGGCCTAAAAAATGCCCCATCAGAATTCCAAAAATCATGAATGACATCTTCAATCCCTTTTTCGGCTTTGCCATTGTCTATATAGACGACGTGCTAATTTTTTCCCAATCCTTGCATGATCATTTTAAACACGTGAAGACTTTCATGCACACCATTAATCATAATGTTCTAGCAGTCTCTAAATAAAAAATTAGTTTATTCCAAACTAAAATCCGTTTCCTTGGTCACATGATCCACCAGGGAATAATTACACCCATTGACAGGGCTATCCAATTTGTGGATAAATTCCCTGATCATATTTTAGAAAGGAATCAACTCCAACGGTTCCTTGGCTGCATAAATTATGTAGCAGATTTTATTCCAAACTTAAGCACTCTTATCAAACCTCTCCATGAGTGTCTGGGAAAAAAATCCCCCTCCTTGGACAGATACCTATACTAAGATTGTCAAAAAACTCAAACTTAGTGTCAAGGAGCTCCCTTGTCTTTACCTCCCTGTTCCACTGGCTTTCAAAATTGTTGAGACGGATGCTTCAGATTTGGGTTAGGCATCCTAAAACAAAAACTAAATAGTAAAGAATGTATCATTGCATTTACATCAAAGCATTGGAATACCTCCCAGCAAAATTATTCAACCATAAAAAAAGAGGTTTTAGCAATTGTTTTGTGTATTTCAAAATTCCAATATGATTTATTAAACCAAAAATTTCTATTCAGAGTAGATTGTAAATCTGCCAAAGATATTTTACAAAAAGATGTAAAAAATCTTGCATCTAAACATATTTTTGCTCGCTGGCAAGTAATTTTAAACATTTTTATTTCGAAATTGAATACATTCAAGGAATCTTAAACTCTCTCCCTGATTACCTTACCCGTGAATATTTGCGGGGAAAGTCACCACATGCCTAAAAGGACAACATTAGCCTCTGTAAGAAGCAGATGCATCCGCCTAGCCCTACCAGGGTCAAGTAAAAAATCAGGATCAAGCACCCAAACTGGGTCATCTACCAAACAACCTACCCCAATTACCCAAGAGCCAACTGAGTCATCTACTCAGATCACAAAAAATATAGTTGAGTCATCTACTCAACCCCCAAGTGGCCAAACAGCAAAACAAACAAAGGCAAACTATGCTCTCCCAATCCAAACCTTGTTGGCCTTACAGGATGTAGGCCTTTCAAAACTTCACAAAAAATCCTGGGCTAATATATGTGACAGCTCAGATGATGATGAAATAGACCTAACCAAACTTTTGTCACAAGTAGCAGCCCAAAAGACCATATGTAATGACCCAAAAGGTAAAATAATCACCCAAACAAAATTACCCCAATCAATTCAAACCCAGCCCCTAAACACCCAACCAAAACCATAATCCACATACATTTCAAAAAATAAATTCTCATCTGTCCTCTTAATGGAACCAGAATTTTGGGAAAAATCACATTTTAAGATAATCACTAAAGCCTTTCCACAAGGATTCCATTTTAGACCAACAGCCATAAACAAAACCAGACAGTTTTATGAATTCATACTAGTGGATTTAGATTCCGTCTCGGTAAAATACTACAAAGATCCCAAAGATGCCACCAACATAACCCATTCAACCATTAAAATTCTAAAAGTACTCACCCCTACTCAATTTGGAAAAAATCCAAATAATACCAAGAAATTTTCCCAACCTTTTGACCCAATAGGATATTCTTATTGGGATTATGTGGACGCCTGGACAAGAGTATTTTGGTTACAAAATAATCAGAATAGAAATTCCTGGCTCATTTACTTCAAGAAAAATACTAATTATCATTTTCCAAACTGGTTTACCCAATGGTGGGATTATTTTGGCCCATTACTAGATATCTTGCCCCCACCTGCCGATGAGGGGTTCAAAATTTTCACTAAAAATTTTGACTAACAGGAAACAAGCATCCCTGCGGATCTTTAATTTTTCTCTTCATTTTCACTGGCCTGGGTATTCTCATGGCAATACAGGTACGACAAACAGAAGCACCCAAAAGCACCACCAATACTTCAAAGAAATACCTATGTTAAATGGTGGTCTCAATTCGATGCAACCATGGCTCCCCCGGACATAGTCTGAAAATGGTTCAACGAACACCCTAAGTTCGCGAAGCCATTTGATCATGAAAAGTCAACATTTCTCAATCAGAAAGCCCAAATTGCTGCAGCCCTAGAAGGAGCCCAATCAAAAGAAACACTAGCAAAGCATCTCCAGCAAATAATGCAGATGATCGAAAAAAATAAAGCACACAGAGAAGACCCTACTTCTTCAGCAGAATCTTCAAGTGATTATAATCAAAACGAAGACGATTGCTTTGGGATCAACCTAGGAGAAGATTAGATAAGCATTTGAAAATTAATTATGTAAGCATTTCAAAATTTATGTAAAAACCAAAAACTGTATGAACTTGTACTGTAGAAATAGTACCGGTTAACATAACCTGTACTGTAGAAACAGTAGAATCTAGGTCTATAAAAGAAAACCTCATCAACATTCTGAGGCAGAGTTTTAGAAACACAATATTAGAGAGAGAAGTTAGAGAGGGAGGCTCTGAGAATCCTTTGTAAGCCTTTTACTCCTTCTTTCTTAAAGTTTTCTTCAATCTAATTCAATAAAGATTTTTCATTTCTTCAATTTCGTGTTTTTCATTTTAAGCTTATTGCATCTGCATATGTGTGCGGACTACCGTCACATCTAACTTCATACTAACTTGCATATGCGTGCGGACTACCGCTGCATCTAACTTCATATTTAATTCCTTGTCTTTGCATCTGCATTCACATAACTAAACAACATTAAACCCTAAACCCTAAACCCTATTTATATACTTATAAGGGTCACCATTTTCAAACCTAATTAATTGTAATCTCTCTTGATAACCTGAGCAACATTGAGAAATAGAGCAGCCCACATAAATGGGCATCCACCTCATACTTATCACAATACTTTCCTTTGGATGACCATTTAGGATTATGCCTCGTTAAAACTTTACTAAAGAAAAATCCAGTGGGAAAAAAACTTTAGTGAAGGAAATAGAGTACAATATCCTTTGTGATGGGGACTGTCTCATTAAAAACCTTGTCAAGAAAAATCCAATAGAAAAAACCTAACAAAGAAAAAAAGAGTACAATCTCCTCCTCTTGTCGACATTATTTAATATCTTGAAATCGTCGCATCCCAATTTGATGTACCAATTTTACAAAGGAGGATTTTGGAAGTGACTTTGTAAATAAATCTGCTAGATTATCGCTTGATCATATCTGTTGGACATCAATTGTTCCTTGATTTTGAAGATCATGAGTGAAGAAGAATTCGGGAGAAATATGCTTTGTTCTATCACTTTTGATGTATCCACCCTTAAGTTGAGAAATGCATGCTGTATTATCTTCAAATTGAACAGTTGGAGCTATTTTTCTATCAGTCAATCCACAAGATGATAAAATATATTGGATTAAACTCCTTACCCAAAAGCACTCGCGACTTGCTTCATGTATCGCTAGTATTTCAGTATGATTAGAGGATGTCGCTGCTATTGTCTGTTTCGTGGACCTCCATGATATAACTGTATCACCATATGTGAATAGGTATCCTGTTGGAGATCTTTCTTTGTATGAATCAGACAAGTATCTAGCATATACATAGCCAACTAATTGTGACTTGAATTCATATGGACAAAACAAACTCATATCAACTATTCCATGAAGATATCGAAAAATTTGTTTGATTCCATTCCAATGTCTTCTGGTTGGAGAGGAATTATACCTTGCTAGTAAATTCATAGCAAATGATATATCTGATCGTTTATTATTAGCAAGATACATTAATGGTCTAATGGCAATGAGATATGGTACTTCAGGACCAAGAATATCTTCATTTTCTTGTTTAGGAAGGAATTGATCTTTTTTCACATCCAAAGACTTTACAATCATTGAGGTACTTAATGGATGTGACTTATCCATATAAAATCTCTTCAAGATATTTTCTGTCTATGTTGTTTGATGAATAAAGATCCTATTTTTTGTATGCTTGATCTGTAGGCTGAGAAAAAATTTAGTCTTTCCAAGATCTTTCATCTCAAACTCTTCTTTTAGAGCTTTTATAATTGTTGGAATCTCTTCAGGGGTTCCAATGATATTTAAATCATCAACGTACACAACAATTATAATGAATCCAGATGCAGATTTCTTTATGAAAACACATGGATAGATATCATCATTCTTGAATCTGTTTTTAGCCAAATACTCAGGAAAACAATTATACCACATTCGTCCAGATTACTTTAGACTGTATAAAGATCTTTACAATTTGACTGAGTATTACTTTTGACTGAGTATGACTGAGTATATTTCAGAGATTTTCATATAGATATCACAATCTAATGATCTATATAAATAACCTGTCATTACATCCATTAGATGCATATGTAGCTTATGGCATGCGGATAAACTAACCAAATAATGCAATGTTATTGATCTATTACAGGGGAATATATTTCTTCATAATCTATACCAGTCTTTGTGAAAAATCTTGCGCTACAAGTCGAGCTTTGTAGTGTACAACTTCATTTTTCTCATTTCGTTTTCTTACAAATACCCATTTGTATCCAACATGTTTTATATCTTCTGGTGTATGGACTATGATACACCACTATTTTATGATATATTTTGGACTGAAGTGAGTGGATTTTGTCAACTACTCTCACACTTGTTCATGTAAATTGCATGTTTTTAAGTTTCCTTCCCAATTTTGTGCCATGATTGAAAACATGCCTCCTAGGCCTTAAAATTGTTAATTTTTAATTATCCTTTATTACTATTCGATGCCGTGATGTGTTTGTTAAGTGTTTTCAGGTTTATAGGGCATGAATGGTCCAAAGGATGAAGATGAAGCATGCTAAAGTGGAAGGAACGAAAGAAATTAAAGACTTAAGAAGCGAGGATCGACGCGCACGCATGGCTGATGCGTGCGCGTGACCAGGAGCATCGTTTAGTGATGCATACATGTGACAGAGCATCACGTGCTGCATTAAATAGAAGACGCCGGAGGAGATTTCTGGGCTGTTTTTAGCCCAATTTCAAGCCCGAGAACGCAGACTAGAGGTAAGGATGGAGCTGAGACTAGACACACTTCACTTTTCACTTTAGTTTTTGATTAGTTTTGAATTCTAATGAGAGAAACTCCTACTTCTCTCTAGGGTTTTGCCATTCTTATTTTGATTTCGAATTGGATCCTGAGAGAGCTGCTGCTACCTTCATTCTTCATATTTTATTTCCAGTTTCTTCTTTAATTCCCTTACTACTCTTTTCCATTTGATTATTGAATTCATGTTTGGATTTGTTACTCTTGAATTTTATTAATGCATTGAATTATTTTTATATTTATTTTTAATTGCTTGTTTGATCATTGTTAATTATTGTTAGCGCTAATTTCGATTTAATTAATTGCTCATAATTATCATGTCTCTTATTTACACCCACCATGTGTTTGTGAAAATGGAATTCATGTTAATGGAGTAAATTTTCCAACTTGGTTGGGGGTTGAGTAATTGGAACCCCTTGAGTTGCTATACCCAAGTATTAATCTGTAATTGAAAATTGCTGGCTAGCTCAAATCTCACCAACTCTAGTCCTTCCCCATGAAGTGACTAGGCCTTGTGAGCTAGAGTTAGTGACGCCCACTTGACTTTCCTTCAATTGCTAGAGGATAATTAAGTGGGAGCAATGAACCTTTATCATTACATTTGGGAAAGACAACATGGATAGAAATTCTAATTCTCTCCCCTAACCAAGGCCTTTTATTTTGATTAATTATCAACTCTTGCTAGTTATCCATTGCTTTAATTTCTAGCTATTTATTTTCCGTTCTCAATATCAAAAATATTCTAGAAAATCCTAACCAATAGATTGCATCTTGTGTCAACTCTTAGGAAAACGACCCGAGATTCTACTCCCAGTTATTTATTATTAATTGTGACACATTCGAAATTGATAGTGGAAATTTCGTCGGTTAAGGCTGTACTTGCAACACTGTTTTAGAAAATACTTTTCAGAAATTCTTAACTGGCATTTATCCGTCCATCAGACTACAAGTCCAAAGATTTCACGTTTTGCAAGTGAGTCTAAATCAGCCTTTATAGTTTCCTCCCATTTTGGCCAATTATTCCTTTGTCGATATTCTTCAACTGTTTTTGGCTCAAGATCCTTACTTTCATGCATGATGTGTAATGCCACATTATATGCAAATATTTCATTGACAACTATTTTATTTCGGTTTTATTTTTCTCCTGTAAAGACATAATTTATCGAGACCTTATCATTTTCACAATTTTCAGATTATTTAGGTACCTGAATGTCTTCTGATGTCAAAACTATATCAAAATTTTGGACAACTGCATGTGTCTTTACTATGTCTTTATCTTTTTCAACAAGAATAGCATTTACCTCTTTTTTTTCGAGAATTTTTGTCTTTGAAATCGTCAGGTCTACCACGCTTCTGACGTAAAGTTGTTACGGTAGCCATTTGTCCGACTGGGACATCAATTCGAATCGGAGCATTTTCAGCTTGTAGGATTTAGTAATCCTTTTTGTACCAAAAAATGCATCAGGCAATTCATTTGCTATTCTTTGCAAATGTATAATCTTTTGAACTTCTAGTTCACATCCTGATCGAGCATCTAAATGCGTCAAGGATGATACATTCTAATTAAGTTCTTTTTCAAGAATCTTATTCTCTCCTCCTAATGTTGGAAATTTTGATTCATCAAAATGACAATATGCAAATCGAGCTTTAAACACATCTCCTGTTTGTATCTCAAGACACCTCACTATAAAGGGAGAATTGTAACACCCTAATATTCAAATTCTTATGCTCGAGTCATAAGTCAATGATAATAAGGTGGTACGACTCTTAAGGGAGATTTTTAATACATAATTATAAGTAAAATTGAAAGGAGTATTAGTCGAAAAGCCTGAAAAGAGTAAAAATAAAATCGCGAAGGTCCTAACGCTCACGTAATCGATAACTAAAAGATAAAGCATGAAGTCGAAAGCAATATACAGATGAAGGCATTAAGGAAAACAAGAGAAGGACAGTATATAGATATATAACATAAGTAAATAGCCACTAGTCACGACCCACGAAGTATAGGCCGGCTAGGGTACAGTATAATAGTAGTTGACGATAGTAACTCCTAATCTCTCCCAAAAGAAACATAAGGGCCTCTATAGGCAAGTTCAAAAGAGTTCAATACATAATATAGGCTTTTCAAAATAAAAGTGGAGAGATTCTAAGCAAAATATAAAGTAGGGAATATAAAGATCTTCGCCATCTCTCAGATGAACCATAGCTCACTTTTGAGCACCTGGACCTGTATCTGAAAAACAAGAGTTATATACGAAACGAGAACCCCCGACCCATGGGTTTCCAGTACGGTAAAAGTGCCAAATAAATATAATGCATTGTAATAAAAACTCACTAAGCATCCTAAACTTTCTTTCACCAAATATTCAACCTATGTTCTCGCTAATCCATGAATAGGCAACAGTCATAAGGGAATGCTAAATCGGATTCATATTCCTCATGCTTCCTAACTTTCTAACTCTCCGACAATTCACAATCAGAATTATAAACAAACCATCCCCAGCTGTTCTGTCTTAGCAATTCTATATCATTACCTCATATCATCACCTGGAGCAAGTGAAATCACTTCACTGCGTCTACCTAAGGAGCTCAAATGATCTCATTTTCTACTTGGAGCAAGTGAAATCACTTCACTGCGTCTACCCAGATGATAAACCCCAATTTTGTGGTTCATCTTGTGCCTATTTTGGGGTATTTTATCACTTTTTCCCACATTTATTCAATAAAATTGCATGGTTTTATAATTCTCCCTTAATTTGTGCTTAAGTGTAAAAACATACTTTTTAGGCCCTAAATTGGTGATTTTAATTCACTTTAATTCCATTTGATGCCTTGATGCGTTTGTTGAGTGATTTCAGGACTATAAGGCAAGTATTGGATGGAAGGAATGAAGAGGAAAGCATGCAAAAGGGAGAATTCATGAAGAAATGAGCTTTTGGAGAATTGAGGGCCACGCGCATGCGTCATGCACGCGTACGCGTGCATTGGAGATTTTCAAGCCACGCGCACGCGTCACTCATGCATACGCGTGAGTAGAGGTTTTTGCCAACGACGCGCACGCATCACCCACGCGTATGCGTGACGCTCGGCGCGTGACGCTCGGCATGTGACCCACTTAAAGTGAAATCGTTGGGGGCGATTTCTGAGCTGCCCAGGCCCAAATCCAACTCGTTTCTGAGGGTATTTCATGCAGAATTCAAGCTTGAGCAAGGGGGAGCACTTAGTTAGTCATGATGAGCCTTTAGTTTGTTTTCTAGAGAGAGAAGCTCCCTCTTCTCTCTAGAATTAGGTTAGGATTAGGTTAAATTCTCTTGGATATAGCTTTAATTACTTGATTTCATCTTGTTTCCTCTACAATTCCTTGTTCTAATACTTCAATTCTTCTTGGTTCTTTTGTTAATTTTACTTTTATGCTTCTTTCATGTTTATGAATGCTCATGTTGGATTTGGTTTACATTTAATAAAATTTGATGTTTGATGTTCTTTTATTGTTAATTTGAGTTGTGAATTTTACTTTCCTTGCAATTGGTAGTTGGTAGATTTATATTTCTTGCACTTTTACCATGCTTTCCTTTTATATCCACCAAGTGTTTGACAAAATGCTTGGTTGAATGTTAGAGTAGATTTTGAGCATTCTTGGCTTGGAAAGAGTAATTAGGTAATCTTGAGTCATGAATATCCAATTCATGTTGGTGATCTAGAGTTATTAGTTAATATGATTTCCATTGACTCTAATCTCTTGCGAATTCCATTAGTAAGTTGATTGGAATTTTTGGATTGAGATTAACTAGTCTTGTTTAACTTTCTCCCATGGAAGATAACTTACACCTTCTTCCAACATTGGAGATGACGAAATAGGATAAATTCTTGTTAATTATTGTTATTAGTGACTAGGATGGAAAGCCTATGATCTCAATCCTTGTCATGAATGTCTTTCTTTATTAATTGCTTTCTTTAATTGCTCTCTTCACTTTTCTTGTCATTTAATTTTCTTGCCCTTTTTATCAATCAAACCCCTTTATCCCTTCATAGCCAATAATTGACCACTTCATTATAATTCCTTATGAGACGACCCGAGGTTTAAATACTTCGGTTAATTTTCATTGGGGTTTGTACTTGTGACAAAACCAAATTTTTTCATGTGAGGATTCTTTGTTGGTTTAGGACTATACTTGCAACGAGAATTCATTCATTTGAGGAATTTCTAGACCACCAAAGAATTCGCACATCAAAATGGTGCCGTTGCCGGGGAGTTGCAATAGTGTTATGTTATTGGCTATTGTATATATTGTGAATAGCTTGATTTTTGGTTTGTTTGTTAGTTTTTGCTAGTTTTAGGATTTGGTTTTCTTTGTTTCTTGTTAGAATTTGTTTTTTTTTTCTCTCATCACCATGAATTCTCATCACTTCGGCTATAAGTATGGTTCAAACTATGTTGTTGGAAATGGAAGCTTTAATGAGGATTTGCATCAAGGCTTTGGAGATCAAAGGTGGGAGGAGCCCCAAGCTTATGGACAACCTTCTTGGCAACAACCTCCTCCGGAATCTTATGGGTATAATCCTAATCCTAATGCATACCAATCTAATGTGTGTGATGACCCTTATTGTGATTGTCAACCACAACCACCATATACATATGACCCTTTCCCTCAATATAACCCTCCACCATACTCACAAGCCTCATACCACCATTCACCTTCACATGATTCTAACCCATACACACCATACCAACCACCATATGAACCATATCTAGAGTCACCACCATTCCAACACCAATACTCCCAAGAACCACAAATTCCATACACACCACCTCAAGACTTTCACCAATATGAACCACCTTCCAACTATAATGTCTTTCCCTTAAATAATAAAACCTCTCTTCCACCACCACCTTCATCGGAAGACCTAGTGCGAGAGCAACAAGAACTTCTAGCTAGGTGTATGAAGCACGAAGAAGAGTTCAAGAAAATAGAAGCCGTGCACGCCACCGTAGCGGAAGCCGTTAGTAATATGGTCTCATCCAGCCTAAGCCTATGCGATCAAGGCACTCCCATTGTTGAATGTGGAGAAGCACCCAAAGAGCTTAGTGAGGGAATGGACGTGAAACTCCAAGGTGAGGAAGAGGAGTGAAAGCAAGAAGTGCAACAAGAGGAGGAGGAAGAGATTATTGAACAAGAGGAAGTAGTGGTTAGATATTTAGGATATGTTGAGTACATGGGAGAATCACAAATTGAAAAGTCCTCTTCCAAGAAGCTTGATATTGATGTTGAAGAGGGTATACAACCCCCAAAGCATGTCATGGTTGAAGACTTGGAAGAGGTTGATCAAGGGATGGATTCAATCATTGATGAATTCTTATGTACAATTGAATCCTTCCCCATTGGGCTTGAAATTGAGATTAAAGAAGAGAATGCACAACCTCCCATACCCTTGGTAAGCAATGAAGATGAGATGAAATTGGAAGAAAGCTACCAAGAAGAAGGTTTGGAAGGAGTTGGGCAATCAACAAGCCCTCCTATCTATGATGATTTCGCATCAACATATGATCCTTTTGAGCATGATGAGTCCTTCCCCACTATGCTTGGAATTAATGATGAGGTAGACTTCACTAAACTTCCTATTTATGATTTGAGTGATGGGGAAGAGATAGAAGAATTTGGTGAAGAAGAATGTGGACTTGAGGAAGCTTGGAAAACGGTAGAGCTTGAAGAACCTTGCCAAGTGGTGGATGCCTCTAGAAGAGGATGGACGGGAGTGGAACATGCCTTGTCAAGACCGTTGGGAACTCCTCCACCTAGGTTGCCATCTAATCCTTCATTTGAGTGGGTAAAACTTCTAACTCTTAGCTTCATTATCCCACTTGAATTTAGTTTGCTTGAAACGGATGGCCAACTTAGGGTGCTTTGTGGAATTAAGCGTAAGAGGGGGATGTTTAGTGGTTGGCGTTGTAAGTCTAGGCTCATTATGGTTGGAAGCTCAAAATTGAGGAGCATGGATTGGTGTAGTGCTCAATTGAATGGGTCTAGGAGGATCGTTTGGTGCCTTCATGAGAATTCGTCTTCTCCACCACCCGAACGAAATCAAAGTGATCAAATTAAAGACGGGTGTGAAAACAAAGTATGGAATCTCGGCTTACAAAAGGAGGATCAACCTTGGGAGCCTATGGTTTGTGAAGAACTCCATCAAAGCTTGGAGTTATTAACTTTGAATGATGAAGCACGATGGAAGTCCAAGCATTGGTGGATGTTCAAGGATGGATTCAAGCACAAGCCAACTTGATGAGGAGCTCCCCATAAGTCCAACTTAAGGACAATAAACAAAAGTGCTAGGTGGGAGATACCCCACCATCGTAAACTCCTTTTATTTTCTCTTTTGTAAATATTTGTAAAATTAGTTTAATTTTACGTTTTGTTTAGTCAGTTGTGTTTAATTGGGAGTCTAGTAGGTTAAATAAGGTTTTATGATGTTTTGGTAGTTATTTGGAGGTTTGGAATGCTTGGTTTGGTGCAAAAACATAGAAAAATTTTAAAAAACAGAGCACCAAACCACGCGTACGCGTGATTCAAGCATTTCCAACCATCCACACGCACGCGTCACGCACGCGTACGCGTGGATTGCATATTTTTACCCCCAAGCCATTTTTCTGAGAGCTGCGCGAACAGCGCGCGCGTACTGTGCTTTTCGCACAAAGCTGGTCACGCATACGCGCACCTCACGCGTACGGGTCGCTCTCAAAATAACCCATCGACACGCACGCGTGAACGTGCGCGTCGTGCTTCACGCATACGCGTCGCGCCCATTTCACCATTCCACGCGCACGCGTCACGGACGCGTACGCGTGGCCTGCCCTGCATCAACCATCTTCTTTTCTTCTCTTCTTTCCATTTCTTTTCTTCTTCGCTCTTCTCTTCTTTTCTTTCCACCCTTTAAACATCATCCAACACTACCAAACACCATATAACACCAGCTCTTTTAGTTAGTTAGTTTAATTTTTGGTTTAACTTTTATTTTTCATTATAAGTATTGGATTACTAATCTTGTTTATTGTTTATTGCTGCTGATTACTAATAGGATGTTATCTTAACATCAATTTTATTTATATTCCTTGTTGAATTCTTTGTTGAGGTTATATTTGGTTACTTGATTTGGAACTTTTCATGCTTAATGTTTTTGAATACCAAGTACATGTTACATTGCCTTCATGCATCTTAACTCTTTCAATCGCATGTTTTGGCCACCATGCATTCATTATCTATTGTTAGGCAATTGTACATTATAGATGCATTGTTTCTTAGGTGTTGCTTATTCATGAGTGAATCCTATTCATATCACCTATTTCATGCATCGATATTTTGGAATTGTGAAATCGGATCGAGCGCTTACCTAGTGACATATTTTTGAGCTTGTAAAGCTTTGTGGACCATGCTTGCTATGTGATTGATTTTAACTCTTATATCTCCTTTTCTAAGTTCCATAGCATCCATGTCTTCCACCTCTATGTCACTTAGGTGTTGCAACAACTTCAACATGTATCATTGATTGTTGAGTAAGTTTCATATACCATTTTGTTCACTAAGTTAACTTACACCTCAATCAATATCCATTCATTATCCAATTTCACAATTGCTTGATTTTTGCTTGAATACATTCATGCTTCTTCACTACTTATTTGGTTGCCTTAACCTACAAGTCTTTTAAAGTATATCAAGCAAACTAGAATGAGTGAAGTGTATACTTTCTTTTGTATACTTGTGACGTAACTTTTTATGCTAGTGTGTGTGTATTCTAAAGGGCGCCTAATTTAGAACTCACACACCTATCTTTCATCAATGTCACACAAATTCACTCACTTCATTCTAGTGATTTACCTCATTCCAACAATTTACGCTTCCTTGCTTTTGTATGTTCTTATCTTACGGTGTTTATTTTATTTTTCATGATTGATTCACCATAAGCAAAAATGGAAGCGGGAGAAAGAATACGCAGTAACCGGTTGACCTACCAGATGAAGGAGGCAACTCGGAGAGTCGCCGTACCCTCTTGCGCATCTTTGAGTGCACTGAGGACGGTGCAAACTTTAAGTGTGGGGAGGTCGTCCGACCAGTCAGTGTTTTTGGGTAACAAGTTTCCAATCCCAACACTTTTGCATTTCATTTTTAGGTCTTTTAGGATTTTTAGTTGCATTTTCTTGTTTCGCATCTATATATAATAAGCTTAGTCAAAATAATGAAATTTTTCAAGAAATTTATCTATAGGGCACCCCAATTGATTGAAAAATTTTTTTTAGAACTTGCTTGAATTATACACGTTGTGGAACATGATTTTTGAGCTAAGAACACAAGCATGTGAGTTTTGAGCCTAACTGTGTGGTCACATCATATGACCACTTATTTTCATTATTGTATGCATTATTCTCTTTCTATGAGTGCAATCTTTGATTTGTTTGATTCTTTATGTCCATCATTTTGTGTATACATGTACTTATATGATTGAGGCCATTGTTTCAAATAGTTCACTTACCCCAAATAGCCTACCTCTTATCTTCCATTGTTAGCCAATTTTGAGCCTATGTTTAACCCAATTGTTCTTAATTCTAGCACATTACAAGCCTAAAGCAAAAAATAATAAATGTCCTTAATTTGGATCTTTGATTAGCTTAGGCTAGTGAGAGTATTTATCATTTGATTTTGGGAGAGTTGGGAACATTGGTTGGGATAAAAGTGTGCTTTTGTATCTTTATTGAAAAGTTTTGGAATTGGGTACATACTCATATATTAATCATGTGTAAACCATATGCATTGATGTTCTTGTATATATTTTAGTTTGAAAAAAAATGAGAAAAACAAAAAGAAAAATATATATATATAAAGAGAAAAAAATAAAATAGAAAAAGAAAGACAATAAAAAGGAGACAAAATGCCCCAAAGTAAAGTTCAATAAAAATTAATGCATATGTGTGGTGATTAAAAAGAGAATGCATGAGTGTGTGAAAAAGTGAAGAATGGGCAGTTAGGTTAGCTTTGAATTGTATAGGTTGCTATATAGGTTAGGTGGGAAGCTTAGGTTAATCAAAGATTCAAATTTCAAGCTCACTTGACCATATGCATCTGATGAGCGGATATTTTATACGCTTTTTGGGGTTAACTTCATGTAGTTTTTTGTATGTTTTAGTTAGTTTTCAGTATATTTTTATTAGTTTCTAGGCAAAATTCATCTTTCTGGACTTTACTATGAGTTTGTGTGTTTTTCTATAATTTCAGGTATTTTTCTGGCTGAAATTGAGGGAGCTGGGCAAAAATCTGATTCAGGCTGAAAAAGGACTGCTGATGCTGTTGGATTCTGACCTCCCTGCACTCGGAATGGATTTTCTGGAGCTACAGAAGTCTAATTGGTGCAATCCCAATTGCGTTGGAAAGTAGACATCCAGGAATTTCCAGCAATATATAATAATCCATACTTTGCTCAAGGATAGACGACGTAAACTGGCATTCAACGCCAGTTCCATGTTGCAGTCTGGCGTTAAACGCCAGAAACAGGTTACAAGTTGGAGTTAAACGCCCAAAACAGGTTACAACCTGGCGTTTAACTCCAGAAACAGCCTAAGCACGTGTAAAGCTTAAGTCTCAGCCCCAGCACACACCAAGTGGGCCCTAGAAGTGGATTTCTGCACTATCTATCATAGTTTACTCATTTTCTGTAAACCTAGGTTACTAGTTTAGTATTTAAACAACTTTTAGAGATTTATTTTGTATCTCATGACATTTTTAGATCTTAAATTTGTACTCTTTGACGGCATGAGTCTCTAAACTCCATTGTTAGGGGTGAGGAGCTCTGTTGTACCTCGATGAATTAATGCAATTATTTCTGTTTTCTATTCAAACACACTTGTTTCTATCTAAGATGTTCATTCGCACTTCAATATGATGGATGTGATGATTCGTGACACTCATCACCATCCTCAACCTATGAACGTGTGCCTGACAACCACCTCCGTTCTACCTTCGATTGAATGAGTATCTCTTGGATTCTTTAATCAGAATCTTCGTGGTATAAGCTAGAATCTATTGGCAGCATTCTTGAGAATCCGGAAAGTCTAAACCTTGTCTGTGGTATTCCGAGTAGGATTCAGGGATTGAATGACTGTGATGAGCTTCAAACTCACAAAGGTTGGGCGTAGTGACAGATGCAAAAGGACCAATGGATCCTATTCCAGCATGAGTGAGAACCGACAGATGATTAGCCGTGCGGTGACAGCGCACCTGGACCATTTTCACTGAGAGGACGGATGGTAGCCATTGACAACGGTGATCCACCAACACACAGCTTGCCATAGGAGGGAACTTGCGTGCGTGAAGAAGATGACAGAAGAAAAGCAGAGATTCAGAGGACAAAGCATCTCCAAAACTCCAACATATTCTCCATTACTGCATAACAAGTATTTATTTCATGCTCTTTTATTCTTCACAATTCAACTTGATAATTATAATTGATATCCTGATTAAGAATTACAAGATAACCATAGATTGCTTCAAGCCAACAATCTCCGTGGGATTCGACCCTTACTCACGTAAGGTATTACTTGGACGACCCAGTGCACTTGCTGGTTAGTGGTACGAGTTGTGAAAAGTGTGATTCACAATTCGTGCATCAAGTTTTTGGCGCCGTTGCCGGGGATTGTTCAAGTTTGGACAACTGACGGTTTATTTTGTTGCTTAGATTAGGAAAAATTTTTCTTTTTGGGTTTAGAGTCTTCTATTATTGTTTTTGGTTGAATTTTTTTTAAAATCCTTATTTTCTCTTTTTAAATTTTTCGAAAATTTTATAAACTAATAATTGAGTTTTTCTATTTGAGTTTAGTTTCATGTTTTAAGTTTGGTATCAACTGCATTTTTTTTTATTTTCCTTTAAATTTTCGAATTGCATGTTTGTTGTTCTTCCTTGATCTTCAAGTTGTTCTTGTCAATTTTTCTTGTTTGATCTTTAGTTTTCTTGTGCTTTTTCAAAATATCAGTTTTAAAAAAATTTTTACCTATTAAATACCTTGTTAAAACACGTTAAATTTATAGCTCAATTGGCTAGAGCGTTGTGCTTATGTTCTTGGTAATTGGATATTTTCTTTTTAAAATTTTTTTAAAAATAATTTTTCTTTGATTAAATCTTGTGCCAAACTTTAAGTTTGGTGTTTTCTTGTTAATTTTTCTTTAGTTTTTGAAAATTTTATTTTGGTTTTCAAAAAATTTTAAGTTTGGTGTTCTATCTTCATGTTCTTGTTGTTCTTGTGAGTCTTCAAAGTGTTCTTGAGTCTTCCTTGTATTTTGATCTTAAAATTTTGAAGTTTGGTGTTCCTTGGTGTTTCCCTCCAAAATTTTCGAAAATAAAGAACATTAGATCTAAAAATTTTAATTTGTGTGTCTTTTGTGTGTTTTTCTCTTTCATCGTAAAATTCAAAAATCAAAAAAATATCTTCTCTCTCTATTTTAAAGTGAATTTTTGAAAATTGCTTTTAAAATTCAGATTTTTATTTCAAAATTTAAAATCTTTTTCAAAAATCATATCCAAAGTTTTTCAAATCTTCTTAATTAAGTAATTATTTTAGTTTTAAATTTTTTATTCTTAATTTTTGAAATCTATATTTAATTTCTAGTTATTTTATTTCATTTTTTTTATTTATTCGTTCTCTTTTTATAAAATAAAAATAAAAATATATTTTATTTGCAATTCACATCAATTCCCTTTTCTCCATTATGGACCTAAGTGGAAATGAACAGTCCAGAAGGACTCTGGGGTCATATGCTAACCCCACTACTGCTTCATATGGGAGCAGTATCTGTACACCCTTCATTGGAGTCAGTAGCTTTGAGTTGAATCCTCAGCTCATTATCATGGTGCAGTAAAGTTGCCAGTATTCCGGTCTTCCACAGGAAGAACCTACAGAGTTTCTGGCACAGTTTTTACAAATTGCTGACACAGTACATGATAAGGAAGTAGATCAGAATGTTTATAGATTACTACTGTTTCCATTTGCTGTAAAAGACCAAGCTAAGAGGTGGTTAAATAACCAACCTAAGGCTAGCATAAGGACATGGAAACAACTATCAGAAAAATTCCTGATCAAAATTTCCCTCCAAAACGGATGACACAGCTAAGGCTGGACATCCAAGGCTTTAAACAAGGAGATAATGAATCTCTTTATGATGCCTGGGAGAGATACAGAGAGATGCTAAGAAAATGTCCTTTTGAAATGTTTTCAGAATGGGTGTAGTTAGACATCTTCTATTATGGGCTTACAGAGAAAGTTCAGATTTCTCTAGACCCTCAGCTGGTGGATCTATACATAGGAGAAAGACAGTTGAAGAGGCTCAAGAGCTCATTGATACAGTTGCCAGAAATCAGCATCTGTACCTAAGCAGTAAATCTTCCATGAAGGAAGAGGCTAAAACAGTAACTGCTGAATTCAGTCCTGCAGAACAAATTACTGAATTTAATCAGCAATTAGACTTTCTAACAAAATAGCTGGCCGAATTCAAGGAGATACTACAAGACACAAGAATGGCTAATCTGAATATGGAAGTACAGTTGAAGCAAATTGAACAGCAATTATCAAAACAAATAACAGAAGAGTGCCAAGCAGTTCTGTTCCGTGGGTTACCTGAAACTGTAGGTCGATCTCGGACGAGATCTTCTGTACTGGTCGGAGATGACATGTCTGGCTGGTGGGTGGCAGCCGGAGCTGTCGTGTCCGGCTTGTTGGACTGGCTGCACTGCTGATCCTTGGTCACCGGAGGGTGGGGGTACCTGCAAGAGACTCCGATGCTTAAGTTAGCATGGGTATTAAACAGGTTTTATGTAGAATCAGAGTATGAGTTATACCTGGGTGCTCCAGTATATTTATAATGGTGAGAAGTGACCTTCTTAGATAAGATAAGTTAGTTACTGGTGCACGAATTGTGAATCACACTTTTCACAACTAGTACCACTAACCAGCAAGTGCACTGGGTCATCCAAGTAATACCTTACGTGAGTAAGGGTCGAATCCCACGGAGATTCTTGGTTTGAAGCAAGCTATGGTTATCTTATTATTCTTAGTTAGGATGCCAACAACAGTGTTTTTCAACTTCAATTGTAAAGAGTCAAAGGGCATAAATATAAATACTTATTGTGCAATGATGGAGAATATGTTGGGGTTTTGGAGATGCTTTGTCTTCTTTATTTCAGTTTTTCTCTTGTATTCCTCTTCACACACGCAAGGCTCCTTCCATGGCAAGCTGTATGTAAGGTGTCACCGTTGTCAATGGCTACTTCCCGTCCTCTCAGTGAAAATGGTCCAAATGCTCTGTCACAGCACGGCTAAAGTCCCCAATTAGAGGTGTCCAGGGTTCTTAAGCACACTCTGTTTTTTGCTTTGGACCTCGACTTTAACCGCTCAGTCTCAAGTTTTCACTTGACACCTTCACGCCACAAGCACATGGTTAGGGACAGCTTGGTTTAGCTGCTAAGGCTAGGATTTTATTCCTTTAGGCCCTCCTGTCCACTGATGCTCAAAGCCTTGGATCCTTTTTATTACCCTTGCCTTTTGGTTTTAAGGGCTATTGGCTTTTTGCTCTTGCCTTTTGGTTTAAAGAGCTTTTAGCTTTTTCTGCTTGCTTTTTCTTTTTCTTGCTCTCTCTCTTTTTTTTTCGTATTTTTTTTCTCTGCAAGCTTTGTTCTTCACTGCTTTTTCTTGCTTCAAGAATCATTTTTATGATTTTTCAGATTATCAAATAACATTTCTCCTTTTTCATCATTCTTTCAAGAGCCAACAATTTTAACATTCATAAACAACAAATTCAAAAGACATATGCACTGTTCAAGCATTCATTCAGAAAACAAAAAGTATTGCCACCACATCAAAATAATTAAACTATTTTAAAATTCGAAATTCATGTACTTCTTTTTCTTTTTCAGAAAACAATTTTCATTTAAGAAAGGTGATGGATTCATAGGACATTCATATCTTTAAGACATAGACACTTAGGTACTAGTGATCATATAGTAAAGATACAAACATAATTAAACATGAAGCATAGTAAATGAAAAACAGGAAAATAAGAACAAGGAGATTAAGGAATGGGTCCACCTTAATGAGGGTGGCGTCTTCTTCTTCTTGAAGAACCAATGGTGCTCTTGAGCTCCTCTATGTCTCTTCCTTGCCTTTGTTGCTCTTTCCTCATAGATCTTTGATCTGCAGTCAATTGCTCTACCACTGAATTATGGAAAAACAAAAGCAATGCTTTTACCACACCAAACTTATAAGGTTTTCTCGTCCTCGAGCAAAAGAAGAAAGAAGTGGAGAAGTTGGAGGAGATGGAAGTGTGTGAATGGGTGGGTTTGGGAGGGGAATGGTTTGAATTTGAATGGTGAGGTAGGTGGGGATCCTGTGGGGTCAAGGATTTAGCATCCCTGCTCCAATTAGGCGTACAAAATGCCCTTACTGTGCAATCCTGGCATTTAACGCCAGACTGCTGCCTGTTTCTGGCGTTAAACGCCCAAATGTAGCCTGTTTCTGGCGTTTAACGCCAGACTGATGCTTGTTTCTGGTGTTAAACACCAGCTTGGTGCTTGTTTCTGGCGTTAAATGCCAGACAGATGCTTGTTTCTAGCGTTTAAATGCCAGAATGATCTTCCTCCAGGGTGTGCTGTTTTTCATGCTGTTTTTGAATTTCCATTTGTTTTTGTGACTTCACATGATCATCAACCTAAAGAAAACATAAAATAGCCATGGAAAATAAATAGATATAATTAAATAACATTGGGTTGCCTCCCAACAAGCGCTTCTTTAATGTCAATAGCTTGACAATGAGCTCTCATGGAGCCTCACAGATAATCAGAGCAAGGTTGGGACCTCCTAACACCAAACTTGGAGTTTGAATGTGGGGGTTCAACACCAAACTTAGAGTTTGGTTGTGGCCTCCCAACACCAAACTTAGAGTTTGATTGTGGGGGCTTTGGTTGACTCTGCAGTGAGAGAAGCTTTTCATGCTTCCTCTCCATGGTTATAGAAGGAGAACCTTGTGTATTATAGTTTGCAATGTCTGCAAACCACAGAGCTTCCTGAGTGGCAAACAATTGCTCATTCGAAAAGGTTTCAGAGATCTCAGTAGGAGGGAGGGATGCTCCTGCTACTGGTTCTATCCGGGACAGGTGATCAGCTACTTGATTCTCTGTCCCTTTTCTGTCTCTTATTTCTATATCAAACTCTTGCAGAAACAACACCCATCTTATGAGCCTGGGCTTTGAATCCTGCTTTGTGAGTAGATATTTAAGAGCAGCATGGTCAGTGTACACAATCACTTTTGATCCTAATAAGTAGGATCTAAACTTGTCAATGGCATAAACCACTGCAAGTAATTCTTTTTCTGTGGTTGTGTAATTTTTCTGGGCATCATTTAAAACACTGCTAGCATAATAAATGACATGCAGAAGCTTGTTATGCCTCTGTCCCAATACTGCACCAATGGTATGGTCACTGGCATCACACATTAGTTTGAATGGTAATGTCCAGTCTGGTGCAGAAATAACTGGTGTTGTGACCAGCTTAGCTTTCAGGGTCTCAAACGCCTGCAGACACTTTGTGTCAAACACAAATGGCGTGTCAGCAGCTAGCAGATTGCTCAGAGGTTTTGCAATTTTTGAGAAATCCTTTATAAACCTCCTATAGAATCCTGCATGCCCCAGAAAGCTTCTGATTGCCTTAACATTGGCAGGTGGTGGTAATTTTTCAATTACTTCAACTTTAGCTTGATCCACCTCTATTCTCTTGTTTGAAATTTTATGCCTAAGGACAATCCCTTCAGTCACCATAAAGTGACATTTTTCCCAGTTTAAAACTAGGTTGGTCTCTTGGCATCTTTTCAGAACAAGTGCTAAATGGTTAAGGAAGGAGCTGAATGAGTCTCCAAATACTGAAAAGTCATCCATGAAGACTTCCAAAAACTTCTCTACCATATCAGAGAAGATAGAGAGCATGCACCTCTGAAAGGTTGCAGGTGCATTACACAGACCAAAAGGCATCTTTCTGTAGGCAAACACTCGAGAAGGACATGTGAATGCTGTTTTCTCTTGGTCCTGAGGATCTACTGTAATTTGGTTGTAACCGGAATAGCCATCCAAAAAACAGTAATATTCATGACCTGCTAGTCTCTCTAGCATCTGGTCTATGAATGGTAAAGGAAAATGATCCTTCCTGGTGGCTGTATTGAACCTTCTGTAGTCAATACACATACGCCACCCTGTAACTGTTCTTGTAGGAACCAGTTCATTCTTTTCATTATGAACCACTGTCATTTCTCCCTTCTTAGGGACAACATGGACAGGGCTCACCCAGGGGCTATCAGAAATAGGATAGATAATCCCAGCCTCTAGGAACTTAGTGACCTCTTTCTGCACCACCTCCTTCATGGCGGGATTTAGCCGCCTCTGTCGTTGAACCACTGGCTTAGCATCATCCTCCAATAGGGTCTTGTGCATGTATCTGGCTGGGCTAATGCCCTTAAGATCACTTATGGACCACCCAAGAGCTGTCTTGTGTATCCTTAGCACCTGAATTAGTGCTTTCTCTTCCTGTGGCCCTAAAGCAGAGCTTATGATTACAGAAAAAGTGTCACCTTCTCCCAAAAATGCATATTTCAGGGATGGTGGTAGTGGTTTGAGCTCGGGTTTAGGAGGTTTCTCCTCTTCCTGAGGAGTTTTCAGAGGTTCTTTTATTTCCTCTGGTTCCTCCAGATCAGGCTGAACATCTTTAAAAATGTCCTCTAGCTCTGATTCGAGACTCTCAGTCATATGGACCTCTTCCACCAAGGAGTCAATAATATCAACGCCCAGGCAGTCGTCTGATGTGTCTGGATGTTGCATAGCTTTGACAACATTCAACTTAAACTCATCCTCATTGACTCTCAGGGTTATCTCTCCTTTTTGGACGTCAATGAGGGTTCGTCCAGTTGCTAGGAATGGTTTTCCTAAAATGAGAGTTGTACTCTTGTGCTCCTCCATTTCCAGCACTACAAAGTCAGTAGGGAAGGCAAATAGCCCAACCTTGACAATCATGTCCTCAATTATGCCTGATGGGTATTTAATGGAGCCATCAGCAAGTTGAAGACAGATTCGGGTTGGTTTGACCTCTTCAGTCAAGCCAAGCTTTCTGATAGTGGATGCAGGGATTAGGTTGATGCTTGCCCCAAGATCACATAGAGCTGTCTTGGTGCAGTTACCCTCTAATATGCATGGTATCATAAAGCTCCCAGGATCTTTAAGCTTTTCTGGGAAGCTTTTCAGAATGACTGCACTGCATTCTTCAGTGAGGAGAACTCTTTCAGTTTCTCTCCAATCCTTCTTATGACTCAAGATATCTTTCATGAACTTGGCATAAGAGGGTATTTGCTCAAGTGCCTCTGCAAACAGAATCTTTATTTCAAGAGTCCTGAGATAGTCTACAAAGCGGGCAAATTGCTTATCCTGCTCCTCTTTGCGGAGTTTTTGAGGATAAGACATCTTGGCTTTGTATTCCTCAACCTTAGTTGCTGCAGGTTTATTTCCTACAGAGGTAGGTTGAGAAGCCTTCTTGAGGGATTTATTATCAGCACTTGCAGGTGTCTGATCCCTCACTGGCATTTGAAAGCCAGGGTTGGAAGCTGGAGTGGCGTTAGACGCCAACTCCTCATTTATTCCTGGCGTCTGAACACCAGAACTGTGCTTCCTTTGGGCGTTCAACGCCAGTTCCTTGCTTGTTTCTGGCGTTGAACGCCAGTCCTGAGCATGGTTTGGGCGTTCAGCGCCAACCTTCCACTCAATTTCTGGCGTTTTAGCGCCAGAATTATTTTTTCCCGGGCTCTTACTGTCCTCATATGGAATTTGGGTAGTTTGCTCATTTCTTGGCTTCCTGCTGCCTTGAGGTGGGGTATTTAATGTTTTCCCACTTCTTAATTGAACTGCTTGGCATTCTTCTGTTATTTGTTTTGACAGCTGCTGCTTTGTTTGTTTTAATTGTTCTTCCATATTTATATTAGCCATCATTGTCTCTTGCAGTCTCTCCTTGAATTCGGCTAACTGTTTTGTTAGAAAATCCAATTGCTGATTGAATTCAGTAGCTTGTTCAGCAGGACTGAGTTCAGTAGTCACTGTTTTAGCCTCTTCTTTCAAGGAAGGTTCGCTGCTTAAGTACAGATGCTGATTTCTGGCAACTGTATCAATGAGCTCTTGGGCTTCTTCAATTGTCTTCCTCATGTGGATAGATCCACCAGCTGAGTAGTCTAGAGACATCTGAGCTCTTTCTGTAAGCCCATAATAGAAGATGTCTAGCTGAACCCACTCTGAAAACATCTCAGAGGGGCATTTTCTTAGCATCTCTTTGTATCTCTCCCAGGTATCATAAAGAGATTCATTATCTCCTTGTTTAAAGCCTTGGATGTCCAGCCTTAGCTGTGTCATCCGTTTTGGAGGGAAGTATTGATTCAGAAATTTTTCTGTCAGCTGTTTCCATGTCCTTATGCTAGCTTTAGGTTGGTTATTTAACCACCTCTTAGCTTGATCTTTTACAGCAAATGGAAACAGTAATAATCTGTAGACATCCTGATCTACTTTCTTATCATGTACTGTGTCATCAATTTGTAAAAATTGTGCTAGAAACTCTGTAGGTTCTTCCTGTGGAAGACTGGAATACTGGCAACTTTGCTGCACCATGATAATGAGCTGAGGATTCAACTCAAAGCTACTGACTCTAATGGAGGGTATACAGATACTGCTCCCATATGAAGCAATAGTGGGGTTAGCATATGACCCCAGAGTCCTTCTGGACTGTTCATTTCCACTTAGTTCCATGATGGAGAAAGGGAGATGATGTGGATTTAAATTTTTTTTTTAAATATCAAAAATTAAAAGGAAGATAAAATAAAATAAATGAAAAATTAAATAAAATTCGAAAAATTAGAAAACCAAAATAAATAAAATAAAAAATTGAAAACAAAAATAATTAATTATTTGAAAAGATTTGAAAAATTTTGGATATAATTTTCGAAAATTGAGGAGAGAAAAAGTGGTTAGGAAGTTTTGAAAAAGATATGATTTGAAAAATTTTGACCAAGTCAACCCAAGTAATTCAAAAATTATGAGAAAAGATAAGATAGAAGATATGATTTGTAAAAGATAAATATGATAGGAAAAAGATGTAATTGAAAATTGAAAAGATATAAAAGATATTTGAAAAAGATAAATTTGTTTTGAAAAAGATATTGTGAAGATTTGAAAAAGATATTTATGAGTTGAAAAGATTTTAAGAAGGAAAAGATATAGATTTGTTTTGAAAAAGATATAAATATTTTTTTTCTTAAAAGGATAAGATTTGAAAAATTTTGAAATTGAAATCTGAATTTTTATTAAAAAAAATTCGAAAATATGGCTTAAAAATAGTTAGAAAAGATATTTTTTTTTTTGAATTTTGAATTTTATGATGAAAGAGAAAAACACATAAAAGACACAAGACTTAAAATTTTTAGATCTAATGCTCCTTGTTTTCGAAAATTTTGGAGGGAAAACACCAAGGAAGACCAAACTTAAGAATTTTAAGATCAAGACACAAGGAAGACTCAAGAACACTTTGAAGATTCACAAGAACACCAAGAACAAACGAAAGAACACCAAACTTCAAATTTTTAGAAGACCAAAATAACTTTTGGAAAATTATATAAAGATTAACAAGAAAACACCAAACTTAAAGTTTGGCACAAGATTAAATCAAGAAAAATTATTTTTGAAAAAGATTTTTAATAGAACCGGTGCCCAATCATCAAGAACATAAAACAATGCTCTAGCCAATTGAGCTGTAAATGTAACACTTGTTTTGAAGAGGTATATTTTCACTAACTAAAAATAAATTCCTTTTTGAAGACTAATGCTTTGGAAAAACACAAGAAAAACAAGAAAGACACAGAACAAGAAAAACTAAAAATCAAACAAGACAAATAAACAAGAACAACTTGAAGATCAAAGAACACAACTTCGAAAATTTAAAAGAAAAATATAGAATATGCAATTGACACCAAACTTAGAACAAGACACTAAACTCACGAAAAAAATTAAAAATTGATAAAAAAATAATATTTTTGAAAAATTTTTGAAAAGGAAATAAAGGACTCAGAATTTAATGACTCTATAGCAACAAAAATAAATTATTCCTAATCTAAGCAATAAAATAAACCTTTAGTTGTTCAAACTCAAACAATCCCCGGCAACGGCGCCAAAAACTTGGTGCACGAATTGTGAATCACACTTTTCACAACTAGTACCACTAACCAGCAAGTGCACTGGGTCGTCTTATTATTCTTAGTCAGGATGCCAACAACAGTGTTTTTCAACTTCAATTGTAAAGAGTCAAAGGGCATAAATATAAATACTTATTGTGCAATGATGGAGAATATGTTGGGGTTTTGGAGATGCTTTGTCTTCTTTATTTCAGTTTTTCTCTTGTACTCCTCTTCACACACTTAAGACTCCTTCCATGGCAAGCTGTATGTAAGGTGTCACCGTTGTCAATGGCTACTTCCCGTCCTCTCAGTGAAAATGGTCCAAATGCTCTGTCACAGCACGGCTAATCATCTGTTGGTTCTCGATCATGTCGGAATAAAATCCCTTGATTCTTTTGCGTCTGTCACTACGCCCAACAATCGCGAGTTTGAAGCTCGTCACAGCCATTCAATCCTTGAATCCTACTCGGAATACCACAGACAAGGTTTAGACTTTTCGGATTCTCATGAATGCCGCCATCAATTCTAGCTTATACCACGAAGATTCTGATTAAGAAATCTAAGAGATACTCATTCAATCTGATGTAGAACGGAGGTGGTTGTCAGGCACATGTTCATGGATTGAGGAAGGTGATGAGTGTCACGGATCATCACCTTCTTCATAGTGAAGCGCGAATGAACATCTTAGATAGGAACAAGCGTGTTTGAATGGAAACCAGAGATAATTGCATTAATTCATCAAGACGCTGCAGAGCTCCTCACCCCCAACAATGGAGTTTAGAGACTCATACCGTCAAAGAGTACAAAGTTCAGATCTAAAAATGTCATGAGATCCAAAATAAATCTCTAAAAGTTGTTTAAATACTAAACTAGTAACCTAGGTTTACAGAAAATGAGTAAACTATGATAGATAGTGCAGAAATCCACTTCTGGGGCCCACTTGGTGTGTGCTGGGGCTGAGACTTAAGCTTCTCACGTGCCTGGGCCGTTTTGGGCGTTCAACGCCAGGTTGTAACCTGTTTCTGGCGTTGAACTCCAACTTGTAACTTGTTTCTAGCGCTGGACGCCAGACTACAACATGGAACTGGCGTTGAACGCCAGTTTACGTCATCTATCCTTGAGCAAAGTATGGACTATTATATATTTCTGGAAAGCCCTGGATGTCTACTTTCCAACGCAATTGAGATCGCGCCATTTGAAGTTCTGTAGCTCCATAAAATTTACTTTGAGTGCAGGGAGGTCAGAATCCAACAGCATCAGCAGTCCTTTTTCAGCCTGAATCAGATTTTTGCTCAGCTCCCTCAATTTCAGCTAGAAAATACCTGAAATCACAGAAAAATACATAAACTCATAGTAAAGTCCAGAAATGTGATTTTTAATTAAAAACTAATAAAAATATACTAAAAACCAACTAAATCATACTAAAAACTAAGTAAAAACAATGCCAAAAAGCGTATAAATTATCCGCTCATGAGTTATCTTATCTTATCTTTGGGTGAGGTAAGCTTATCTTCAACGGAACCGTCCCTTATCTCTATAGGCCTGGGCGGCCTTTGGATTTGGGTCGTATTCCTTGAGTTGGACCCTTTTTTAGGCTTTTTTGTCGATTTGGCCGACCTCTTTTGTAAAGAGGTCGGATAGTCTGACCTGAAGAGGTCGGTCGCTTTGTCTCCAATCATCCCAAGTCGGATAGCTCGACCCCGGGTATAAACAGTGCCCCTGCTTGAGCTCGGTCTTTTTGTGGAGGTCGTAGATGTGTAGATCCAATTCGTATTTCGGTTTGCTTGCTCTTACTTATATTTACCCATAACCGATTTCTTTACATTGGCCCTCTTTCCAGTGGCTTTTGTAGTCCTCTTTTTGGGCCTACTTTCATAACTTGTTTTTGTTGGGAGACCGACTTCTTTACGTCGTCCTTTTCCAAGTTATTTTTATAGTGGACCAACTTCGTCATGTTGATCTCTTCTAAGTTATTTCCTAATCCTCTTTCTTGGACCTTTGTTAGGTCTCTTTTAGGGATTACTTTTATAACTTTCCGTAGGAGGTCGACTTCTTTACGTCGTCCTGTTTCTAAGTTATTTTTGTAATCCTCTTTCTTGGACCCTTGTTAGGTCTCTTTCAGGGATTACTTTTATAACTTATTTGTAGGAGGTCGACTTCTTTACGTCGTCCTCTTCTAAGTTATTTTTGTAATCCTCTTTCTTGGACCTTTGTCAGGTCTCTTTCAGGGATTACTTGTATAACTTGTTTGTAGGAGGTCGACTTCTTTACGTCGTCCTCTTCTAAGTTATTTTTGTAATCCTCTTTCTTGGACCCTTGTTAGGTCTCTTTCAGGGATTACTTTTATAACTTGTTTTTGTAGGAAACCGACTTCGTTAGGTCGATCTCTTCTAAGTTATAGCAATTCGTCTTTTATAGGGTTGGCCAGACCTCTTTCCAGGGATTTGCTGATAACTTGGTTTGACTTGGTCCGACTTCTCAACGTCGGCCAGTCTTTAAGTTATTATTTAGCAATCCATAAGACCTCGTCAGGTTCTTTTTCGGATCACTTTCGTTAACTTCTTGCATTATTCTGTGTTCATCTTTGCCGATTTGTAGAAGGTGATTTCTGTCTCTGTTTGGTCGACCTTTAGATGAATCACGTTTTCATCTTTATTGGTCTTCCATCGTGATCGTACAGTGAATTTGTTTTTCACTTTCTGCCGATCTGTTGCTTTATAATCGGACGATGAATGCTTCAGATAAATGCGTCTTGAGAATTTTTAGAATATCTAAAATATATTTTATTCAAAAGAAAATTCAAATATATACATGCGGGAGTTTTTCATCCCTTTAAGTCGAATAATTTCTGGACCTCAACTTGGTGCCTCATTAAAAAACTTTTTCAGGAAAAAGAGTGCATCATATGACGAGATCCTCTAGCTATAGTACCTTCTTAGGTTGCAAGCGTGCCATGATCTGGGGAGCTCTCATCCATCGAGTTTGGACAGTCTGTAGCCATTTCCAAGTACTTTTGTAACTCGGTAGGGTCCTTTCCAGTTTGCTGCCAGCTTCCCTTCTCCGGGTCGAGTTGTTCCAATATCGTTTCGGATTAGGATGAGATCATTCTCAGCGAAACTTCTTGACACTATCTTTTGATTATACCTGGAAGCCATTCGACGCTTTAGCGCTTCTTCCCTGATCCGAGCTCTTTCTTGGATTTCCGGGAGTAGGTCGAGCTCTTCTTTTTGAAGTTGAGAGTTGGCTTGTTCATTGTAGTGGACCACTCTGGGGGACCCTTCCTTGACCTCGACTGGGATCATTGCCTCCACTCCGTATGCTAATCGAAATGATGATTCGTTTGTGGTAGAATATGGTGTTGTTCGATATGCCCATAGGACTTGTGGGAGTTCTTCGGCCCAAGCTCCCTTTGCTTCTTGCAGTCTCCGTTTCAGCCCAGCCAATATGACTTTGTTGGCAGCTTCGGCCTGTCCATTGGCTTGAGGATGTTCGACAGAAGTAAACTGGTGTTTTATGTTCAAGTCAGCTGCTAATTTCCTGAATCCTGCATCTATGAATTGAGTGCCATTGTCTGTGGTGATGGAGTGTGGAACTCCGAACCTTGTGACAATGTTTCTATACAAGAATTTTTGGCTTCTTTGAGCAGTGGCATTGGCTAGGGGCTCTGCCTCAATCCACTTTGTGAATTAGTCTATCCCAACTATAAGGAATTTGACGTGTCCCGATCCCTGGAGAAAGGGTCCGAGAAGGTCGAGTTCCCATTTTGCAAATGGCCAAGGTGAAGTTACGCTGATGAGTTCTTCTGGCGGGACAATGTGAAAGTTGGCATGTTTCTGGCATGGGGAACATGTCTTAACAAACTCTGTAGCTTCTTTTTGTAGAGTTGGCCAGTAAAATCCCGCCCGAAGTACCTTTTTGGTGAGAGCTTGTGCTCCGAGATGATTACCACAAATGTCGCTGTGTACTTCCTCTAGGACTTCCCTTGTGTGGGAGGTCGGCACACATTTTAATAGTGGTATTGAAATCCCTCTTTTGTACAGGGTGTTATTTATGATAGTGTAGTACTGAGCCTCCCGTTTTAACCTCTTTACCTCCTTTTCATCTGTGGGGAGTGTTTCTGCTTTGAGGTAGTTAATTATGGGGGTCATCCATCCTTGATCCTGACTTGTTATGGCTAGGACTTTTTTCTCTTCCGAGATTGACGGGTTCTGCAGCATTTTCTGGATGAGGCTTCTATTGTTGCCCCCTGGTTTGGTGCTGGCTAGTTTTGAGAGTGCATCAGCTCGGGCATTTTGTTCGCGGGGTATGTGGCAGATCTTATATTCCCCGAGTTGTCCGAGCTGTTCCTTGGTTTTATCCAAATACTTTTTCATGGTGGGATCTTTGGCTTGGTAGCTCCCTGTTATTTGCGAGGTGATTACTTGTGAATCACTGAAGATGTTGAGTTTTTGAGCTCCAACCTCCTTAGCCAGCTTCAAACCAGCTAGTAACGCTTCATATTCTGCCTGGTTGTTCGAGGCCGGGAACCCAAATTTGAGGGAAAGCTCAACTTGTGTTCCTTGGTTGCTTTCTATTATCACACCTGCTCCGCTTCCCGTCTTATTTGAGGAACCGTCCACGTAGAGATTCCATTCTGTGGGGGTTTCCAGGGTATTTGTGAATTCTGCAATGAAGTCGGCTAAGTACTGTGATTTGATGGCTGTCCGAGCTTCATATTGGAGGTCAAATTCGGATAACTCGACTGCCCATTGTAAAATTTTGCCTGCTAGATCTGTTTTTTACAGTATCCCTTTTATGGGCTGGTCGGTTCGAACCTTAATGGTGTGAGCCTGGAAGTACGGGTGAAGTCGTCGAGATGTCAGTATGAGAGAATAGGCAAACTTTTCTATTTTTTGATAGTTTACCTCGGATCCCTGCAGCACTTTACTAATGAAGTATACAGGTTGTTGCCCTTTGTCGTCCTCCCGAACGAGTGCTGAGGCTACTGCCCGACTTCCTACCGCAAGGTACAATATGAGTGGTTCTTCCTTTCGTGGTCGAGTTAGGATAGGTGGTTGTCCTAGGAAGTTTTTGAAATCCTGGAAGGCTTGCTCGCATTCCTTTGTCCATTCAAATTTTTTTCCTTTCCTTAAAGTGGCGTAGAAGGGAAGAGATCTTATCGCTGATCCCGCTAAGAATCTGGATAAAGCTGCCAATCTTCCGTTGAGTTGCTGTACCTCTCTGACACGAGTTGGGCTCTTCATGTTAAGTATGGCCTGACATTTGTCTAGATTCGCTTCAATTCCTCTTTGTGTGAGCATGAAACCTAAGAATTTGCCCGCTTCTACTGCAAAGGTGCATTTTGCGGGATTGAGTCGCATGTCATGCTTCCTTATAGTGTCGAACACTTGGGCCAGGTCGGACAATAATGTCTCTTCACTTTGTGTCTTTATTAACATGTCGTCCACGTAAACTTCCATGATTCTTCCGATATGATCTGAAAAGACTTTATTCATTAGCCTTTGATAAGTAGCTCCTGCATTCTTGATACCGAAAGGCATCACAATATAGCAGTAATTTGCTTTTGGTGTCAAAAACGAGGTCTTTTCTTGATCTGGTGGATACATGGGGATTTGGTTGTATCCCAAATATGCGTCCATAAATGAGAGGTATCTATATCCGGAGGAAGCATCTACTAGAGCGTCGATACTTGGAAGTGGGTAAGGATCTTTTGGGCAAGCTTTGTTGAGATCGGTATAGTCGGTGCACATTCGCCACTTCCCATTTGATTTTTTCACCAAGACGATGTTGGCTAAACATAGTGGGTACTTGACTTCTCTTATGAATCCTGCCTCCAGTAATGCTTGTACCTGTTCTTCCACAGCTTGGGATCGCTCTGGCCCAAGTTTTCTTCATCTCTGTTGTACCGGCCGAGATCCTGGATAGACCGCCAACTTGTGACACATTAGTTTGGTGTTTATACCTGGCATGTCTGCAGCTTTCCATGTGAAGAGATCGACATTATCTCGCAAGAACTGTACTAGTAATTCCTTTGCATCTCCTTTTAGGATCGTGCCAATATTAGTCATTTTGTCCGAGGTGTCTCCGATCTGAACTTTCTCTATTTCACCTTCGGGCTGTGGACGGAGTTCTTCTCGTCTCTGAACTCCACCAAGCTCAATTGTATGGAACTCTTCTCCTCTGCCTCTGAGGTTTAGACTTTCGTTATAACAGTGGCGTGCCATGTTTTGATCTGCTTTTATTGTGGCTATTCCCTCTGTGGTTGGGAATTTCATGCATAGATGTGGAGTTGAGACTATTGCGCCGAGTTGATTTAGTGTTGTCCGACCTATTAAGGCATTGTAGGCTGAGCTTACATCGACCACGATGTAGTCTATCTTGAGTGTTCTGGATTGGTTCCCTTTTCCGAAGGTCGTATGTAGTGACACATATCCCAATGGTTGTACTGGGGTATCTCCTAGTCCGAATAGGCTATTCGGGTATGCTCTAAGCTCCTTTCCTTCTAAGCCGAGCTTGTCGAAGGCAGTTTTGAATAAGATGTCGGCGGAACTCCCTTGGTCTATTAACGTGCGGTGGAGATTAGCGTTTGCCAGTATGATGGTGATGACCATGGGATCGTCGTGTCCTGAGATAATACCGGATGCGTCTTCTTTGGTGAATGTGATTGCAGGGATGTCGGGTGCTTCCTCCTTCCCTTCGACATGATATACTTCTTTGAGGTATCTTTTGCAGGATGATTTGGAGATTCCTCCTCCTGCAAATCCTTCGTGTATCATATGGACATGTCTTTCTGGCATACGAGGTGATCGCTCAGCTCGTCCGACATCTTCATCTCTTCATCTTTTTCTTTGCTCATCATCTTGGGTAGCCAGATATCGATTTAGTTTTCCTTCTCTCACCAATTTTTCTATGATGTTTTTTAAGTCGAAGCATTCGTTGGTGGAATGTCCTCGGACCCGATGATATTCACAGTATTCGTTCCGATTTCCTCCTCCTCTTTTGCCTTTGAGTGGTCGAGCTGGGGGTATCTTTTCTGTGTTACAGACTTCCTTGTAAATATCCACTAGGGACACCCGAAGAGGGATGTAATTATGATACTTTTTGATTTTTTCGCCCGTTCGATCTTCCTTCTTTTTGGATTCTTTATCTTTATCTCGGTAGGAGAAACCGGACTTCGAGGCTTCTCCAAGTCGGGAATTTTCTTCCATATTGATGTACTTCTCTGCCTGCTCTTGTACCTCATCCAGGGATGTGGGATATTTCTTTGATATAGATTGGCTAAAAGGTCCTTCTCGTAGACCGTTGATGAGGCCCATGACGGCAGCCTCTGTTGGCAAGCTTTGTATATCTAGGCATGTTTTGTTGAATCTTTCCATGTAGTTGCGAAGACTTTCCCGATCTCCTTGCTTGATACCTAGTAGACTGGAGGCGTGCTTAGCCTTGTCTTTTTGGATAGAGAATCTGGCCAGGAACTTTTTGGCCAGGTCGTCAAATTTGGAGATGCACTTCGGAGGTAAGTTGTCGTACCATCTAATTGCTGTCTTTGTAAGAGTCGTAGGAAAGGCTTTGCAGCGAATGGCGTCTGAGGCGTCGATGAGGTACATTCGGCTTCTGAAGTTGCTGAGGTGATGGTTGGAATCTATAGTGCCATCGTACAAAGTCATATCCGGAAGTTTGAAGTCCCTAGGGATTTTGGTCTTCATGATTTCCCTAGTGAATAGATCTTGATCCTTGCGAGAGTTGTCCTCAGGGGTGGATCGAGTAGCCTTTGCTTTGAGATCGGCTTCAAGTTGTAGGAGTTTATCTTCTAATTCTCGACGTCGCCTTACCTCTCTTTGTAGATCCTTGCCGACTTCTTGTTGGTACTGACTTTCTTTTTCAAGTTGCTTTAGGCAATCTTGAAATGCTTCTATTACTCCCGGATGTGATGAGTTTTTGTCTCCGTTAGATTCCGGAGTGTCCTTTGGTATGGCATCCGTGTTTTGGGGCAGCGTTCTGTCCTCTAGATCTGAGTTATGGTCGTTGTCATGGTCGTCCACCATGGTGATGGAATGACTTCCAGGTTCCCCGGCAACAGCGCCAATGTTCCATGGGTTACCTGAAACTGTAGGTCGATCTCAGATGAGATCTTCTGTACTGGTCGGAGATGACGTGTCTGGCTGGTGGGTGGCGGCCGGAGCTGTCGTGTCCGGCTTGTTGGACTAGCTGCACTGCTGATCCTTGGTCACCGGAGGGTGGGGGGTACCTGCAAGAGACTCCGATGCTTAAGTTAGCATGGGTATTAAACAGGTTTTATGTAGAATCAGAGTATGAGTTATACCTGGGTGCTCCAGTGTATCTATAATGGTGAGAAGTGACCTTCTTAGATAAGATAAGTTAGTTATCTTATCTTTAGGTGAGGTCAGCTTATCTTCAACGGAACCGTCCCTTATCTCTATAGGCCTGGGCGGCCTTTGGATTTGGGTCGTATTCCTTGAGTTGGGCCCTTTTTTGGGCTTTTTTGTCGATTTGGCCAACCTCTTTTGTAAAGAGGTCGGATAGTCTGACCTGAAGAGGTCGGTCGCTTTGTCTCCAATCATCCCAGGTCGGATAGCTCGACCCCGGCTATGAACAAGTTCAATTAAGAAGTGGGAAAACAATAAATACCTCACTTCAAGGCAGCAGGAAGCCAAGAAATGAACAAACGGCTATCCAAAATCCCTCTGAGGACAGTAAGAGCCCAGAAAGGAATAACTCTGGCGTTCAAACGCCAGAAACAAGCAAGGAGTTGGCGTCAAACGCCCAATGGAAGCTCAGTTCTGGCATTCAAACGCCAGGAACAAGTAAGGAGTTGGCGTCCAATGCCAATCCAGCTTCTAACCCTGGCATTCAATTGCCAGTGAGGGATCAGACACACACAAGTGCTGATAACAACCCCTCTAAAAATGCTTCTCCAAGCACCTCTGTAGGAAGCAAACCTGCAGCAACTAAGGTTGAGGAATACAAAGCCAAGATACCTTATCCTCAAAAACTCCGCCAAAAGGAGCAGGATAAACAATTTGCCCGCTTTGCAGACTATCTCAGAACTCTTGAAATAAAGATTCCATTTGCAGAGGCACTTGAGCAAATACCCTCTTATGCCAATTTTATGAAAGAGATCTTGAGTCATAAGAAGGATTGGAGAGAAAATGAAAGTGTTCTCCTCACTGAAGAATGCAGTGCAGTCATTCTGAAAAGCTTCCTAGAAAAGTTTAAAGATCCCGGGAGCTTTATGATACCATGCACATTAGAGGGTGATTGCACCAAGACAGCTTTATGTGATCTTGGGGCAAGCATCAATCTAATACCTGCATCCACTATCAGAAAGCTTGGTTTAACTGAAGAAGTCAAACCCACCAGGATATGTCTCCAACTTGCTGATGGCTCCATTAAATACCCATCAGGCGTGATTGAAGACATGATTGTCAGGATTGGGCCATTCGCCTTTCCCACTGACTTTGTAGTACTGGAAATGGAGGAGCACAAGAGTGCTACTCTCATTCTAGGAAGACCTTTCCTAGCAACTGGACGAACTCTCATTGATGTCCAAAAGGGGGAAGTAACCCTAAGAGTCAATGAGGATGAGTTTAAGTTGAATGCTGTCAAGGCCATGCAGCATCCAGACACACCAAAAGACTGCATGAAAGTTGATCTCATTGACTCTTTGGTAGAGGAGATCAACATGGCTGAGAGTCTCGAATCAGAGCTGGAAGACATCTTTAAAGATGTTCAGCCTGATTTGGATAATTCAGAGGAATCGAAAGAGCCTCTGAGACTTCCTCAGGAAGAGGAGAAACCTCCTAAACCCGAGCTCAAGCCATTACCATCATCCCTGAAATATGCAATTCTGGGAGAAGGTGACACTTTTTCGGTGATCATAAGCTCTGCCTTAAATCCATCGGAAGAGGAAGCACTACTTCAAGTTCTAAGGACACACAAGACAGCTCTTGGGTGGTCCATAAGTGACCTTAAGGGCATAAGCCCAGCTAGATGCATGCACAAGATCCTATTGGAGGATGATGCTAAGCCAGTGGTTCAACCACAGAGGCGGCTAAATCCAGCCATGAAGGAAGTGGTGCAGAAAGAGGTCACCAAGTTACTGGAGGCTGGAATTATTTATCCTATTTATGATAAACCCTGGGTGAGCCCTGTCCAAGTTGTTCCCAAGAAGGGAGGCATGACAGTGGTTCATAATGAAAAGAATGAACTGGTTCCTACAAGAACAGTTACAGGGTGGCGTATGTGTATTGACTACAGAAGGCTCAATACAGCCACCAGGAAGGATCATTTTCCTTTACCATTCATAGACCAGATGCTAGAGAGATTAGCAGGTCATGAATATTACTGCTTTTTGGATGGCTATTCAGGTTATAACCAAATTGCAGTAGATCCTCAGGACCAAGAGAAAACAGCATTCACATGTCCTTCTGGAGTGTTTGCCTACAGAAGAATGCCTTTTGGTCTGTGTAATGCACCTGCAACCTTTCAGAGGTGCATGCTCTCTATCTTCTCTGATATGGTAGAGAAGTTTCTAGAAGTCTTCATGGATGACTTTTCAGTATTTGGAGACTCATTCAGCTCCTGCCTTGATCATTTAGCACTTGTTCTGAAAAGATGCCAAGAGACCAACCTAGTTTTAAACTGGAAAAATGTCACTTTATGGTGACTGAAGGAATTATCCTTGGGCATAAAATTTCAAACAAGGGAATAGAGGTGGGTCAAGCTAAAGTGGAAGTAATTGAAAAATTACCACCACCGGCTAATGTTAAGGCAATCAGAAGCTTTCTGGGGCATGCAGGATTCTACAAGAGGTTTATAAAGGATTTTTCAAAAATTGCAAAACCTCTGAGCAACCTGCTAGCTGCTGACATGCCATTTGTGTTTGACACAGAGTGTCTGCAGGTGTTTGAGACTCTGAAAGCTAAGCTGGTCACAGCACCAGTTATTTCTGCACCAAACTAGACATTACCATTTGAACTAATGTGTGATGCCAGTGACCATGCCATTGGTGCAATACTGGGGACAGAGGCATGACAAGCTTTTGCATGTCATTTATTATACTAGCCGTGTTTTAAATGATGCCCAGAAAAATTACACAACCACAGAAAAAGAATTACTTGCAGTGGTTTTTGCCATTGACAAGTTTAGATCATACTTAGTAGGATCAAAGGTGATTGTGTACACTGACCATGTTGCTCTTAAATATCTACTCATAAAGTAGGATTCAAAACCCAGGCTCATAAGATGGGTGTTGCTTCTGCAAGAGTTTGATATAGAAATAAGAGACAGAAAAGGGACAGAGAACTAAGTGGCTGATCATCTGTCCCGGATAGAGCCAGTAGAAGGGATGTCCCTTCCCTCTATTGAGATCTCTGAAACCTTTCCGGATGAGCATTTGTTCGCCATTCAGGAAACACCATGGTTTGCAGACATTGCTATAAAGCTGCAAGGTTCATACCCAAAGAGTACAGCAGGCAACAAAAGAAAAAATTAATTACTGATGCAAAGTACTACTTGTGGGATGAGCCCTATTTCTTTAAGAGATGTGCAGACGAAATAATCCGTAGGTGTGTACCTAGAGAAGAAGCACAGAAGATCTTATGGCATTGCCATGGATCACAATATGGAGTCCATTTCGGAGGTGAGCGAACAGCCACCAAAGTCCTCCAATGTGGCTTCTACTGGCCTACCCTCTATAGAGATTCCGAGAGTTTGTGCGTAACTGTGACAGTTGCCAGAGAGCTGGTAATCTTCCTCATGGTTACTCCATGCCTCAACAAGGAATCCTGGAGATTGAGTTGTTTGATGTATGGGGTATTGACTTCATGGGGCCTTTCCCACCATCATACTCAAACACTTACATTCTGGTGGCAGTCGACTATGTATCCAAATGGGTACAGGCCGTTGCCACACCCTCTAATGATATTAAAACAGTGTTGAAGTTCCTTCAGAAACATATCTTCAGCAGGTTTGGTGTCCCTAGAGTACTAATCAGTGATGGGGGTACTCACTTCTGTAACAAATAGCTTTACTCTGCCATGGTTCGGTATGGGATTCGCCACAAGGTGGCAACTCAATATCATCCACAGACAAATGGGCAAGCTGAAGTTTCTAACAGAGAACTAAAAAGAATCCTGGAACGGACGGTAAGTACCCGTAGAAAGGATTGGGCAAGAAGCTTGGATGATGCTCTGTGGGCTTACAAAACAGCATTCAAGACTCCTATAGGGACTTCTCCATACCATCTTGTGTATGGTAAGGCCTGTCATCTGCCCGTGGAACTGGAACATAAGGCCTACTGGGCAACCAGATTCCTAAACTTTGATACCAAATTAGCTGGAGAAAAAAGATTGCTCCAGCTGAATGAGCTAGAGGAATTCAGACTCACTGCTTTCGAAAATGCCAAGCTTTATAAAGAGAAATAAAAAAGGTGGCATGACAGAAAGCTGTCATCTAGAGTCTTTGAACCAGGACAAAATGTTCTATTGTTTAACTCTAGGCTCAGACTATTTCCCAGGAAACTAAAATCCCGGTGGAGGGGACCATATGTGATTACAAGTGTATCACCATATGGCTATGTGGAGCTTCAAGACATTGATTCTAATAAGAAGTTCATAATTAATGGACACAGAATCAAGCACTATCTTGAAGGCAATGTTAAGCAAGAGTGCTCAAGGCTGAGGCTAGATTAAAAGCTCAGCAAGGTCCAGCTAGAGAAGCGCTTGTTGGGAGGCAACCCAGCCATTAGCAAAACTTTTTCTGTTATTCTATTCTTCACTTTAATTATTTTTAAAATTATATAAGTTCTATATTAACCATCTTCAAGGTAAAGAATCAATTGCATAAGTTCACAGGGTTACAGAAGGATTCAGAGCATAAAACAGGAAAAAGGAGCTCACTGGAAAGAAAAAGCCGGTAAAAGGCACAATTGGGCGTTAAATGCCCAAAAGGAGCATCTACTGGGTGTTTAACGCCAGTAAAGATAGCCATCTGGGCGTTAAACGCCAGAAAGAAGCAGCTTCTGGGCGTTTAATGCCAGATTTACAGCATCCTGGGCGTTCAGAAAAACGCCCAATAACAAAGGAGTTTCTGGCGTTTAACGCCAGCTGGAAGCAACAGCTGGGCGTTAAACACCCAGACCAAGCACCAAGTGGGCGTTAAACACCCAAAACATGCAGCAGTTGGGCGTTTAACGCCAGGATTGTGGGGAGTAGGCAATTTCGTTTTCAATTCAAATTTTTTTCTAATTTTTATGTTTCAATTCATGATTTCTTGCACAAACATGTTACAAATCCTAATTTTTCAAATCCTTTTTCAAAGATATCAAATGTATCTTAATTCATAAACCCTTTTTTTATCCTCTTCAAATTATTTTCAAATCCTTTTCAAACAAATCTATCTCTTTTCCTTCTAAAATCTTTTCAACTCATCAATATCTTTTTCAAATCTTCACAACATCTTTTTCAAAATTCAGATTTATCTTTTTCAAATATCTTTCATATCTTTTCAATTTTAAATTACATCTTTTCATATCATACTTATTTTTTCCAAATCACTTTTTCTATCATATCTTTTTCAAATAATTTTTGAAACCCACACCCCTTTCCCTTTAAATCCTAGTTCGGCCTCCCCCCTCTCTCATACAATTCAGACTTGGCTCTCCTCATCTCCCTCTTCTTTCCTTTCTTTTGCTTGAGGACAAGCAAATCTCTAAGTTTGGTGTGTTTATCCATGATCACTAAGCCAATACCCACTAAGATCATGGCTCCTAAGGGAAAACAAACCGACTCAAGAGGCAAGAAAGAGAATATTCCAAAACCACTTTGGAATCAAGGGAAGTTCATAACCAAAGAACATTCAGACCATTTTTACAAAATAATGAGTCTAAGGTCAGTGATCCCGGAAGTTAAATTTGATCTGAAAGAAGACGAATATCCGGAGATCCAAGAGCAAATTCGAAACAGGAGCTGGGAAGTCCTAGCAAATCCTGAAACAAAGGTGGGAAGAAACATGGTTCAGGAATTCTATGCTAATCTATGGCAGACGGACAGGCAGAGGATAGCTGGAACCGCATTCTATGAATATAGAACTTTGGTCAGAGGGAAGATTGTTCACACCTACCCTGACAAGATAAGGGAGATCTTCAAGCTGCCTCAACTGCAAGATGACCCAGACTCCTTTAATAGGAGAATGATGAGATCAAACCTGGGCTTGGATAAAATCCTAGAGGACATATGCCTCCCTGGAGCCAAGTGGACAACCAACACAAAGGGTGCCCCGAACCAACTCAAGAGAGGAGATCTCAAACCAGTCGCCAGAGGCTGGCTGGACTTCATTGGGCGCTCTATACTGCCCACTAGCAACCGCTCTGAAGTCACCATCAGAAGAGCAGTGATGATTCATTGCATTATGCTAGAAAAAGAAGTGGAAGTTCATCAGCTGATTGCTTGTGAGCTTTACAAAATTGCAAACAAGAACTCCAAAGATGCCAAATTGGCCTATCCAAGCTTAGTCTCTCTGTTATGTAAGGATGCTGGGATAAAAATTGGAGTAGATAAGTATATCTCAGTTGAGCAACCAATCACCAAAAAGTCTATGGAAGGACAACAAGTGCAGGACGACCCCATCAAGAGAAAAGCACATGAGTTCCTCCCGGAAATTCCTCAAATTGAATACTGGGAGCGCCTAGAAGCATCTGTCACCAAGTTGCAAGAAACTGTGGATCAACTGAAGGAAGAACAGCAAAATCAAAACAGCATGCTCTGCAAACTGCTTAGAGAACAAGAAGAGCAAGGGCGTGAACTGAAGGAATTAAAGCGTCAGAAACTATCTCTTGAAGGGCCAAGCACTCCACAGACTAAAGAGGCATCCACCTCCCAAATTCAAGGTTGTTGAGTTCTAATCTTAGCCTTAACTCTGTGATAATTGTTCTTATTTGAGTTTTACCTTAGAAGTTATATATGAGTAGTAGTAATTAGTATCTATATTTTGATTTTATCTCCAATTAAGCTATAATTTATTTTTCTCATCATCATTAAACATGAATAAAATAGCAGCTTTTCTTTAGAATAAGGAGGCAATATTTTTCGAGTTTTTAATAAGGAAAATTATAATTATTTACATGTGGTGGCAATGCTTTTTGTCTTCTGAATGAATGCCTGAACAGTACATGTTTTTTATATTGAATTTTATGAATGCTAAAATTGTTGGCTCCTGAAAGAATGATGAACAAGAAAAATGTTATTGATAATCAGAAAAATCATAAAAATGATTCTTGAAGCAAGAAAAAGTAGTGAATACAACAAAAAAAAATTTGGCGAAAATAAGAGAAAAAGAAAAAGAAAAAGCAAGAGCAAAAATCCAATAACCCTTAAAACCAAAAGGAAAGGGTAATAAAAAGGGATCAAAGGCTTTGAGTATCAGTGGATAGGAGGGCCTAAAGGAATAAAATCCTGGCCTAAGCGGCTAAACCTAGCTGTCCCTAACCATGTGCTTGTGGCATGAAGGTGTCAAGTGAAAACTTGAGACTGAGCGGTTAAAGTCAAGGTCTAAAGCAAAAAGAAGAGTGTGCTAAAGAACCCTGGACACCTCTAATTGGGGACTCTAGCAAAGCTGAGTCATAATCTGAAAAGGTTCACCCAATTATGTGTCTGTGGCATTTATGTATCCGATGGTAATACTGGAAAACAAAGTGCTTAGGGCCACGGCCAAGACTCATAAAGTAGTTGTGTTCAAGAATCAACATACCAAACTAGGAGAATCAATAACACTATCTGAATTCTGAGTTCCCATGGATGCCAATCATTCTGAATTTCAAAGGATAAAGTGAGATGCCAAAACTGTTCGGAAGCAAAAAGCTACTAGTCCCGCTCATCTAATTAGAATCTGAGCTTCACTCAAAATTCTGAGATATTATTGCTTCTTAATTTCTCTTTATCCTATTTTATTTGTCTAGTTGCTTGAGGACAAGCAACAGTTTAAGTTTGTTGTTGTGATGAGCGGATATTTTATACGCTTTTTGGGGTTAACTTCATGTAGTTTTTAGTATGTTTTAGTTAGTTTTCAGTATATTTTTATTAGTTTCTAGGAAAAATTCATCTTTCTGGACTTTACTATGAGTTTGTGTATTTTTCTGTAATTTCAGGTATTTTTCTGGCTGAAATTGAGGGAGCTGGGCAAAAAACTGATTCAGGCTAAAAAAAGACTGCTAATGCTGTTGGATTCTGACCTCCTTGCACTCGAAATGGATTTTCTGGAGCTACAAAAGTCCCATTGGCGCGCTCCCAATTGCGTTGGAAAGTAGACATCCAGGGTTTTTCATCAATATATAATAGTCCATACTTTGCTCAAGGATAGACGACGTAAACTGGCGTTCAACGCCAGTTTCATGTTGCAGTCTGGCGTTAAACGCCAGAAACAGGTTACAAGTTGGAGTTAAACGCCCAAAACAGGTTACAACCTGGCGTTTAACTCCCGAAACAGCCTAAGCACGTGTAAAGCTTAAGTCTCAGCCCCAGCACACACCAAGTGAGCCCCAGAAGTGGATTTCTGCACTATCTATCATAGTTTACTCATTTTCTGTAAACCTAGGTTACTAGTTTAGTATTTAAACAACTTTTAGAGATTTATTTTGTATCTCATGACATTTTTAGATCTTAACTTTGTACTCTTTGATGGCATGAGTATCTAAACTCCATTGTTGGGTGTGAGGAGCTCTGCTGTACCTCGATGAATTAATGCAATTATTTCTGTTTTCTATTCAAACACGCTTGTTTCTATCTAAGATGTTCATTCGCACTTCAATATGATGGATGTGATGATTCGTGACACTCATCACCATCCTCAACCCATGAATGCGTGCTCGACAACCACCTCCGTTCTACCTTCGATTGAATGAGTATCTCTTGGATTCCTTAATCAGAATCTTCGTGGTATAAGCTAGAATCTATTGACAGCATTCTTGAGAATCCGGAAAGTCTAAACCTTGTCTGTGGTATTCCGAGTAGGATTCAGGGATTGAATGACTGTGACAAGCTTCAAACTCACAAAGGTTGGGCGTAGTGACGGACGCAAAAGGACCAATGGATCCTATTCCAGCATGAGTGAGAACCGACAGATGATTAGCCGTGTGGTGACAGCGCACCTGGACCATTTTCACTGAGAGGATGGATGGTAGCCATTGACAACGGTGATCCACCAACACACAGCTTGCCATAGGAGGGAACTTGCGTGCGTGAAGAAGATGACAGAAGGAAAGCAGAGATTCAGATGACAAAGCATCTCCAAAACTCCAACATATTCTCCATTACTGCATAACAAGTATTTATTTCATGCTCTTTTATTCTTCGCAATTCAACTTGATAATTATAATTGATATCCTGACTAAGAATTACAAGATAACCATAGATTGCTTCAAGCCAACAATCTCCGTGGGATTCGACCCTTACTCACGTAAGGTATTACTTGGACGACCCAGTGCACTTGCTGGTTAGTGGTACGAGTTGTGAAAAATGTGATTCACAATTCGTGCATCAGCATCCTACCTTGACCCTAGCCCCATTACAACCTATGGGAAAGTCCTCATGATATTTGTATGCATGCATGAAATAATTGTTGATTGTTAGATGAAAAACAAATCTTGGAAAGCGTGATTAGGGGAGAATTGAGTGAATCAACCCCATACACTTGAGTGACTAGAGCAGATACACATCCGGTGAGGGTTCGATTGCTCAATTACATGTTTTCACCCATGATCATCTTTTCTTGCAAGTTTGTAAAATCTTTCAATAACTCAATTAAATTGTGGATTTGATTTGATTGCTATTTCTTTAGCCCTTGTACGTGTATATGTATTCTTGGGAATTGATTTATTTTGACCAAGCATTTGCATTCATGTAGATAGATTGCATATAGATAGGTTGCATATAGTTAGTTTACATTGAATAAATGTTAATACCCTTTGCTTCTTTCTTGATTTTAGCAAGAGGACAGGCTTAGTTTAAGTGTGGGGAGGTTTGATAAACCCCAATTTTGTGGTTCATCTTGTGCCTATTTTGGGGGATTTTATCACCTTTTCCCACATTTATTCAATGAAATAGCATGGTTTTGTAATTCTCCCTTAATTTGTGCTTAAGTGTAAAAACATGCTTTTTAGGCCCTAAATTGGTGATTTTAATTTACTTTAATTCCATTCGATGCCTTGATGCGTTTGTTGAGTGATTTCAGGACTATAAGGCAAGTATTGGATGGAAGAAATAAAGAGGAAAGCATGCAAAAGGGAGAATTCATGAAGAAATGAGCTTTTGGAGAATTGAGGGCCACGCGCACGCGTCACTCACGCTTACGCATGAGTAGAGGTTTTTGCCAACGACGAGCACGCGTCACCCATGCGTACGCGTGATGCTCAGCACGTGACCTACTTAAAGTGAAATCGCTGGGGGCGATTTCTGAGCTGCCCAGGCCCAAATCCAACTCGTTTCTGAGGGTATTTCATGCAGAATTCAAGCTTGAGCAAGGGGGAGCACTTAGTTAGTCATGATGAGCCTTTAGTTAGTTTTCTAGAGAGAGAAGCTCCCTCTTCTCTCTAGAATTAGGTTAAATTCTCTTGGATCTAGCGTTAATTACTTGATTTCATCTTGTTTCCTCTACAATTCCTTGTTCTAATACTTCAATTCTTCTTGGTTCTTTTGTTAATTTTACTTTTATGCTTCTTTTATGTTTATGAATGATCATGTTGGATTTGGTTTACATTTAATGAAATTTGATGTTTGATGTTCTTTTATTGTTAATTTGAGTTGTGAATTTTACTTTCCTTGCAATTGGTAGTTGGTAGATTTATATTTCTTGAACTTTTACCATGCTTTCCTTTTATATCTACCAAGTGTTTGACAAAATTCTTGGTTGGATGTTAGAGTAGATTTTGAGCATTCTTGACTTGGAAAGAGTAATTAGGTAATCTTGAGTCATGAATACCCAATTCATGTTGGTGATCTACAGTTGTTAGTTAATATGATTTCCATTGACTCTAATCTCTTGCTAATTCCATTAGTAAGTTGATTGGAATTTTTGGATTGAAATTAACTAGTCTTGTTTAACTTTCTCCCATGGAAGATAACTTACACCTTCTTCCAACATTGGAGATGACGAAATAGGATAAATTCTTGTTAATTATTGTTATTAGTGACTAGGATGAAAAGCCTATGATCTCAATTCTTGCCATGAATGTCTCTCTTTATTAATTGCTTTGTTTAATTGCTCTCTTCACTTTTCTTGTCATTTAATTTTCTTGCCCCTTTTATCAATCAAACCCCCTTGTCCCTTCATAGCCAATAATTGACCACTTCATTGCAATTCCTTGTGAGACGACCCGGGGTTTAAATACTTCGGTTAATTTTCATTGGGGTTTGTACTTGTGACAAAACCAAATTTTTGCATGTGAGGATTCTTTGTCGGTTTAGGACTATACTTGCAACGAGAATTCATTCATTTGAGGAATTTCTAGACCACCAAAGAATTCGCACATCACCAGGGAACTCAAATTACCTCATTTTCTACCTGGAGCAGTGAAATCACTTCACTATGTCTACCCAGAGAACTCAAATTACCTCATTCAATAATCATCATTTTAAATTAATCATATCATTATTCCATCTCAACAAGAACAGCTGACGAACGGATTTTTGCTAGTAAAGAATTCACAAATAAGTAATCACGTTGTAAGTATAGTTTCTAAACTAACAATAATCCTTTCGTACAAAAACTTGTTTGTCACTAAAGCAAACCCAATAAAATTAAACCGAAGTATTTAAACCTCGGGTCGTCTCTCAAGGAATTGCAGGGAGGTGTAATTTATTATTGGTTATAGAAAAGTATCTTTTTGGGATTTTTGAATAAGGAATAAGAAAAGTAAATTGCAAGAAAGTAAATTAATAATTAAGAAAAACTCTTGGCAAGGTATGAAAACTGGACGTCCTATCCTAGCTATCCTTATCAATTGTGATGAGAATTGTCCACTGTTCCCACTTAGTTAACCCTTACTAAATAAAGGAAAGTCAAGTGGACTAATCAATTTGATTCCTCAAGTCCTAGTCAACTCCTATGGAAAGACTAGCTTTAGAGGTATCCAAATCAACCAGCAATTTTCAATTAACAAGCAACAAAGGAGTTTGATAACTCAAGTGTCTCCAATTAATCAATTCAAGCCAAGAATGTAAAAAGCTAAATTAAAATCATAAATCTGAAATACCTCAAATCGCATTAAATAAGAAAATCGATTCTAACATGGAGTTCATAAACCAAATTGGGAAAATAAGTAATTAACAAGAGAAATAGATGAATCAAAGCACTAGAATAAATAAAAGTAGAAGAGAAATTAAACTAAAAGAATATTGAACCTGAAATTGAGAAGAAGTAAACCTAATCTAAGAGAAATCCTAAATCCTAAAACCTAGAGAGAGGAGAGAGCCTCTCTCTCTCTAGAAAACTACATCTAAAACCTAAAATTATGAATTATAAGAAGTTCTGAATGATTCTCCCACTCTGCAGCCTCTAATCTGTGTTTTCTGGGCCAAAAACTGGGCCAAAAATAGCCCAGAAATTGCCCCCAATGATTTCTGATACGTCCAGCACGCGGCACTGTCACGCGTACGCGTGGATTGAAATTATACAATAAAAGCAGGGAACATAGAATCAAGCATTGAACCCTCACAGGAAGTGCATATGCACTCTAATCTCTCAAGTGTCTAGGGTCAATCACTCTACTCTTCTCTAGTCATGCTTTCTAAACTTTGTTCTTCATCTAACCAATCAACAAAAATTTAGTATACCAATGCAAACATCATGAGGTCTTTTCAAGTTTGTAATGGGGCTAAGGTAAGGGTGAGGATATATATATGGCCAAGTGAGCTATACTATGAATCTTTGACTAACCTAAGCTCTCACCTAACATACACATACTTTATGTATCTTCTAAAATCATGCATAGCTACCCATAATTCCCACTTTTGTATATTTCACATACTCATATACCAAATTTTTCTTAATTTCACCCCATATGCATTGATCTTCTATTAAACTTGACATCGGGGTGATTTTGTCCCCTTATTTATTTATTTATTTATATTGTAATAACATATATTTATTTATTTATTTATTTATTTGTTTTTATTTTTGAATCATAAAAGCAAACATAATATATCAATGCACATGGATTTTTAATTTTTTTGGTCTCACATGAGTATGCACCCAAATTCCCAATATTCAAATAAAGTACAAACACAATACATTCCCATTAACCCAAGTTTCCACAGTTCCCCACACTTGGTTGACACACAATCTCTATCTTAAGCTAACCAAAGATTCAATTGGGGTGTTTAATTGTTTTTCCACTTAAGGCTAGTGATGTGGTAAAATATAGAACAAATGGGGATTAAAAGGCTCAAAGTGGCTAACAAAGGTAAATGGAATGGTAGGCTATTTGGGATAAGTGAGCTAATCAAATGATGGCCTCAATCATATGCAAGCATGTAAATATACTAAACACTGGACATATAGAATGGAACAAAGCAAAGATTGCAATCATAGAGAAGAAAATACACAAGAATAAAATATTATAGTTAAATAATGTAACCATGTAATTACGCTCAAATTCTCACAGGTTGTGTGTTCTTAGCTATAATTCATGTTCCAATTTATAGTCTTCAACAAGTTTAACGAAAATTTTAATTTAAATTAGTGAAATATTATAAAATAGAGTCTTAAAAAGAAGTTTATTACTTTAACCAAGCAAGACATATATGCAAATAAACATGCAAATGCAACAACTAACAAGGAAAATAAATGATTGGTGTTGGGATAGGAAATAACTAACCCACGAAAGTCGGTATCGACCTCCCCACACTTAAAGATTGCACCGTCCTCGGTGCATGCTAAGATGTGTAAGTGGACGGGTTGCTCCAACTGATGCGTTTCTCCAAGGATTGTGCAGATGGACTTGTCTGTTGCCCTATTGAGAAGCTTTTCTTTTCCCTTCTCGGTGGCCATCCTGAAAGAAGAGGAAAAAGAAGAAAAATGACCCAGAAATAAAGATAAGAAAATAAATAAAGCATGGATGGGTTAATGCCAAATAATGATAGTCTCAATTGCATGGTAGCTACAATATGCAAGTGAGAAAACAGTAGAAGCAAAATGGCATATCAATAGTACAAAAATTGCAACAAATGGGGGAGAGGGGGTGGGTAATGCAAGATAGTATAAGTGCATATCAATGCAAATGGAATGCAAGTATCATAAAAGAATAGCATTGACTTATGAATAATAATACCCAATGAGAATAAAACAAGTCATGAAGCATCGGAATAATGCAAGAAAAGATGCAACAGTTGAATAAGAAAATTTAACACCAATGGAAAAATAATAAATTTAGAAAAGAAAATAAAAATATGCACAAAATTAAAATGCAATGAATGAAAGTATGCAAATAAATTAAGTAAAATAGAATAAAAGTGAAGAAGGATGAGAAGTTAAAGAGATGAGGAAGAAGAAAGTAAGAAAGGAGGAAGAAAGAAGGAGAAAAGAGAGAAGAAAGGAGAAAGTAATGAAAAACGGGACGTGACGCGCGTGCGGGCATCAACCATCCATTATCACTATGCAATTACATATACTTCATATATTCACATCTTCCATACGTAAGTCAACCCTTACCAACCTTACTTCCCACCAAGATACCTCCTCTCCCTTAACTTCTTCTCGTTACTACGCATACTACAACGATTTAAGACTTAAAGGGTGGAAATGGAGGCTTAGAGGTCTGAAATTCGGTTTTAAAACACAAAAAACTCATTTTTGCTTAAAACAGGGCCACGCGTGCGCGTCCCCCATGCGCACGTGTGGAAAGCGGAAAAAGGGAGTGAGGCATGAATGTCGCCCATGCGTACGCGTGGAGATTAGAGAGGGGGAGTGATGCGTGCGCGTCAGTCACGCGTACGCGTGGAGGCATTTTGTGCTCCGCGCACAAATCCGGCACAATACCATTACAACTCTCTGGTTTTTCTACCATGCAGCAGCATCAACACGGCGACGCGTACACGTCGGCTAAATTATATGGGTTACGCGTGCGCGTCGGCCATGCGTACGCATGCGCGTGGGCGTACGTTTTCTTAAAAATTTTACTAAGTCTGAAAAAGCTACAGAATTTTATTTTCAAACCTCAAACTTCCGCCACACATAACTTCTTCTACAAAATTCCTTTTTCAACCATTTCTAAACCGTTGGAAAGATCGTTGAATGAACTTTCTTAAAAATCCAATTTTGAAGAATTCCTAACTCCGAGGACCGAGTTACAGACCACCGAAGTTGGTCAAAAATCAGTTATTCACCCAAAAACAGAAATCACCAATTTTTCCAATGTTCACAAGCCAAATTCATTTCCACTCATCCAAATGACCACAACCCAACCACATTCACATAATTACACTCAACCAAAACCAAACCTACCTCATCTACACAATTCAATTCAATTTCGTCACCTTCCACTCCTAAATTTCTAATTTCTTATTATTCCACATTCCTCCTATTTATTCACACACTCAATATTCAATATCCATTCAATCTCATATGACATCACACAATACACATATCACTTACCTTCCTTACCTCTTTCCGGCCTCCGGCCCAAATTCACAATTTAAATGCATATTCCACAAACCAATATTCATTATCCAATTCGTCAAATTCTCAACACACCAAACATACAAATTCACACAATTCTCAACCCAATCATTAATTTACATTATATATCAACTATACATATTAGTACCAACTATTTACACAATCCAAACTTAATCCTAGGGGCATCTAGCCTAGGAATTCTCATCACACCATACGGTACTTAAATGAAACTTAAACCGTACCTCTTGGAGTCAAACCAATTGAGCCTCTTCTTTGGAAGTCTCCACCAACCTTAGCTCCAAGCCTCACCAAAGCTCCACAAGCAACACCAACCTCCCAATTGTGTACCAAAATCAACCAATACTCTAACATAACCAATTTCACACTTACAATCAATCTAGGGTTTATGAAAATGATAAATCACAAGGGTTAGAGGGTTTCTTACCTTAACCCACTGTACTTTATGATGAATATCACCAATGGCTCATACTAGAGCACCCCTTAAATAACCAAAATTACAAGATTTCCTCAAAATCTAAATCAAATTCGAATTTAAATAGAAAAATGAAAACTGGGCAGAGAACAGTAGAATACTCACCACAAAACTTAGATATAATTGTAGAGAATGAGAAGAGCAATGCGTGGCAGCAAATGGTTCGTCAATCGGAGTTTCGGAGAGAAAGTTATGGTGATTTGAAGTTTGATGGAGTTAGGATTTATTCTCTTCTTCCTCTCTTCTCCATAGCTGCACCTCTCTCTTATTTCCTAGAGTAAATGAGCTGAAATGCTCATAACTAATATTTATATATGTTGGGTCTTGGGTCCACTTGGGCCCGGTTCACTTGATTTAGTCCGTTGGCCCAATTTTGGGCCAAAACCTTTAAAATTAGAGTTTTAAATCATATTTTAAATATTTCTAGTTTCCCAAATTATAATTTCTCATTTCCTAACCATATTCACTTATAATTAATTTATTCAGTTGCAGTACTGGATAGATCTCAGCCGGTATTGCCGGTCAAATTTTTAGTGCGCATTTTTACGAAGAAAACTATGTTTTCTGACTCAGAAAAATCCACTGAGTCCAAATATCATATTTAAATTATCGAATTCCGATTGCTAAATTTTTTTAACCATATTCGCTCCTATTTAATTTATTATTTAATTAATTACAGTTTGACCGGGTTTTACAAGAATCGTATCCCACATAAATTCCTAATTTTTTTTTAGAGTCCCATTTTGGTGCGAGAAAGTGGGGCAATTAGAACATATATCACACACCCAAATATTCTCAAATGTGAAATATTTGGTTGCTGGCCAAAAGTTAATTGCAGAGGAGAGAATTGATGGTAACTTGTTGGTCTCAAATGTATAAGTGCTACAACATGTAAAATTGCATGCCTCCAAACAGAGGTTGGGAGATTTGTTCTCATAAGTAAGGATCTAGCAATTAATTGGAGGCATTTAATAAGTAATTCTGCTAACCCATTTTGTGTGTGAACTTGAGCTACTGGATGTTCAATGCTTATTCTGTTAGAAATACAATAAGCATCAAATGCTTGGGAAGTGAATTCACCAGCATTATCAAGACGAATTGCTTTAATTGGATTTTTTAGAAACTGTACTTTTAGTCGAATAATTTGAGTAAGTAATCTCGCAAACGCTAGGTTGCGAGAAGACAATAAGTACACATGTGACCATCTCGAAGATGCGTCTATTAGAACCATAAAATATCTAAAAGATCCATATGGTGGATGAATAGGTCCACATATATCTTTTGAATCCTTTCAAGAAATTCAGGAGACTCAAGTCCAATATTTACTGGCGATGGCCTTAAAATTAGTTTTCCCTGAGAAAATGCAATACAACAAAATTAACTAGATTTAAGAATCTTCTGGTTCTTTAGTGAATATCCATGGGAGTTTTCAATAATTCTCCGCAACATTGTTGTTTCAGGATGACCCAATCGATCAAACCAAATTATAAATTCATTTGGGTTAGTAAACTTCTGGTTTATAATAGCATGTGATTCAATTGCACTAATTTTAGTATGATATAACATAATGAAAGTGAGGGTAACTTTTATAATATAACATTTTATTTGAATCATGAGTTGTGATATATAAGTACTCATGATTTTCCTTATTCATTGTTTCAATATATTATCGATTTCGGCGAATATCTTTAAAACTCAACAAGTTCCTTAGAGACTTGGTAGACAATAGTGTATTATTTATTATGAATTTTGTTTCTCTGGAAAACAAAATTATAGCTCTTTCGGAGCCTTCTATCATATTGCCTGAACCAATAATAGTATTAACATATTCTTCTTTTGGTACAAGATGAATAAAATATATATTACTTTTGAGAATGGTATGAGAACTTACACTATTCGCAAGGCAAACATCTTCAATATATATCCTTGCTATTTTCTTCAAAGACAAATAATAATAATAATAATAATAATAATAATAATAATAATAATAATAATAATAATAATAATAATAATAATAATAATAATAATAAAATGAATAGCAGTACATGCGCAATAAAATTGTATTCCTGATTGGAATTGTTTTTCTAAGAAGCACTGTACATAAAAATAGTGTCATATATTAAAATTTTATTATTATTACCATTATTATTATTTTCGAACTTGACACATTTAGTGATTTTGAAATTCATAAACATAAACTTAAATATTTTATTAAACATTATTTATATACATTATACTTGAAATTCAAATACATAAGGAATAAGACTTAACAAGAAGTTTTTTTTTACATTATTTATTTATATAAATATTTAACGAACCTAAATATTAAAATTTTCTATTGTTGATCAAATGGCCAATATTTTCTTCAAGATCCTCAAAGAAATCAAATACTTCTTAATGAGTGGTATAATTTTCAGCAACATCTTTTGAAATAAAATTTGTCTTCTTTCCTTTGTCATCCTTTTTCAAGGATGCTTGATAAAGATCAACTAGGTGCCTTGGGGTACGACAGGTACGCGGCCAATGACCCTTTCTACCACAACGAAAATATTTATCCTCTGTTGATTTATTTTGCCTATTATTTCTTTCTTTATCCCACTTCTCGTGAGATCATTTCTTGTGAACATAATTTTTATTTCTTTCATAATTTTTCTTGCTACCAAAACCTTGCCATTTACCTCATCTGGGGTTATGATTTGTCGCATTTGCTTCAGAAAATGGGGCAGCACCAGCTGGGCGTGCTTCATGATTTCTCAAAAGTAATTCATTGTTACATTCAGCAACAAAAAGGCAAGAAATTAGCTCAAAATATTTTTTAAATTCTTTTTCTCAATATTACTGTTGTAGGAACACATTCGAGGCATGGAAGGTCGAGAAAGTTTTCTCTAACATGTCATTATCAGTTATATTTTCTCACATAATTTCCTTCGTGAGGTAATTTAAAATATTGCTGAATTCTAGTCACTTATGGATTTAAAATCCTGTAAACACAAGTGTGTCCACTCATATCAGACTTGAGAAAGTATCATTATCTTTTGATGATTATATCTTTTTTCAAGGTTCTTCCACAGATCTGCAGGATCTTTTAGTGTGAGATATTTATTTTTCAATCCTTCATCAAGATGATGACAAAAGAATATCATGACTTTGGTTTTATCTTTCTGAGATACATTATTTTCAGCTTTAATGGTATCTCTAAGATCCATTGAATCAAGATCAATTTCGGCATCTAGTATCTATGTTAAGCAGTTGTTTCCAGATATATCAAGAGCATTAAATTCAAGATGGGAGAGTTTTGACATAATAAAAATTTATTACCTGAGTCTTTCTAAATTTTGATCAGAGTCTCATTCTAATAACATGTTGTAAAATAAATAAATGAGGAAGAGGAAATAAATATAAAATAAAGAAGTATAAATAGAAGACTCTAGTATTAATATCCACCAATATTATTATCTTAATATAATAGAGATAATTCATATATATATTCACTAATATTATATGTAGTATTGTGCATAATATATATAAGAGAGAGAGAGGAGTATTTTATTGTTATTATTCTTTGTTTTGTCTCATCTACGCTACCCTATTTATATACTTATAAGAGTCACCATTTTTAAACTTAATTAATTATAATCTTTCTTGATAATCTAAGTAACATTAAAAAATAGAATCGCACACATAAATGAATATCCACCTCATACTTATCACAACACTTTCTATATATAATCGCAGTAACTAATAACTAAAAGAGGTATTTCATCAATACTATTTAATAAATAAAAATAGTGTAAAAAAAGTATACATGTAGCAAAAATAATAAAATAATCATCATCTAAAATCGAAAATACATAATAAAATTTGGTAGATAAATTAATATATAATGTAAAAATCTTATTAAAATCTCACTAATAATACTGGAAATAAATAAGAGTCCACAAGAAAAAATTGTATACATATGCTGGTAGAACAAATAAATCTAGGAAAGTTATAAGAGTAATTTACTTAAATAAATTAGTTGAAGATCAATATTGCCATTGTCCTAAAATTGAATGTATTACAATTTTATTCTCCCAATATTGATATAAATAATAATTTTTGTACAATTTTTTTAGAAAAAATATAAAATCTGCAAAACTACTACAGCTTATGTAGTAAAAATACATGCATGAATCGTTAGTTGAAATCAAGTTTTATGTTGTTAGTATACTAAGAAAAAAAACCTATACTTGTATATCACGATTTATGCCCAAAATTAGGGGTGTTCACCGTCAGATAACGTTTTAATAAATATATATACGGAAAAGTTTTACATTTATGTAAAAATTACATGGATGTTATTCAAGTATTTTTCACTACACGCGTTTTACACTTGTTTTTTAACGTAAATCTTTCTCAACGTAAACTTTGTTCTATTCTCACGTTTTCTTTCTTCTTCTTCTTCTTCTTTTTCTTCTTCTTCTTCAACCTAATTAAATTTGTTCTTCTCCTCTGTTCACGTTTTTCTTCTCTGCATTATGGATCTGGATTGACTTCAACATAATTAGCTTCGTCGTTATTCTTCTTCTTCGTTTTCCTCGTCGATCTGCACTTCTGAATTGAAACAATGAATGAATCAACTTTAAATCAGTTGAATGAGTGCGATTTGGATAATTCTTCTGAAACGCATCAATTTGATGAGGTTTGGATTATTGAATTTTGAATCGAATTCAATGGAATGTAATTGCTAATTTTATTTGAATTGAATTGAATGAACTGAGGTGATCTGTATCTAAATTGAATTGAATTGAATTGATAATATGTATAATGGTTTCATTCATTGTGAGTAACTTTTTGGCTCGGTAAGTACTATAGAGTTGTTTCACCTTGTCCATGTCTTCGGTTTGGTATGCAGAAAGAAGTCTAAAAAAATTAGACGAATATATTCTGTTTTGTTCCCTAAGCACTATATAATTGTTTCACCGTAATTAAGATTTCGGTTCACTATATTTAAGGTTTTGGTTCACCATGCAGACTAGCTGTGTTGTGGATGAAAAATTTTTCCCAAAGGTGGGAATGATTTTCAAGACACTAGAAGAAGCTGGAAAGTTCTACAAATATTATTCCAAACTTGCCAGTTTTTCTACGAAAATAAGGAACATGACTCGGGATAGAGACAAGATTAAGAATCAACTAATTGTATGCACCAGAGAGGGGAGGTGGAAATCTAAGATATCTCCAACTTTGAAGACAAACCCTTCAGCTGGGTTAAATTGTCCGGCCAGAATTTAAGTACACATAATGAAGGATGTTGGTCTTTGGACAATTTTCAAATTTGTTTTGAATCACTCACATCCTTGTTGTCCAGACCAAGCTGAGATTCTCAAACAACACAGGGAGCTTAGCATGTTCGTGCGTCGCACCATCAAAACCCATGAAGAAGCCAGAATCAGACCGAGCAAAACTTACCAATCATTTGTGGCAGCAGCTGACAGCCACCGTGAACTAGGTTTTATAGAAAAAGACGTCAGAAATTACATCACAACGGAAGTACGGAATATTTTTGAAGAAGACGATGCAAAAGAATTTGGGAAGTACCTAGTAAGAATGAAAGAGAAGAACCAAAATTTATTCTTTGAGCTCAACCTTGAAGGCGATCAATGCATTAAACATGCATTTTGGGCCGATGCAAGAAGCATGGATGCATTTATTTCGGAGACGTGGTTTTATTTGACACCACCTATAACACAAACAGGTATTCGTTTCATTCAAATATATTTTGATGTTCAGTGGATGTATATTTTTCGGTTTACCATGGTCTGCTTGTTATTGATACAGGTACAATTTGGTATTAGGTTCTTTTGTGGGCGTGAATCACCACAGTCAGTCGACACTTCTCGGATGCGCGCTGATGAAAAATGAGGACATCCAATCATTCAAATGGCTATTTAAGTGTTGGCTACATTGCATGGGAGGGAAGGCACCAAAATGTATTCTTATCGATCAATACGCATCGATTCAAAGGGCAATTGAGATGTGCATGCCAACAACAATTCACGGCTGGTGCATCTAGCACATTATGAAGAAGATCCGAAGCAAATTAAACGGCTACAAGGGACACAATGAAACTGAACAAGAGATGAGCCATGTTGTTTAGAACTCGTACACAAAAGAAGCATTTGACAGAAACTGGATTGATTTCCTCAGAAAGTACGGCCTCGGAGGCAACAAGTGGCTTTTAGGTAATTGAGAGTTCAATTCAAATTATTTTCATGATCATATCTTTTTTTCCCAAAGCATGCACTGTTTTCGGTTCACCACACCTTATGGGTTCGGTTTATTTTGTAGAGCTGTACGAGGATCGGCATATATGGATTCCAGTTTACTTGGATCACCACTTTTGGGCCGGGATGAGAAGCACACAAATGAGCGAGAGCATGCATTCATTTTTCAACAAGTTCATCACACGGAAAAGCTCCTTGAGACAATTCATAAAGCAATACGACAATTGCCTAGCAAGCAGAGAGCAAGCAGAGAGAGAATTCAATGCTGCAAAATTTTACACTGTGATACCGTGCGCAACAAAATCAGCAATAGAGGCACAGTTTTAGTATGTATATACCCATGAGAAGTTCAGGGAAGTTCAAGCTCAATTCAGAGGTAAAGTGAACTGTTCACAAGATCAATGCATTCCACCCTAGGTTTCACAACATATGAAGTCATAGAGCAGGTTTCCAACTCCACATTCAACAAGTTTGTCGTCACCTACGACGTAGTATCACGAGATGTAAAGTGCCATTGCTTGCTGTTTGAGTCTATGGGCATATTGTGCCGCCATTCCCTAAGTGTCCTAAGCTTTGAGCGAGTGGATAACGTGCCACCGAAATACATATTGAAACGCTGGAGCAAAAACATAAAGAGGAGGCATACACACATCAAGAGCAGCCAAGATGACCCTCAACTGGAGCCGAGAAGTAAGAGATTTGACGAATTGGTATTTCGGTCGCACAATATATGTGAATTTGCATCCGAGTCTGAAGAGTTTACCGGAATTCTGCACCGAGCATTTGACAAGGTCATGACAGAGATGGAAGAATATCAAGAGAGAAGCAAAGGAAAAAGTTTGTTAACCCACGAAGAAGCGACATTAAGCAATGTGAATGACCTTCAAAGCCCACTACGTGTCAAAACAAGAGGTCGGCCTAAGAACAGACTTGAATCAAACCTGGAAAAAAAGATCTCAAATGCCATGAAGAAAAAGAAAAAGACAGCTCCAAGCGAGGTAAAATTGACTTGATTTTGATTAGTTAAAAATTCAATTGTTCATTTTGCTAATATATAATTAATTATGTCTTTTGTAGTTGAACCTTTTAGACTCCGGATCATCGATTCAGTCAAGCTTCACTCTTTACAATGCACCAGATATGAATTATCCAAGAGAGGATTGTACAAGTTTTAGTTTTTATTAATGTAAATTTTTGTTCACCCTTGAGCAAATTTCGGTTCACCATGGTTATAGTAGGGTTAATTTCTGACTATTGTTAGTCTTTAATGAATAGTCAATTTTTTTGTGAAATTCTATATTGATATATGCATTTTTTTTATTCGTCTAGTGTATTAATTTTTAAGTTGAATAATTAGAATTTTTTTTGAGAAACTGGAATCAGGTGTAGTGCTAGTTACATTTTCTGTGTGATTAATTAAATAAAAATTATTAACAAATCTAAAAGAGTAACATAATTATTTTTAACTTACATTGGTGGAGTTTTAAAACTCTTTTTTGGATGGATTTTAAGGGTTTAGGGTTTTAGGGGTTTAGGGTTTAGTGTTTAGGATTCAGGGTTTAGGGTTCAGGGGTTTAGGGTTCAGGGTTCAGGGTTCAGGATTCAGGGTTCAGGGTTTAGGGTTTAGGGTTTAGGGGTTATGGTTTAGGGTTTTAGGGGTTTAGGGGTTCAGGGTTCATGGTTTAGGGTTTAGGGTTTAGGGTTTTAGGGTTTTAGAGTTTAGGGGTTTAGGATTTATAGGTTCAGGGTTCAGTGTTCAGGGTTCTGTGTTTGGTGTTAAGGGTTTAGGGTTTAGAGATTAGGCTTTAGGGTTCAGGGTTTAGGGGTTCAGTGTGTTTCCAACTTTCGATTCGCCCAGTGTATTAATTTCGGTTCACTGTGTTCAGGGTTCAGGGTTCAGGGTTTAGGGTTAGGGGGTTTAGAGTTTAGGGGTTCAGGGTTCAGGGTTCAGGGTTCAGGTTTCAGGGTTCAGGGTTTAGGGTTTAGGGTTTTAGGGTTTAGGGGTTCATGGTTTAGGGTTTAGGGGTTCAGGGTTTAGGATTTAGGGTTTAGGGTTTTAAGGGTTAGGGTTAGGGTTTTTGGGGTTTAGGGGTTTAGGGTTCATGGTTTAGGGTTTAGGTGAGTTCGTAATGTATTGGTAAATACAGTGATTGCAATCACTGAGAACCTGGAATAAAACAGCAGCCAGACAGTTCCAACAGATATATAAATTAACATCTCAGATGAGTAATCCATCTTGAATCAAATATAAATATTAACATTAACCTTTAGATTAATATTGACATATATACATTTGAAGTTAGCATTTTTTGCTTTTTAAACAAGTTAAACAAAATATTGTTAATTACAACCAGCCAGTCATAGTATATGTTATTTACTATCTAAATCCCCAGATATGAATTTACAATAAGGGCTGGAGAGGGTAGCAGATGGCTTTGGGAGTCTTATTGCTTTAGATTCCCAAATTACTTGGTCTCTGATTTTGTTCATTTCATGCAACAGAATGTGCGGACCATATTGGTACCTGAAGCTATCAATCTCTCCCTACATTTCAATTGAAAGGAATTTGTTACATAAGAAATGAACCCAACTGAAATCAGAAAAGAAAGAAGTTTATAAATTTAGAAAGTACTAACTTGTGTCCAAACTCTATATTTATATCTCTTCCCGCTTTTGATCTTTTGTGGATCAATTATTTCGAGCCATTTCATGACGTATATTCCACAATCATAGCTAAGCAAGAATTGAGTATAATACGATTAATAGTATACAAAATAAAACATATTAAAAATAGCACTATAGAAGAGAAAGATTCTTACTCTGTACGTTGACCATTTAGTAGGATATACTCTGCTTCTACTCCCAGTCCATCCAGCATTAAGGGTTCTGCCCCAGCATAAACCCTCATCTGAGAAATTATTAATCCCTGAAAGGTATGCCAAAATTGAAATAAATAAATCAACAACAATCAACCGGACTTATTTCATGTATTGAATAATTTGAATAATTTACAAGAAAATAACTTACAATAAATTTGTTTAGTTTCTTCCTCGAATCAGGTATATCTTCTGGCAGCTTATTGACAGGGTCAAGCATATAGAATTTCTTTTTGTTGACATCGGCAATCCACAACCACCAGTGCGCTCCATTGCAAATTGGCACAAATAGCTGAAGTTTGGGAAAATAATAAAATATTTCAGTCAAAACAATAGCAAACAAGAGAATTATTGAAGAATTTTTAGAAATTACAACTTACAAATGGATGCGATGCAAGTTTTTTTTTTTGTCAAGAACCTGGCGGTGGTGGGCATAGTGTTCAATATCGAATCGGTAGGCCTTGTTTGTCCTTTTATCAATGTAGGACTCGCCATGTGTTCCGAACATAAAATTCTGCAAAAAGAATATCAGTTAAATCACATCTGCACAGAACCAAATACAATTCATGTGCTGAATAATACTTGAAAAACATTCAATCATCAAGAGAAAAGTTTTCTTCATGCAAAAGAACTCAGCAAAACACATAACAATCACGTGAATCATTATTAACATTCCCACTAAACCGAACAGCAATCAGCAGTGACGAAGAAATTTAGCTTACCACAATATCCAGCGGCACAATGTATATTTATTCCTGATACCGGCGAACTTTTATTTGGTTGAGAATCATGTTGTGTATATTAACCACCTACAGGATGAAAATTTATGAGATATACTATATAACAGTGTTTAGAAAAATCATTAATGTTATTGCAACAGGCAAAGAATTTACCGAGGCATGCACGTGTTCTTTGGGCATTAGAGACAAAATATTCTCTTAACCCCTCGTAAAGTGCCTCATGTTTCAAGATGAATATTGCATCATATTAATTGCTACCATCTCTTGTCTGTTTCACATGTGTCATCCAATGATAACACTTTTCAATCAACTCGTTCGTGATTTTTATCTTTTTCTCCGGGGTTTTGTAAACTTCAGCAGCTGGTAAGGTTGGCTCTGAAGTTGTTGCTTCAGCAAACTTTAATGCTGCCATCACTCCAGCATCTACCACCGCCTCTTCCAGAATTTCAAGCTGTGAAATACTCGGTTGAGAGGGCTGACTTGGTTGAGATGCTGGTGGACTTATCCCAAGGTTAAAGGAAGGCCTTTCATCTTCCCTTTGCTTAGGTTGAGCAGCACTGTAAGATGATAGATATTTAACAAAGATATTAAACAAAAATGATATTAATCATTATAGTGAACCGAAATCCAAACTAATAGTGAACCTAAATCCAAACTTACAGTGAATCGAAATGATATTAAACAAAAATGTTATTAAAGAAAAGCAAGTAACATACCTATTAAATGATGACAAGATTAGAGTTTCTTGTTCTGATTGCCGTTCCACCGAAGGTTCTTGGAATTGTTGCTGTTGTTCTTCATCAAAAACTTCATAGACATAGTCATCTTTAAAAAACTCTTCAATAGCAGAACTCGTAAGAGACATCGTAACACCGTACTTTTCGGGTTCTGGAGGGCAGCTATAAGAAACAGAAGAGAGTCCAAAGACAAGAACACATTGAATTCATTTCTGGTTTCAACTGAACCATAATTAAACCATGTATAAGCAGTAAACATTATCGACATTTATATAAGCAATAAAACTTACACATCAACAGGTGCTTCTTGTTCAGATTGCTGCGCTGTTGGTTCTTCGCAAGGCTGTTGTTGCTATTCCAGAGGTCTGCTGCATTAAACAGTAAACATTTCTATAATTATCCCCAACTATTATCATATTTAACAAAGATATTTAACAGAAATGATATTAATCATTATAGTGAACCGAATTCCAAACTAATAGTGAACCTAAATTCAAACTTATAGTGAACCAAAATTATATTAAACAAAAGTGATATTAAAGAATTTTATGCTTACACATTAACAGATGCTTCTTGTTTTGATTGCTGTGCCACCAGAGGTTCTTGGGATTGTTGCCTTTGTTCTTTGGCAGGGCTGTTGTATTAAACAAAAAACAGTTTAATAACAACCCAGAATTATTATCATATACCATTAAAATTAATAAAAAGAATTTTTATGTGAAACTTACTCTTCATTAGAAACTTCATAGACATAGTCATTCTTGATTAAGTCTTCAATTACAGAACTCGTAAGAGATACCGTAACACCCTGCTTTTCGGGTTCTGGAGGGCAGCTGTAATAAATATAAGAGAGTCCAAAGACAAGAACACATTGAATTCATTTCTAGTTTCAACTGAACTATAATTAAACCATGTATAAGCAGTAAACATTGAACAAGATTCATGTGGTGAATAAATATTTATTAACTTACTCATTATTAGAAGTTTGTTGTGTTTTATTTTGTGGAGAGACATAAATGAAGTCATCTCTAATCAACTCTTCCTGAACAGAACTTGGAAGAGAAAATGCAAGAGGAGGTCTAAGGAATGTAAACAAGGATAAAGTTAATATTGAATAATTAGAATTTGTTTTGCAAAATAGGAATTTGCACATTGAAAAACTCACACTTCCAAAGGTTGAGAACGAGTTTCTTATCAAAACTCAACGATTTGTAGCTCAGAATTAGGTGTAGCTCTAGTGACATTTAAACACATTTTCCTTGTGATTAATTAAACAAAAATTATTACCTAAATCTAAAAGAGTAACATAAATATTTTTAACTTACACTAGTGGAATTTTAGAAGTCTTTCTTGGGAAGATTTTCTTTTTTCTAAAATATTTTACCGGGCTTTTCGGGGTATTTTTCCTAAAAAAAAGATAACAAATTAAAATTAGAAACCAAGATTAAAAGCAGAGGTCTAGAAACACATTAAATTTATTTTTGGACAACCATTGAACCGAAAGTACAATATGCAGTGAACCAATTTACCTGGTATTTCTCGCGGCATTTACAGAAGGTGTAGACTTCCTTGAGTCTATAAGAGTTGCTCGCTATCCAGATCTACAGTCGGCACTCTAAGCAAGATAAATAAATATTAGTAATTGAATCTAGAGGAATTAGAAAAGGTTGTAGCAAAAGTAAGCAAAGAAAGAAAAAGAACTCGGGAATAATAAACTGAATCTTACGTCTGAGAGAATTCATTTTGTGCCTTTGGAGAGTTAAACTGATCCGGAGCAATGTTTGCTGACTGAGCTCCATCATTTCTTTTCTTTGATCTCTTTTCTCTTATCGTCTTCAATGCTTGTTTTCTTCTTTCCGCAGCATTGTCTTTTGCTTGTTCAGTTCTGAAAGTTCATAAAATAAGTATCAAGAAACCTAAAACGTAAGTATCAATAAAAGAAAATATGATTCGAGAAACTTACTCCTTGTCAGATTGGGCTTGTGTTTTTGCCACCCTTTGCGGTTGTTTTCTTTTTATTACGGGTGTTTTCTCGATTTTATTTTCTCTGGAATACAGACAAACACATTGAATTCATACCGGAGACAAGACACTAACAATGAAGTCAACCAAACTGACAGACGCCACCGAACCGAACTAAATTAAAGTGCTAAAACGTATATTAGAAGCTCACCGAACCGAAATTAATTCATTTGCTGAACAAAACGTGATACATATGCAATCAACAAAATGTCTCATAGAAATTACGCAATACTTACTGGCTTTCAAATTCACTTGTGCTCTTTGAATCTATCGGCACAGACTTTGTTTTTTTTGGTTTATTTTTTAACCACCTTCGGTGGTTGTTTTCTTTTCTTCGTTCCGGTTTTTTTATTTCTTCTTCTCTGCAATACATAAGAACAAGGGCATAAGAACAAATTTAAGCAAATACAAGTTAAACGAAATCAATATGAAAATTAAACTTACTAGCTTTCGGATTCAGATTCGGAAAATCTTTCCTCTTCCAAAGAAGAATCCATCTCGACAATTTTCTTTTTTATTTTCTTTCCTTTTTCTTTCTTGTCGAAGTTACTTGTCTTTGTTTTTCTTTCTTTTTTTCCTTTCTGTACAGAAGTCCCTAAAACAGAAACAAGGACTCAATTATTTAATCATCAAGAAAACACATTAACAATCCGGTGAACCAAATGAAGCAATCCAACCGAACCGAAAAATATTTATATGGTGAATAGTACATGACAACTATTTAATCATCAGGAAAACTGTTTCTTAATGCAGAAACATTCAAATGAAAAAACTAACAATTGCAAGTAGGACAAATAAATTAATTATAACCTAAAACAGAAGTTTATTTAGTTAGTAGAGTATTTTAAAAGCATTTGAAACCAAATTTTAGGGGAAATTTTAGTAGAGTATTTACCAATGGTTCTGTTGCTTCGCTAGAAATCCGTTCAAGCATCATTTGCTTTGTCCAATGGGCCACCCACGGTACTAGGAGAGCATCAAGTGCAAATGGGCGGGGGAGCTTGGTTTCGTGGAAGTATATCAACACAAAAATACAGCTATCAACAAACTGTTTCCTCCCCTTTCTCTTGTTTTCAACTCCTTTCATCAAGAAGTTGAGCACATGCTTTGCCCAATCCCATTCCCGAATATTGTCCACATGAAAGATCAGTGGCTTATGGATTAGAGAGGCCACACTTACTGTTGTGGGGAGCAAGAAGCACTTTTGTATGAAGATAACAAAAGTCCTCTTGAATTTTTTCCAATTTTCCTCCCCTTCTACGCTCATATCTAGCACATTCCTTGTCTGGTGGATTAAGATTGTTGTAATCAACCTTATCAGGAAAACAATTTTCTACAATATTTTAATAGCAAAAATCAATAAAAAATGCTCAGTTTAATTTTCTGGACACCAATGAACCAAAAATAAGCAATAAGTAGAAAGTGTATTACCTCCGTTGGTTATGCCCAGGGCAGCTGCTACTTTTCGAGGAGTTATGTATATTTTTTTCTGGAGAGTTTTCAAGCATCCTTTCTCTTCATTAAAGCGATCAAGCAATTCTTTCAACAGGGTATTAGAGACATTCATTTCTGGGACATTTTCCAGGGCACCAAATCTCATTTCTTCCACTATATCTTTCTTTTCTTGACTCATATCCATGTACACTGTTGCTATTGACTTTGTTTGGCATCTGCAATAATGAGTTTTCTGCAAGTTTTGAAACAGAATGTTAGGATATATTTATAATACAAAATAGATATTATTCGAATTAAAGCGGATAAATATATTTAATCTGCTTACGTTATAGTGCGGTTTCTCCTTCATTGTTGCCATTGTCTTGTTCTGTTTTACTATAATGAAAAATTTTGGTCAATACTTTACTCAATACATCAACAAGTACAAGCATGTATATCTTAATCAAGTCAATTAAAATGCCATAGGCCACCGAACCGAACAACATTCACTTGGTGAACCAAAATAAAAAAGGTCACCGAACCGAACAATGTTCATGTGGTGAACTAAAATCACAAAGGCCACCGAACCGAATAACGTTCATGTGGTTAATAAATGGTGATCAACTTTCAATCAACAAGAATAGTATTCCTCCATGCAAAAGAAGTACTGAAGATAGTAACAACCAATTTCAAAACTCTAGTTAAACTATCCACACCGATAAGAACAAGCACGTATATCTTAATCAAATCAACATCTTCCAAAAGAAAAGTTTTTCAAATTTCATGAATTAGGTATTCTTTCAAAATGAAATTTGCAAATTGGCTTCTTTAAAAACTCTTACTGAAATTTATCCAATATAATGAGACAATTTTACAGTAGTATGGCTTATCAAAGTGAAAGAGTTGTCTCTAATGTCAATTGTCCTAAACAAAATTTACATTTGGACAATACACTATTTGCTTCTCAAAGGGATCCAAACTGAAGATTCTTACTAGCATTATATAGGACAGCCTTAACGAAACTCATTCATGCACAAAATCAAACATTATAAATAATGAAACAGCTAGGAAATGATTTGATGCATGCTATCAGAAAAGGAACCCACCGAACCGAACATCATTCACTTGGTGAACCAAAATTACAAAAGCCACCGAACCGAACAAATCTCAAAGCCTTAGTTATACTATCCACTGAATTGAATGAAAATAACAACAAATTTCATTCCAAGGCCTAGTTATACTGTAAAAATGCATTCATAATAGTTCCAGCTACTAAACGAAGCAAATCAATCTAGTAAACCTAAAATGCAAGTAGGAGAAGTGCGACATTGCAAGTTTTCAAATGAACAGTAGTTTTCTTATACCTTTGGTAGTCTCTGTTGCAGTTTTCATTCGTTTCTGGTTGTTACTTGCGAAATCTTCTCCTGATTCCTTTCCAGTAGTGGTTTTCGCAAAGAACGTGATTGATGTTTGAGTGATGTTGAGAGAGATTCGAAGAGAATGAGTCATTTTGTGTATTGGTTTCGTGTTGAAGAAGATGTAACGTTTTTTCATAATGAAGCACGAATGAAAAAGGAGGGGTTTCGTTTGTCTCTAGCGCATGTTTTCACTCGCCATTTAATGTGCCTGATTCTATTTGGACTTGGGCCAACTTTGTTACATGGTTATATGGATGTGTAGCAGCCCTAATCCCAACGACTAGGCTAGTGTTTGTTTTAATGAACTCCTTTTTTTTTATATTTTTCAATAATAAAATCATTAAAATGATAGATGAAATATTTTTTTAAATTGATCGAATTTTATTTAAATAAATAAAACGTTTTTTTTTTTGTCATTAGAAAAATTACACTACTATATAATGGAACAATATTACTCTTTGAGAATCTAGTTTTGTTGAATAAGGGCATAAGGCTAATAATGTTGGATTGAAAAAAGTAAGAATCTGAGGTGGAAGTGATTCTATTTGGATAAAGATAAATACACTAATTCTTTTTGTTTATTATCTGTCCATGGCTGCTTGATTTGATAAATTTTTTGGAGATAAATAAAAAAAAAATATGTATTTATATTTGTATTTATAATTTTTAAAAATTAGAAGTATATTTTTAAAAATATTTAAAGGAAAAATTTTTAAGTTAATTTGTATTTATTAAAATTAAAAAATTTGATATAATTTAATACATTAATTAATATTTAAATTTAATTTTTACATTAATATGTATTATCTATTTTATCAAATATACTTGTTATTATTTATGTTTATTAAAAATTATTTTTAATTTAATTACCAAATATCAGATTCTATAATTATTAAAAAATTAATTTTTAAAAGTTAGTTTTTATAAATTATTTTTAAAAAATAAAAATTTTACCACAAAATCTATATCTGCATTGTTAGTGCTATCTTTCTTTGTTTTTTATGTACGTTCTGATTTTTTTCCCCTCCATTTTTAATTGTGTTAAAAAGATTTTCTTTTAAAAAATTAAATAAATAAAAGGGTTTGTTTTATCTGAACTAATTCAAGTAGTCTTTTATTTTGTCGTAATTCCTTATTATTTGACAGGGATAGGCCACAACCAATCAACCATAGATATCTCTAACAATAAGTTATAACGTTATATTAATGGATTCCTATTTTTGGACTGACGGCGTCATTAAGAAGGAATGTAAAAATGGAAGGAAGGTTACACCTAAAAAAAGATAAAATAAAAGAAGGGACCCAGTTTAGGATAATATCCTGTGCACATAAATAGTTGGATTAACCCATGAGTAGCCTACATGCGATTTTGGGTAGGGGTGTACTCGGATCGAATCGGATTGGATATGACCGAAAATTTGATTCAATTTGAACAATTTTTATCGGATCGAATCGGATATGATATCCGCGCTTTTTAGTGTCGGATCGGATTGGATATTAGATATATCCGCATAATTGAATCTTCTCTTTTTAATCATATTTCTATGTAAAAAATTCAATAAAAATATTTCTTTCACACTTTTAAACTTATTTATTCCTAAAATATTTTAAATTAGATTCTTTCTAAATAACAAAAATAAAATAATACAATATATGAATAATAATTACTAACTAAAATATACAAACAAATAAATATAATACTAAACATATATATTTATTTTTTTTAATTATTATTATGCGAATCTGCGGATTCGCGGATCGGATACACAGATGTAGAGCAGATATCCGCAATCCGATCCGCAAAGGGTGCGAATCGAATCCGATCCGATTCGATCAATTTGCAGATCAGATCGTATCTGTAAGTTTTGGATCGGAACGAATATTTACGGCGAATTTGCGGATATGATCCGATCTATAAATCCTCTAATTTTAGGCATAAATTATGGTATATAGAAGTGTGATTTTTTTCTTTATTTACTAAAAGCATAAAACTTGATTTCAACCCACGATTCATGCATGTATTTTTTCTTTATAAGTAGTGGTGATTTTACAGGTTTTATATATATTTTTTAAATTTGTACAAATATCACGATTTATATAAATATTAGAAAGACAAAATTATATTGCATTCAGTTTTAGGATAATCTAAAAGTATTGATCTTCAATTAGTTTATTTAAGTAAATTACTCAAGTTATAATATCTAACATTTAGAAATTAATTTTATCTTTAGTATTTTATTAAAATGTTAACTAATTTTACAATTCTTAAATTTTATTTCCCACATAAATTCTAAACATAACAAATAATAAAACATTACCATAATAAATTATCATTATTAAATAGTTTTTTAGGTAGAGAAATAAAAATATTCTTAATTTCTTATAGACACATTTATAAACTAGGTTTCAAATAAAAAAGAAAACTATTAATTTCAGATTTCTCAATTAATACTACACAAATAATTAGAAATGAATAATTTGAACAAATAAGTTAAGAAATAAATTGTGATTTTCAATTTCTACACATTACCTATTAATTATTTTTACTATTTATTTAGTTAACAATCTCTTTCGGTTCACAATTGTCAAACCATAATTATTCTACTAATGACATATTTTTTTGATGAATTAATACTAATTACATATTGATTTGTTTTATTTTATTTTGCCTACAAAAAGAGTTATTTGTTTAATTTTAAAAATACTTTACTCTAAAATAAATCGAGATTTAACTTTTTTATAATTACACAAGAGTATCTAAGTCAAAGGGGAGGGAATACTCATGAGAAAATTAATTTATTTTTATCAGTATTTTTTTAAAATAGAAAAATGAGATTCGAACCTAAAATATTTTAGTGAAAAAAAAATTATATTATTTAAATTATTTTATAGTTCATATTTCATGCATGTTTATCTACTTCACGTGGTATTGGAATGTGATATTGGCATAGATGCGGAGCTTTGAACAATCAGTTAGTAGAAAATGCATCTTTTTAACTTTTTTTAATAATTAGAAGAGTAAAGTGTGATCTTTTATTATTAATTTTATAAGTAGAATTAAAAATAAATATAAAAAAATCACATTTTATACTCTCAATTCTTTTTAACAATTGAGAGGATTCATTCCCTCAATTAGTACATTACTACAAAACAGTATTTTGACGACGGTTTTTTTTTTTAATGCTTGGGTGGTTTTAACTGTCACTAAATGATTTTGCGACGGCTAAAAAAAATTGTCACAGATTTGAGCGTCACCAGTTAGCATAGTGATGGTTTTGGATCACCATTGGTAAAGAGTGTCGCTAAATTGTTTGTGACGGCTTTTAAAGTATAAAACCGTCACTAATTTGTAACACATGTAAAAGTGTTTTTTATACTATATTTCGCGACGTTTTGAAACTGTCATTAAATTATTAAATCATGTGACAGTTTTTAGGCATATTTAGTGACTATTTTAACCGTCACTAAGTTAGTAGTTCTTATGACAATTTTTAGACATATTTAGTGACTATTTAAATTGTCATAATATTTTTAGTGACAGTTTTTTCGATTAAAATGTTACTAAGTTATTTATTCCTGTGACAGTTTTTTCCTGTATTTAGTGACTGTTTTAAACTGTCATAATCTCTCCAACATCAAATTTCTATTATCAAAAGTTGAATTCTCCGTAAATAACATTGTTTTTCAACAAATCCAAATTGAATCCCACAAGTTTTACAAAAATAGCAACAATATATTTCAAAAGTCAAATTCTACAAATTTTAATTACATAGTCATAATCCATATGTAAATTTAAAAAATCCCAACTTAATCCAAACTTGTAAACCTAACAATGCATCTTCAGCTCCTCTATCCGTGCAGTTCGAACCTCTGGATCAGTCAGGACACCAGAAATCATTCGTTGTTTACGCGCTTGCACCACCTCCATTCTCTCCTCAACTAACCCATGCAATGTGATACATAAGAGCAAGTAAGCCACTCAGGTCAGTCAGTTGAAACTAATGGGTCAACCTTAACTGATGGCTTTGCTGCCAAACTCTATGCTAGTTCATTACTAGATTACTTTAACTCACTAAATCAATTTAAATATAAAATAATTTTTTCCCTAAGATTACTTTAACCTACTAAATAATTTTTTCCTCAACTGTCTCCTCAACTAATTGTTCTTCTACGGCCGAATTCCACCATGGGTCCTATTCAATTACAAAATTATTTTTCCCCAAGATTACTATAAAATAATTACATTCTTAATATCGATTATAATAAATAGCAATAAAAATCATATATCCATTGGATTGATTGTTCATACAAATAAAATCCCATTGCAACTACAATCTAAACCCAGTATACATGCTCAATTAGCTACTCCCATATAAGATTGATCGCTCCACATTCATTGGGTGATTTAGTCTGCTAAATCTAAAATATATACTAAAACAGAACAATTAATGGACTATAAAATTGTGTGCAAATAGATGCCCTATCTGAATGGCATCTTAATACTTTGTTATCTAAAATCTGGTTTTATACCTGAAGCTAGACAAAGACTCATTAGGCAACAGAAGTAGATTTTCACGTACCATGAGAAAAGCATTTGAAGAAGCTGTTAGATTTATACCCACTCCACCAGCTTTTAGTGACATCAACAACACCACCTGATACAATAAATAGGAACAAACCGTTCAAAAAGAGAAAAAAGAACAATGCATTTAACCACTTCATTATATTGTTCAAGTCACAGGAAAAAGCAAAAAATAGGTCGAGACCAGTGTTTCATCATCTTCTGAGAATTGTTTGATCACTTTCTCCCGCTGCTGCTGATTTAAAGTTCTATCAAGACGAACAAATGTAATGTTATTCCTGAAAATATAAGAAATCATAAATAAACCTCTCTACCATTTTTCATTACTTAATTGTGTCAAAATAATAGAAAGATAAATACCCTCCATAATGGGATAAAATTAAGCATGATACGTAAAGGAACAGAAGTATGACATTAGATCACAACAATAATCAAAGCTGACATCAGCTTAAAATTAACTACAACACATCATAAAGAAATAACATGCTTAGACTTCGTGAATAGCTCTTTAGAAGCATTTGACTCAGATTGTGGCACAAGAATGCCATCTTTCTTAAAATATGATTAAACCAGCGACAAATTTTACCGTGTAAAGAGAATCTGCAAAAAGTCTAGAACTATTACCTTGCATGACTCTATCCAGTTCTTCTCAATATCAATCTGAAACCGACTATCAGTAGGAGTAGTAATAAGATTCTGTCAATTAACTGTTTTTCTGTAAAAGTAACAGTTTTGTAAGGAGAATGCATTATAAGATACATTTGAAATAATTGCAATAAAATTACTGATATTTTAGTGAGAATAAAGAGGTGTTCTATATATACTTCTATCTATCTATCACAAATTCAGGGGGAGTTCAGCCAGGGAAGATGTAGCTAATGACTAATAATTATATTTGGCAAATTCATCCCTAAACTAAATCATAATTTTATATTTTAATTTTTAAAATATCTTAGTTTTAAAATATTTTATTGTATTTTATTTTATTTTCTGATCAAAATTAAAATTTTTTTCTAAATATATTATTTATTTTATTATTTTTTTAAGTAACAATAATAATTATAATTATAAGTGTAATAGCTTTAGAAGTATTTGTAGGATTTTGAGAGAAAAATTAACATAAAAATAAAAGAAAAAAAAATAATAGATAATTTTTTAAAAAAATTAATTTTAATAAAAATGACAACAATAAAACAAAATAAAATAGTAATAGAAAAAATATAATATTTAAAATATTAATTCAAACTATTAAAAGATTAAATAAGTAATTTATCCATTATATTTAGGGTTTAGTAGTTCTTTTGCCTAAGAACTAAGTATTTGGAAATTGGAATATGTAGTTTCTAATCTTGTGTTTTTTTGCCGTCGTAGTGGTGGTATGATAAGAAGTAAATATCGATTTTGTTAGGTAGAGCATGATTTTTGTAAACAATGTGAATAATAGGTTTTAGAATTGACTCAATAAAGTAAAAAAATACTCTACCTCTAAATTACCTCCTAAACCTTAATATTAGGATAACTATCTGCACACATAGTGAATTAAACATATAGTCATTATTAATTGTGCATGAGTAAATCGAATCAAAAGAAATAACCATCCAATTAAAAATAATGAACATAATCATTTGCATATCTATTGAATTGAACCGGAGGTGGAGCCACATAGTGGCAAAGAGAGGCAATGGCCCCTCCTAATTTTAATTTTTTACATGTAAATTATATATAAATTTCAGTTTAGCCCCTTTAAATTTTTATTTTAATCTTATTTTATAATGTAAATATTTTTGGTCTCCCTCTAATATTTCATCTAGCTCCACCCCTGAATTTAACATTCGACATATCCATTATTCACATTGTTTAGTATTCTCATTGTCTACCTATATTTTTTCTAATAATAATAACAATAATAGTAATAATAATAATAATAAACTATAGCAAATATTATCAAAATGATACTCATTATAATTTGAGAAAACTCATGGTAAGTTGGGTTTTGTACTTTGTACGTAAATTCTTTTTATTTTTGAAAAAAAAAAACAGCAAAGTAAACAACTTCATGCTATAAAATAAAATAAAATTAGTTTAATAGTTTTCGATTTTCCTTTATTTTTGACATATAAAATTATATATTAAAGTTTTTTATTTTAAAAATACCCTTACTTTATCGAACACAATATTAATTGTTACTTTTAAATTATATAAACTCTTTCAAATAAATATTTCCAAACTAATTCTCAACACAATTTTTAGAATAATTTACATAGATAAATTGTGAGAAAAAAAATTATACTGATGTCTTAAACTAAATTTAGTTACATGCATGTCTCATTTAACTTTCTATATAAATCGAATAAAATAAATTTGATTTATTATATATATGCTGTATCAGTAGTAAATCGAAACAACTTGATTCGATTTACTACTAATACAGATTATTGACATTACTTATTTTTTAAGTTAATGATTTAACTTTAAAAATAATTGTCAACAAGAAAATATCCTATTTAAATTTAAATAAAATATTAAAAATTAAAATGAATAAAAATAAAATAAAATTTATATTTTAATTCAAATGCTAGAAAATATATATTTTAACAAACTTATGAATTTAAAACAGAACAATAAACGATTTATAAAAAATCATTAAAAATTATCATTTGACTTATTAGCATCTAAAAAATTATTATTGAGACTTTTGATGTTAAAAAGTTAATATAAAGTATAGTCTTTCAAGATAACATATGAGTTAAAACTTGAATTTTTTAGAATTAGAAATAACAGATAGTTATACAATATAAAACGACAAACTATATTTATATAATATGTATTGAATTGAAATAATTAAAATATTATATCAATTAAATTATCATTTGATTTGTGAAATTAAATGTAAAACTTATGTTTTGATGATATTATGCTCTGAAAAATTTAAATTTGAGTTAGAAGTACCGTCATCAAAGCATTTGGTCTACACTTAATTTCATAAATTAAATGATAATTTAATTAATATAATATTTTAATTATTTCAATTAATTATGTATTATATAAATATAGTTGGTCTTTTTATATTGTATAATTATCTATGATTTCTGACTCTTAAAAAATCTAAGTTTTAACTCGTATGCCACCTCAGACTATACAAGTATACATTATATTAACTTTTTCAACATTAAAACACAACAATCAATTGACTTTTTTTCTATACTCTAGGAAAAAGCTTTTCTTTAATAGCGGTCATAGGAGAATTCAGAAAGATCTGATCGCAAATCATCAGCCCGTTCTTTAATAAGTATCTCCATATTCTGTTTAGGGGGATTAAGTTCAACAATGAGTTTTAGTCAATGGTTTGAAAAAAAAATGAAATGAATGATTTAGCTCCCCAATGACTTCATGGGTGGATCCCGAATCCCGGAGATATCCAAATATGTCGTGACAAAGAAATTCGCATTTTCTATTAATTTGTCCCAGAGTTGGACCTAGTTGGATTCTGAATTATCCGTCGATACGCTGTTTCCAAGGACTAGAAAAATCGAAATAGCGAAATTCTTGGGTCATTTCAATGGGTTCAGAAACCACACGTTTCTCTGGATCATCATAGCGTACTTCTACATATAGAGTGAATAGATCTGCTATCTTTTGAGATCTCTCTTCTGATTCAAAATCGTGGTGTAACGTGTATCCTCCATATTCCGTAATGCGTATTTTATATCTTTCATTTTTCCAAACATGCCAATATTAGCACTAATGGTACGTAAATATAACTCATTATTCAAATATGAATGGAATCAAAAATGTAGTATGTACAAACAAAGGTATTTGATTATTGGTGAAAAATCAATATACTTCTAATGTCTAATTGAAATCTCGCTTTTTACATATCTATCATTATTTTGGACCCTATTCACTTCTTTGGATTTTTATTGAATCGAGAAATAGGTTTGATTGTCCATCTTTTTGATTTTGCGGAGACCTGTGATTTTGGTAAACAGTCGTCCAGGCCTGGTCATTGCGACCTCCTTTGTGAGGGGGCACCCCTTCTCCCAAAGTTACGGGATTATTTTGTCGAGTTCCTTAGTTATTGGCAAGAACATATTGAATCTATCGTTTGGGCTCATAATAAATTAAAAATTGCTCCTGCTACTCAGCCTAGAATACAATATTCTAATATAAAATATTTTAGAATTATGTATTTTTTTTTTCTAAAAGCCTAATTTGATAAGGCTATACGAACAGGTAATTAAATCTAAAATTAACTTACCAAAATACAGTCAGTTTTATTAGTGTAATCCTTTATTTCTTATTTTTTAATTAAATAAAAAAGATTTATATTAAAAGTTTAATCTTTAAAGCCTGATACGAGTGTGATATATATCTGCCTCACTCAGTGCTCGTCACACCAAGCCGTAAAAATTAAAGTCGTTGCAAGGAAAAACTGTTGCTGCCTGGTTCCTGCTACGATATTCTGGAAAGCAAAACAAGCTATGGAGAAACAATTCTATTGCATGTAATACTAATACTCTTATTACTAATTTACTATCGGTTTCGACGCAATAAATAATGGGAATTTTCTACTTTCTTTGTTTTTATTTTGTTTAAATATTAAATAATGTCACTCACATTCAATCACTTTTATTAGGAAAAAAAAAATCGATTTTCTAATTTCTTATCTTCCCTCTTAAAAAAAATTAATAAAAGTTTATAATTTAAGAAACACTAATAGACATATAGAAAGGACAAAATTTACAACCCAAAAAATATCAATAATTTTAGACAATTAAATTTTTTGTCTAACCAAACAACCAAATTGTAATATATACTCGCTTTTTTCTTTATTCGTTTTCTTCCTTTTTTTTTTTCCTTTTTCATTCTTCATTTATTTGTAAAAAATTTATGAAAGAGAAGGATAAAGAAAACAAAACACTAACAATGACCAAGAAAAAAATAAAACACCAAAAATGATCACTAAGAAGAAGAAAGACAAGTTCAAAGGCTAGCATAATATTGTTTTTGTTCAGTCTTTTTAGTTATTAACCTAATTTTTTTAGTTTAATAATTTAATAATATATTTTTAATTTGTACTTTTAAATATTTTTAGTTAATTCTTAACTAAAATAATAAATTTTGCTGGTTCTGTAGCATTTTTTGAAGAAGAAAAATGACACCAAAATTTATTAGAACACATAAATGAAATAAAAATGACATCAGAATTCGTTATACAAAACAGCGAAATTTTATTAGGATGAACACATAATTTGAATTGATCTCCACTTTTATCCCCACACTTTTAAACATGCTGGTTCATTATTGATAAAAAAATAAATTTTACTAGTCTGATAGCATTTTTAGACGAAAAAGAATGACACTAAAATTTATTAGATTAAACACAGAAATAAAATACAAATGACATCATGATTTGTTAATAAAACGCTAAAATTTTATTACAATATACAAAATTTGAATTGATCTTCATGCCACATTATAAGGCAATTTGTTATTTAGGATATAGGAGTATACGATTCAACTTTAAAATAAATTTATTTAGATAAAATCCTCCATTTGAAATAAAACATAAGATATAGAAAAAAATTTATATAACAGAATATGAAAAACAAGAACATGTTGAGAGAAAGAAAAAGGAGATAGAATATGAAAAAAAAGAAGTAGAAAAAAATGATATGTTGGAAAAAAATTGTGTCACATGTAAAAAATTTTGGTATTATTTTTAAGAAATTTTAGTGCTATTTTTGTTTCTGATAACTTCTAACTAGTTAAGAAATTTCTTGTGACACCGTTAAAAAATTTCGATGTCAAAATTCAAAAATTTTCTATGTCAAGCTTAAAAAATTTTAGTGTTATTTTTTTGATAAATTCTGCATAATTCAAAATTTATCTCTTCTTTTTTTTCATCATCATCATTTTCTTTTTATTTTACTTCTCATGATTTTTTGTTTTCACCTTCTTAAGAATAAAAAAAAAAGAAAAAACCAAACCAAAAAAAAGAAATAAAAATACTACAATAACACCTAAAGGAGGAAGAAGAGAGACATAATAAAAAAAAAGTTTAATTACTCTATTGGTTCCTATAGTTTCGTGAAATTTTTAATTAGGTCCTTATACTTTTTTTCTTTTTATTTGGGTCCCTGCACTAAATTTTTTTTCAATTAAGTCTCTCTTAGTAGTAATTGGCTTAATTTTATAGGAACCCAACTAAAAAAAAGAATTAGTATATGGACCTAAATAAAAGGAAAAAAAAGTGTAGAGACACAATTAAAAAAAATTTGGTGCAAGGACTCAATTAAAAGGAAAAAAAAAGTATAAGAACCTAATTAAAAATTTCGCAAAACTATAGGGACCAACAGAGTATTTAAACTTAAAAAAATACAACATAAAACAATGACGAGGAAGATATAAAACACGCAAAAAAAAGAAAAAACACAAAAATTCTTAATTTACGCGTATTTTATATAAGTAATTTTTGTCAGATTAAAATCAATTTAATTGAACTTGATTGATAAAAAATACTTAAATATATAGTGAATTTCAATAATCACATCAAAACTCTAAACTTCAAATTTAAGAAAAAAATATTGAAAGTATCTTCACAATTTTTTTAAATGATATTGTCAAATGGAGTCTCGTGTATATTCTTTAAATAAAATAAAAAAATTGTTAACTTGTGCTCCGCAGACATTGATTAAATATACCAATAAAAAGTATTTTATAAAAATTATTGCAAAAATTAATTTTTCTTACATTTTGAATGCATTGAATATATTAAAAATATTTTAAAAAATGTATTATTATATTTTTTAAATATAACCTTAAAACACAAGTTAATTAAATTCATTATAAAAATATTATATAATAAAAAAGTACGGTTAACAACTTTACTTTTTTCAAAAAAAAAAAAAATAGAATTCATTCTCGAAAATGATTAAATGACCATTACATCGGAAATGGCAGGACCTTACAAGGCTACAAGAGATTTCTTAAAGGATGAAATAAAAAAAAAGTGAAAAAAAGAGGACTATTAATCAATGCACTCAATTAATACAACTAGGCTGAAACTACTACTAGCAATAAATGAAAATATTTGAGAAAAAAGGGAAAAACTTAAGACATGGGGTGGTTAGTCCACCAGCAGGGTGTGTGAGTATGGTTCATAAGAGTCTTAAATGTCACACATTGACAAGAAACCAAACATGCACATGCCACCCTTTTACTTACACATTTGTAACATCAGAAGGGAGCAGCACTATTCTCCAACCACTACTCAGTGTTTTCATCAATCATCATACATACGCCGCCACTTTGGCTACTATGCACGTCTTCACAAGCAATTGTAGAAGCACTTCTTGTTGCCCTATCATCATCATCAAAATCATCATCATCCTCGTCAGAGTTTTGGACACCATTTTGAACGTTCATCATGGCCATGGGAATAATAATGCTGTGGTGGTGGTGGTTGTTGTTCTTGTTGTTGCCAACTATTGGAAGTGGCTCTGTCAGGGACTTACCGTCCCGAGGAGGTGAAAACACCACCGGCAGGTAGTGCTCCATCTCGCATGGGAACTTTGAGTTCTTGAAATGCTCTTTCAAAGCTTCCAAACCCTTTATACATATATAAAAAATAAATGTACTTGCATAACGAGTTAAATACTATTCTTGTATTCATATAGATTAATGCTATACTACAATGGATTTAATTAGAAACACGAAAAACGCTTTTTCATTCTGCAATTATTATTGACTTTAACTGCTATCAAAAAATAAAATTACAGATACATTTTCGACTTATCACAATTAAATACTATAGTTTGTCACTTTGTCCTTTCTATTTTACTTTAGATTGATGTAGTTGAATTGTCAATTTTTCATGTATTACACCAGCATCTGGAACTTACCATGAGTAACCGGGAGTTACGGAATTAAATTACTAACAAAGACTAAAGGCCCTTTGCGAGTTTCAAAAGTAATTTGTTTGAATTTTTAACTTATGAAAAGTAGTAGTATTAATGTCTGGTGCAATTTTCAAAACTAAATTACGGCTTTCTAAGAAGCTATTTAAGAACTTATAGAGAAGTTAAAAAAAATGACTTCTCTCACAATACTACTATTTTTTACTATATTTCTATAAAATAAGTACTTTTAGAACTAAAATTCCGAACATAAAATGACTTATTTATAAGCTACTTTTAATATAACTATTTATTATTTAAGCTATTTTTTTAAAAGGAGCTTAATTAAGTTGTTTATCCAAACTGGACCTAATTTGAAATCCACTTATAATAGTATATCTAAAAGATTACATCAAATAAAAGAGAATAAATAGAGTATTATTTGTGTCATTAATAGTTCATGTGTATAGACAGATTGATTAATTAGTGGAAATAATGAAACTCTCAAGTATTATTAATAATGAAATACCTGGACTCTTGCATATGTAACTTCGCAAATTTTCCTGGAATTGAATACCTCCCAATGTTGCAGGTGGAACGCCTTATATAGCCGCAGAGTGGCTTCGGGAGATGTCATGTTCACAAACCCATACCCCACATTGCACTTGTTGCTGTGACAACATTTACTACAACATTAATGCATTATTGGAAATAATAGTCTTTGGTACACAGCAATGTAATTAGAAATTGCCACAAATTATGCTAATTGTAATAGTAATTGAAATTAGAGGATATAACAAAAACTCCGACAATTTCTAATAGTATTTTTTGCACTTTGACCAGTAAATAAGAGTGAAATAGTATTTGTACAGTGCAAACACGTAAATCGATGGAACATTAGGAGGAAAAAAATAAAAATAAAAAAAAAAGAGAAAGCATGTATGACGATGAGAATTACTTGAAATCAATTGGAAGGTACACAAAATCGTAGGAAGACAATGGTTGGTCCTCGTCGTCGCCAATCTGTTCGTTGCAGTGTATGCAATGGTTGTCCAGCATATTTAATAGTAGCTTCTGACTACATCAAGTCAAAGAAAAACAAAAGAAATGCACAGTATCAACAAGATTTCAGAGGGACCAAAATATTACCCCATATGTCCATTTGGAATACTCCCAATAGGGTTACATTTTAAAGTAATTTTTAACAATTATACATAAACATGAGTAATTGTAATTAGAGTTTAATTTTGATGCGCACAGTATTAAACGTTTTATACAGTCTTCGCATCCAATTCAATGGTCAACGGATACGTTAACGATTATCCCCCCTTTTTGAGGGATCAGATAGACCCCGGATTTCACAAAAAATATCATCGTCTCAAACATTAAATTAAAAATAATTTTACTAACCTATACTTGTTGGGAATGTTCTTGATCATCACAGTAGTTCGTGGATCTCTGGAACTAGACTCCACAATGGCGTCTTCTCTAATTAGAAACCTTGTCTCATGCTTCTTCCCTTGCTTCCCCTTCCAGTGTCTACTCTTTACTATATGTTGTTGTTGATGATGTTGCTGGTAGTGGTGTTTTACGCTTCCTTCACCGACCTCGCCGCTTTCTTTAACGGGACTCCTCTTCTGACTAGCGTCCGAGCGCCGCTGCAGCTGCTCCTCCGAAACGGCGTTCCCAACTGCCTCAACGGACCCAGAATCCGAACCACCTGAACTCTTCCACAAGGGCAATTGCGGAAATGTAGTAGAACATGAAGAGTTCCAGCATGAACTTCCAAAACGACGCGAGTTTTTGCGTTGCACGTGATGAGGATGATTCGAAGCATAGAACGGTGGAACATTATTCAGGTTCAATGGCTTTTGTTTAGAAGCTGCGGAATGGAAGAACTTTCTGCTTTGACCACCGGGTCTACTGAACTCAATTACAACCTTTCTACCATAAATTTCCTTCCCGTCCATTTGTTTCAATGCCTTCGCCGCATCTCTAACGTCATAGAACTCCACAAACCTTTGATTCTTTTTCGACGGTGTATCTCTTAGTTCCTTTACTGCACCTATAAAAATTGAAACCAAAAGCCAAAAGATAAAAAGATTAAGAAAAGAGATACTCACAAAAGAATGAGATAGAGACGTTTCAGCATCACTTAAAATTAAAAAAGAAGGCATAGAATATAATATGGAAAAAAAAAAGTTTAACTGAATTCCAACAGCTTTTTTATCTCCTTCATAGTTCTCAGATCTCACTCTCACTTAACGAAAAGGAGACAAATAAAACGACGAGAAAACATAAACTAAACGACATTAATGGAATTCTGTTTTGGCTGAGAGAGCGAGAGATACCGAAAGCCTCAAAAACGCGTTTGAGATTCTCGGCGGAAACGTCCGAGTCCAAGTTAAAGACCACGACGGTGCCTTGGTTCTGACCGTCCGGGACGGCGTTGCAAACTGAGAGAACGTACTGCGCCCACACAGCTCTCCCAGCGATGAGACCGGGCGCCGGCGGAGAAACCACCGGCGGCGGTGGCGGTAGAGGAAACGCGCTTCTGGCCTTGAACAACGAGGCATAGTGGTTGCGGAGCCTCTCCTGGTGCTGCATGTGTTGCTGTCGAATCGCCGTTAGCGCCGTTTCGGCGTCCCTGAGGTCATAAAAATGGACCGTCACGATTCCGTCATGGAGGGCTTCCATCTGGACCCCTCTGACGTCACCGAACACTTCAAGTTCGCGCCTCAGTGAGGACTCGCTAACCGCCAGGTCTGATGGTAAGGGACTCAGGAGTAACGACCGGGTGGGTGACGTGGACAGGTGAGGCGACGGGAAAGGAGGAGGAGGAGCTGCATATGCGGCGGAGGTGGAGAAGTGAGGGAATGGAACGGCGGTGGCGGCGGCGGCGGCGTGGGGAAGCTGAGCATCGCGAAAGGGAAGTACACCAACCCCAAGGGATGGGGCATAAGGGTAAGGGTAAGGTGGATACGAGGGTTGGGCGGTGTAGGGGTGGTGGGGAAGGGGGAAGACGGTTGCCAGTTGCGGCAAGGGAGTGTGGGTTGTGTTTGTGGGTATGAACTCTTGAGCTCTGGGGTCTAAGTTTCCAGGGAACCGGACAATGATACCGGTTTCTCCCATGGGGAAGCGGCTTTATTTTCTTTTTGTTTTTCTTTATTTTCTTTTCTTTTCTTTTCTCTCTTCTTCCTTCGTTTTTGTTGGCTCTTCCCAGAATCTCGCTATCTCTCTCTTTCTATCTGTTAGGAGTATTTGTTTGTAGTGTAATAACTAATATCACCGTGCGTCTGTGACTGTATATCCGTATATGGGAGTTTTAACAGAGAACAAAGAAGGATACAGAGGGGAAAAGAGCCTAGCGCGCGGGTATCGAAGGGCGGAGAGAAAAAAAAAAATTACAGAGCAAGAGTGTGTTTATTTGTGCCTGACTCTGTTTCCTTCGAGTCTAAAGGGGAGTAGTGAGTGGGAACTGGAAAGACAGAGAGAGGGGGAGAAGCTGGACAAGGAGAGGAAGAAAGAACAAGGTTGGTTTGCTTCGCCTTATTTGCTCGTTCTCTACTTTCCTATCAAGGGCCAAGGTTGCCAAAAATGTACTTTGCCACCTAGTGGCTCCTCCAAATTACTTTTCTACCCCCTTAGTTTAGATACCGGAGGAGATTCAATGTTTTTTGTCCGCTCCATGTCATGTACTACGTTGTATTTAAAATGATTTTCCTCTTTTAGAAAAACCGAAATTACGAAAAATATTAAATTATTAATAGAGAAACATACACTATTAAAATAATATTAAAAATTTTATATTACTTGACAAATATAAAACTTTTATTTTTGTATATTAGATTATAAGTAGTAAAATTTTTAAAGATGATCTAAATTATATATTATACGTTGTTGTGGGTGTTTACAAAATATTAATGATGTTTTTGTCTTTAATTAAAATAAGAAAAAGTCTAGAGGTCCATTAATTTAATTAAATTCTGGCAGCATATAACTAATAAAAGAAAAATGACTACAAATCACAAAAGTTGACGACCCCCTAATACTTCTCTTAAAATAATATATTTGTTTTACAAAATATCAGTGATATTTTGTGTTTTGGTAATTAAAAAATATGTTTTTACAAAATGGTAGTACTACCATTATAGCAATATAAAATATCAAAATGATAAACTATTATCGTATTTCACACTAAAATTATTCATATCTAAAAATTTTAATCACAAATATAATTTTTAAAAATATAAATAATAAATAAATTATTGAATAATTTGAAAAAGACAACAAAAATAATCAATAAATATTATATTATTTATAAATAATAGAAAAACTTTTATATTTATTTAGTAAATAATTTGTCTATTTGATCCGATGTTTTATTTTAAAAGGTGTACACAAAAAATTGGAACAAAATTTAATCTCAATATTTTTTATTTTTCAAAAAGATTTAGTCATTCATAATAAAAACTTTTTTTTAAAAAAAAATCATTTGACATAAAATTACCAAACTTTAAAAATAAAAATATCTGATTTTTTTAATAATACTTGCAAAAAATTGTATCAAAATATGATTTCTAAAAATTTTTGGAATACATATCGAATATCTAGTTATTTTTATCGCATATTTAAATCTCCAAAAATTTATTTTTCGTTCGTATCTTTTGGAAATTATTTTTATCAGCAATATAAACTTTCGAGTATATTTTAGCAATTTATTCTAAAAAGAAAACAATCAAGAGAAAAAATTATCATAAAAATAACTAAAATTATTTTTTTTTTGTAATTATTAGATCGTTATCTAAGTATGTCTGGTGAAAAGAAGGAGACCGTTGGTTGTAAATCTGGATAGGCAAGGGTATCATTGGTGGGACGGTAAGGATAGTACCTACAAAATCACTCTGACGCTCAAGTCAGTGTCTGGGTGAAGAGTTAAAGAATATTAGGATAAGATTGGTTACCTCTAGCGAGGTTGGCCCCTCTCTTATATATTTGTCATCCTATTGTGGGGATCATCTGAGATAGTGGACACCCCACTATCCCCTAGATTCTCACGTATCCTGTAATCGTCATGCTCTAGAAGCATTTAGTATAGAAGTTAGTAGTCTTACCATGTGGTCAACGCGACAGATAGTGTATATTAGGACCAATCTTTGTAATGGGCCAATCTAAAATAGTGCCTCTGATGCGGAAAGCCACGAGTATCGTGGTTGTCACATTTGTGATTCAGGTAGGCCCATCAGGCTTAGTGAATCGTATCCATGGTGGCCCCGTATGTCAAGTCCCCTCACATGACTTCCTCTGGTCTCGCATTTTTTATGGGATGTTACTGCCCATCACGCTTCCCAAGAACGTCGCCTCAATACACGCATACATTACTAGTGGGATTTAAATGTGCGAAAAAAAATCAATTTTGCCCCCCACTTTTTTCGTGCTTCTTCTGGGTGAAGGTTACTTCAACCTCTTCTCTCCCTATTCTTTTTTACCATTATCTCCAGAAAGTATTAGGTCATATACCATCAGCACCAAGGATTTTATTTTTCTAGATTTTTCTCAATTATGCTTTTTTTATTGCTTCTGTGCATGGTGTGGCAACCTCCATTGATCTTTCTCCTTCGTCACTACCTCATCTTTAACTGCAATTTCAAGTAAGCAAAATTTCTGTATGTTCCTTGTGAATTTATTGCATTATGCTTGTTTTTAGGTTTATTAGGGAGGAACATTTTAATTTTTAGGATGAATGGATTAGAATTAGGGCGTGCTACTGCTATTTCACTGGGTTAAATAAATGTTAACATAGGATGAACAGAATTTTTAGTTATTTTATGCTAATTAAAGTCCCGACGAAGCTAACAATGGTGGTGCCCCCATGGTAGGTATGGCGAGATGAAGACCCGAACTCATTTTTTCCCGTGGTCTTGTATTCCTCACTTTGGCGTTCCAGATTAGTACCATTAGTGCACATCCGACGTGACGGGAATGCCATCCTGACTTATCGAAGAGGATCTTTAGGAGCTTCTTGACGGCGAGGCCATCTGTGGGGTTGGCCCTGAGGAAGGACATCACGAACTCCTCCTCCCCGATGATCAAGAGCGGGTTTGTTACCTAAACATGAAGGTGCCTCGAGTCCCTGAATAGCTATGGGTCTACAAACCCATGTCTTTTGTGTTGAGCGTTTGATTTCCGCTTTCTACTTTTGTACAGCCGCTTCTGAATAGGTGTGGGGTTTCTCCCTTCGAACTGCACCCGAATAGCTGGGTTGCTATTCTGTGCTTCGAGTTAGTTTGTGAATAATTAGAGATCCCCACTGACAATGACCAAAAGCATAGGTTAGGAATTTTCCTTAAAATTGGAATTAGCGCTGTGAGTATAGTCCTAACCCAATAAGTTGGCCACCGGTCAAATTAGAAGTTCACAAGATATGTCACAATTCAAAACTAATTCAAAACCGAGAGTATTTGACTCTCGAGTCGTCTCCCAAGGAGTACTTTAGAACAATGAGTGTGCAAATCCGGTTGAAGTGATCAAGGGTTTGTGAATGAAGAAATAAACATATAAAGTAATAAAAGAACATGCAAAATTATAACGATTGAACTAATTAAGAAATTAAAGAACCGACTATGTAATATAAACAAGTAAAGTATAAAAGAGATTAACATGGAAATGTATGAAAGATTAAAAGCATCAAAAAAGGAGTCTTGGCTTGGAGTGAGTTAAGGGTCCTTTCCTTGTTGGAACCACAACTATGACAATTGTGATGGATTAATCTCACTTGATCAACCCTCACATCGGAAAGTAAGTTAAATGAGCATAAGTGTTCCTAACCCACAAATCCTAACTTGCTTGCTAATTACTTTAGCAACAAATTAGCGTTAGTGGGAACAAGAACAATTAACAATCCAAGAATTGAAACTAAATGTTGGACATTCTAACTCTAGAAACCCAATTGCTCACTTTACCCAAGCCAAGAACAAAAAATTTAGCCTAAGACCATGTTTGACATTTTGTCAAACACTTGGTGTGCAAAAACCTTAAAAATGGAGAAAATGAGAAATGGCTTGAAACTAAAAGCAACAATTGATCTCAATCAACAAGAATAACACAAGGAAGCATGAAACAAATATCAAACATCAAATTCATCAACAAGAAATTAAAATTGCAAGAGAGAAACAAAATTGAACTATAACTTGAATTAAAAGAAAGAGTAATGACAATGTAACTATAGAGAGTAATAACAAGAGAATACTTACAATGAAAGCTAGCAAAATCCAAGATAAAAAATGGAAATGGCACTTGAATGTAAAACCCTAATATAAAAGATGAAAAACTTAGAGAAAAACTAAACTAAAGCTTCCTACTACTACTCCTAAAACTACACTAATGATATCCTATGTTATATCTTCATTTCCTCTTTCAATATGAGCTAGAGAACTTCAGAAATGGGCCTCCAAAGCCCCCAAATCGCGAGGCACGTGCTATTTTAATAAAGTCATGTGCGGACACCTGTGCGGACGCACAGATGCGTGCGTCTGCACACCTTGCGATAAATCCAGGGCTGTGCGTACGCACAAGAGGCTGTGCGCACGCACACTAAGTGATGCTTGGGTGGACGTGCGACGTGCTCGAAATACTCCACGAGCTCTGATTGGGCGGCTGTGCGTACGCACAGGTAGCTGTGCGCACACACACGTCTCTGAGCTCATCTCCTTTGATTCTTCATGTTTCTTCCACTTTGCATGCTCTTCTTCCATCTTCTCCAATCTATTCCTACCTTATACACCTGAAATCACTCACAAATAACATAAAGGCATCGAATGGAAGGCAAATAGAATAAAAATAGATTAAATAGGCACAAAAGAGCACATTTTCATAATCAAGCACAATTTAGAAGAAAAGTTCAAAAGCATGCTAATCAAGGGAATAAGTGCAAGTTTATATGATGAAAATCCATCCAATTCTAACAAAAAATCATCATCAAATATGGATTCATCACCCACCATAGTTAAAAACTTCCTATATTTCTTCCTTCTTACCAACCTAACCCAGAAAGCAAACATAAGAAAGGGTACTTCTCCTTCTAGACGGTGCAAAGGAAGATCTTTGGGATCTTCGAGGATTCATTCCATGGTTTTAAGGTACAATATTTTAAGACGACACCAGCCCAAGGTCATCATCCTTTTTGGTTGACCCTCGAGGAGGAACGTTAATTCCCAATGCATTGGAGTTTCAGGACTGGAGCCAATTATTAGATCAAAGTTACTTACGAAGGTTTGGGCCAACAAAATTGGGTATTGCCAATGTCTTAATGGTGATCTTTGGTTCTAATGCTTTGAATCCTCATTTGGTTATCGATGACTGGGAAGCCGGTCACACACATCAGTAGGTCAATACTTTATTATTATTTTCTTCTCTAATACTTTTATAGTCTATTTTTTTGGTTGCCCACGGTATCCCCAACCCGACAGGTGAAGGACTAATCCGTCATGGATCGGAGCTCCATTTAAGGGTCTGCCGCTGGCCAATGAGTTGCTGCATGCACAAGGCAGGATTCGAACACCCGACACTTGCTTAAGCGGATGAGTGAGCTGACCACTCGACCAACCCAAGTTGGTTTTTTATACTTGATTTTAACTATTATTCTTCTCCTTTTCTATTAGGATGGCTAGCGGACACACAACCTTGTCACATTTGATGAGCAACTTCCTAGCCGAGGAACAAGAGGAAGTTGAACCCGAGATTGAAGTTGCCCCTCACATGGAGATCCCTGATGTAGAAGCTCACTCTACTAAAATGATTTCTATTGAAATTGACCGCACTATTGCTTCAAAAACCCTTGAGGGTCAGAGCTCAAGAGGTCCCAAAGGGGATGTCGAATTGCAAGAGATTCCCTACCCAAAAAAGAGAAAATGGAAAGGGAGGTCTATCAGGAAGAAGGTCCTCTTTATGACGGAGAAGCATTTTGAGGCTACCACTTTTATCGATATTCATCTATTGTCGAGAACCGAAGAGTTTTTCATGAACTATGATCTTGGCGCTCAGTCCAAGTGGGCTTATCGGATCTTTCTCCGATCTACCACAATTACGAAGAAGACATAGCCAGTCTTGACTCAATGCCACTCCCTAGGTGGCAAACTTAGATAAGGCCATGCCGACATGTCTTTACCGAAGACTCAAAAAGTAGTTGTAGAAAACGAGAACCTTGCCACTGAAAGGAAGGTTAAGGACACATGTGATGAGATCCAGTGCTTGTCACACAAAGAATATGAGCTTCAAGAACAAGTTTCCCAAGCACAGCGTCTGGCTGTGAAGTTGGATGAGAAGCTCATGGATACTAAAAAAAAACTCAGAGAGACCGTAAAATTGACAAAAGCAACGTGCACCGAGACCGCGAATTTGAAGAAAAGAAATAAAGAATTGGTATGGGATTCCCGTGATGTCATCTTTGCAATAGAGGAGGCCATTAAGGCACAAGTGTAGCTCCTGGCTCCCGACCTAGATGTCTCTATCCTTGGGGCTTTCAAGGCCATTGGGGATGGCCAGATTGTAGACCTAGTTATAGAAATAAAATGATTTGTATGTTTGGTAGTCATTGGGCATGTTTTCTACTTTGGTGAACTTGTTTGTTACCTAGTCTGGCTAATGTAAAATATTTAGTAAATTTTCTAGCAAACATGTTTTTTTGCTCGGTGGGCTGTCATTATTTACTTTAATTGTTTGGCTTTTAATTTTTTTGTGCGTTATGAATATCCGTGTTATTTTACTTACTTATTTCTGGCTTTCGGGCTGGTCAATTCTCAGGGAGCTGCTCTCATACATTTTGTAACTAAAACAAATACAATTTAAATATGGCAATTCTAATGGGTTCCCGAGGAGAGGAAAGAGTAGCCTTTCTCCATCTATTACTTCAAATTACATAAGAAGATCATTTAGCAAAGACATTAATTAGCCTAAGAGTAAAACCTTTTCAAGTTGACCACATTCCATGTTCTTGGTAGCTCCGTGCTGTCCAACCTTTCCAACTTAGACGCACCCTTTCACAGTACGACTTTCACCCGATAAGGGCCTTCCCAATTTAGGGAGAGCTTTCCTTTTTTCAGACTCGGTAAGCCAAGATTGTTTTGACAAAGAATTAAGTCCCCTGCTCAAGTTCCTTTTTCTTACTGACTGGCTGTACCTCATGGAAATTCAATACATCTGGGCCTCTTTTGTCAGATGAGCCATGGGTCGCACATCATCTACCAAATCTTTTTCAATTGATTCATTCGTATTGCCAAGCAACATCCTAGGGTTGAGTTCTCTTACTTCCACAAGAAAGACGGCTTCCACTCTGTATAAGAGTTGGAATGGCGTCTCCCGGTAGAGGATTGTGGGATTATTATGTACGACCAGAGCACTGAGTCTCCCTATGAACCTTTCCTATGATCCAAACATTTTTGCAATCCTTTAAGAACGATTTTGTTCGCAGCTTCTGCATGGCCATTGGCTTGTGGGTGGTCTACTGAAGAAAAACGTTAAAATTCTCAAAACTTCTTGTCAGTGAATTGGATGTTGTTGTCTGACGCCATGACCTCAGAAATCCCAAATCTTGTGATAACTTGCCTCCACAGAAACTTGCAACAATGGGATGCTGTGATAATTACCATGGATTCTGCCTCTACCTAATTGGTGTAGAAATCAATAGTGACCACAAGGTGTTTCAGATGTTTTGGGGCCATGGAAAAAGGTCCTAAGAGATCGATCCACCACTAAGATAAAGGTTGGGAGGCCATAATGAAGGTTAGCCCCTCAGTAGGATCTTTGCGAAAATCGGCATTTTTCTAGCTGATGCACTTCTTTACGAGCTCGCTAGAATCTTCATCATCATTGGCCAGAAGTACCCTGCTCTAATGAGTTTCTATGCTAATGCCTTTTCTCCCCACGTGGTGCCTGCAACACCCTTCATGGATTTCTCTCATGACATACTCCGCTTGATCCGGTCGTAAGAATTTGAGGAGGGATTAGGAGATGTCTCTTCTATATAATTGTCTATGTATAATCGTGTACTTGGTGGCTTCCCGCTTTACCACCTTGGTCTTTACTGGGTTGTCAGGAAGTACACCTACTTCTATGAATTGCTGGATTGGTCCTAACTACATCGGGCCCTTGTCTTGACTAGCTTCTTGTGTTATACACAGGGTAATAGAAGGTTCCTTAACTACCCCTTATATGAGTGATTGGTTTCCCAACCTAAACTTCATGCTGGACAACTAGGATAACAGGTCTTCCATGGAATTTCTTTTTCTTGGGACATGTTGAATCATGACCTCTTCGAACCCTACACATAACTGCTTGGTTCTTTTCAAATACTTTTGAAGTAAAGGGTCCCTAGCTTGATACGTCCTGTATACTTGGGTCGTTACCACCTGGGAATCGCTTTTTACCTCCAACCTTATAGCTCCTACCTCCTTAGCCAACACCAAGCCCCCTATCATCGCTTTACATTCAACTTGGTTGTTCGACACCAAAAATTCATACTTGATGGAATATGCATACAACAGCCCTTCCGAGCTTTTCAAACTTATCCCTGCTCCCCCGATGTTTGGTTGGAGGTCCCGTCAACGTGCAATTTTCATCGTGTGTCCATAAGTTCGTCAGGGCTGATTACAATTTCAAGAAAATTGGTCATGGCCTGTGCCTTGATCACGTGACATGGTTGATACTGAATATTAAACTACGAGAGCTCCATAGCCCACGTTATCATCCTTCTCGCCAAGTCAGTTTTCTGCAAAACCTGTCTTATCTCCTTATCGGTTTTCACCATAATTAGGTGACTTTGAAAGTAATGACTCAATCTTCGCGAGGACACCAGCAGGGAAAAAGCTATTTAGTTTTGACAAGCATGTCATCCACATACATTTCGACCAGCTTCTTAATTTGGTGCTTAAAAATCTTTGTCATCAACCTTTGGTAGGTCGCCCCCACATTCTTTAATCTAAATGGTATGACTTTGTAGTAACAGGTGTCGTATGGTATTATGAATGCCGTCTTTTCCTTGGCAGCTAGGTAGATTGAGATTTGGTTATATATATTTGGAAGCGAAAACGAGTGTTTTGGGCATGCCTTGTCAAGATCCGAGTAATCTACGAACATTCTCCATTTTCCGTTCACCTTCTTACCAGAACCATGTTATACAACCCCATGGAATAAGGCAATTCTCGTATGAACCTGGCTTCCAGAAGGCTGTTTGTTTGTTGTTTGACCTCTACTGCTATCTTTGGATGCATCTTCTGCCTTCTTTAGGCTACAAGTTAGGTCCCCGGTTAATGGATAGATGATGTGACATGAACTTTGGGTCAATCCTCGTGATGTCCGCCAGGACCCATGCAAAGAGAATTTGTCCTCAGTATGGGAGGTTGCGATTGAGGAAAGTGAATTTGTCCTCGGCATCTCCCATTTGGAAGTTCTCCAGGTCTCCTTGAGGTTCAGGCCTAGGGTGGTTTTCCACCTTGGCATCTAAATCTGACACAAAGATGTCGACAGCATCTCTGGATCTTTTCTTCAATGACAAGCTTGTATTATTACAGGCTAAGGTGATCTCAAGATTTCCATGAATCATCCTCATTATCCTGTCATCATCTAAAAACTTCGTTGTCAAGAATTTGATGAATATGACCACTATAAGGTCATTAATAGTCTTTCAACCTTAGATAATATTGTAAGCAGTGGAATCCTTAAGTATTATGAACTCGGCCATCACCAGACTTCTTCTGCTGCTGCTCCTACACAGATCAGGGGAACAATGGCCCAATCAAGACTGATGTAGTTGTTACCTAAGCCGACCACCCATGCTGGTGGTCTTGAAGGTCAAAATCCTTCAACCCTAGCGCATCAAACACGTTACAAAACGTGATATTTGATTCTCCCCCTGTGTGGATTAAGATACACTTAACTAACTCAGTGCCTATTCTGGCTGTAATGACCATTGGGGGATCATCATCCATGCTGCCATGTTGTATATCTATCGAGCTGAAGATAATATCCAAAATTTCCAACATGGATTGGACTCTCGTGGTGGAAGATGAGAAGATCTTCAAGTTTTTTCTAATAGCTGACTTTGATTTCAGTTGAGAATTTTGTCCAACGATTATATTCACAGCCATTGTTGGACCTGACATTGGATCTTCAGAAGCAGCTGGCTTCACTCCTATTGGGTTACGCCCTTTTTATTTTCCTTGGATCATTCTCTGTCTGTCCTTCTCGGCTCTCTAATAAACTTAGTGAACTCTGCGAGCTTCCTTTCCTGGATTGCTTGTTCTAACACATCTTTGAAATCACAGCAATCCTGGATTTTTGTTCATACCTTTTATGATAATCGAAATACATGCTTTTGTTTCCTTTGGTCTATCCTTCAATTGGCTGGGTTTTGGAAGGATCCCTTTGTCTGAAATTTGATGGTACACCTCCACGATAGGAGCCATCAGTGTGTAGTTTGTGAAATTTTCCACCCGCAAGAACCTAAAAGGCTTACATGCTTGCTCTTTTGGGCCTTCCTTACTGGAAAGGGGGTTTATTGAGTGGCAAGGAGGTTGTTGGCCAGGGGTCATTTGTTGGCTGCCACCACCATGCTGACCTCCTCGTCGTTGATATATTTCCTTGACATATTTTGTATTTCTTGCATCATCTACACGGGTTTTGTGGGTAAATTTTTTGTAAATCCTTATTTACCAATGCGTTGGTTAGACAGAGGCTGGCTACCGAATCCATCATGCTATCAATTTCTAAGAATTCATCGTTAAAGTAATCTAGGTACTTCCGGGTAGACTCACCACTTCTCTAAGTTACCTGGAAGAGGTTTATTGGCTACTTTTCTTTGGTTATTCAAGTGGTGAACTAGGCCAAGAACTTATGTGAGATGTCTGGGAAGGTTGAGATAGACCCCTAGGGGTGGGAATTAAACCACCGGATCGCCGGTCTTGCCAGGGTTATAGGAAATATACGACACCAAATTGCGTCCGCCACCCTTACGAGGTTCATCCTTGCCTCGAAGGCAGTAATGTGCTGTTGCGGGTCCTATGTGTTATCATACCTCATGTCCGTGGGTTTGTCAATTTTTTTTGGCAAACAGACTCTAAGGATCTTAGCATCCAAAGGAGTGGCCTTTGTTACTACCAGTTTGTGCCGTCTTCGTTTCTTTTCATTTCTAGGTTTCTCCTGCCTTAACAACCTGTCATTTTCACAATAGGTGCGATCGTAGTGATCGTCCAGAGCATCATGCTTTCTTCGTGTACCCGACCTCGTAATTGGAGATTGGTTGCATGCATTACTCTGCCTCTGCTTCATCTTAGAGTGGGCTTCGTGCTTGATTTGGGCCTATAATGGTCTCAAGATGCCCTAGATTCTTGTGTACCCTGTAACCGTCATGCTCTAGAAGCATCTGGTACGGAAGTCGGAAGCCTTACTAAGGGGCCGGATAGCATATATTTGGCCCAATCTTTGTAATGGGACAATCTAGAACAAAAATCTTAACTTGCTAATAGTTTTTTTTTGTCTTATTTTTAATTATTACTAGCCAATTGTTTCTTTTTTTTCACATTAAAAATTTTGGTCTCTTAACATTTTCTATTTTTTTATGTGAAGATGGTTAAAAGGTAGTTCATTTGAATCAAATCTAATTCTTCATCTCCTTCTTTATTAGAATCATTCTCCACGTCTTCTTATAAAGTCATCAATACTTTTTTTTGTCCTTCTTTGTTTGTCTTCATTCTTCCTTTGAGGAAAATAAGCTTTATAGTAACCAAGTTCTATACAGTTGTAGCATATGATTTTGGATGATAATTTTCCTTTTATCTCATCCGTTTTCTTATTCATCTTGCAAAGAACGCCAATTCATCATCAAATAAGCTATCTTTAGATTCTTCTTTTGTTGATTTGATTTTTTCGTTTCAAAGTCTTTCCTTTCTTTTTATTGTTATTACTGAGATATGTTGTTTCATAGACAAAAAATTTTTCTATTAATTTATCATCTGTAATTTTGATAATGTCATTTCTTTCTTGTACGAGTGTATTTTTGGTCTCTCATTGCTTTGTAAGGCTTTTTAGATTTTTTTTAGAACTTTTTATGCAAAGTGTTTTCCCATAGGATCTAGCTTATTATGATTATTAAGAATCTTTCTAACATTTTATCAATGTCTTTACATTTTTTTGTAAAGAATATCTCGTATTCCCTCACTAACATATCAATTCTTGTTTTTCGAACTTGCTTTGTTCTTTCACGTGTGAGTTGAAACTTATCCCAAATTTCTTTGATAGTCTTGCATCTTGAAATATTTCTTATATCCTCAAAATTAATGATGTAATTTATCATGTTGATCGTCTTAGCATTTAACTCGATCTTTTCCTTTTCTTTACCCATTCACTCTTAATATTTCTTTAGTACCCCACCCCTTCAATGTTCATCTTTTTTGGGATGTCTGGATCATCTACAATTATTTTCAAAGATTATAATCAGTGGATTGAATAATGATCCTCGTTCTTTCCTTCTAATATGAGTAATTAATTCCATTAAGAAAATGAGGTCTATTATTGGGTTGTCCTTTCAGTTAGAAGCTGCTAGGCTTCACTTCTTGAGACCTTGCTCTTGACCCAATTTATGGTTTTTCTGGACTTTGGGAAGGGAGATTGAATTAAGGTTGTTTAAGAATTTTACCCATTTTTAGCAAAGTGCAACAAAAAATATTATACAAGAAATTATTTTCATTTTATCTCATAATGCACAAAACAAAGCATTGAAAGAAAGGAACAATGACACAATCATATATCCCAGTTCAACCTCTATAAACATGGTAGTATTTTCACTATAATTGAATCAATTGTAGTTACTAATTCTAATTAATTAAATCCTAATTCATCTAGAACTCAAGAGCTCAAACCAAGCTCAAGACCACTAAATTCAATCCAAGCTTAACAAACCTCTAAGTGATAATCCAACTTAGAAAATGGGGATTGCATGAAACTTATCCATGTTCATACCTCTAAAACACTACTAAACTCAAACCAAGCAACCTTATATGTGCTAACCCAACTTAAGAGAGGGGATTAGTATAAACTAATCCCAAGTTCATACCTTCAAAAATTAAAATTTTAATAGAACATAATTTTGACTTTTCTTAACCTATTTATCTTGCCTTTTCCACTCTTGGTTTTTCTTGATTCATTATATAAATGTTAACTTAGCTTTTTGCATTACAGAAAATGATAAACTAGAAAAAATTATAATGATGTTTTCTATGTAAGTATAAGGTGAAAAAAGATGAATCTTCTAAGAGGAAGAATGATTGCTAAATATTTTCTCATTTTCTCATTTTCAAATTCTAGAAAATGGCAACTATATAGTGGAAACCAATTTCCCAAAATTTGCCACATGTAGAATCGTGCATGGATTTGATTGTCCTTGCTTCTTCTATATTTGCTAAATGTGTTGTACTTATTTTCTCATTATCCTTTCTTATGATTTGTACCATGATTTTCTCCAAATCATTTCTTCTTCTTTAAGTATATTGTTTTGCAATGTGATGTATGTTGATCCCTTCTTTTTTTAGCTCCAAGTATTATCATATTATTGGTGCACGTACTAAGCCTTTGTCTCTTTTGCTGATTTTGATTTGCTTTCGTTATTTTCTTATAGTGTGATATGCCTTGCTCATTTTGTGTATAGTTAGACTGATTCTAATCTACATTGTTGTTTGTGCTTGCAAACACTAAATACACATTTCAAACAACATTGACAATTCAGGCTATTTAATTCATACCCCAACAAAATGTTTATAATATTTTTCTCTCTTAATTTATTCCTTTAAATGTTGAGGTGACAAGTTAAATGTTAGCTTAGTAAGTTGAAATATTGGGATGGCAAGACATATGATTTCAAAATTTAACCTCTCACATCAATACTTAATAGAATAAACTAATTGGGATCACTAAAATAAATCATTTTTGAATGCTACTAAATGAAAAGAAGAAATTGCAAAAACCAAAGCAAAAAATGAGATATTTTATACGACCAAGAGATATTTATTTGCACCTTGAGCTTTAAACATAGTCCAAGATCAAAGATATACTTCAACTATGAATCAAACACAATAGAAGCCCACCAAATTCTGCAAGTCCGTAGGCTAAGAGCAATCTGGCATACAAGCAATGAAGAACAACTTTTTAAGGGCATTATTGCAAGTTGGCACACCTCTGATACTGGAAAGTATTGCTGCTGGAGAAAATATAACTGTCTGACTATCAACCAGACCAAACTCTTCACTATTTTTAGGCACTTACAATTTCCTAATCCATCTTCAATTCACAGGCTTATCCCAAGGAAGGCAACTCCTAGATGATCCAACAATAACCCTTGGCAAAGTTATATGGTTGATAAACCCCGATTTTGTGGTTTATCTTATGCTTAATTTGGAGAATTTTATCACCTTTTCTTACATTTATTCAATGAAATAGCATGGTTTTGTAATTCTCCCTTGAATTGTGCTTAAGTGTAAAAACATGCTTTTTAGGCCCTTAAATTGGTGATTTTGATTCACTTTAATTCCATTAGATGCCTTGATGTGTTTGTTGAGTGATTTCAGGTTCATAAGGCAAGTATTGGATGGAAGAAATAAAGGGAAAAGCATGCAAAGTGGAGAATGCATGAAGAAACAAAGATTGGGAATGCATCAATGGGCGCGCACGCGTACAAGGCGCGCACGTGCAGAAGTGGTTTCGCATAGGCACGCGCACACGTACATAACACGTTCGCGCGGATGAAGAATTTTCCAATCGACGCGCACGCACACATGGCGCGTACGCGCCGATACTCTCACGTGGCCCACTTAAAGGCAAAACGCTGGGGGCGATTTCTGAACTGCTCAGGCCCAAATCTAACTTGTTTCTGAGTGTATTTCATGCAGAATTGAAGTTCAAGCAAGGGGGAGCAATTGTTTGTAGTTTTGGCATCATGTAGGTTAGTTTCTAGAGAGAGAAGCTCCATCTTCTCTCTAAAATTGGGTTAGGCTAGATTAATCTCTTCTAGATCTAAGTTCAATTTCATGTTTTCATCTTATTTCCTTTATGAATTCTTGTTTCTACTACTTCATTCTTCTTAGTTCTCTTGTTAATTTTACTTTTATGCTCCTTTTATGTTCATGAACTCATGTTGGATTTGGATCTCTTTAATGCAATTTAATGTTTGATGTTCTTTTTATTGATGAATTGAGTTGAGATTTTACTATTTCTTGCAATTGGTAGTTGGTAGTTTTATTATTCTTGCATTTTTACTATGCTTTCCTTTTATGCCTTCCAAGTGTTTTACAAAATGCTTGGTTAGTCTTTAGAGTAGATTTTGAGCATTCTTGGCTTGGAAAGAGTAATTAGGCAATCTTGAGTCATTAATACCCAATTTAGATTGGTGATCTAGAGTTGTTAGTTAATATCATTTTCAATGACGCTAATCTTTTGCTAATTCAATTAGTGAGTTGATTAGGATATTTGGATTGAGATTAACTAGTCTTGTTTGACTTTCTCTCATGGAAGATAACTTATACCTTCTTCCAATGTTGGAGATGACGAAATAAGATAAATTCTTGTTAATTATTGTTATGATTAATGACTAGGATAGAAAGCCTATGATCTCAAACCCTTGCCATGAATGTCTCTCTTTATTAATTGCTTCCTTTGATTGCTCTCTTTACTTTTCTTGTCATTTAATTTCTTGCCCTCTCACCAATCAAAACCCCCTTGTTCCTTCATAGCCAATAATCATTCACTTCATTCCAATTCCTTGTGAGACGACCCAGAGTTTAAATATTTCTATTAATTCTTATTTGGGATTTGTACTTGTGACAAAACCATATTTTAATTTGATGTGAGAGTTATTTGTTGGTTTGGACCTATGCTTACAACGAAGTAATTCCTTTCTTTAGGAAGAAAATCTAGACCGACAACAATTTTCACCATCAAATTAATGGCGTCGTTGCCGGAGAGTTGCAATGGTGTTACATTATTGGCTATTGTGAATATGTGAATATGTTTGTCTTTTGCTTGTTTGTTAGCTTTTGTTAGGCTTAGGACTTGTTGCTTACTTTTGTTAGCCTTTAGTTTTATTTGCTATTATGAATTCTCATCCTCACTTTGGCTATGAGTTTGGCTCAAATTATGTTGTAGGGAATGGGAGCTACAACGAGGATGTGCATCAAGGATGGAACAATCAAAGATGGGAGGAGCCTCAAGGGATTGATCAACCTTATTGGCAACAACCCCCTCCGATTTCTTATGGGTATAATTCTAATCCTAATGCATATCAATCTAATAGATGTGGTGACCCTTATTGTGATTGTCAACAACCACCACCATATGCCTATGAACCATCCCCTCAATATGACTTTGAACCACCTTACTCACAAGTCTCCTACCACCAAACACCTCATTATGACCCTAATCCTTATCCATCATACCAACCACCTTATGAACCATATGAACCACACATGGAACCACCACTATTCCAACACAATTATTCTCAAGAACCACCTCAATATACACCACATCCATACCCTTACCAAGATGAACCAACTTCCAATTATGAAACCTTCCCCTCAAACAATGAACCCTCTCTTCCACCACCGTCCCCGATGAAGCCCTCATGCAAGAACTAAGGTACCTTGAGTCTCATATCCTAAGGCAACAAGAGGGGACGGAAAAGGAGTTTAAAGAGCTAAGAGCCAAGATGGCTATCCTAGCAGAAGCTGTTAGCAATATGGTCTCATCCCGCCTAAGCCTATATGACCAAGGCTCTCCCATTGTTGAATGTGGAGAAGCAATTAAGGAGCATAGTGAGGGAGTGAGCTTAGAGCTTCAAGGTGAAGAAGAGGAGTTGAAGCAAGAATTGTCACAAGGGGAGGAAGTTAAGACAATTGAGCCGGAAGAAGTGGTTGAAGCCTTTGAAGAGGTTGACCAAGAGATGGATTCAATCATTGAAGAATTCTTATGTACAATTGAATCCTCTCCAATTGGGTTTGACATAGAGGGTAGAGAAGAAGATACCTCACCTCCTATACCCTTAGTAAGCAATGAAGAAGAGATTGAATTGGAAGGAAGCCACCAAGAGGAGGAGGTTGAGCAAGAAGCAAGCTCCATCGTTGAAGATGATTCCACACCAACTAATGAGTCTTTTGGAATTGATGAATCTCCTTTATTGTGTTGTGAAATTGATGACAAGGAGGACCGTGCACAACCTCCAACACATGGTTTGAGCAATGAAGGGTGTATAGAAGAAATTGGTGAGCAAGGAATTGAAGTTGAAGAAGCTTGCAAGGAGGTGGAGGTAGTCAAGAAGGAGCACAAGGGCGTAGACCTCGCATTGGCTAAGTGAGGGGAGGTCCCCCTTCCTAAATCACCATCATCCAACACAACATTCAAGTGGGTTAAATTCTTATCCCTAAGCTTTGCTTTCTCACTTGAATATGGTTTGATTGAAAATGATGGTCAACTTAGAGCTCTTTGTAGAGTTAAGAGTAGGAGAGAGTTGTGTAGTGGTTGGACACATCACTCTAAGTTCATGATGGTTGCATGCTCAAGGTTGAATAGCAATGCTTGGTGTAGAACCAAATTGCATGGGTCTAGGAGAATGTTTGGAGGTCTAATTGAGAATTCACAAGCCTTGTCACCCAAATTTAATTATGGTAGTCAACAAGAAGATGGGTGCAAGAACAAGGTTTGGGACCCCGAAATCCATTTCAACATTCAATACTCCTGGGGCCTTGTCATTTACCTAAGCTTACTTGAAGGCCTTGTGTGCCTAATTTGGGATCCCGGTGGACATTGAAGATGCAAACAATGGTGGGGATTCAAGGATGAATTCAAGCATAAACCACCATAGCAAGGACCCCCACCAAATGTCCAACTTAAGGACTTAAAATAAAAGTGCTAGGTGGGAGACACCCCACCATGGTAACCTCTTTCCATTCTCTTGTATATATAATCAATGAAGGAATTGAGTTGCCATTGTAGGTAGTTTTTGTTATTTTCTATACTCTTATACATTTTGCTTTGATTGATTGGTTGTTTCTTAGTTTGTTTTGATTAGTTTAGTTGTTGTTGAATTGCATTTTGCTTGTAGTATAAGTTTTGTTTTTTTTCTTTTTTAGTGTGTTTTGAAAATTTTTCAAAAACCAAAAAGATTTTTTGTTGAATTTTAATTTTGATTGTTTTAGAATCCTTGTAGATTAGGAGAGTGCCCTGTTTCTGTAAAAAAAAAAGGGGGGGCATCGGCGCGCAAGCATGCTGTGCGCGTGCGCCGGTGTGGTTTCACAACTCCTAGTACTAAAACTCGAGAGTTGTGCCCACTTTATGCCTACTTTGTGCCAGGTGATCCACGCGTAAGCACGCAAGGCACGTACACGCCGATTGTCCCTGCCGCATCCGCGTGTAAGCACGCATGGCACGCACGCGCGGATTATTCCTGCTGCATCCGCGCCCAAGCACGCATGGTGCGCGCGCGCGGATTTGCACCCTGTTTTTCTCCTTTCTCATTTCTCCTTCTTTCTTCTTTTCTTCTTCTTTCTTTCTATTTTTTCCTTTTTCTTCTTCTTCCTCTCTTGAAAAATTCTTTTTTCTTTTTTAAAAAAAAAAATAAAATAAAATTTTTTTTTCTTTTCTTCCATCCTCTTTTATTGCATTTGCTTGTTTTCATTCATTGCATTTTAATTTTATTTTGTAACTTGTTTTTCCTTCTATTTTCTAAGTTTCTCATTTTAATAATGGTGTTGAATTCTCTTACTCAATTGTTGAGACTTCCTTGGTCAGTATTGGTGCTCTGTGACTTGTTGCATTAATTGTAATATTCGCTCTACACAACAAGATTAGTGCTTTAGTCCTTCCTAACTCATTATTCTTTGTTTTTATGCCTCATTACTATTGAGTTAGGATAAGACCAATTGCTCTAATGCTTATCACTAATCTTGTTTGTGTCCACTCTTTCTAGCTGAACTTGATGCTTTTGAGTGCTCTTCATGCTTTAACTTGTTCTTGCATCAAGTATTAATTGATATGCCATTTGCCTATATTGCTCTTTCACTTACATGCGTAGCTAACATGTAGTGAGAACCTTACTCTTATTTGGCATTAGCCCCTGCCTATGTTCTATTTGCTTTAATATCTTTGTCGTAGGCTTAATTTTCTTTCTTTTTCTTTCCTTTTAGGTTGGCCACCAAGAAGGAAAGGAATAGAAAAGCTTCTGAATGGGGCAACAAACAAGTCTTTCCGCACAACCTTTTGGAGGAGCTCATCAATTGTAGCAACCCGTCCACCTTGCCCTTCTTTGTATGCACCGATAATGGTGCAAATATCTAAGTGTGGGGAAGTCGTTCGACCGATCTTCATGGGTAACAATTTCGTTTTCAACACCAATTCTTGATTTCCTTTGTTAGTTAGTTGTTGCATTGCATGATAGGTTACATGTTAGTTAGAATTTGTACATATTTTACCACTTCTTTTTATGTTAGGACTACTTGGTTAGGGTGATAATTTCTTTTCCAAGAAAAATTGTTTTGGGACACGCTACCAATTTGAAAATTTTTTTTTGTGACAAACTTGCTTGAATAATGTATTTTGGAACATGGTTTTTGAGCTAAGAACACAAGCATGTGAGTTTTGAGCCCAATTGTGTGGTTACATCTTATAACCACTTATTTTCCATTCTTGTGTGCATTGTTCTCTTTCTATGATTATAATCTTTGATTTGTTTGATTCTTTATGCCCATTATTCCATGTATACATGCATTTATATGATTGAGGCCATCATTTCATATAGCTCACTCATCCAAATAGCCTACCTTTTATCAACCATTGTTAGCCAATTTTGAGCCTATTTAATCCCTTTTGTTCTTAATTCTAGCACATCATTACCCCTAAGTAAAAAATAATAAATGTCCTTAATTTGGATCTTTGATTAGCTTAGGCTAGTGAGAGTGTGTATCATTTGGGTATGGAAAACTTGGGATATTGGTTGAGGTAAAAGTGTATTTTGTATTTTTTTATAAAAATCATGGGATTGGGTACATACTTATGCATTGAACATGTAAAACCATATGCATTGATATGTTTGTATATACTTTAAAAAAATGAAAAATGATAAAGAAAAAAAAGAAAAATAACATATATATGTATAAAAAAAAAGAGAAAAAGAAATAAAAAGGGGACAAAAATGCCCTAAAGTAAAGTTCAATAAAAATCAATGCATATGGAATGTGAATTAAAGAGAATGCATGAGTATGTGAAAAAGTGAGAATCATGGGTAGCTAGGTTGTGTATTAGAATTGTATAGGTTGTTATATGTGTTTGGTGAGAGCTTAGGTTAATCAAAGATTCAAATTTCAAGCTCACTTGACCATATGCATCCTACCTTGACCCTAGCCCCATTACAACCTATGAATAAGTCCTTATGATGAATGTATGCATGCATTGAATAATTGTTGATTGTTAGAAGAAAAATAAATCTTGGAAAGCATGATTAGAAGAGAATTGAGTGGATCGACCCTATACACTAGAGCGACTAGAGCGGATACACGTCCGGTGAGGGTTCGATGCTCAATTCCTTGTTCCCGGCTTTCATGAGCTTTCTTCTTGCAAGTCTATTTGAACTTCATTTTGATATTTGAATTGGTAGAGTTTGTGAGTCGTCATATGACCTTTGCCCTACTTGCTTATATATGTTCTTGGAGATTGATTTACTTTTAACCAAGTAGGTAGAATCATTTTGCATTTAGTTGCATTCATGTACATAGGTGCATATAGTTTATTTGCATTGAATAAATATTCATACCCTTTTCTTGTCCTTCTTTATTCTTTGCATGAGGACATGCTTGGTTTAAGTGTGGGGAGATTTGATAAACCCCGATTTTGTGGTTTATTTTGTGCTTAATTTGGGAGATTTTATCACCTTTTCTCACATTTATTCAATGAAATAGCATGGTTTTGTAATTCTCTCTTGAATTGTGTTTAAGTGTAAAAACATGCTTTTTAGGCCCTTAAATTGGTGATTTTGATTCACTTTAATTCCATTCGATGCCTTGATGTGTTTGTTGAGTGATTTCAGGTTCATAAGGCAAGTATTGGATGGAAGAAATGAGGAGAAAAGCATGCAAAGTGGAGAATGCATGAAGAAACAAAGATTGGAAATGCATCAATGGGCGCGCACGCGTACAAGGCGCGCACGTGCAGAAGTGGTTTCGCATAGGCACACGCACATGGCGCGTACGCGCCGATACTCTCACATGGCCCACTTAAAGGCAAAACGCTGAGGGCGATTTCTGAGCTGCCCAGGCCCAAATCCAACTTGTTTCTGAGTGTATTTCATGTAGAATTGAAGTCCAAGCAAGGGGGAGCAATTGTTTGTAGTTTTGGCATCATGTAGGTTAGTTTCTAGAGAAAGAAGCTCCCTCTTCTCTCTAGAATTAGGTTAGGTTAATCTCTATTAGATCTAGGTCCAATCTCATGTTTTCATCTTGTTTCCTTTATGAATTCTTGCTTCTACTCTTTCATTCTCATGATTTGTAGTGTTAATTTTACTTTTATGCTTCTTTTATGTTCATGAATACTCTTGTTGGATTTGGATCTTTTCTTTAATGCAATTTAAGATTTGATGTTCTTTTATGGTTGATTTGAGTTGTTGATTTACTTTTCTTGCAATTGGTAGTTGGTAGATTTACTATTTTTTGCACTTTTACCATGCTTCCTTTTATGCCTTCCAAGTGTTTGACAAAATGCTTGGTTGGTCTTTAGAGTAGATTTTGAGCATTCTTGGCTTGGAAAGAGTAATTAGGCAATCTTGAGTCATTAATACTCAATTTAGATTGGTGATCTAGAGTTGTTAGTTAATATCATTTTCAATGACGCTAATCTTTTGCTAATTCAATTAGTGAGTTGATTAGGACATTTGGATTGAGATTAACTAGTCTTGTTTGACTTTCTCTCATGGAAGATAACTTATACCTTCTTCCAATGTTGGAGATGACGAAATAAGATAAATTCTTGTTAATTATTGTTATGATTAATGACTAGGATAGAAAGCCTATGATCTCAAACCCTTGCCATGAATGTCTCTCTTTATTAATTGCTTCCTTTAATTGCTCTCTTTACTTTTCTTGTCATTTAATTTCTTGCCCTCTCACCAATCAAAACCCCCTTGTTCCTTCATAGCCAATAATCATTCACTTCATTGTAATTCCTTGTGAGACGACCCGGAGTTTAAATACTTCGGTTAAATCTTATTTAGGGTTTGTACTTGTGACAAAACCATATTTTAATTTGATGTGAGAGTTGTTTGTTGGTTTGGAGCTATGCTTACAACGAAGTAATTCCTTTCTTTAGGAAGAAAATCTAGACCGACAACAATTTTCACCATCAATGGTCTCAAACTCGTAGAATTTCAAAATCAACTTGGCAAAACACTCATGTTTAATTTCGAAACCAATACAATGAAATTTCCTGAATGACACCCATTGGAAAGTTGGTGTATATAGCTGATGAATTTTAAGATGACGTATTCTAGACTATATTGATACTCTTAGTCCAATAGTAAAGATTACCACATTGAGAGTAGTATTATCCCTGGCAGCTGCTAAAAGCTAGTTCTTCAACCTATTAGACTTCAACACATTTCTACATGGGGTCTTTATATGAAGAATTCTACATGACTTTAGCATAAGGATTGGAAGTTTCTAAAATTGGTTTAGTTTGTCACTCAAAGAAGTCACTTTATGGGCTGAACCAAGCCAACCATTAGTAGAATATAAAGCTGACTTCAGTCCTTAATAATGTAGGTTTCAATCAATCCAAGATTGATCATTCACTCTTTACCAAGCATGAGTCATAGAGTTGCCGTCATATTTGTAACACCCTACCACACAGAGCTTTATGCTTAAGCCATAAAACAGAGGTAGTATGGTATTACGACCTCTAAAATAAAATATATACGTAATATAGTTGAAGAAATTCATAACTAGGAGCCTTGAAAGAAGGTTTAAACAAAAAACTGCAAAAATAAAATGCATCACACATGGAAAAGCGCAACCAGATAAAATGTAAATTACACAATAAGAAGTGGAGGATCAAAATACAGAATAGCAAGCTCCTGACTCAACCCGCGAAGTAAAGACTGGCCGAAGTATAAGTGTGTATATACATACATATAGTCATAACCCAAAGAAATCCCAAAATACAAAATAAACGACCTATTTCTCCATCGTCGACCTCTAAGAGGGACATAGCTAGCTATATATACATATAGGAGAATACTAGAACATAAATACATCATATGATATCAAAATATAAAATCCCAAAATAGACTTCGCTTGCCAGAGATCTCAGACGCTCACTGAGGTGCATCTCAACCTACATTTAAAAACAACAACATATATATGGTATGAGAACCAGAGATTCTCAGCATGGTAATGGTGCCCACATATATAAGATATAAGGTCCTGGAAAAGTTAGAGGCAATCCTAGAACTTTGACATTCAGATTTAAAACTTGGAGATTACAACTAAAAACCATAAGCAGGGTAGTGGTCTAAGGCTCTTAGTTCTAACTCAACACTAACTTAAATCTAACTTATGCCCTCAGTTTCTCGCCCTCCTCCAATCTTCCAAACTCCGATGGAACCACAAAGACAAAAAAGTAGACAAAGGCAAACACAAATAGAGTACAGTTATTGCAAGTAACAAGTATGACAAATAGCACATTGATTCACAAAGGAAAACCCAAATAATGCACAAGCAAGCAAAATACACAAATGCATATGATGCATGTCTGCCATATGACTAATGAGCTCATTTCTCGGTTATATAGCCAAACTCGACATATCCGATAGCTAATCCGGACACCGTTTCTCTGTTGCGCATTAATACCGTTAGAGGGAATATGTGCCCTGTCACCATTAGAGGGATTTATGTGTCCTGTCACCATTAGAGGGAATAGGTGCCCTGTCACCCTTACAACTAGAGAGAAAACACATTTGTACTCATCATCAATCATGCTCTAGTATACCTCGTTTATCGTATTCATTCAATTTCAATTAATCATCATTCTTATCAAATCTCAACCATTGACTCGGAGCAAGCGGGACGAACCACAATCCTTGCTACTGCCCAGGTATCACAAACATACATTCATTAATATTCATTCATTATATATATATATATATATATATATATATATATATATATATATATATATATATATATCACATTTTTGCACTCTTTATTCATAATTCATCATATCTCAAGCTTTCTTCACTTCCAACTTACCTCCCCTACCTAGTTCAACACCCTCCATTATCATTACAACTCAATTCTAGGGTCTTAGAGAGTAAAAATAGAGGTTTAGAGGTTTAAAATCCTGTTTAAAACACAAAACTCAATTTGCTGAAAAACAGGGCCCGCGTACGTGAGTACACTGAACAGAGGCGAATGACCACATAAGCGGCCATGTTCCCGCATACGCGCCCCCTTCATTTTCCTTAAAAAGCTGCTAAAATGCAGATTTCACATTTTACATCTCTAACTTTCGATGTGCATAACTCTTTTGTTAAAAATTATTTTTCATCTGTTCTTCGAGCGGTGTAAACTTCATGGACCAATTTTATATAAAACAAGTTTGAAAAGGTTTTGGGGTCCGGAGGCCTAGTTATAGCTTGCTGAAATTCGGTCAAAAATCAGTTTCTCATAAAAAATACCCACCTCTATTTTTACCATATTTTCCATCTCAAACCAACATTCCATGTTTTTAAACCAACCCAAAACAGTCTAAAGTCAATCTCAACCCTGCTCATTCATTCTATAACCCATCAATACACATATACAATCAATTTCACCCCAAGAACTCATAATCAACATAATCTCATACTTACTCATTAAAGTAGCATTATTATTCATTCAATACATCATCTCATCAACTATCCACCACATACATATCATTAACCAACACACCTATTTATCCTCATCCAATCAACATACACGTAGCTCATTATATATCATTATAATCATCACACTTCAACCTCAACAATCAACATTCACTATTTACTTTCTTCTCTCAATAATCCAACATCAAACATTCAACAACACACATATCTATCCTCATATCATAACTAATCACTCAATCCAATTAATTTCGATATATGATCCACCAACTAGTTTAATCACTCAAATACTAATTTTCCTTCAAATTCAAATAATTCGTCATCATACATCAATTCTCACAACAATACACACTACACATTATGTTTATCACTAAGGCTCATACAACACCAACCATACATGCATTTCAAACTTATCCTACGGTCAACTAGCCTAAGTTTTCACGACACATTATATATTACATACGAGAAAACAAAACCATACCTTGGCCGATTCCCCCCTAAGCTCAAACACCAAACTTCAAGCTTCAAAGACTCCAAATCAAATCCAATAATTCCAGCCACCAAAGGTTTGTCCCAAGAACTTCAATTTGCTAATTCAACTCCAATTCAACATAAACTCAAGCTAGTTCATACAATTTATTCAAATTAGGGTTAAGTACTTTTTTCGTCCCTAAGGTTCGAGGTAAAAATAAAATTCGTTCCCGATCTTTTTTTGTTATTAAAATCATCCTCAAGGTTACAAAATGTTATAAAATCATCCTTTTATTATTTTTTTGACTAAAATACCTTTAACCTTAAATTCTTCTTCATCTTCAGAAACCCTTCAATTTCACCAAACCTTTCCTCCATTTTCCTTTCCACAACAACCACAGCTCACTCTCCCACCACGCCACTCACCTCCGCCCCCTAGCCGCCATCGCCGTGCCAAAGAACATTGAGGAGCTCAGCATCAAGATCTCCGGTCTCACCTACCTCTCTCTCTCTCTTTCTCTCTCTCTCTCTCTCTCTCTCTCTCTCTCTCTCATTTTTTGAGCTCGTCGCCGCTGCTACCAAGGTCCGTCAACTCCGTCGCGCTTGTTGTCGTCATTGAAGACTGTGGCCTCTGATGGTACGGTTTTAATAACTTCTCGAAGAAAGCCAAAACTCAGATCCAAACTTCCCCTTCAAACTCGGCCTCTCTCTCTTATCGTTCCTTTCTCCTCAGTTCGACAACGACAACGATGGTATTGCTCATTGCTAGCATCGCCTTGCTCAACATCTTCTCCTTCTTCGATTCCTCTCTCTCTCTCTCCCTTTCTGTGTTTTGATTCTTTTTGTTATGCTTCTTCGAAGGCAAACGCATTAAGCATCAGATCCGGTTGCTTCTAGAAGCTCTTCGGCAAGAGTAAAGTCATAAGCTTTAGTGCTCCATGCGTGAGGAGAAGTGGGTGTTGGGTATTCTGGGGTTTGTTTTGAGGGAAAGTGCTCCATCGACTTCTACTAGCTTCTATGTTTTGTTGTTACAGAAGAAAATATTATGTTTTTGGTTTGAATTGGTATAAATTACAGAAAAAAACATTGTGTTTTATGGTTTATTGTTGTTGCAGTAGCTCTGTGTTTTATTTCTTGGATTTCAGCCAAATTTTTCCTCCATTTTTTCTTGCTTTTACTTGATTTTTTGGATTTCAATTTGTTCTTCATTCTTTTATTTTTTCTAATTTTCTTTCTTCTATATCATTTTTCTTTGATTTAATTTTTCTTTGTCTCTGTTGTTGTTGTTGATTTTGGTAGAGTCAAGGTTAGACTTATAATGGTTTTGTTGCAGTAAAAGAAGAAAACGCCAAGCCGGTGGAGGTGTGATGGTTAGACTTGTGATTGTTACAGTTGTTGGATATTTTATTTATTTTGTAATTGTTGCTGTTGCTGGATTGTTGATGTGGTTAGGGGTTAATGATGAGAGAGAGCAGGAGTCTGGGAGAAAGAGAGAGAGTAAGAGACTCAGTGATAATGAAGAATGGGTTGAGGGTTAGTGGTGAGGGAAAAATAGTCTAAAAAATATTGTTTATAGACAAAAGGATGATTTTACAATGTTTTGTAACCTTGAGGATGATTTTAATAACAAAAAAAGGTTGGGGACGAATTTGATTTTCACCCCAGACATTAGGGACGAAAAAAGTACTTAACCCTTCAAATTAGTGCTAGGACACACCAAATTGGATGAACCACAAAGGTTTAGAGTTTTCTTACCTTACTCATTGATGATTGGGGCAAAACCCAATAATTATCTAGTGTTAGATTGTACTTAAACTACCAAAATCATCAAAATAACTTAAGATTCATACTAAAATGCGAATTCAAAAAAGGAAAAAGAAACTGGGCACAATTTACAAAGTTTCTTAGCACTTTGTTCGGATAAAAATGAAGAGGACTCCGAGATGAATGTGTGACCGCAAACGACTCGTCAATCAAAGCTCCGAATTGAAAGATATGGTGGATTGAAGATTGAAATTGAAGTTGGAACCCTCACTTGTCACCTCTCTTCCATTTCAGCGTGAAATGGAGTTTGAAGAAGAGGGAAGGTGATGAGCGGATAATTTATACGCTTTTTGGCATTGTTTTCTAGTAGTTTTTAGTATAATTTAGTTAGTTTTTACTATGTTTTTATTAGTTTTTATGCAAAAATTACATTTCTGGATTTTACTATGAGCTTGTGTATTTTTCTATGATTTCAGGTATTTTCTGGCTTAAATTGAGGGACCTGAGCAAAAATCTGATTCAGAGGCTGAAAAAGGACTGCAGATGCTGTTGGATTCTGACCTCCCTACACTCGAAATGGATTTTCTGGAGCTACAGAAACCTAATTGGCACGCTCTCAATTGCGTTGAAAAGTAGACATCCTGGGCTTTCTAGCAATATATAATAGTCCATACTTTGCCCGAGTTTTGACGACGCAAACTGGCATTCAAACGCCAACTTCCTGCCCTATTCTGAAGTTAAACGCCAGAAATAGGTTACAAACCAGAGTTAAACGCCAGAAACAGGCTGCAACCTGGCGTTTAACTCCAAGAGAAGTCTCTACACGTGTAAAGCTCAATGCTCAGCCCAAGCACACACCAAGTGGGCCTCGGAAGTGGATTTCTGCATCATTTACTTATCTCTGTAAACCCTAGTAACTAGTTTAGTATAAATAGGACTTTTTACTATTGTATTTACATCTTTGGATCATCTTTTGATCTTCGGATCATCTTTGGACGTTTAGTCCTTAGACCTAGGTCTTGGTTATTCTGGTTCCCCCTCTGGGGCCGAAGCCAATGAACACCATTATCACTTATGTATTTTCAACGGTGGAGTTTCTACACCTCATAGATTAAAGTGTGGAGCTCTGCTGTTCCTCATGAATTAATGCAAAGTACTATTGTTTTTCTATTTAATTCAAGCTTATCCTTATTCTAAGATATTCATTCGCACCCAAGAACATGATGAATGTGATGATTATGTGACACTCATCACCATTCTCACCTATGAACGCGTGCCTGACAACCACTTCCGTTCTACATGAAAACGAGCTTGAATGCATATCTCTTAGCCTCCATTCCGAAAGATCGGAGTCTTCGTGGTATAAGCTAGAATCAATTGGCAGCATTCTTGAGATCCGAAAAGTCTAAACCTTGTCTGTGGTATTCCAAGTAGGATCTGGGATGGGATGACTGTGACGAGCTTCAAACTTGCGAGTGTTGGGCATAGTGACAGACGCAAAAGGATCAATGGATCCTATTCCAACATGATCGAGAACCAACAGCTGATTAGCCCTGCGGTGACAGTGTAGATGGACCATTTTCACTGAGAGGACGGACGGTAGCAACGGTGATCCCCCAACATACAGCTTGCCATGGAAAGGAGTATGAATGATTGAATGAAGATAATATGAAAGCAGAGATTCAGAAGGAGCAAAGCATCTCCATATGCTTATCTAAAATTCTCACCAATGAATTACATAAGTATCTCTATCTTATCTTAGATTTTATTTATCTTTTAATTATCAAAACCTCATAACCAATTGAATCTGCCTGACTGACAAGATGACCATAGCTTGCTTCAAGCCGACAATCTCCGTGGGATCGACCCTTACTCACGAAAGGTTTATTACTTGGACGATCCAGTGCACTTGCTGGTTAGTTGTGCGGAGTTGTGAAAAGGAGTTGAGATTACAATCGTGCGTACCAAGTTGTTGGCGCCGTTGAGATCACAATTTCGTGCACCAAGTTTTTGACGCTATTGCCGGGGATTGTTCGAGTTTGGACAACTGACGGTTCATCTTGTTGCTCAGATTAGGTAATTTTATTTTATTTTTAAGCTTTTTATTTCTTATTTTCGAAAAATACAAAAAAAAATTTCTTCTTTTTCGTTCTTTCCAAAATAATTTTTGAAAAAACCAAAAAAAATTTAATAAAATCATAAAAACCAAAAATTTTATATTTCCTGTTTGAGTCTAGTGTCAAATTTTAAGTTTGGTGTCAATTGCATCCTTTTTAATTTTTCTAAAAATTTTCGAAAAATTCATGCATGTGTTCCTCATGATCTTCAAGTTGTTCTTGATGACCTTCTTTGTTTGATCTTTGTATTTTTATGTTTTGTGTCTTTTCTTGTTTTTCATATGCATTTTTGAATTATTAGTGTCTAAAGTTTAAAAATTTTTAAGTTTAGTGTCTTGCATATTTTTCTTTTCTTAAAAATTTTCAAAAATAAGTCTTGATGTTCATCTTGATCTTCAAAGTGTTCTTGGTGTTCATCTTGACATTCAAAGTGTTCTTGCATGCATTAGTTGTTTTGATTCATAATTTCTATGTTTTGTTTCAATTTGGTGTTTTTCTCTCTCTTTACTAAAAATCCAAAAATAAAAAAATATATCTTTCCTTGTTTTACTCATAAATTTCAATTTCAAAATTCTATCTTTTCAAATCTTTTTCAAAAATCAAATCTTTTTCATTTATTTTTACATATTTTCGAAATTTTTTTAAAAAAAATTGATTTTCAAAATCTTTTTCTTATTCTTACTTCATATTTTCGAAAATCTCACTAACATTTAATGTTTTAATTCAAAAAATTTTCAAGTTGTTACTTGCCTATTAAGAAAGGTTCAATCTTTGAATTTTAAAATCATATCTTTTAGTTTCTTGTTAGTCAAGTAATTAACTTTAATTTCAAAATCAAATCTTTTTAAATTTCTTTTTCAAATCTTTTTCAAAATGATTTTCAATCACATCTTTTTCAAAATCAATTTCAAAATCCTTTCTAACTTCTTATCTTTTCTAACTTCTTATCTTTTCAAATCTTTTTCAATTAACCACTTGACTGTTTGTTTGATTTTAAAAGTTTTCTATTTCAATCATATCTTTTTTAAAACCACCTAACTACCTTTCTCTCTCCAATTTTCGAAAACTCCTCTCCACTTTTTCAAAATTCCTTTTTGTTAACTAATTGTTTTAAATTTTAATTTAATCTTATTTCTCTTATTAAATTTCGAATTTTAACTAATATTTAAAATAAAAACAAAAATATTTTTCCTTTTATTTTTAATTAAATTCAAATTCTCTCCCTCTCATCTCTTTCTATTTACTTATTTATCTACTAACACTTCTCTTCTACTCTTCTACTCTTCTATTCTTCTACTCACATAAAGGAATCTCTATACTGTGACATAGAGGATTCATCTTCTTTGCTGTTCTCTTCTTTTTCATATGAGCAGGAACAAAGATAAGAACATTCTTGTTGAAACTGATCCTGAACCTGAAAGGACTCTAAAGAGAAAACTAAGAGAAGCTAAAGCACAACCCTCTGAAGAGGACCTGACAGAAATTTTCGAAAAAGAAGGAGACATGGCCGAACCTAATAACAATGGTGGAGATGCAAGGAAGATGCTTGGTGACTTTATTGCACCCTCTTCCAAATTCTATGGAAGAAGCATCTCAATTCTTGCCATTGGAGCAAACAACTTTGAGCTTAAGCCTCAATTAGTTTCTCTAATACAGCAGAATTGTAAGTTTCATGGACTTCCAATGGAAGATCCTCATCAGTTTCTAACTGAATTCTTGCAAATCTGTGACACTGTCAAGACCAATGGAGTTGATCCCGAGGTCTACAGGCTTATGCTTTTCCCTTTTGCTGTAAGAGACAGAGCTAGAACATGGTTAGATTCACAACCTAAAGAAAGCCTGAACTCTTAGGATAAGCTGGTCAGTGCTTTCCTGGCCAAATTCTTTCCACCTCAAAAGATGAGCAAGCTTAGAGTGAAAATCCAAACCTTCAGACAGAAGGAAGGTGAGTCCCTCTATGAAGCTTGGGAAAGATATAAGTAATTGATCAAAAGGTGTCCTACTGACATGCTTCCAGAATGGAGCATCATATGTATATTCTATGATGGTCTGTCTGAGTTGTCAAAAATGTCATTGGACCATTCTGCAGGAGGATGTCTTCATCTGAAAACCCTATAAAAGCTCAGAAACTCATTGAAATGGTTGCAAATAACCAATTCATGTACACCTCTGAGAGGAATCCTGTGAGTAATAGGACGCCTCAGAAGAAGGGAGTTCTTGAAATTGATACTCTGAATGCCATATTGGCTCAGAACAAAATATTGACTCAACAAGTCAATATGATTTCTCAAAGTCTGAATGGGTTGCATGCTGCATCCAACAGTACTAAAGAAGCATCTTCTGAAGAAGAAGCTCATGATCCTGAGAACCCTGCAATGGCAGAGGTGAATTACATGGGAGAACCCTATGGAAACACCTATAATCCTTCATGGAGAAATCATCCAAATTTCTCATGGAAGGACCAATAGAAGCCTCAACAAGGCTTCAACAATAATAGTGGAAGAAATAGGTTTAGCAATAGCAAGCCTTTTCCATCATCTTCTCAGCAACAGACAGAGTATTCTGAACAGAGCCATTCTGGCCTGGCAACCATAGTCTCTGATATATCCAAGACTACACTAAGTTTCATGAATGAAATAAGGTCCTCCCTTAGAAATTTGGAGGCACAGGTGGGTCAGATGAGTAAGAAGATTACTGAAACTCCCCCCAGTACTCTCCCAAGCAATACAGAAGAAAATCCCAAGAGAGAGTGCAAGGCCATAACCATGACCAACATGGCCAAACCTGGAGAGAGTGAGGAGGACGTGAGTCCCAGTAAGAAAAACCTCTTGGGACGTCCTCTAGACAGAAAGGAGTTTTCCTTTGAGGAACAAAAGGAATCTGAGGCTCATACAGAAACTATAGAGATTCCATTGAACCTCCTTCTGCCATTCATGAGCTCTGATGAATATTCTTCCTCTGAAGAGGATGAAGACATCACTGAAGAGCAAGTTGCTAAATATATAGGAGCAATCATGAAGCTGAATGCCAAGTTATTTGGTACTGAGACTTGGGAGGATGAACCCCCTTGTTCACCAATGAACTGAATGCATTAATGAGGCAGACATTACCTCAGAAGAAACCGGATCCCAAAAAATTCTTCATACCTTGTACCATAGGCACCATGACCTTTGAAAAGGCTCTATGTGACCTGGGGTCAGGGATAAACCTCATGCCCCTCTCTGTAATGGAGAAACTGGGAATCTTTGAGGTACAAGCTACAAGAATCTCACTAGAGATGGCAGACAAATCAATGAAACAGGCTAATGGACTAGTAGAGGACGTGCTAGTGAAAGTTGAAGGCCTTTACATCCCTGCTGATTTCATAATCCTAGACACTGGGAAGGATGAGGATGAATCCATCATCCTTGGCAGACCCTTCCTAGCCACAGCAAAAGCTGTGGTTGATGTTGACAGAGGAGAGTTGATCCTTCAGTTGAATGAGGACTACCTTATATTTAAGACTCAAGGTTCTCCTTCTGTAACTATGGAGAGGAAGCATGAAAAGCTTCTCTCAATACAGAGTCAAACAAAACCCCCACCTTCAAACTCTAAGTTTGCTGTTGGGAGGCCACAACCAAACTCTAAGTTTGGTGTTGAGAGGCCCCAACCATGCTCTGATTATCTGTGAGGCTCCATGAGAGCTCACTGTCAAGCTATTGACATTAAAGAAGCGCTTATTGGAAGGCAACCTAATGTCATTTAATTATATCTATTTATTTTCCATTGCTATTTTATGTTTTCTTTAGGTTGATGATCATGTGAAGTCACAAAAACAACTGAAAAATAAAAAACAAAATGAAAAATAGCTCACCCTGGAGGAAGAGCTTACTGGCGTTTAAACGCCAGTAAGAAGCATCAGACTGGCGTTTAACGCCAAAAAGAAGCATTAAGCTGGCGTTAAACGCCAGAAACAAGCACCAGACTGGTGTTTAACGCCAGAATAGAGCATCAACTTGGCGTTAAACGCCAAGAAAGGGAGAAAAGCTGGCATTTAACGCCAGAAACAAGCAGCAGTCTGGCGTTAAACGCCAGGATTGCACTCTAAGGGCATTTTTGCACGCCTCAATGGAGCAGGGATGCTAAGTCCTTGACCCCTCAGGATCTGTGGACCCCACAGGATCCCCACCTACCCTACCTCTTCTTCTCTCTTCTTCACACCTTTTCATAACACTCTTCCCCAAATACCCTTCGCCAATACCTCCATATCTCTTCCCAAATACTCTTCACCAATCACATCCATCCACTCTTTCCCAAAAACCCCACTACCTCCAAATTCAAAATCCTTTCCCTCCCAAACCCAACCCTAATACACGAAACCTAACCCTCCCCCCACCCCTATATAAACCCCTCACCACTTCTTCATTTTCACACATTACAACCACTACTTCTACTCCTTGGCCGAACCAGATATCTCCCTCCACCTCTTCCATTTTCTTCTTCTACTACTACTTTCTTTCTTCTTTTGCTCGAGGACGAGCAAACCTTTTAAGTTTGGTGTGGTAAAAGCATTGCTTTTTGTTTTTCCATAACCATTAATGGCACCTAAGGCTAGAGAAACCTCAAGAAAGAGGAAAGGGAAGGCAAAAGCTTCCACCTCCGAGTCATGGGAGATGGAGAGATTCATCTCAAAGGTCCATCAAGGCCACTTCTATGAAGTTGTGGCCAAGAAGAAGGTGATCCCTGAGGTCCCTTTCAAGCTCAAAAGGAGTGAGTATCCGGAGATCCTCCATGAGATTAGAGAAGATCAAAAAGCTACGAGGGAGAAGCAACAAAGGCAAGGAAGAGACATAGAGGAGCTCAAGAGCACCATTGGTTCTTCAAGAGGAAGAAGACGCCACCCTCACTAAGGTGGACCCGTCCCTTAATCTCCTTGTCTATTTATTTTTTCTGTTTTCGTTCTCTATGCTTTATTTTTATTTATGTTTGTGTCTTCATTACATGATCATTAGTGTCTAGTGTCTATGCCTTAAAGCTATGAATGTCCTATGAATCCATCACCTTTCTTAAATGAAAAATGTTCTAAAAGCAAAAGAACAAGAAGTACATGATTTTGAATTCATCCTTGAAATTAGTTTAATTATATTGATGTGGTGACAATACTTTTTGCTTTCTGAATGAATGCTTGAACAGTGCATATTTTTGAATTTGTTGTTTGTGAATGTTAAAATTATTGGCTCTTGAAAGAATGATGAAAAAGGAGAAATATTATTTGATAATCTGAAAAATCATAAAATTGATTCTTGAAGCAAGAAAAAGAAGTGAAGGACAAGGCTTGCGAAAAAAAATGGCGAAAAAAAATTAAGAAAAGAAAAACAAAGAAAAAGAAAAAGCAAGCAGAAAAAGCCAAGAGCTCTTTAAACAAAAAGGCAAGAGCAAAAAGCCAATAACCCTTTAAACTAAAAGGCAAGGGTAAAAAGGATCCAAGGCTTTGAGCATCAGTGGATAGGAGGGCCCAAAGGAATAAAATCCTGACCTAAGCGGCTAAACCAAGCTGTCCTTAACCATGTGCTTGTGGCGTGAAGGTGTCAAGTGAAAAGCTTGAGACTGAGCGGTTAAAGTCGTGATCCAAAGCAAAAAGAGTGTGCTTAAGAACCCTGGACACCTCTAATTGGGGACTCTAGCAAAGCTGAGTCACAATCTGAAAAGGTTCACCCAGTTCTGTGTCTGTGGCATTTATGTATCCGGTGGTAATACTGGAAAACAAAGTGCTTAGGGCCACAGCCAAGACTAAAAAAGTAGCTGTGTTCAAGAATCAACATACTAAACTAGGAGAATCAATAACACTATCTAAATTCTGAGTTCCTATAGATGCCAATCATTATGAACTACAAAGGATAAAGTGAGATGCCAAAACTGTTCAGAGGCAAAAAGCTACTAGTCCCGCCCATCTAATTAGAGCTAAGTTTCATTGATATTTTAGAATTTATAGTATATTCTCTTCTTTTTATCCTATTTGATTTTCAATTACTTGGGGACAAGCAACAATTTAAGTTTGGTATTGTGATGAGCGGATAATTTATACGCTTTTTAACATTGTTTTCTAGTAGTTTTTAGTATAATTTAGTTAGTTTTTATGCAAAAATTACATTTCTGGATTTTACTATGAGCTTGTGTATTTTTCTGTAATTTCAGGTATTTTCTGGCTTAAATTGAGGGACCTGAGCAAAAATCTGATTCAGAGGCTGAAAAAGGACTGCAGATGCTGTTGGATTCTGACCTCCCTACACTCGAAATGGATTTTCTGGAGTTACAGAAACCTAATTGGCACGCTCTCAATTGCGTTGAAAAGTAGACATCCAGGGCTTTCCAGAAATATATAATAGTCCATACTTTACCCGAGTTTTGACGAAGAAAATTGGCATTCAAACGCCAACTTCCTGCCTTATTCTAAAGTTAAACGCCAGAAACAGGTTACAAACCAGAGTTAAGCGCCAGAAACAGGCTGCAACCTGGTGTTTAACTCCAATAGAAGTCTCTACACGTGTAAAGCTCAATGCTCAGCCCAAGCACACACCAAGTGAGCCCCGGTAGAGTAGTTGTTGTTTGTTATCTTGAACTCTGTATATACCTCACCATGACTCATTGTAACACACATCACAGTGAATAATATTCATTTACTTTCTGATAATTCATTCTTCTATTCTATCTTTCTTTTCTTTCTATTCTTGATTCATCATCAAGAATACGATTCTTAATATTCAAAAACCTCAATATGGTATACATCATCATCATGGTGATTGTTCTACCTAAATCCTCATCAAAATATCTGCTTCAACTAATCCTTGACAAGTTAGATGATAACAATTCCTAAGTTGGAAGCAAACAAAATTCATCATTGTTCAAAGCTAAGATCTTACTATCATTTCTTAGCAGATAAAGTTCCTCCCAAATTTGAAAATGGTGTAGCAAGAATAGCAAATATAGAATCACCAACACACAAAGAATGACGACTTCAAGATTTATCTTTGATGACCTAGGTACTTGCTTCTGTTTTACCAACATTAAAAAATAACATTATTTTCTACTCTTAATTTCATGAGATGTGGATTTGAGTATTTTACAACATCATCTAAGACACACATACAAAGTCTTAAATCTCAGTTCAAGTCTATTAAGAAGACTAGATCAACATTTGAATATTTGTTAAAGATCAAGCAATTGATGATGCACTTACAGCAAATATTCTCCAATTTATGAAGACTTACTGAGAAGTACCAATGGTTTATTTCATCTCGGATGGCAAGACTTGGACATTTCTCAGTCATAGAGGTAAAAGAATTCTTGACAACATCTGAGGAAATGCTCATCATATTCAAGAACTAGATTATAGCATCCCTTTAGCTTATCTTGCTCAAACATTATTAATTTCAACAAGGCAATCAAAGGCTCAAATAGTGGTAAAAAAGATAGAGCTGGAAGATTCAATCGTGGAGGCAGAATGAACTTCAATTCTGGTGGACTTCAATCCTAGATTTTCGACAAACCTTGACATCCATCCTGGAGATGTTATTATAGATATGACAAAGCTACCAAAATTCACAACATTCAGTCAATCATCCCCCTGCACAACCTCTTTTATTCTATCAACCTAAAGATTCTTTTGTTGTCCTATCAACCAAAATAAACTCTACTTGCTCACCATAGTATCCAAACTCAGGTGCCAATCACTATGTCACTGCAAATGCATATAATCTCCTTACTGCAACAGCATTCCAATCTGGATCAGACAATTTATACATAGGTAATGGACAGGTATACTTATCTTTAAAATAGGTACTTTAATTTACAAGATTCACAAACTTCTATATGCTTTAAACTTAATAATTTACTGCATGTTCCTCAGATAACCCAAAATATATTGAGTGTTTCTAAGTTTGCAAAAGACAATTGCATTTTCTTTAAATTTTGGCCTAAACAATATTTTGTGCGTGATCAGGTTACCACGAACCATCTTCTTCTGGGAATAGCTAAAAATGGGATATATGTATTTACAACTTCAGCATTCCTAAATCTATTTCTTTCTATTCTTTTAGAATTAGAAATAATCTTGAAATTGTTCCTTTTAATTATGCTTGCACTTTAGCATGTAATTCTGAAGTTGCCTTCGCTGTCGTAGTATCTAATTCTAATAAAAATATATTAGATTTTGTTAGAAAAGACTTGGCCACCCAGCAATACAAATTGTTATGCAAATTTTGGATAAATGCAACATTCATGTTCTTGTATCCTTTGTTACTAATTCTGTTTGTGAATCATGTGTTATGGCTAAATCTTATAATGTACCTTTTCATACATTTAAAACTGTTTATACTTAGCCTCTTGAATTATTGTTTGCAAACATTTAGGGGACCATCTCCTACGTTATCTAGAAATAGATACATGTACTATATAAGTTTTATGGATGCATTCATAAGGTATACTTGCATATCTCTTCTTATAAACAAATTTTAGTTATGATTGCCTTTCAAAATGATAAAAATCAAATCGAAAAATAATATGGTTGCAAATTAAAGGTTATTCAAACTCATCATAATATGATATTTTTATCACATGCTCTTAAGTCTTCTTTGAATGGTATTTTTCATAGATTGTCTTTCCCTTACACTCATCAACAACAAGATAGTATTGCATATAAGCACAAACAAACAGTTGAGGAATGTCTATCCTTATTAGCTATTCCATCTCTCCCAATGGAATTTTGGGATGATGCATTCATCTTTGATGTTCACCCAATTAACAAGCTGCCTACTAAGGTTTTGGAATCTAAATCACTTTTTGAGCTTATGTTCAATAAGGAACCTTATTACAATTTTTCAAAAGTATTTGAGTGCACTTGCTACCCTCATTTGAGGCCTTATAAAAAGTATAAACTTGATTAGAAATCACATATTTTCTTATTTTGGGATATGACAACAACTACAAAGGCTTTAGATGCCTTTCACCAAGTGGCAAACTTTTTCTTTCAAGACATGTTGTCTTTGATAAAGCCTTCTTTTCTTATTAGACACGTTTTCTCAATCCTAATCCTTCTTTAAAATTTGATTCTCAATTACCTTCTCAAAATGAACATATTTTTGTTCCAGAAAGTAACAACACCTTTATTTCTGACTTAAGCATAATACATATGTCGTCACTTCATCAGCCATCAAATCATGTAGCTGTCAACCTAAATGTTTACAATTTACTTTACCTTAGTCACCAAATACTCAACTTTTTTTTGCCTCTATATCAACTCAGTCTAACATCTCACATCCAATATCTTCTCAAATTAGTCCAAGTAATTATGAATCAAATTTTAATCGTACATAACCTCAAATTCCTCTTTAAGAAACTCAAATTGATATTTATCTATACCTAAACCACCTATTACTCAGAACCAACATTAGATAATTACAAGATCTAAGGTTGGGATAACTAAGCCAAAGGCCTTGTTGTCAAGTTATTCTGATATTAAGACTGAGGTAGTTTAACTTCGATAATGTATTCCTCAATGGCCAACTTCATGAGACCATTTATAGAACAACCTCAGGGAACAAGAATCTAGTTATACTTGTAAATTGCAAAAAGCAATTTATGGGTTGAAACAAGATCCTTGAGCTAGGTTTCACACATTTTCTATCACTTTAAATGGTTTTGATTTCAAAAGCACTGTCTCTAATCCTTCTTTATTTGTGAAGAGAACTAACAAATCAATTACACTCTTAATAGCGATGATATATTGATCACTGGAAGTGATTCCTTTGAAATTGCTCATTGATTACTAATTTACATGTCATTTTCACTCTAAAGAATTTAGGACAATTTAGTTTCTTTCTTGGGTTAGAAGCTAGTTGTAACAACCTATCACCCTAAGCCTTACCTCTGCTGTAAAGCAAAGGACAATAATGTGTCACGACAATTTTAAAGCTCATACAATAGTTTATAATCAAGAGATAATAATAACTAGAAGCCCGATGAAGGAACAAAAGATCAAAGACGTATAAAACAGATATACAAAGCTCGAAATGTTCACACACGATAACTAAAGCGTGTTGGCATGAAAAGAACAAAACATAATATATAAAACCTTGCAAATTGCTCCAGGATATACAAGGTAATAAATAAGTAAACAATTTATATATATATACAATATCCAAAAGGGAACTAGCCGCAGCCCCCGCAGAGATTAGGCTGTCTAGTTTAAACAAAAGATACATAAGAATTTTGATAATAAAATAGCTAACCTCTTATGTCTCAAAGTTTTCAGAAATAAAGCCTCTAAGACACAAAGTATATAAAAGTGAGAGACTACAACAAAATAAAGCAAATATAAAGCTGAGTCATCTTCCGCTTTGTCACCATGTCCGTAAACTCACCGAGGTGGGTTGTGACATGTATCTGAAAAATAACAACATATATGGTATGAGAAACAGGGGTTCTCAGTATGGTAACAATACCCAATAGATAAGATATAAAGTTCCAGAAAGCTAAAAGCAATCCAAGAACTTCTCACGAGCATAAAGATTCAAAACTCATAAAGATACTTTAAAGCCAAAAATGGTTATCTAAACTTAAGGATTTTCTAACTAATAAAACACCACGCTATCCCACAGCCTTCACCAATCTAACCTAAACGCAATCCCATTGCCACCGCCTACCAAACCTCCTCAATCCCATCAAAACACAAGTAAAACACAAGAGTAGTTCATATACAACAAGTAATTCAATTAGCAATTAGGCATGTTATTCATTTTGGCATAATGCAAGTAATCAAAGCAAACAAATACGTAGAAAATTCATATGATGAATGCATGTCCTATTGGCTGTGATATCACTTATTGATTCAACTGCCAATCCAACACATCTACTTGGGATGTCACTTTTCTGTAATGCCCCTGGGATATAGTGACCGGCTCACTTCTATGCTCTCCGAGGGATATAGTGCCCGGCTTACTCTTTCAAGTTATAATGCCCGAGTTCACTCTTATGGCACGAAAGGTTATGCGAGTGGGAGACTGCCTCAGTCCTCACATCTGAACGTAGGCAGGAGACTGCCAAAGCCCCTATGCCGGCGCCACAACCTCGACAAGCGGGATCCCACCCGCATTCCCAAGGGGCATAGCAACTTACCAAATCATAGTATATCAATGTATGTTATTCAATTTCAGAGATCACTGTTCATATTCACCAAATTCCTCAACCTCAATCCTTCATAATTTCTTATTCATATTCAATTTCTCAATTCATCATCAATACAACACTCTACCAACCCACTCTAACCATTCCATCCACAATATGTTACAAACTTAAGTCAACGTCTCTAAACTCATAACAGAAAATACCCCTTTTTATTTTACCCAGTACATTCTCGCTCGTCCCAAAGCCTAAACACTAGATAGGGGATCTTAAACAGGGGTTACAGAGGTGAAAGAGCAGAGTGGATAGAAAAAAACAATTAAAACAAATATTTTCAGCAAAACAGGACATTCATGCGTACGCATACCTCACGCGTACGCATGAGTCCCCTTCTGTGCCTGCACATGATACGCACACAAAAAACATTTGATTCTGAAAATGCAAGTTGTGCATACGCATGACCTCGCTTTTGTGCATACGCATTGTATGTGCACGCTACTCGCACAAGCTCTTTTACTCTTGTAACGCCCATCATGCGTACGCAACGCATGACCTCAAATTCCTGCAACTTCTGCAGAATTCAGTGTTTAACCCTAAACTTTAAACACGCATAACTTTTTTGTTAAGAATCATTTTTTGTCCGTTCTTTGAACATCATAAACTAGACGGACCCAATTTAAGATAAGTTTCATAAAATTTGGAAGTCCAAAAACTAAGTTATGGCATGTTGAAGTTGGTTAAAAATAGGTTTTACCAAATTTGCTAAGATCCTCTAGTTTCAAAAACTTCCAAACCAAACCATAATTTTCCATACCAATCTCAATACTATATACTTCTACACATCAATTACTCCTCAATCATTTTCCAACTATCGAAACCTAATCACTCACTTCCAAACCATTTCAATTCACTAATTCTAAATCCAACAATATTTCACCAAATTTTATCAGCAAACCCACATTACCATCAATTATCATCACAATCAATAATTATTATTCATTTCAGTCCATCATACTTACCCAAACTTATTCAGTCACGGTCTTCGGTCCAAATTTTACCAACATTTATTATCACAATCATTAATTACACATCAATTTCATTCACATGATCATACCAAAACTCCATCCAATTAATCACACATATTCCATCAACCAATTCATACAATTCATATATATATTAAGGTAACTAGCCTATGTTTCACACAACATTACATATTACCTAAAAGAAACTGAAACCATACCTTGGTCGATTTCCTCCCAAGCTCAAAACACCACAAAAACGTAATTTTCCACAAGCTTCTCAAGCCTCCAAGCCAATCCAACAACCTCCAACCACCAAAGCTCAAACCTAAGCACTCCAATGCCAAATTCAACTCTAATTCAACATGGATTTGAAGCTAGTTCATACAATTAACCAAAATCAATACTAGGGTTCAAAAATTTAACAAACCACAAAGATTTAGTGAATTCTTACCTTGCCCACTGAAATTTGGGGTGAAACCCACTAATCACCTAAGCTAGATTACACCTAAATAATGAAATCATGAAGAATCTCAATACCCAAAAGCCAATTTCAAAATTGACATAGCACAGAGAACTAAAGTAAGGGAATAAAGTTTCTTACTAATTTGTTTAGATAGAATTAAAGAGCTCAACAAGAGGATCGCGTGGCTGTAAATGACACGCCAATCGGAGCTCCAAAGAGAAAGATATGACCAAGGGAAGAAGATGATGAATAGTGGCAAAGGGTTCTTCTTCTCTTCTCTATTTCCCTCTTTGGCTGAAGTGTTTTTGTGTTTAAGTGAGGCTACTATGCTGAACTTGGCACATTTGGGGGGTTGGGTAAGTGGGCCTTGGGCCTAATTGTGGCCCAGGTCCGTTTACTTAGCCATTTGGCCCAATTTTGGGACAAAATTTTTAAAATTAGCGTTTTAATTCATAGTCTAAATATTTTTATCTTCTCTAATTTATAAAATTCAACTTCCTACATTTATTCACTAATTAATTTAATTCTCTCACCAACACCTGCATTATCATTTATATACGAGCGATATTTCTTTTTATGAACTATATTCTATATCTCCCCTCTACTAATGCACTTTCTCTATAATTGCTCCTATAACAACATTGATATTGGCACAAACATATAACTAACAATTGAATATTACAAAAAATGAAGAAATATTTGAAACAAAATACAAATCGATTACCTCTTCATATCTTCTTCTTGCCAATGTTTTGAAACCCCAATATGTGTGTAAGCTTGCTTCGAACGATTTAAAGCATTTTGTCTATACTTCTTGTGTAAAAAAAATACAAATACAAATGAGCATGGCTTGAATTAAAAAAATTTAAGGAGTCTTTTACGTAGGCATATTTGGTTTAGGAGAAAGAAATATAAAGGGTATTTTGGGATTTTGCTACCATCACGTCAATTAAGCATCTTAAGCAGTAATTCAAAGGGTTTTAAATTGGATAGAATGAGATATCAGTCCATTATTTTATTTAATTGTTACCTTTATGCCATCCTTCAACCGATATTGGACGGGTCATTTCCAGTGATTTGCATCTAGTCCTGATGGGTGACGCTGAGCATTTTTCTCAAAAGTCTTTGTCTCATCATAAAACTTATGAAACAACTTGGATCTTGTATCCTTCCAGTTTTTTCCTATTCTTTGCATAATTTTTGGCTTTATTTTTTCTTTGTCATCGTCTTTATAGTGAAAGAATTGCTACAAAATTTTGACATTATTAGTAACCAAAACCAATAAATAGATACGAAATGCTAGATAATATGATTATAAAAATAAAAAAAAAGTTAATAAAAAAAAGCTAATAAAACTTAAATATATGAAATAAAAATTATGGAAATTCAACGAGTTGTATAAAATACCCAAAGGAAAGTTTTCACCAAAAAAAAAATTTAATCAAATTGCCTTAAACTAAAAAATTAAAAACTTATACCTTAACCATTGCATGTTATATGCATCTTCCTTGATAGCTATGTTTATTGTCTTCCAACTCTCTTCACAAATGGAAAATTGTTGAAAATTAACACCCAAACTCCCCGAAATCCCACTTAATAAGCTAGCCGCCTGATCAATTGATTGCAATTATTTTTTAAATTGGAGTATGATCTTTTTACTAGGAGGAAGTGCTATAGCCTCCTTGACGCTTAAACTCATCCTTTTTGTAACGCCATCCTCTAAGGAAGAAAAAATAATGTTTTTTGTGATTATCGCTACACAAAAGGAAAATAGAATACAAGGACATAAAAATATAAAGTATCCAAGATAGGAGAAAAAAATTATACCAATGACATTACCAATCTAATAATCGATATCTTTGTGATTGTTGGCATTGTTGTGACCTTTAGTTTCTTGGGCAACAAATAAGTTGTTGACACGGTCATCAAACGATTCAATCTCATCTGCCTCTGGGTCCTAATCTTCATCCTCCAAATATATATATCAGCAACTTCATCGCCATGCCAAGACTTTGTGTGTGTTGCAGGAGCTTGAGGGTCACCATTGTGATTTGACGGAGCCAACCATGTTTCATTGTACGGTGGACAAAATGATACGGTATTGAATGAGATGTTCGAGCACTATTTGTAAAAGACAAAAATGGATGAGCTCTAGCATGTGGTTGCTCACTTGATATATTAGTTTTCCTAGACATTGTTCCGTCCTACAGGAAAAACGAAATCATTTAAAAAAATGAAAATTAGAATTTACAGAAACTAATAATTTATACATAGTTTTAACATAAACTTATGTAATCAATGTGAACAAAGATCACTCACCAAACTAGCCTGAGTTTGGACATCAGTGTCAGCATTGGTTCCGACTGCACTCATAATGTTGTACCGAAATCTCTTAGGTATTTTTTCAAACTTTGACATAAAATAAAGTTATTAGACAAGTATTAACGATAATATAAAAAAATGCATTAAAAGCAGTCAATATTCATAAAAGTACAACTGTAAAATTCATCTCAAGTAAAAAAGGATGGCATTAAAATAAGCGTATAAGAAAACAGATGAAAAATATGAATCATGTATTCATTCTCATTGGTAAACTCTTGATCCGTAACAATGTGGCTTGGACCTCCACTTGAAATTCCAAGAGTTCCTTCCAATCAGAATATACATATCCAACTTATATGTTAGGAAGCTAAATAAAAGTAGTGCATACATCACAAGAAATTACCGTAATCACCAGAGAGTTTTTAATTCCTAATGGATGCATTATCCAAATTGGGACCAACTTAAAAATGCTCCTAATAGTGCCCTAAGGTCAATCTTCTGAACAATTTATAAGGGTAAAACTTTCATAGGGTTGAACAAGCTCTATTGCATCATGTGAAATATTTTATTAAGATCATATAATTACACAAACATCCATAAGTACATAAATCTAATAAAGGTTGTGAGGAGTATTTTTTGTAGTTCATAAGTGATAAAATACAAAGCATTTCACCAAATCCTTTTTTTATTTTTAATATAAGAAAAATTGGAAAAACAAAACACCTTTCTCCACATATAGCTTAAGATCCTAAACCAATTTTTTAATATTAGTTTAGATTTTAGAGCCACACATCAAGAAGAAGAACACATACAACAACACTATAAACAACATTGTCTCAAAACACAACACTCCAGATACGCCGACTTAACTAAATGTAACAATAACCAATTACCATAAAGGGACAAGAAAAAAGGTAATATTTTTCATGTAAGTTACTTAAAAAAATAACATTTTTCAGTATTACAAATCAGCAATAAAAGGCAACAACAACAAATTATCAACACAAAAAATATTTAATTTAGAATCCAGTAAGCAAAAATAAAAAAGTTGCTCAACCAGTCCAACACTAAACTATATATATGCGGTTAAGATCCCCAATATTGCACCACTGTTCATGGTAGTCATTCATGATGGATGGAGGCCATGGAGAATAAACGGCAAATACATAAGAAATCAGTTTAGATAGAAGTTAATACACTAATTATGCGCATACACATAAGATTTACTTACAGTTAGGCATCTGAATTAAAGATAAAACACTTCAGAATTTACCTTCTAAGTATTTTATTTTAGGACATTTTTTACATCAACTTTTTTATTTTGTAGAATTGCACTATAAATTCAAAGAATAAGTTACGTTTATATATATATATATAACAAAAATAAAATACAGACAAACTCAATTTAAGTACTAAACAAAAGTATTAATTTTATCAAATGCAACATTGGATTAGCACAACATTAAAGAATTTGTTTGTGAACTTATTCAAATAATATTCAATTGATTTTTTAAAAAGAAGTAACATATAAACTATATAAGGACTATGTAAATTCGCAGCGGTTAAAAAGAAAACTGACGCTAAATTAAAAATATATCGGCAGTTTGGCTTTAATCGCCGCTAAATACACCAGTTTTGGCAGCACAATTTTTTTGCCACATTAACTGCCGCTAAATATAGCTTTTAGCAGCGATTTTAACCGAACCGCCGTTAAATCCCGACAGTATAGCAGCCATTATCTCTGCTCTCGTATTGACCACTGCTAGTTTTCTTTTTACAATAATTTTTGGTAACCGCCGCAATTTATCATTATCTGCCGAAATTTTTATAGTGATATTTTATTTTTGAAATAAAATATTATTTTGGTCTTTAAATTTATGCTTAAAAATAAAATGGTAACTAATTCTTTTATTGTCAAAATCTTCTCTAATACTACACAAAAATTTTAAAATGATATTTTCATCAAGTAATGTTAATTTTTGGAAGAAATTGTCTTTAGTGACGGTTAGTTGTGAAAAAATAATAATAATTAGAAAACTAAATTTTATAAAAATAAAATTATTTGAAATTTACTCATTTGAACCTATCAATATAATGGCATTGCATGATATTCTCTGCTTAACAATTTTCTTCTTTCTTTGATCATTAATTCTGTTTCAATATTATATTGAAATTTCAAATTATATATTAAAAAACAACACAGTCATCAAGTAAAATATGCTTACACATAGTGCGTTGAAGTTGGATGCCTCTAGGATAATGATATTATATATTTAGGTCAAGAGTTGAACTACGAAGGAACTTTTTTTTATGGCCTAGAGTGAAGAATAATTAGAAGATAGCAAAAATGTAACCCTAGTTTCAACATGTATTTAACAAATAAAAGGCGCATATACTCTTTGTAAAAGGGTAACTGTTAAACCAAATATTTAGAGTAAACTTTTAAATCAGTTCATTCACCACAAGTTTTTGCATCGGTCAACTTTATTTCTCATCATTTGTTATTAGGTTTACTATTTTTCAATAGCAGAGGCTCAAACAAAAATATTAAAATGTCTTTAAATAAAGACGTTTGATCTTTTTCACTAACTAAATTGATGTTATGTATTAAATTTTTGACACGTGACATAGATTAAACGTGTTGTTATTATTAAAAAGTGTTGTTATGTTTTTGAAATCGTTACTTTAACTTTTAACAAAAAAATTATTAGAGAATTGTTTTACCTTTTATTATTTTTTTTTGTAAATTTTATAATATTATTTTTCTACTTCCATTTCATTATCATTTTGATATATTTATTTTTTTTAATAATTTAATAAAACTTTTACAAGTTGAATTTTTATTTACCGTTTTTATAATTTTTTTAATAATTCTTTTTTTTTTGAAGATCTATATTTTAATGTACTAATATCTTATTGCTAATTGTTTCCTTTTTTAGTTTAAAAATTCTTATTCATTTTTAAATTTCTCGAATAAAACTTATTATAAAATTAAGATTTTGAAAAAAAAAATATTTTGTATTGATTTTAAAAATTCAGTTTCATTTCAATTAACATTAGTTAGAATCATTAATTTTTAATCTATTAATTTGGATAATTTTATTATTTCTTATCCTAGATCTTCTAATTTACTTGTTGATTCAATTTTATTCATAGTTTATGCTTTTATTATTAAGTCAAGTTTTTTAAAGTACATATTTTAGCTGTGGCCAAATAAACAGCTTTAAAAAAAGTTATTTTTTCCGTCTTTATATGAGTGGTGCATTTTTTAATTAGACAACTTCATCCTAAACAATCACATTTTGAATAATTAACTATTTTAAGGGTGAGTTTGGATTAATTTTTAAAATTAGATTAATATACTAGATCAGTCTTTTAAAAAATTTTAATTAAATAGTTTAATCATTAATAAATTTTAATCTCCAAATAAATTTCTAACATTTTATTTTGTTAGATATATCAATATTCACGTCAAATTTTTAATAAAAGACAAATCAACTACTGTCATTTATTTAATAAAGACATATCAATCCTAATTTTTTTTAAAAAAAAAATTTAAGATTGGTCTCTCCATATAGACAAATAATTTTATGTGGGGACTAGTTTATCTAAGGAAATAACAGTTTTGAAATTGATTTAGTGATTAAAATTTGTTGAGAACTAAAGCATCTGATGAAAAAAAATTTAAAAATTAATTTGGAGTATTATTCTAAAATTATTTTTAATATATTCTTATTATAAAAACAAATTTATATTTGGATAGGAAATATAAGAAATACTTCTTTTAATAGAGAATTTACTATTTTTCTTAACAAGTTATTTTTTAAAAGAAAAACATATTACTTGTTTGCATTAAAGAATTTTTAAAAAAAAAAATAGAAATGCCTTTTAACAAAAAGTATTTCTTTTCTTTAATAAAATGAATACAAATCGAGCACTAATAAAGCTGAAGAAATTAAACTCTTTCATCCTATAATTATAAGGAGGAAATCGCCCAATACAAATTTAAGGACCAAAATTATTAAAGTTTATTAAAATATTCATCATCAAAGTCCAAAAATGAAAATGATAATAACGGATCACGTTGACAACAGCAACAGTTGAAGAACTATATACCTAGTTAGCTAGTGTTCCCCATTTACTTTACAAATATATCATATAAAATGCAATGGGCCACTATGACTTTTATACTAATTCCCCTCCTCCTATTTTATTTCCATCGAATAAAATACCCAACACATGAATTCATGTGATCATGAAAAGTACGTGAAAACGATATTTGGGTGTTATTGACCACCCTTTTTTGAGAAGGAGAGCTATACTAGCTACTCCTACTATGTAAGTTTGTTACCACAATACAAAATCTCTGTTTTGTTTGGCGACTCATCAATCAACAATTCCTTCTTTGCTGGTTGTTCCCTCCAACTTTTTTTCTTTTTTCTTTTTGTCCTCTCTTGTCAACTTATTCTTTGGGACGCTAGTTTCCTTAATATATATATTTGTTTGTTTGTTTGTTCACGTTGTCCATAACAAGAAAAAGAATAATGGTGTCTTTTCACTTGATAATTTATTACTTCAACACATTAGTTTTGCAACTATGCAAGGATTCGGTTTGTGTGTGTGGTTAAAGTGAATAAACTACTTTTATTCTACCTATTATCCGAGTGATCATTTATTAAACAAATGAATTTTAGAGGGAAATTAATTTTCAGATGGTCTTTTAATTGGAGGTAATTCACCAAAATAGGTGACTGTAGTAATGTATATTTTACGGGGACATGGGCTGATCTGCTTTTCACCATTTGTAAAAAGCCTAAAAAACAGAATAGAATTAGTCATACCAAGGGGAGGCAAAGTAGAACAGAACATTAATGGCGGTTCTGGATAGTAGCAGCTTCGATGACCTTCTCCTACTGTAGCCACTCCACCAGTGGGGACGGTGCAGTTGCCTCTTCATTCTTTCCCCTTTCTTCGTTTCACATTCTTCTTCTTTAATGTTTGTGTTCTCTCTTCTTGTCTTCTTTTTCTATTCTACTGGCATGCTCTCTCTCTCTCATGCCTCACTCTTCTCTTTCCTCCATGTTAAAGCCGAGAAGATAATGTGAAGATGAAGATGGTTCTTGGAATTTGGAGATTAGGATTTTAAATTGATTCAGGGATTCAATTGAGTCTAAGCCACCAAAGTGGGACACCATTTTGAACATAATTTTGTGGTGTCCACGTCACTTTTCAGATGAAAATGCTAACTTGGCATTTTATCTTATTTGTCATCGTATTAATAGCAGTTGACATAGGGACCAACAGAGAGTCACTAAATTGTAGAAAAAATATTATATTTTCGATGAATCAAAATTAAATCTAAATTGCACGTAGTTTTATTATTGCATATTATTATTATTATTATTATTATTATTATTATTATTATTATTAAAAAAGATTCCGAAATTTTCTTCTTTATTTTTTAAATTCTTTTTAGGTTTACTTTTGGCACCTTAGAAGTTTTAATATTTTCTTTAAAGAAACATTTAGCATATCAAAAATATTATTTATATATTAAAAATTAATTATTAAATTAATTATTATATATTTGTGTAAAAAAAATATATGCTATTTAATTCATTTTTAATGCACATTTTATATTTCAACGTATATTCTATATGAATAATTAATTTATAATTTATTTTTTGTGTACATCTAATATAAATATTAGTATAATATACCTTTGCACTTATTTTTTGATATTTCAAAAATATTCACCAAAATACCAAATTAACTCAAAACCTGAGCCACAACTCACAAATGCCAACACGCAAATATACAATTAAAACTAATTCATAGCTTTTCTCTCTAGACTTTTCTCTCATGATTTTTGTTGAATGCTCTCACAATGCTATAGCCTTTTTTTTTTACATAAAAGAGGAAGAAAAAAAATCACATAATCCTAAGATTTGACTCTAAGATATATCTAAAACTACTGGTCAAGTCTAAGAAAAAAAAATTAATATTCATTATGAACTCGATGAAAAAGAAGCAAAATGACTCTTATAGAAGAATGACTTTTTTCTTCTTGCTTTGATAGAACCTAATTTATTAACTAGAAAATGTATATATTTACTTAAATTTTAATCAAGTTTTTTCATTTTTCACCATTTTAATTGGTTTTGAATTTTCTTTCTCTAATGTAATGATTCATAAATGGCTTTTTTACCTAAATGCGCATTTAAAAAACATTAATTCCCAAAATGCGCATGGCTGAAAATTTTTCTGTAAATACGCATAGTCATTTTGTGGCCGCTGTCCGTGAAATGGAAATGAACTCCATTTCAACTATGGTGCCCACGAAATGAGCCACCAATGTCATGCCAACCACACATGAAATGGATATTCCATTTCCATGAGGGCAGCAACGAAATAGAAGGTGATAACTTCAGTTGTATAAAATTTATAGTGCTTGGTTTGATTGATTAGGTGTTTAATAATTTTATACTTAAACATAAATAATTAAGATTAATGTTATAATATTGAGTTAGGATGATGCAATGATTGGCCAAAAACAAGAGTAATATATATATATATATATATATATATATATATATATATATATATATATATATATATATATATATATGCAAAAATAGAATAATTTGAGAATAGATATAATTTCAGATGAAAAAATTAGTAAAAATATTTGATATGTGCTGAATGCTATTTAATGAATTAGAAATTTGTATTTTTTTAAAGTAGTTTTTATATTATTATATTTATTAAATATTGTATTTTTTTCAATAATAATTTTTTTATGCGAATAAAATTGGATATGATAGAATTAGATGTAGAATTTAAGGTGCAAGTAAAATTTGAAAAGAAAAATTGTTGCTAGCGATTAATACGTTATTATGAATTACACTAAAAAAAATTAAATATTGATATCAAATTCTATATTGTTAAAAACATATTCATTAATTGATTGTTAAAAACATATTCATTAATTCATATACATTTATATTAATATCAAATTTCTAATTCATTAAATAGCATTCAGCACATATCAAATATTTTTACTAATTTTTTCATCTAAAATTATATCTATTCTCAAATTATTCTATTTTTGCATATATATATATATATATATATATATATATATATATATATATATATATGTTACTCTTGTTTTTGACCAATCATTGCATCATCCTAACTCAATATTATAACATTAATCTTAATTATTTATGTTTAAGTATAAAATTATTAAACACCTAATCAATCAAACCAAGTACTATAAATTTTATACAACTGAAGTTATCACCTTCCATTTCGTTGCTGTCCTCATGGAAATGGAATATCCATTTCGTGTGTGGTTGGCATGACATTGGTGGCCCATTTCGTGGGCACCATAGTTGAAATGGAGTTCATTTCCATTTCACGGGCAGCGGCCACAAAATGGCAATGCGTATTTACAGAAAAATTTCCAGCCATGCGCATTTTGGGAATTAATGTTTTTTAGATGCGCATTTAGGTAAAAAAGCCATTCATAAATTGTATTAGTTTTTTCTTTTATTTAAATATAATTGTTTTGATATCTCATTAGTGCTCCTAACAAGTTTTGTTTAAGTTTCTGTGTTGAAATATGGGTCATTGTCTAAAGATAAAAAAACACATCACAAGGAGCTATAATAGTTGGATTGGAGCAAACTTAGAATCGTTGGAAAGAATTCGAGCTCTACAACTTTTACATTGAATACTTTTTTTCAATTCTCACCGATTTTCGGTATAATTCAAAACCAAATATTAGTGTCAAGAATGTTCCTGATATTGTCAATTCTCACCTTTTCACACTAATTTAATAATAACTTGAGCTATAAATGTCATGAAACGCTTTTAGTGCCGTTAGAAAACTAACATTCATGGCTTTAGAATGATATGCATATATCTATATTGAACAGAGATGATGTTACCATAAACACAACATATATCAAGATACGGGACATAGCCACTGATGCCATGTTTAATGAATAACATGACTCACATTTTAGGCCCCAAGAAGGCCCCTGATACATTAAAATTTTACGAATAAAAGGAAAAAAATCAAAGGGACTTAGTATGAAGAGCTTTTATAGGTTAGTTAGTTTTAGTTTAATTTTTGTTAGTTCTTGCAAGAATCAACTCTAATTTCATTTTCTCCAAGTTCTTATTTAGTTGTATTTCTACTTTTCATGTTGTGTTTATGGTATCCAACCATAATGCTTTTAGTAAATCACTTTTTAAAAGCTTTTTTTTTTGTAATTTTTTGCAAGCTTCCATCATTTCTCTCAATAATCTCATTTTGTTAAGGTGTTTCTAAGACTTAATAAGTTGTGAAAAATAACATTTTCTTTGCAAAATATTTTAAAATGTAAATTTACAAACTCATTGCCATGATTAAATCTTATGGTAAAGAATGTATTATTGTTTTCATTATGAACCTTCATAGTAAATTCGAAACAATCTGAGAGTCTCATCCTTAGAAGCTAAGATAATAACTATATGTATCTTCAGAAATCATCAACAGTTACAAAGGCACATCTTCAACCACTTAGGCTTGCAATCTTGGTATTACCAAATAGATCAAGATGCAACCGTTCAATAGGTCTTGATGTGTTTATAGCATTGTTGCTTTTAAAATGTGATTTGGTATGTTTTTCCCTTTCACAAAAAATCACAAATGAAATCTTTTTCAAAAGAGATTTGGCATTATCAAACTTCTTGTGACACAACAATTTGTCATCAATAAGTGAGGACAAATACTTTATATTTTTCTCTATTAGGTCCTCAAGATATAATGCATAAGTGTTATCTATACTCTAAGATGTCAGAATAGTAAAACCAGTTACTTTGTTGATTATCTCACACTAATGAGTATCAAATAAAACTCTGTAACCTCAATCACAAAATTGACTCATACTTAATAAGTTGTGTATAAGACTATCAACTATAAAACATCAGAAATAAGGTGAGAATCATTCTTACTAATATTAAAAATGCCAGGAACTTTGCCTTGAACTCCATTAGCGAATTTGACCGAGCCACAGATTTTAAGTCTGAGAAAACTGAAATACTTTTTCTCACCATTCATGTGGATTGAACACAATGTACAATTTCTGCTTCTTAGGTGCTTACACCTTCAGATAGACATGTAACAATAGTTATCTTCATTTTAGGTACGCACGTAATTTCTTGAATTCTTTGGGATTAGTCCTAGAAAATGTTTTCATAAAATATATGATCTTTAATCGCCAAGCATCATTTCGAAATTCTTGGAACCATTAATCATCTTTTCCAAGTTAGATTTAAGAATCTTATTAGTTTAAAAAACTAAAAAATCTCCTCTTTTTAAATCTGGTTTTCCTTTGGAGGATTTTTTGAGATTTCTCAATCAATAGTATTCAAAGACACGTACAATACTTGGCGCACTACAAGAAAAATGTTGATAACCGTCGAATTTATCGTTGGAAAAACGAATAAAATTTGATAGTAATTTAAATACCTTCGAAAACAATCAGACGATATAAACATTGCCGGTAAATGTTTACCGTCGGATTTTTTTCGTCTGACGGTAATTACCGTCGAAAGTTGCGACGGATTAACGGCTCGAAAAACCAATTGGATACCGGCAGATTCTTTCAACGGTATTGTTGGCGCCAAAAAATGTTGTTTTACGCACTGTTACCGTTGGATTATTCCTAAGGTAACTTCGACGGTAATCTCAATTTTTTATTTTTTTCAATTTGAAATACATGGTCAATTTTAATTTTAAATATAAATTTTGTTCACACAATTAGTGGTCTATTCTTAAATATTGAAAAACTGTTATTTAATTAAAATAAATAATACACTATTCAAATATATTAAAAGTCAACTACATCAAATATGTACAACGAAACAATAAAACGGAAAACAAATAACTACAGATCTAGGTAGTCACCATCGTCATCGTCGGTCCCATGGCCCTGAGTCGGCGGCGCAGAAGGCTGTGGTGTCCATATGCCATCAGCAGGACCGTTGCCACCAGTAGTGGTGCTACCACCAGCAAGGTTGATGCCAGCGGCGTATATCTGGGCTAGTACACCATCTGAGCCTTCATACGCTGCATCCGCTACACCGATTCCCAGAGCTCCACCCTAAGCTCATCAGTAGATTTTACGCAGTTAAAGATCTCCTAATACCTCTCCCGATAATCGTTACGCTCCTGCACCTGCAGCCTCAAATCCATGCCTTTCTCGGGCTCGACAGCTCAACTGGTGGTGGAGCCTGACGATGGCCTCAACATGGATGTGCGGAGGCTACTGGCGAAGAACGACGTGATCCCGTATATGCGGTTATTGTACGGTGCTGAGGCGGTCTCGCGCCAAACCACATCGGGATCGAGACTGCAGCTGCAGATCCATCGATGGCGTCCTCCCCACCTTACTGAGACTACTGACTCGCGACCTCTAGTCTTTGTGTGTAGGACTCCTGTACAATTGACACAAGTTATTATGATTATTACATCGACAGATATACAATTAATATCTAATAATTTTATAACAGAAGATAATCAGATGTATATTTACTCACATAATGGTCCTAAGACCGCTAATCAGCAAATGTCTTTTTGTTCTCCTTTAGCGTATGGGTGTACTTGAACGTCTTCGCCAATGTTGCCTCGTGATCCAATGATTTCGACTACACATGTTACATTGAAACAATATGATTAGGATGCCAAGTATTGATATGCAGAAGAATATAACTAAGGTATTAACAAAATTAAAGTCACTTTATATACCAGTCTGGCCTTCGTCTTCCTGAAGGTCACTGAGCCACTAGTATATTTGGATGACCTAGCCGAGGCCCTGTTAGCTCTGTTGGTGAGATGCCGATACTGGAACCCCTCATCAGTCTCCCAATGAACAAACAGAGCCTTCTGTATGTCCGGTAAGGGTCACTGTGTCTGTTGGTCCCGCCCCTAACGAATATCATCCAGCATCTGCTAGAGCCGCCGACTCATTCTATGGTTAAATATCTTCCTGATGGTAAGATCGTGCTCTGTGGACTATATCAAATGCAACTGCAACAAAGAAACTTTGAAATTAGTTAGCAAGATAGAAGATATAAACTAGTTAAAAATGTTTGAAACTTAAAAAAAAAATAATTACCGCCCATTTCTGAAACCATCACTCCCTGGTCTCAGCGGGGATCTTTGTGTAGCAGGACCAGGGATGGTTGTACATCCGTGTGATGACATTAGTCATCTTCTGAGTACAGGCGTTTTTGTTTGGCGCAAACCTAACAACAACCGACAAACAAGAATCAACCTAAATCCACTAAACAGGAATCATAATCATTGAAACTTAAAACAATAACCAAATTAACCTAAATCCTCACCTAAATCCACTAAACAGAAATCATAATCATTGAAACTTAAAACAATAACAAAATCAACCGAAATTCACTGAACAGGAATCATGATCGTTGAAACTTAAAAGAATAACCAAATCAACCTAAATTTGCTGAACAAGAATCATGATCGTTGAAACTTAAAACAATAACCAAATCAACCTAAATCCACTGAACGGAAATCATACAATAACCAAATTAACCTAAATTCACTGAACAGGAATCATGATCTTTGAAACTTAAAATAATAACCAAATCAACCTAAATCCACTGAACAGGAATCATGATCACTGAAACTTAAAACAATAACCAAATCAACCTAAATCCACTAAACAGAAACCATAATCACTGAAACTTAAAACAATAACCAAATCAACCTAAATCTACTGAACGGGAATCATAATCTTTGAAACTTAAAACAATAACCAAATCAACCTAAATCCACTAAACAGGTCATAATCATTGAAACTTAAAATAATAACCAAATGAACCTAAATCCACTGAACAGGAATTATGATCATTGAAACTTAAAACAATAACCAAATCAACCTAAATCCACTAACCAGAAATCATAATCATCGTTGAAACTTAAAACAATAACCAAATCAACCTGAATCTACTAAAAAGGAATCATGATCATTGAAACTTAAAACAATAACCAGGCAACCATAAACAAAAAATACATGAGACTGAACTCGATACTTACTTCATGTCGCCATCAGGCCAAATGGTCAACAGTATGATGGGAGGTGGTGGAAGGGCATCAGCTACTACCTCACTTTCGTGGCTGGACTCTGATGTCGCAGCATCTGTTGCTGGAGGCGGCATCGCCATGGATGCAGGCTACTGACCGGTAGAGGCGGTGTCGTCGCTATAGATGGAGGCATGTAGTTCGGGTTACGGACCATAATGAATGGCTGGTCTGCTAAACCCGCAAACTGTCACTGGGGTGGTCGGAGTAGACGAAGAGGATCCAGAAGTCCCGGAGGTGCCGGAAGAAATCCTCCCTCTACCCCAACCACGGCTACGACCACGACCAGCAGCCTGATCCGCCACGCCTCTACCTATCGACATGTTTGCAAATATCAAATAATTAGCAGCATTTTTCTCAACAAAATAGTCATCCATGCAGCAATTAACATAATTAGACAATTCCAAACACTTAAACCATTCAAAACCTAATGTATTAAATCTAACCTAACTTAATCAACCTAAATACATACACTAATTTTAAAAAAACTAAACTAAACTAACTTTGAAACTGGTTGAAAATTAAAATTGAAATTCTAATCAAACCTAAACTAAATTAAACTAAAATTAAACAAATCAAATTCCATAAGGTAAAGTGTATCAAACTTACAATATCAGGTAAGAAACCTCAAACATTCAAAATTCAAAAACAACAATTAACCAAACAGTCTAATTAATTCAAAATATTTCTTAGGTTTAAGTATTAAAAACAGTTTCACTCTATCGTAATTGTCTCAATAAAGTTAGTGCCAGGGAATAATAGCTAATATCAATAGAGAAATTAAAACAAAAAGCAGAACACTAAATTTATGTACCTTTCTTCAGCATTATCTATAAAAACAACAAGGGTTCTAGCAATTTTAGAGTAGATTTCTATATATGGAGAACATAGTGAGATTCAAGAGCAAAACTACTATAAATAAATAAATAAACCAATCACCACACTTTACCAAGTCGATAACTAACTTCAATTTCAAGTTTAGTTCAAGCAAGAAGCAGCATCTTAAAAAGTCCTAACACAATTTACCCTATTCATCACTAATAATCCTTCATAGCAATTAAATAAGCTCAATGTTCAAAGGATATACAACCGTGTATTTCAACAACCCCAAAAAAAACAAAAATCCAAACTTGCGAAAAGAGGGCAAAACCCAGAAATATAGTCTAACAAATTCTTTAAACTCTCACTCGAATCTCTTATCAACCTAAGCATAATTGATAATTCCTTAAAAAACAAAAAATACACACAAAAATAAAAACAAAGAGAGAAAGAGGGAAAAGATATGTACCAGTTGCTTGGCGCTGAGAGGGAGGGGAAGAAGGAGCCGTCGGCGATGGGGGTTGACAGCGACGGAGAGTGGGTGGAATGCGAGAGAGAGAGAGAGAGAGAGAGAGAGAGAGAGAGAGAAAGGGATGGTGGTGATGGTGGTGAGGGGTTTGAATGAGGGAGAAGGGGTTCATGATTTGAATTTACGCCACCTTTATCGTCGGATTTACTGACAAAATTTTCTGATGATAAACCAATCCAGGCTACCAAAACGCATCGTTTCACTCAATTGAGTTACCATCGATTAATCCAACGGTAAAGCTGATGGTAAAGGACATGCCAATTTAATTTATTTTTCCTCCAAACATTACCGGCGGATTTACCATCAGAAATCATAATTCACCGGTAATTAAAAAACCTTACGAATTCGACGTGGTTTTCGCCAGTAAATTCGCCGCTATTCTGCGACGCTAAATCCAACGATAAATCCGATGGTACTCAATGTTTTTCAAAATAGTGAAGTGCCTCCACGAGATGTTCACCAAACTCAACAATAAATGTGCTTTAACTGATTGGGTTCCTATTAACATCCTCGCACATTTTAAAGGGTATTGGACCATAGAGAAATGTCAAGAACAAAGGCCAAGACTAGGGTCAACAAAACATCCAACACATGGGGGTCATTTTAAGTTAGCGACTCCATAACACGTGATGCTACATCAAAGAGAATGGCAACTAACATATAAGAAATCATAAGTTAAGTATCTTATTTACTTGTATAATTCTTGCATTTATGGTTTTTTTTTTAATATAATACTAACTCTACCGTGTTGTGTCATATCAGGAGTGTGAGCTAGATCGACCACTTATTAGAAGCGAGCCCTTCGACTAGGTCCACACAAGGAAAGATGTCTACAGTAAATGGTTTGATTGACTTTCTAAGAATACCTAGCCATAATTGATTTCTCATCTTTTTCAACACAATATTTATATGACATTGCTTATTTAATAGTTTTATGTCTTTCTAATGTTAGAACATGTTTCACTTGATTTTCGGTAACCTCGACAGGATTTCTCGACAGGGTGCCGAATCAAGCTTGTATCAAGATCTCAAGTATCGGAGAACAAATATGACTTCTCTGAAAAAGAGTGGATTCGACCCGATAATTAATTAGCGTTCGTGTCAAAATGTATGAGATGCTCGAATTGTGGCAAAGAATAAATAATTGCAGATAAACAGATGGAGCTTTAAAATTGAAATTGAAAGCAAGCAAAATGCTTGAATAACAGAAGTAAAAATAAATGCATAAAGCAAATAATGAAGAGAAACAGAAAAAAAAAATAAAAGAAAAGCAAATACAAGTGAACTTCCAACACTCACATGCACTTGTACTCCATGGTCTTCCATTGTGTCGCTGGGATTGGGAATTTTGGTGGAGGCTTCTGTATGATGATCTAGTATTTTTGAAGAAGTTCCAGAACTCTTCTAAGTTTTTACTATTTATAGACCATGGAGATGGACTTGCCATGGAGCATGTTGTCCACTATTGGTGCGGGAAAATCGAATTTCCCACAGCTTAACCGGCAAGTGCACCTGGTCGTCCAAGTAATACCTCAGGTGAGTGAGGATCGATCCCACAAGGATTTCTGGATTGAGCAAGCTGTGGTTATCCTGCAGATCTTAGTCAGGCAAATAGAAAGTTGATTGTTGTTGTTGTAGGCGCATAAACAAAAAAATAGTGAAAGCAATAAAGAATTGACGTAGAAACAATAGTAAGAAATCAGTTAAGGCCTCAGAGATGCTTGTTCTTCCGGATTGATACTTCTTACTGACTACTTTAACAATGAGTGTATTCAATGGCAAGGCTGTAAGTGATTAAGCCAGGGGTAATGGTCATTAATCTCCTCTGATCCAAACCAAACGCCAGAACTGGTCAGTCAATCTGGACGAGGGTGAAGCTCACGCAATTCAATCTCTGATGATCCTACTCAAAACGCCACAGACAAGGTCGAATCTTCCAAATCGGAGAATGAAGCTCTATGATTCTAGCCTTAGCGCCACAGGGACCTCAATTACCCATGAATAACGAGATTATATGTCACGTATCCCAATTAGCCCAGATAACTTGTTGGAACCTGTGATGTATTCTTAAGCAGTAGCTCAATACTATCCAATTATGGCTTCGCAAGAGCTCATGTAGAATAAGGGGTCATACTCTCGTTTCACCCCAGATTCATAAGGATGAAGAACGATAATACATCATAGAATGGAATCAAACATGTATTAAAGTAGAAAAGTAATAATATTACTCCATGGGCCGGGAATGAGCAGAGCTCCTATCCTTAACCTAGGAGGTTTAGTTGCTCATACTTTACAGAGAAAACAGATAAGGTGTAATGTAATGTATCTGTGCTTCTCCCCTCCTGGGAGGCATAGTCCTCAGGAAGAAAGAAGTTCCTTATTTATAATAAAAAACTCTAAGACTAAACCTAAAGATATTATTTTTAATTAAAAATTATAAAAAGAAATTAAAATAAGCTAAGAAGTGCTAAAATCCACTTTGGGGCCCACTTGGTAAGTGTTTGGGCTGATGCCTGGCGTCTAGCTCAAGTTCTAGGCATTCAACTTGGGAGGTTGGTCCTTCTTGGGCGTTGAATGCCAGAAAAGAGTAAGTTGGGCATTCAACGCCCATTTTGGGCAGTTTTTTCCAAAGAAAAGTACATACTATTATATATTTCTGGAAAGCTCTGAAAGTTAGCTTTCCAACGTCATTGAGAGCGCATCAATTGGACCTCTATAGCTCCAGATATGCTCGTTGGAATGCACGGAGGTCAGGATCTGACAGCATCTGCTGTCCTTTCTTTGCCTCTGAATCAGACTTTGCCAAAACTTGCCAATTTCACCCAAAAATCACTTGAAATCATAAGAAAAATACAAAAACTCAAAGTAGCCCCCAAAATGTGATTTCTGCACTAAAACATACTAAAACATAATAAAACTTGATAAAATGTGCTGAAAACACTAAGAAAATGATACTGAAAAAGGGTATAAAATATCCGCTCATCATAACACCAAACTTAAACTGTTGCTTGTCCTCAAGTAACAAGATAGGACAATTAGAAGAGAAAAATACAATAGGTCTCAGAGTTGTCAATGAAGCTTAGTTCCAAGTATTGAATGGGACTATTAGCTCTTTACTTCTGAACAGTTTTGGCATCTCACTTTCCTTTGAAGCTTAGAAATATTGACATCCCTTGGAACTAGAGTCTGGATGATATTATTGGTTCTCTTCTTTTGGTTTTTCTTGATTCTTGAACACAGCTTCTTTTTGGTACTTTGCACCTTTGAGCCTAGCCATGACTCTAAGCATTTTGTTTTCAAGTATTACCACCGGATACATAAACGCCACAAGTACTTAATTGGGGGAACCCTTTGGATTCGAATTTAGCTTTGCTTAAATTCTCAGACAGTGGTGCCCAGAGTTCTTGAGCGTACTCTTTAACTTTGGATCACGACTTTAACTGCTCAGTCTCAAGTTTTTTACTTGACACCTTCACGCCACAAGTATTTAGTTAGGGATAGCAACTCATTTGAGCATTTTAGGCCAATTTTGACCCTGCTAACCTTTGATACTCAAAACCTTGGATCCTTTCTCTTTCAAATTTTCTTTTGAGCTTTCCTTGTTTTTTTCTTTTTCTTTTTGCTGCTTTTTCTTGCTTCAAGAATCAATATTTTTTATTTTTCAGATAACCAATAATACTTCTCTAAATTCACTGTTCTTCAAGAGCCAACATTCTCAACTCCAATATCAATTATGCACAGTTAATTCATACATTCAGAAAATAAAAATAATGCCACCACATCTTAAGTAATTGGAATAACTTATGATATTCTCAAGACCTTGTATATTTTACTACTTCTTTTTCAAAAAAATTTCTTTTAAGCTTGTTGTGGGATACATGAGACGTCTTAAACCCAAAAAAATTTTTATAATTTGAAAAAGCAAAGAAAATCCTAGTAGTGATAATGCAAAAGCTAGAATAGAAAACAGAAAATAGAATAGAATACTGAAAAATAGAAAGAAAGGGAGAATGAAACTCAACCACCTCAGTGCTGATGGTTGCTCAGGCTGTGCTCTTCTATGAAGATGATTCACTTCCTTTGATGCTATTGATTATATTATACACCTAGAGCTCGCTCTGCAACACCAAACTTAAAAAGTTTGCTTGTCCCCAAGCAAAGAAAACTTGGTCTCTTCTTGGCGTTGAACGCCAAGGCTGCTTCCCTTATGGGCGTTGAACGCCCAAGCTTTCTCCTCCCTTCTGGCGTTGAACGCCAATAAGGGGTACCCTGTAGGGTGTTCTGTTCTCCATTCTGGTTTCGTCTATCCCTATTCTAAATGCTGTGCATGATCAAAAACATTAGAAAAGTTAGGAAAACTATGAAAATCAATGACAAAGAAAAATTTACTAAAAGAAATTTAAAAGAGAACTGAAATCAAAGCATAATTAAAATAAGGGATACTTATAGTTGGGTTGCCTCCCAACAAGCGCTTCTTTAATGTCATTAGCTTGACACTTGATTGTTGAATTTTCTTCCTCTTCTTCTAGTTGGTTAAAAGAAATGACTCTATGGGAGAAGAGGAGAAAATTAGTGCCCCCAGATGTGAATTCCTCCTAACAAGCTTTCTGGTATTGTTATCAGAGTGATCCTCCTTGCTTGTTAGGGTAGGGGTTGGATTGCTTCTGGATGACCGTATCTTTTTCATGGATATCATCCTTTGTTCCTCAGTCACAATCCCCTTTTCAGTGCTTTCCTTGATTATCTTCACCACCATGACTTTAGGATTTGGGTGTTGTATGATGGGTGGAGTGTATCCTTCATCAAGAACCTCTAGAATTGGTGGTTCAGTAAACTCACCCTCTATGTATCTCTCTGCTTCATTGGAGTGTACATTTCCATAATTGTTTTTCTCCCTTACAACCTCCTTTGTTCGTGCATCTTCTGCTTCTTCCATGTGTAAGGGTGGAGAGTTCTCTAATTCACTGGGGTGTGGACTCCTTTGAATGATTCCCTCACATTCTTTTGTAGAGATTCGTATTGCTTTTCTTGTGAGAGAATTTTCTTGTTCCTCTTCCCAATGCTTGGTAATCACCCCCCACATACCCCTCTACATTCTTGACACTCATTCTCATATTATGTATACAACTTTGAGCGGCCTCCTCTAATTATTTTATGGTAAGCTCTAAGGCTGATAGTTCTTGATAAAGAGATGATGATTCTTGATATGAACAATAAGATGATGGCTCTTGATATGAGTAGGAAGAGCATGGTTCTTGGTATGAGTAAGCAGGGGATAAGGATGGAATTTTTTGCAAAATTTCCTCTGTTAATTGCTCCAGTTCTTGACAGGCAAGATCAAAAGATGATGCTTCTTGATATGAATAAGAAGATGAAGGATAGAAAGATGGTGGTTCTTGATTGATGGAATATGGAACATTGACATCTCTTTGCTCTTGACCTTGCCAACAAAAATCCGGATAATTCCTCCATCCATAGTAAGTTGAATCACTCCTTGGGTATGGGTAGTAACCCATGCGATCCCTTTCTATAATTGTTCCTTAGCAAAAAACACCAAACAAAATTAAACGCACCAGGTGGTAAACAGAAAAGAACAAGGAAGAAAGAGCATAAATATTTTTTTAAATTTCGAAAATAAATAAATAAAAAAGGATACTAATTCGAAAATAAATAAAAATAATTAACAATTTTGAAAAAGAATTTAAAAAAAAATTAGAAAGAAAGGGGTTTAGAAATTTTCAAAATTCAAAAAGAAAGAAAAAGAAAGATTAAAGAGACACCAAACTTAAAAATAAAATAAGATAAAGTAACTAATTAACTAAGAAGATTTGAAAATAAAGATGGAAGGTTTGATTTGAAAATTTTCAAAAATTAGAAAGAAAAGGTCAAATAAAGATTTTGAAATACAAATTTGAAAGAAAGAAAAAACTAACAAAATACTAAACTTTTGAAATTTGAAATTAAAATAAAGATAGAATATGATAATATATCAAAGTTTGAATTTTAAGAAAAGATAAAAATTAAAGATCAAGAAAGATAAGCAAGATATGATTTGAAAATTTTAAAAGAAAAATTGATTAAAAAAAGAAAAAGATAAGATTTGAAATTTTTGAAATTTAAAAAAAAAATATTAAAAGACACCAAACTTTTAAAATTAAAATAGGATAAAGCAAGATTTGAAATTTAAGATGCAATGTTCAAAAATTGAAAATGTCCATTAAAGATTTGAAATCCAAAAATTAGAAAGAAAAAGTCAAGAGAGAGAAAAACAAGATAAAATAAGATTTTTTTTTTTAAAATTTAAAGATTTTAAAATTCAATTTTAAAAGAAAGAAAATATTTGAAAATTTGAAAATTAAAATAAGATAAGAAAAGATTTTAAAATTCAAACTTAGAAAGAGAAACTAGCCAAATACTAAACTTATAAAAATTGAATTCAAAATAAAAGTAAAGATAAGATAACACAAATTTGAAAATTAAAGGAAAAGATAAGATAAGATTTAAAGATAGAAAAGATAAACAAGAAAATGAAATGAAAAGATTACTAATAGAACACCAAACTTAAAATTTGAAATCAAATCTAGAAATTTTCGAAAATACTATATTTTTTTTTTGAAATATTAAAAAGAAAAGACAAACACTAGACGGACACCAAACTTAAAAATTTTTAAATCAAACAACACAATTTTCGAAAATTAGAAAGAAAAACACTAAAAGACATCAAACTTAAAAGTTTTAAAATCAAACAAAGAAAAATATCATGAAAATTTCGAACAAGAAGAAAGAAAGACCAAGAACAATTTTTGAAAAATTTAAGAAAAGAGAAATCAACAAAAATCAAAAGGACACCAAACTTAAGATTTGATACAAGATTAAAATAAAAGAAAAAGATGACTAAAGATGAAAATTTTTTTTTGAAAAAATTTGAAAAAGAAAATAAGAAACACAATTAAAAGAAAAATAGTAAAAAGTACCTGATCTAAGGAGGAAGACAACCGGTAGTTTGTCAATCTAGAACAATCCCCGACAACGGCGTCAAAAATTTGGTGCGGAAAAATGGAATTTCCCACAGCTTAATTGGCAAGTGCACTGGGTTGTCCAAATAATACCTCGGGTGAGTAAGAGTCGATCTCACGAGGATTGTCGGATTGAGCAAGTTGTGGTTATCCTACAAATCTTAGTCAGGCGAATAGAAGGTTGATTGTTATTGTTGTAGGCACATAAATAAAACAATAACAAAAGAAATAAAGAATTGACGTAGAAACAATAGTAAGAAATCAGTTAAGGCCTCGGAGATGCTTGTTCTTCCGGATTGATACTTCTTACTGACTACTTTAACAATGAGTAATTCATTCAATGGAAAGGCTGTAAGTGATTAAGTCAGGGGTAGTAATCATTAATCTCCTCTGATCCAAACTAAACGCCAGAACTGGTCAGTCAATCTGGACGAGGGTGAAGCTCACGCAATTCAATCTCTGATGATCCTACTCAAAACGCCACAGACAAGGTCGGATCTTTCGAATCGGAGAATAAAGCTCTATGATTCTAGCCTTAGCGCCACACAGACCTCAATTACCCATGACTAACGAGATTATATGTCACGTATCCCAATTAGCCCAGATAACTTGTTGGAACCTGTGATGTATTCTTAAGCAGTAGCTCAATACTATCCAATTATGGCTTCACAAGAGCTCATGTAGAATAAGGGGTCATACTCTCGTTTCACCCCAGATTCATAAGGATGAAGAACGATAATACATCATAGAATGGAATCAAAGTTGTATTAAAGTAGAAAAGTAATAATATTACTCCATGGGAATGAGCAGAGCTCCTATCCTTAACCTAGGAGGTTTAGTTGCTCATACTTTACAGAGAAAATAGATAAGAAGGTGTAATGTAATGTGTCTGTGCTTCTCCCCTCCTGGGAGGCATAGTCCTCAGGAAGAAAGAAGTCCCTTATTTATAATAAAAACTCTAAGACTAAACCTAAAGATATTGTTTTTAATTAAAAATTACAAAAAGAAATTAAAATAAGCTAAGAAGTGCTAAAATCCACTTTGGGGCCCACTTGGTGAGTGTTTGGGCTGATGCCTGGCGTCTAGCTCAAGTTCTAGGCGTTCAACTTTGGTTCCTGCTCCCTGACTGGCGTTGAACGCCAGTTTTGAGCGTTCAACTTGGAAGGTTGGTCCTTCTTAGGCGTTGAATGCCAGAAAAGAGTAAGTTGGGCATTCAACGCCCGTTTTGGGTAGTTTTTTTCCAAAGAAAAGTACATACTATTATATATTTTTGGAAATCTCTAAAAGTTAGCTTTCCAACGTCGTTAAGAGCGCCTATATTGAACCTCTGTAGCTCTAGATATACGCGTTGAAATGCACAGAGGTCAGGATTTGATAGCATCTGCTATCCTTTCTTTGCCTCTGAATCAGACTTTGCCAAAACTTGCCAATTTCACCCAAAAATCACCTAAAATCATAAGAAAAACACAAAAATTCAAAGTAGCATCCAAAATGTGATTTTTGCACTAAAAAATACTAAAACATAATAAAACTTGATAAAATGTGCTGAAAACACTAAGAGAATGATACTAAAAAGGGTATAAAATATCCGCTCATCAACTATCTTACTTCCTCCTTTTTTTCAATCATGACCTTGCCTTGACTATGAAAAATCTTGACCCCTAAGTTTTGACACCCATGTCTTCCTTGGTCTTCAAGTCCCATGTTTATTCAGTTTGCTCCTCAAATTTTGCACCCATGTCCTCCACTTAACTTGAAGGTCCAGTAAGCCTTGATGCTCAAGGAAAAGTAATAACTACCTTTCGACTTCGACGCTCTTTGTACCATCTTTCTCTAACTTCAGCTTACTTGTCTCTACTTCTATAATAAAAACCATTAGTAGTCGAAACGCCCTCTTTGTCGTGAAAAATCTATTTTTTGTACTAACAAATTGCCCTTTTAAAACTTGTTATTTTGTTCAAAATTACAAGTTTTAATATTCCTCGTGCCGGGCACGTGCAACCTTTTCAAATTTTCAAATTTTGAAAAGATAGTTACGCATCATTTAAAATGACGCGCGCTTTTCTGGGAATACATAACGTTCTCTGGGCTTTAATGAGCCGTTCTTTGAATAGATTATTCCTCACTCCATCGTTACTTTTGCAATCAAATCATCCCCAATTTTTGAAAACCTTGCCTTTCAAAAACCCTAATCTCTTTTCTCTTTGCATGATGCATCTTCTATGAATTCCTAATCCATGCCTCACTCGAGCTCTATACTGGCTATCATTGCCGATTCTTCTTCTTCGACAACCATGGTTGTTGCTTCTCATTCTCACGAAGAAGGTGAGAAAGTCATTCTCCTTCCTCTATTAGTGGCTGAAGTAGCGCAGTTCTACAATAAAGATAGAGCTTTAAAAGCCCCAAACCTAAATGCAGAGATCTCCGGTCTCTGGCGCCGCCAGGTGTTTCTGCCATTTTCAAGAAATGGAGTATTCATTCTTTTTTAGGCCCTTTGGCAATGCAAGAACAGATTGATTTTATTTCTTCTTTCTTTCCATTGCCCCCAGAGCATTTACCATTGATTTTCTGCAATAATATCAAGGTCTTATACTTTGCTGGTCAAGTCTTTAGAACTGCTCCTCCTAGGGATTTGAGTCCCCTTTTTTCGACTTGGATGTCTCGACTTGCACCTGTGTATAAACCTATTTGGGAAGCTCTAAATATTGTACATGCCTTAGAATTAGCTAGCTTCAACCTTTCTTACACTACTCATTTACTAGGGTCTAGTCTATACTTTTGGTGTCCTGCCACTAATAACTTCTATTTTCCTTATGGAATCATGGGTCTGACTCTGATGGACATTTCGACCCTGACCGGTTTATCAATCGATGGTGAATTCGTGTCATGGTCAACCAATTATCCTGAGGATGATTTTGACATTAATTTCAACTCGAACTCCATATCGAGCTTTATTCAAAACAACATAGGTTCCGATGGAGACCCTGTTTTTGACAGTGAGCATGTAGCTTTTCTCTTGCTTTGGCTTAACTCTTTTATTTTCTGCTCGAAGTCAGTCTAAATTCAAAAGAATAACTACTTGCCCTTGGCCATTATGCTTCATCACAAAAAAATCATCGACCTTCCTGCTTTGATTCTGAGTTGGCTTTATGAAACACTTTCTTTGATTGTTTGTGAAATTCGACAAGGGGATCCTTCGATCAATCCTTTTGGTCCCCTTTGGGTTGTAAATTTGTGGCTCAAAGTTGTTCTTAAACCTCGAATCACAGCTTCTGATTCTAAAGTTCTCAGCACTCCAATTGATGGTATTTGTCTTTTCCAAATTTTTTGGACGAAACCAAAGACCATGTCGCCTGTTGGTGCCTTTCGACACTTTATTAGGATTCTGTTCGACATCAAAGAAGACCACAATATTTCTTATTTCCCAAACCATTCTTATTTCAACCAAATTCTGTTTCATGCCTTAATTCTTTTACTAGCTCTCAGCCAGATAATCAAGCAATAGTGGATGATATGTGGACTAGGATCTTAACTCTTCCATGTTGGCTTACCTCATGAATCTACTTAGGCTCTTAAAAAGAAACTAGTCATTTATTCTCCCCAGTACGTAGCAAAAATTGATGTGAAGATAAATGTCGGTATAAAATTGATTAAGAAAATTACGTTGTAGGCATAGTCTAAACCAACAATCTATCTTCAATCAAAGTTAAAATGTGTGTCAAAAATAAATTCAATAACCGGGAGTAGAATCCCGAGTCATTTTCTCTAAGAGTTGACACAAGATGCAATTTATTGGTTAGGTTTTTTGGAGATTTTTGAAGTTGAGAACAAAAAAAATAAATAACTAGAAATTAGAGCAATAGATAACTAGCAAGAGTTTATAATTAATCAATATAAAAGGTCTTGGTTAGGGGTGAGAATTAGAATTTCTATCCTTATTGTCTTTTCCAAGTGTGATGGTAAAGGCTTATTGCTCTCACTTAGTTACCCTCTAACAATTAAAGGAAAGTCAAGTGAAATAATTAACTTTAACTCACAAGTCCTAGTCACTTAATAGAGAAGAACTAGAGTTGGTGAGTTTTGAGCAAATTGGCAATCTTCAATTACCAATCAACACTTGAATATAACAATTCAAGTGGCTCCAATTACTCAACTCCAAACCAAGCAAGGGAATCTACTCCATGATTATGGGTGACATTTTCTCAAACACTTAGTGAGCATAGATAAAGACATGATAAAAACTAGAAAATAATCCCATTCAAGTTACTGCTAACAATAATCAACAATCACAAAACAAGCAATAATAATGGATATGGAAATAACTCAATGCATTAACAAAATTTAAGAGTAACAAGATCCATATGAGTTCAAGATAACCAAATTGCAAAGAGTACTAAAGGAATTAAAGAGAAAACTATAAGGAAAATGACTAGAAAATGAAGGAAACAGCAATTTCTCTCAAGATCCAATTGAAACTAACTAAGAAAATTAAAACCCTAGAGAGAAGTAGCAGTTTCTCTCACTAGAATTCAAAAACTAACTGAAAAACTAAAGCTAAAATGAAGTATGTCTGTCCCAGCTCCCTTCCCAGCATATTGTCTTCATTTTCGGGCTTAGAACTGGGCCAAAATCAGCCCAGAAATTGCCCCCAGCGTATTCCCTTAATTGCAGCACGTGACGCTCGTCACGCGTATGCGTCGGTGGGCTCTGCACTAGCCACGCGTACGCATCAGTGGACGACGCTCCTGGTCATGCGTACGCTTCAGCCATGCGTACGCGTCGCTTCTAGTTTCTCAAATCTTCAATTTTTTGTGTTCCTTCCACTTTAACACGCTTCCTCTTCATCCTCTATGCTATTCCTGCTCTATAAATCCTGTAATCACTTAGCAAACGCATCACGGCATCGAATGGTAACAAGAGAGAATTAAAATTAGTAATTTTTAGACCTAGGAAGCATGTTTTCAATCATAGCACAAAATTAGGAAGGAATCTTAACAACATACAATTTACATGAATAAGTGTGAGGATAGTTGACAAAATCCACTCAATTCAATAAAAAATATACCATAAAATAGTGGTTTATCAGTAGCCCCACAGTTTGGATTAGCCCAAGCCTTACCTTCTCCTCTGTTTCTTGATCCTAAGGCTCAAATGATTCACTATGAGGTGTCGAAGACAAAAGAATTCGACAAGATGCTAGATATGAACCACCAAAGGATGTCGAATCAATACCAGTATCTAAATATCAATCATTGTTTCTTGGCAACTCCTGACTTTCATGAATGGTGGTCAAAGTATTTTTCTGCTCATTGCACATCTATCGATCAAGCTCTCTCAAATCTAGTTTTTCCTACTGCGCAGATAGTGTCAAAGAAAACTAAAGGTAAGTATATAGAAGAAATCTTCAATTTCTTTTCAAGTACTTCGCAGGCATTACTCGACTCACCTTACCATTTTGATTTCTTTAGTTACTCAACAAACACCTCTCTCTCAAGTTGCTGCTGACCGATAATCAATTGAGAAAAACTAAGATACTAATGAAGACGCATCCCCAAAGAAAAAGACCAAACAAGGGGGAGGTCGAAGAAGAGAAAAGTTGAGTGGTACAACCCTTACCTCAAAAAAGTGCGGTCCCATTGATATTCTGACGAGAGTTGAAACACCAAAGCTTCAAAAAGTCTGACATGCAACCTCAAAGGTATATACTTAATGATGTTTGCCTTAACTGTTTCACCTTGTACTTGTAATTTTTTTTTCTAATATAGTGCAGTCGAAGTAATCCTAGAAATGGACTTCCTTTCAAGCTGCTGATATCAACAATCCTTCTGATCAAAGAGTGGATCACTCAGTTCATGCTGAAACATAATTCCTTTAGCCTATTCAGACTACTCAGACTGTTAGTATGTCTACTCCCGTTCCGACTTAACTCAGAATCTATCATCGACAACAGCATCTCATATTTTGACCTCTTCTCCACTGGTACTTCTTTTGTTTAGATTTTTAATGTTAAGTTCCTTTTTACTGCCACCTGATCATCATATTTTTTCCCTTTTCAGATTCGCTATATGCTTTTTCCTAGTGATGCTGAAACTCACCAAAAATCTAGCCCTGCATATGGATCAGGGTCGACCGCTGCAATTGTCACTATTGTTCCTGGACATTCGACACAAAAATTCGTCGAATTGTTGATACATAAATTTGTCAATGAAGACACTACTCCTGTACTATTGACAATGAAATTCGTCGATCAAGATACGGAGCCACCTTTTAATGTTCCTTTTCTAGAAGCTGGAGATTTGAATTTCGAAGACGTCTACTTTGACTTGGAAAACATCCTGCTGTCTGAAGCTCGACAGGTTTATTCCTCTGAAGGAACTATGGCATTGTCTTCTAGTCCAAAGTTGAGCACTTTTATTCCTTAAGCTAAGAAGTCGACTCAGGCAGCGTTGACCAAAGAAGAAGAGGTTATAAAAGAAGTTACTTCCCCTGTGCCCATGGGTCCATATCCTCAAATTGTCAATAGGAGCAATATTGTTCTTGATTGCTTGAATCATTCCATCGATGATATTAGTGACAATATTGTACTAAAGGTTTGACTTACTGATGTGCTTGTCTTTCTCAATCAACGTATTTTCTTCGATATGCATTCAGCTCTTGGCTTATTTATTGAGGACGTCTCCTCCCACTTTTCCAGAATTCATGATGCTGACCAAGAACTGAAGAAGTCACTTGAGACTTTAGCCGACTGTGATACTTAACTGAAAAAATATGACACGGCTAAATCTCAGGTCACTGAGATTTTCTCGGAGGGTCGGGCAAAAGAACAACACATGGTGTCGAAGATTGCAGCCTTAGAGAAAGAATTATCTAATCTAAAATCAGAAAAAAATAAAGTTGCATCCACCAATGATGTTCTCTCTTTGACTGTAAATGATTGAGAAGGATCATGCTTCCAATTAACTTTCGAGTCAAGGTGCTTTGGTCGAAGCAGTCACTTGAGCCATCAATGCCCAAGAAGCACCACAAGAGTCCTCAAGCCTGGACTAACATCAAGAGGATCTGAAACTCATGTTTAGGAGCTTACTCAAGCTCTCCTTGGCACTTATTCAGTTTAGTATTCTCGACTTACTTTGTTTTAGTGACAATGGTATTTTTTGAGATACTTACCATTTACATACATGGTTCAACTGCTATTTATATATCTTATTCCATACACATTGCCATAAAAAAAAATTTTTATATTTCAAAGGGTCCTTCCCATAAAGGAGACCATTTGTCTTTGACTTGCTCAGTCGGAAATACTAATTTCAATACTAAGTCACTAATTGCAAATTTTTTGCCTTTTTACTTTTCGATTATATGACTTAAATATCATTTCTTTTTTATTTATCATTTTGTCTAGTGTCATGAGTCAAACTTGGTCTAACTCATCTAATTCATCAATCATATTTGACCAATATTGTTCGACTGGCAAATCATCCTGCCTTGCCACTCTTATGTTTTGCAAATTTATTTCAAGTGGCAATATAGCTTTATGGCCATACACTAATTCATAAAGTGTCGCTCTAATTGATTTTCTTGGAGATCACCTGTAAGCCCATAACACCTGACTTAGTGTAGTATGCTAGTTTCGAGGCTGCCTTCCTATATGCTTTTTTATCAAACTTATCAACATTTTATTAATGGCTTCAACTTGGCCATTAGCCTGTACATAGTAGGGAGTCGAATGTACTATTTTAATATCTCGTGATTTAGTAAACCCCTTTATTTGTCTACCAGTATACATGGTCCCTTGATCTGTAGTCAGCGTTTGGGGAATGTCAAATCTATGAATGATTGACTCCTGAATAAAGTCGATTATCTTGGCTTGGGTAACTTCTTTCATGAGCACAACTTCTACCCACTTTGTAAAGTAGTCGACTGCCACCAAGATAAACTTATGCCCCTTAGTTGAAAGAGGATTGATAATTCCTATTAGGTTGAGAGCCTAACCTTTAAATGGCCAGGGCTTGATTATAACATGTAAATCTGAGGCAGGAACTCTCTGAATTGGTTCATGCCTTTGGCATTGATCACCGTGTCGAGCAAAATTGATACAATCCTTCATCATTGAAGGTCAATACAATCCTTGTCGACGTAGGGTCCAATGTATGTTTCGACTCACTTGATGAGCTCTACAAATACCTTCATGCACCTCTGCCATAGCTAAATATATATCTTGCATACTTAAGCATTGGAGAAAAGAACCATCGACACTTTTCTTGAATAGATCTCCTCCAATCAATACAAAGCTCAAGGCTAAATATTTAATTTTTTTATTTGTTCTTTGATTGGAGTTCTTAAGGAAGTTGATGATCTTATATCTCTAATCATTTGGATTGAGAGTATTTACACAACAAACCTCTCTTTCTTCTAAAAGAATTAAGTTAGTTTCAATTTCACTAAACTCCTTTATCAACTTGGCAGATATTTTATAGCGAGAAGCCATTTGAGTTAGCTCATTAGCTTCCTAATTCGACTCTCTGAATATGTACTTTATTGAAACTGAGCAGAACTCAGCTAAGAGTCGGATGGCTACCATCAAAATATTTAGATAAATTTTGCCTAATAACTCGATAGTTTCTAGCCAACTGTTGAATTACTAATTGTGAATCTCCTAAAATTTCGACTGTTTGAGCTCCTTTTTCAATTAAGAGTTCTAGGTCAATGATTAAAGTCTCATACTCTACTTCATTATTTGACAATCCTGGCTCTAGTCGAAATACAAACTTGGTCAAAATGTCATCAAGGGTGATTATTAAGATACCCACTCCTACTCCGTTTTGATATTTTGACCCATCAAAAAATAACCTCTAAGGTTTAAGCTCTAGATATCCTAGTTCGAGTCGTTCATCAATATCAACGCAAGGGTGGTCTGCTAGAAAGTCAGCAATCACTTGCCCTTTGACGGCCTTGGCGAGGACATAAAATATTTAAGGCTAATATCCACTAACCAATTTAACCTTTCAAGATTCGATAAGAAATTATATATTTAATAACATCGAATTTTGAAACAACATAAACATTCTTTCCAATTAAATGGCTTTTCAACTTAGTACAAGAGAAATATAAGGCTAAGCAAAATTTTTCGACTACACTATATCGAGTCTCTACATCAGTCAACATTCGACTTACATAGTAAACCACTCTTTCACTACTATCTTCATCCTCTTGGGTCAGCATGCCTCCTAGAGTTGTTTCTGACACAGCTATGTATAACTGTAGTGGTCGACCTTGCTTAACAGGTACCAAGATTGGTGGTGAAGTCAAATACTGCTTGATTTGGTCGAATGCTTGTTGGTGTTCATCTTTTCATTTGAATTCTTCTCCTTGTTTTAATTTTAACAAAGGAGTAAATGTCCTTGTTTTTCTAGACATGTTTGAAATAAAAAGTCGAAGAAAATTCACTTTACCTAAGAAAGAATGAAGTTCTTTCTTGTTTTTGGAAGGTGATGAGTCAATAATAGCTTTGCACTTATTAGTGTCGATAGCTATTCCTTTTTTTTTTTAGCACAAAAAATCCTAAAAAGTTTTACGTAGATACACCAAAAGCACATTTCAATAGTTTATTTTGAGTTGATGATATCTCATTCATTTAGAAGCAGTTTTTAAGTCATCCAGATGAGATTTTTCGACTCCGATTTCACCACTACATCATCAATATAAATTTCTATAAACTTACCGATAAAATCATGGAAAATCAAATTCATAGCTCTTTAGTAAGTTGTCCCAACATTCTTTAATCCAAATGGCATGACTAACCATTCATAGGTATCAATGGCTCCAGGGTATCGAAAAGTTATTTTCGATACATCTTCTTAGGATATGAATATTTGATTATATCTTGAGTATATCCATCCATGAAACTCAAACTTTTGCTTCCTGCTGCAGAGTCGATCAGCATCTCTGCAAATCCAAAACCTTCTTGTAACACTTCTCAATTTTTTTTTGGTACAAAACTCTAAATCATAACAATCAATTATCAATGCTTCAAAATCAAAGGAAAAATTTTTATATTAGTAATTGTTAGTGGATCCATTTTACTTACATACTGAAATTGAATGATATTAGCTCTTTAATATACAAATTGTTTATGCCAAATTTAATGGTGGAACAATATTAAACTCACTTAAAAATTTTTTAAGATTGAAATAAAACGTTTGATTTTTTTTTAATTGAAATAGAATATTTAAAATATTAGAGACCAAATTAAAATTCAACCCAAATATTAAGAACTAAAATAATACTTTATCAAAAAATATGTTACTTCATGCAATAACTATGCACAATATGATTATTTATATATTTAAGTAAGAACATCAATATATATATATATATATATATATATATATATATATATATATATATATATATATATATATAATAAAATAAAATATTTAAAAGATTGAAAAATAGTTAGGAGGACTTTCATCGTTTTCCATAATATAAAATTAAAACTTACAATAAGCTCCTTTGATTGAATAATGGAGCATCAGGTGTCATTGTTTCCCAATAATAAGGTGAGTAAGGGTGATGGAAATGGTAGGGGGTAGGCACACGAAGACAGTGTGCATGAAAAGAAATTAATCTATTGAATCTCTCTAATTTTACAACTAAAATATATCACATGTCACCTTTTTATTATAATTGGAATTAAATTTTTCTTTCTAAAATTAAGGAATTCTCCTCTCTTACTTACTAATTTTACAACCAAAATGTGCCACATGTCACTCTTTCATTGCAATAGAAATTAAATTTTTTCCTCCAAAATTAAAGAATTCTTCCCTCCTCCTTACTAATTTTACAACTAAAATATACCACATATCACTCTCTCATTACAATTGAAATCAAATCTTTCCCTCCAAAATTAAAAAATGTTATAATTAAAAGTTAGAATCAAGATTCAATTGTTTTAAAAAAATTAATTTTGAGTTAATTTTATAACTATCAGTATAATTTTTATATGCTAATATCTAATTATATTTTTATATACACAAGGAGAAAAATATTATTTTTAAGGAAAAGTATAGGGTACCAATACATTATCTGCCAACTTATTACCAACAATAATGAATTATTATATTTTAAATATATGTATAAAGAGACACATCTAGAAAATACATCTATAAAGACACTTCCATTAAAAACAGTCATAAAAAAATATTTTTAGTAGACACATCCACAAAGACACTTCCGTTAAATACAATTATAAATCAGAGTTGGCAGATGTTGGCAAAAATGCTGTTGGTAGCGTAGCGAGATTGTTAAAATAGCAAGTATAAAAATTAATATTTTTATTTGTACAACAGACTTAACACTTAACACCTAATTAAATGTAAAAGTATACACGTTAAATATTTTAAATTTTAGATAACGAATATTAAAATTAATTGTTAATAAAAATTAGACTTTTTCATATAAAATAATAACTAAAAATCTTATTATTTGATTTTTTATCTATAGATACCTTGGTTTTCTTAATCAGAGACTTTTGTCAACCTACGATTTTTTTTTTTTAAAATAGTTTGATTTTATAAATCTTTTGTGTCATGTATAATCTATACTATCAGAATAAAGTGAACCGTAATTTTAAAAAATTTACATTCCCGTAAAAATACTAGTTAAAATTAAATTAAGAGACAAAAGGAAGTGGGATTGAGCAGCAGAGCAAGAAACCATCCTTGTTTGCTCCCTGGACCCTGTTACCAGGAATGTTTGCCGGTGCCCAACTCATTACGACAAAAGGGGTTAGACTGAGACAATGTTAATGCCACTGATTTCCTTTCACTTTTAATAATTAACTATGACTAATAGTAATAGCGTTTTTTTAATTTCATAACGTATGGATACTCAGATGTTAGATCAACTGGATCAGAAATACCGCATATCTTGTTATGTTTTTTATATTTTATTTGTATCCTCACGCCTAAATACTCTAATAGACTAGTCATGGACAAACGTGAAAACATTGAAATCAAGCTCATACTTATCAAATTCGGTTGGATCAAATCGGTTGAATTGAAAATCTGGTCACCTCATTTTCAAATGAAGTTGGATTATTATTTGAATTGGTTAAACAACTAATTAAGTTAAATTTGGTAAAACTTGGACGGGTCAAACAAGGTTATCACTAGACTAAGTTACTATTTGTTGTACATGTTTTTTATTAAATATATTGCATAAATTAAATTAATTATATTTAAAAATTTAAAAGAAAAAATAAAATTTTATTAATTATAATGTGTTTTTATTTCTATGATTATGATTTTTATTCTCTTTTATGTAAATATTTGAAGGTAATAAGTGTAAATTAACTAATAAATTATTAAAATCTGAAAATAATAATTAATTTGATACAATAATAAAACTAAGAAAGATATTTATTATGATAATAAGAAAATAAAATATTATATATATTTAATTATAACAGAATTAACTGATTCACCCTATAACCTATTGATTAAGTCAGCATTCTAATGACTCAATAATCTGACCAGTTTGATTATCAATTCAGTTTAAAAATTTATAATTAAGACAATATATAGGATAATTTATATGAATAAATTGTTTGGCACTCTATATTTACCCAAATGTCCTTTTATTTTGCATATATACATGTCCTTTTTTAACTTATGTAAATCGTAACAACCAAATTCGATTTTTCTATTTACACGAATCAATTAAATCCGTCAATTTTTTTAGTACATCAACTAGGTAAATCGTAGTAGGCTACTACTATTTCAATCCCACTACGTTATCAATAATATTTCTATCAACTTCTGCCAACTCTTATTTATAACTGTGTTTAATGGAAGTGTTTTTACGGATGTGTCTAATAAAAATATCTTTTTTATAGCTGTGTTCAATAGAAGTATCTTTATAGATATATTTTCTGGATGTGTCTCTTTATATATGTATTTAAAATATAATAATTAATTATTGTTAGCAATAAGTTGGCAGATAATATGTTTAGTACCCTATACTTTTCCCTACTATTTACATGTATTTATACAGCGACCCATGTAAATTGTAGTACCCTCGATCCATTTACATGTATCATGATTCAAGTGATAAAATTATACTAAATTCTAGTGGGCCATTATATGTACCTTGAATATAGAATTAAAATTTTGAAACTAACTAGGTTATCACAGTTCAAAAATTATAGATCCGTTCTTGGTTAACTAACATGCTTAAAGAGTGATCAAATACTAAAAGCGGTGTCAGGGACTAATAATTTTTATCTACATTAGGCAACACTATGAAATGGCTGCAGGAAACATCATTTTTACATAACTTTTTTATTTATGTATCATTTTTAACTTAATTAAACAATTTTATCAATATAAAAGAGAAACCAAACGGATCTAAAACTTCAAATTCCCACGGAACCATAACCCTATGAAATGGCTGCAGGAAACATATCAGATACATACATAGATAAAGTAGTATTGATTTCCTATAAAATATAAATAAAAGTTACTTTGGAGTTCAGAACAACTCTTCAATTTGTCCGTAAACTAAAGTATGATTTATCATCAGTGTCAGACTAGAATAACTGAAGAAGCACACACCAATCTCCAGGTGAATAGGACTTCAATGTCTTCCAAATGGAACCATTTAAGATATATGCAGAATCTCTTGCTATAATTCTATAGCCAAAGGGTAGCAGCTAGAAACTTTTTAAGAACAATTGGGTCCTTTCTGGAGCATGCCAAAGTAATTCCTGTACCTTTGCGCCAACCCAAACATGCCCAACGTGCCACCAGTATGAAGCATCACCACTTCTGATTCTCTATCATCTTCTTTGCTAGAAAGGAGCATCGCTGTTTCCCAAGCGGCCAATGTGTAAACAGGATCCACCAAAATCCCAGTCTGCTGAGCAATTTGTTGGCATGCTTCCACCTCACCTTCCAAAACATTACCAAATCTAGAATTGGAAAATAAGGGGCAAATTAAGAGTCTGAGAGACCAACCATAAATAGGCACCCAGGAGTTTCTTAGAACTAATGCTTTTGCATTTTTATGAAGGTTTACACTTTATAGGCCTTAGTCCAGTAAAGTGGCTGCAGAACTAGCATTTTATCACATGGTGTTGTAGCAGATAACATAAAAACTAGCATCCAGCCGGCCACTTACTCTTTGTGGAACTTTCACTTTGATTTTTTGTTAATTATTATTTAAGATTTCCTTGCTTTTTACCTTCTTGGATAGTTTGATGCATCTGCTCTGAGCTTCTTCCGTTTTAGAGCTGTTCTTTTTTTTTTTTTTTTTATTTTCCGGATTTAAAATATTAGTTTATAGTATTAAGATTTTCCATGGAGCTAACTTTGATCCCTTTTTTCACGGGTTTTGGCTGTATATCTGTTTATGTAGATGTAAGATGAGCTAATGAGGCTCATATGTCTAGGATCTGATCAGAATCTATCACTGAGATTTAGGTACCATATGTCAGTATGACACTTGGGATAACTGTTCTAACAGTTCTAAATTACAAGGATTCATCTTTAAGTGTGACTTAGGACTTCAGGAGATGATTTGTAAAATGCTCACTTGGTTTTATAGCAGCTTGCTGTTATATCAATAGTAGGTGAGACTGAGTTGTTCTTGATTGGTTAAAGAAAATCCTTGAATGTCCAAGGCTCAGTGGTTGAGTTGTTCTTTTGGTTTTGTGTGTGCTATGACTTCACATGGAAGTACTGGGCATGTATTGAGCAATAATGAGGAGTCACGACTTTATGGGCTTATGGTTTGAATGATGCAGTTTCATGCTTGCTAGACTAATAAAATCAAAGACAGAGGCATGAGATGCAAGATATTGTATGGATAAGATTAAGCTAATTTTGTAAAGGGTTGTGGTTGGCATGATGCTCCTCTAATGCCGTTCGCATAAAGGACTCCGCTACAGACTACTGTGCTACCCAAGATGGTGCAGGAAATGCTTAAGAGATCAGAATGGAATGTTTGTCACCATTCTACGTCTTCTGTCTTTACTCCTATAATTGTTTCTTATAAATCTATATACACTAGGAGCTGGGAGCATGCCCTCCTCCCACAGTGATGTGGGGCTGGTCAATATATATAGTGCCTGTGTTCAGTGATAGACTGAAGAGTCCAGTGATATGTAGGTGAAGGCAAATGAGTTTTATACAAATTTGGAAAGGGAGAGGAACAGGCATGACAGAGAAGGGTTCGCTGAGGTTGGGATAGTAAGGAGCAAAAGGATCAACGAAACTTAAATTTTAATATTTAATTCTATGTTTCATAACTCTAAGATGTAATTCAGTAGCAATACATACAGTGAAATCTTACCTTCTTGGACGACCACGTTCCACCCAATACACAATCCCACCATCTTCATTTATGTTGTGGTCACTAAACTGAACATTAAAATGGTTCTGGAATTCAGAAATCAAACGATCCTCCTGTTGTTTGTATCCATCAATTTTGTCAGCCAGCATGACTGCATGTACCTCCCATGGAAGGCTGCACGGAAGCAAGAACAAAGATTATGATGATTTAATGTTGTCATTCTACTATGCCTCAAAATTTTGAAACATGACAAAGTAAAATAATTTGAAATTACTTTCAACTGAAATGGAATGCACACACCCTAAGCATAGGGCTGCAAGTCCTAAACCAACAGCTGTTGTGCCAGTTCCAGCATCTATAACAAATTTCAAGGCCCTGTCTTTTCCAAGTAAATGACTCTGTGATAAGTATTGCACTAACCGAATCATACCTGTACATAGAAACAATATTTTCATAGTGTTATTGCAACAACCAGCAATTAGACTTCACTAAACTAAGCACCAACTTAAGGAAATAAATAAAATGGATACATTCTCATAAAGTCAATTCTGTTCTTGTAAACATTTTAAATTACTTATGACTATTTTCTGTTGAGATGTTCGATTGATACTGAGACCCAAGCCTCATTTAAGTTAAATTCAATTAATGCATTGTTTCTTGTTTATTAAAATTCAGAAATTAAGAAATGTTCTTTAAGATATGCCATCTTTTCCCCTCCTAAAAGAATAATCTTCTGATTACCTAGTAGAGCTACAGAATCACCTGCACCTTCATTGACAATTAAAAATTTCCGTTGAAGGTTTCTGTCACTTCTACTTACATCAAATTCCATCAAATTTGCAGTAGAAAATTCTGTTGTTGAAGAATTTTGAGTGATATTGCCAAACGAAATGACAGAACCACTGTTACCAGCCAATGACTTAGCATAGTCCTTAAGCATGTTTTCTCTGTCGGCATAAATATTTCTCGGAACATATGTGACATTTCCATATAATGTAGACATCAAGTTATAGCCAGTTAAGATTTCAGGCTGCTCTCCTCGCAGAAGCAGGTGTGATGCAATTCCTCTCTCAGCACATAGAACCGCTGGGAAGAATAAATAAATAAATTCTGATTTCAAAGGTAAAAAAGAAAAATCAGCATAATATTAACCATAACAAACAAAATTACCTACCAATAGCAGCTGTATGAGCACTTTGACAACCACCACATGTAACCTAGAAAATGCCCGAGCTGAAAGTTATTTGATATTGTAAATCCTAAAGTTAAGAAAATTGAGTAGTAAAAGTTACTAGAACCAAGAAAAATTCAGAACAAATCAAGGACACTGATTAAATACAGCAATCTAATATTCTAATATATATAGTAAAAATGAGTTTAAAAATAAAAAACGTAACAAAAAAAGTTTACAAGAGCCCTGATTCTGTTAAGGCCACTTTAACTGAATGAATTGAAGGCTCAAGAATCTAACAAAAGGAATCCATTCTTCCAAAGCCAATAAAACGAGCCACCAGAGAATGGTTAAAGGTTGTTAAAGAACATGATTCAACAGAAAGTAATGGTTAAACATGACTTTAACAAATTGATGAGAATGATTTTACCACATCAGTCACAGAATGGTCTTCAATAAGGGGAATCAACCCATCCAACTTTCTTGCTTTGTTGCCATTAATTAGTGAGTGCAACAAATCGTCACGCACCACATAGAAACATTTCCCTTTATTTTTCATATCCCTAGCGCCATGACCTAAATCAGGAACGGTGTTCAATAGGAAATTACAACCATCTGATCCATGTCTAGGTATTATAACTTGATGAATCTTTGTTTCAGGGCTTGGCAGTGTCCATCTTCTGTTGAGTATCTTTTCCATAAATTCCTCATTTCTAAATCTAGGTTTTGAAAGCACCTAATCATGAGAACGATTATATATGCCTAAGCTTAATTCAATTGAGTAAAAATGAGAAAAAGGAAAACAACTACATTTAACTACATAACAAGTGGCAACAACTTCACTGTATTTTTTATTTAAATATAATAGGAGCAAATATCAATAGTAAACCCAAATAGAATTGCTTGGAAAAAGGAAAGGATAAAGTATAGTGTACCTGAAGAGTGTTCGAATTTTGAATCCCGTTTAACATGGTGACTGCTACATTCTTAGCGGGAAATTGTTGGAGCTTCATGTTTCATTGTGGTTATAGTTCAGATATTCAGGTACAGAGAGGGAGAGCGCGAGCGCCAGCGAGAGGAAAGGAGCTAAGCTTGTCTATTTTGGGAGGTATGGCATATCAACAAGGATAAATGATAAAGGCATCTACTCTCATGAAGATGCCATACATGATGACAATGATAAATTCATAAACAATAATATACTTTATTTACGCGAAAAATCTAACCAAGTCATCCGAACTTTTTTTTAGAGGCGCCTCTTCCAAATTATGTGAAATATATGTGCGCCCCCTCCTACTCTTATTATCTAAAGCTTCTTCTTAAATGTTAACGATTTACGTTATAATTTTTGGATCTTTTCTGCTGCTTGTTGTTTTTCTTCTTTTTTTTTGTGCTGCTCGTGGTTCTTCTTGTTATTTTTCTTTGTTTTCTTCTACGATCTGTGGATTTATCTTCTTCGTTTTTAGATTTCAATAGGCTATCAAAACAATGAATTATTCAACGTTAAATAAGTTGAATGAGAGCGATTTGAATTATTCCTCTAAATCTTATCAAGCATACGAGGTTTGGATTATTTAATTTTGAATCAAATTGAATGGAATACGATTGCTAAATTGAATTGAATTGAATTGAATTGAATGGATGCATGTGTTCTAAATTAAATTAATAATCTCTAAATTGTAGACACAGATGTTTTGAATTTGATTTTATATATACAATGTTCGGTTCATTTAGCATTGTACATTATTTTCGCTTTGATTTATATTTTCGTTTCATTATGCAGACAGTTGTTTGAATTTGAATTTATATAATAGACAATACTCTGTTCATTTAGTACTATACAATGGTTTCGCTTTAATAATATGTTTAGTTCATTATGCAGACAGTTGTTCGAATTTGAATTTATATTATGGACAATGTTCCGTTTATTTAGTACTATACAATGGTTTCGCTTTAATATGTTCGATTCATTCTACAGTCTAGGTGTGTTATGGATGAACAATTTGGCCCAAAGATTGGGATGATTTTTAAGACACTAGAAGAAGCTGGAAAGTTTTACAAAAAATTATTCCAAACTTGCCAATTTTTCTACCAAAGTAAGGAACACGACTCAGAAGGGAGACGAGATTAAGAATCAATTAATCATATGCAGCACCTCCAACTCTGAAGACAAACCCCTCAGCCAACATAAATTGTCCAACCAGGATTTATGTACACATATTGAAGGACGTCGGTCTTTGGATAATTTCCAAAGTTATTTTAAATCATTCACACCCATGTTGTCCAGACTGAACAAAGATGCTCAAACAACACATGGAGCTAAGAATATTTGTGTGTCATACCATCAAAAATAACGACGAAGCCGGAATCAAATCGAGCAAAACATACTAATCATTCGTAGCAACAGCGGAAAGTCATCAGGAACTAAGTTTTATAGAAAAAGACGTGTGGAATTACATCACAAGGGAAGTACAGAATATTTCCGAACAAGACTATGCCAAAAAATTTGGGAAGTACCTATTAAGAATGAAAGAGAAGAGTTAAAATTTCTTTTTCGAGCTCAACTTTGAAGGCGATCACTCCATCAAAAATGCATTCCGGGCCGACGCAAGAAGTAGGGCTGCATGCGAGTATTTCAGAGACGTGGTTTCATTTGACACCACCTACAACACAAACAGAAATTTGGTTCACTGACATATAGTTTTAGGTTCACAGAATGTACACATTTCTATTCATAACTGTGTGAGAGTGTCCATTTATGCAGGTACAATCTGGTTTTTAGTTCTTTTGTGGGCACGAATCACTACGGTCAATCAACACTTCTCGGATGCGCTCTGGTGAAAAATAAAGACATCCAATCATTCAAATGGCTATTCGAATGTTGGCTCCGTTGCATGGGAAGGAAGGCACCAAAAGGCATCCTTACCGACCAATGCGCATCGATGCAAAGGGCCATCGAGATGTGCATGCCAACAATAATTCACCAATGGTGTATCTGGCACATCATAAAAAAGATCCCAAGCAAATTAAACGGCTACGAACGACACGAAGAAATTGAACAAGAGATGAGCCATGTCGTTTGGAACTCGTTCTCAAAAGACACATTCGACAGAAAATAGAACGATTTTGTCACAAAGTTCGGCGTGGGAGGCAATAAGTGGCTCTCAGGTAACTGACGTTTTTAATTTGAATTATTTTGATGCCATTACTTTTTTTGTTCAACTTGCACAGCTTTCAGTTTATATGGGCTCATGTTTTTGGTTCATTCTACAGAGTTATACGAAGATCGCCATTTATGCATTCAAGTTTACCTGGATCACCACTTTTGGGTCGGGATGAGAAGCACACAAAGGAGCGAAGGCATGCGCGTATTTTTCAACAAGTTCATCACACAGAACAGCTCCATGATTCAATTTGTGAAGCAATACGATAATTACCTAGCAAGCAGAGAGCAAAGAGAGAGAGAATTTGATGTTGCAGATTTTCACACCATGATACCGTGCGCAACAAAATCAGCAATATAGGCTCAATTTTAGCACATGTATACTCACGAGAAGTTCAAGAAAGTTCAAGCACAATTAAGAGGAAAGGTGAACTGCATCACAAGATCAATGCATTCCACCCTAGGTTTTACGACATACGAAGTCGTAGAGCAGGTTTCTAACTCCACATTCAACAAGTTTTTCATCACTTACGATGCAGTATCACGAGAAGTAAAATGCCAGTACTTGCTGTTCGAGTCAAGGGGCATGCTGTGCCTCCATTCCCTAAGCGTCTTAAGCTTCAAGCGAGTAGATAAAGTGGCACCGAAATATATACTAGAAAGCTGGAGCAAGAATATAAAGAGGAGGCACACACGCATCAAGAGCAGCCAATATAAGCCTCTATTGGAGCCGAGAAGCAAGAGATTCGACAATTTGGTGTTTCGGTCTCACAATATTTGCGAATTTGCGTAGAGTTCGAGGAGCTGACACAAGTTCTGCACCGGGCTTTTAACAATGTCATGGCCAAGATGCAAGAATATCAAGCGAAAAGTAAAGAAAAAAGTTTGTTATCTCATGAAGAAGTGACATTGAGCGATGTGAACAACCTCCAAAGCCCGCCACGTGTGAGAACAAGAGGTCGCCCCAAGAACAGACTGGGATCAAACTTGGAAAAAAAGATCTCAAACGCCACAAAGAAAAAGAAAAAGCTATCTCCAAGCGAGGTAACATTGATTTGATTTCGATTAAGATTTTTACTTTTTTTCGTTGACCACTGAGCCTAATATACTCTGCTTCTAATCCCTCTCCGTCCTCCATTAAGGATTCTGTCCCAGCGTAAACCCTTATCTGGAAGACTATTAATCCCTGAAAATGATACAAAAAGTAAGGATGAAGTGAATGTAAATCACCAACTACAAAGAACCAAACTCTATTCATATTTAAACAAAACGTGATAAATATTCAATCAGCAAGAAAAATATTTCTGCATGCAAATGAACTTAATTGAACACTTAAGGATGAAGTCAATGTAAATCACCAATCTCAATGAACCGAATTCTACTCTTTGAATAATTTACAACAAAATATGTATGATGTAAATAACTTAGTCTAAACGATAGCAAACAACAGAATTATCAAAGAAGTTTTAGAAATCACAACTTACAAATAGATGCGATGCCAGTTTTCTTTTGCCAAGAAAATAGCGGTAGTGCGCATATTGATCGATATCGATCTGTAGGCCTTGTTGGTATTTGGATCAATGTATTTCTAACCATGGGTTCCCAACATAAACATCTACAAAATGAACCTCAGTTAAATCACAAATGAACCAAATTATTTATCAGAACTAGTAAATTACTTAGGGAATAAAAAATTTGGCTTACCACAATATCCGTCGACACATAGTATATTTCTTCTTGAAACCAACGACATTTTCTGTCGTTGAGAATCATACACACTGCATTGACCACCTACAGGAAGAAAATTTATGAGATATACAGTATAAGAGTCTTTAGAAAAATCATTAATGTTAACGTAATAGGCAAATAATTTACCGTATTTTTTACATCTTCTTCGGGCATTAGAGACAAGAAATGATGTCTAAGGCTCTAAGCCCCTCCAAATGCGCTTCATGGTTCAAGACGAATATGGCATCATATTCATTGGTAGTATCTTTGGTTTCCTTTACATGTGTCATCCAATGATAACACTTTTTCCTCAGCTCCTCCATAATTTCTTTTTCTTTCTCTGGATTTTTGTACCCTGCAGCGGTTGTGAAGCTCGGCTCGGCACTGGTTTTCTCAGCAAATTTTAATGCCGCCGCCACCTCAGCATCTATCACTGCCTCTGCCAGGATTTCAAGCTGTGTCACCATCGGCTGAGAGGTAGGAGGAGTTGGTTGAGATGTTGGATGACTTATCCAAGGCTGAAGGAAGGTGCATCATCTTCCCATAAAGAAGGACGGGCAGCACTGCAAGATGATAGAGGAAAGTTTTAAGTAATAATGAAAAAGAAATATCATATAACACGAAAGCTAATAAAAATGATATTAATTAAAACTTACACATTCAATGGAGGTTCTGGCTCCGTCTTCCTCGGAGAAGATTCCTCGCCGGCCTGCTTTTTGGGTTTCGAAGGACAGCTGTAACAAACATAAAAGAGTCCAATAAAGAATGCATCTAATTGATTCTTGGATTCAAATGAACCACAAGTAAACCATGTAATGAAGCAAAATTACCCAGATTTGAACAAGCAGAAAACTTACAAATCAGGCTATGCTTCTTCTTCCAATTGCTCTGCCACTGGAGCTTCTTGGCATGGTTGCTGTTGTTTTCGGGAGGGTTGTTGCGTTAAACAGAAAATAGTTTAATAACGACCTAGAATTATTATCCTGTACCATTAAAACTAATAAAAAAAATTCTAATTACAACTTACTCATTAATAGAAGCTTCTTCAGTTTGGCTCTTGGAAGGGACATTAGTGAAGGTCTCTCAATGTTTTATTATCTCTTCCACAAGCGAACTAGGAAGAGACACAACAATAAAGAGCTCTATGGAAGATGAACAAGGAAGAAGTTAATATTGAACTACTAGAATAGGTATCGAGAAATCAAAAGCTGCACATTAAAAAACTCACATATCAAGAGGTTGAAGATGAGTTTCTCCTCCAACAGCAATGATTTGGAGTTCAGGATTAGGTGTAGTGCTACTGACAATTAAACACAGATTCCGTGTGATTAATTAAACAAAAATTATTATCGAAATCTAAAAGACCAACATAAATATTTCAAATTACACAGTTGGAGTTTGAAAACTCTGTTTTTGATGGAGTTTCTATCTTCTAAAAATTTTTACCGGAGTTTTCGGAGTATTTTTCCTAATAAAAAAATACCAAACTAAAATCATCAACCGAGATTACAAGCAGAGGATTAAAAATACCTGAAATTCATTTTTGGAATCCAATGAACCGAATTTAAACCAAGAAAAGAACCAAATTTACCTGTCATTGGCTGGTGCATTTACAGACGATGTGGAGCTCGTTTGAGTTTGTAAAGGTTCACTGCCCAAATTTACAATCGACAGTCTAAGCAAAAAAATAACTATTATTCAGTAAATCCAGAGGAATTACAAGAAGTTTTAGGAAAAGTTAGCAAACAAAGAAAAAGAACTCGATATAAGAAATCGAATCTTATAGCTCGGATAAATCATTTCGCGCCTCTGTTGAGTCAAAATCATACGGAGCAACATTTGTTTTTCGAACTCCATCATTTTTTCTCTTTGATCTTTTTTCTCTTAATAGCTACAACGCCTATCTTCTTCTTTCGGCAGCGCTGACATTTACTTGTTCACTTCTGAAAATTCATAAAATAAGTATCAGTGAACCTAAAATAAAAGTATCAATGAACCGAAAATATAATTTCAGAAATTTACTCCTTTTCAGATTCAGTTTTGTTTTTTGAATTTGTCAGAACAAGCTTGCTTGATTTGGTTTGTTTTTTGGCAACCCTCTCTGGTTGTTTTCTTTTCATTGTCGGTAATTTTTTCGATTTCTTTTTCTCTGCAACACATACAAACACATCGGATTTATACCGGAGACAAATATCACAGATGTAATTTACGTAACAAGCACACACAAACAATTTTCAGCAAATAAAAGCAAAATTAAACCAGATGAACATCATACAATCATAGCAATGAACCAAAAATAATCAATTTCTAAACTTACTAGTTTTTAGATTCACTTGTGCTCTCCGAATCTGTCGAAACAAGCTTTTTTTTTTTTTGCTTTCTTTTTTAACCACCTTCTGTGGTTGTTTTCTTCTTTTTTTTTTGTCGCTATTTTTTCAATTTCTTCTTCTTTTCTGCGACACATACAAAAAGTTTTGTTAAAATAACATGATAAAAATTTAAATAAATAGATAGTTTTCAAGAAGTATACTTAGATTCAGATTCAGAAAAACTGTCTTGATTGGATACCAATACCAGAGCTGTAATTAACTTAACTAGCGCATAAGAACAATTTTCAGCAAATACAAGCAAAACTAAACCAAATGAACATCAAACAAACAAACAAAGCAATGAACCGAAATAGTTATTTCCCAAACTTACTGGTTTTCGGATTCATTGTGCTTTTCAAATCCGTCGGACTGCTTTTGTTTTCAGATTCACTTGTGGTTTCCGAATCTGTCGGAACAAACTTTTGCTTTTTCACCACCCTATGTTGTCTTGTTCTTTTGTTTGGCGGTGTTTTCTTGGATTCGAATTCAAATTCGAAAAAACTGTCTTCTTCCGAAGAAGAATCCAGAACAACAATTTTCTTTTTTTTTCTTTCTTCAACTTTTTCTTCTCTTTCCCCTTCAGAAGAACAGTCTTCGACACCTTCTTTTCTTTTGTCTTTCTCTTCTTTAATTGTGCTCTGTACACAAGTCCCTAAAACACAAGCTTACTTAGTTAGCAGAATATTTTAGAAGCATCTGAACTGAATTTTCAAAGAAAATTTTTATTTAATTTACCATTGTATGGGTTACTTCCTTAGCAATCCGATCCAACATCTTCTTCTGTGTCCAGTAGGCCACCCACGGTAGCCCAAGAGTGTCAAGTGTATCCAGTCGAGGGAACTTGGTTTCATGGAAATATATCAGCATAAAAAAAACACACAGCCATCAACGGACTGTTTCTTTCCCTCTCTCCTGGCTTCGATCCCCTTCCTCAAGAAGCTCAGCACATGAGTTGCCCAATCCCATTGTCGGATGTTGTCCACACGAAGGACATGCAGCTTATGGATTGGGGAGGCCGTGCTTACCGTCGTCAGCAACAATAAGCACTTATGGACAAAGACGACAAAAGTCCTCTCGAATTTCTTCCTGTTCTCCTCCCTTTCAACACTCATATCAAGGACATATTTCGTCAAAGATGCCAATGTAGCACCTTTAAAGCTGTCAATTATCTCCCTGTCTGCCTCATTGAGATTGCCGTACTCAACTTTCTCAGAAAAATGATTCCTTACAATATTTTAATAGCAACAAATTAGTCAAAAAGGCTCAATTTCATTTTCTGTATTCAGATGAACCGAAAATAAAGGAACCAAATAACCAAAATAAGCACAAGTTGAAGGGATATTACCACCGTAGTTTATGCCCAGCGTAGCTAGTACCTTGGTAGGTGTTATTTGTATTCTGCCATAGAAGGTGTCTAGGTATCCATAATACTCATCATAGCAACAAATCAATTCTCTCAAGAGCTTGTGAGAGACATTCATTTCCGGGATATGTGCTAGTGCACTGAATTCTATTTCGCCTACAATATCTCTCTTTTGCTGACTGATGAGCGGATAATTTATACGCTTTTTGGCATTGTTTTTAGTATATTTTTAGTATATTTTAGTTAGTTTTTTTATTATGTTTTTATTAGTTTTTAAATAAAAAATCACAATTCTGGACTTTACTATGAGTTTGCGTATTTTTCTGTGATTTCAGGTATTTTCTGGCTGAAATTGAGGGACCTGAGCAAAAATCTGATTCAGAGGCTGAAAAATGACTGCAGATGTTGTTGGATTCTGACCTCCCTACACTCGAAGTGGATTTTCTAGAGCTACAGAAGCCCAATTGGTGCGCTCTCAATTGCGTTGGAAAGTAGACATCCTGGGCTTTCCAGAAATATATAATAGTCCATACTTTACCCAAGATTTGATGGCCCAAACTGGTGTTCCAAGTTAGCTTAAGAATTCTGGCATCAAAATGCCAGAATTGGCACAAAAGCTGGAGTTAAACGCCCAAAATGGCACAAAAGCTGGTGTTTAACTCCAAGAAAAGTCTCTACACATGAAAGCTTCAATGCTCAGTCCAAGCACACACCAAGTGGGCCCGGAAGAAGATTTCTACATTAATTACCTTTTTCTATAACCCTATGCTACTAGTTTTCCATAAATAGGACCTTTTGCTATTGTATTTGAAGACTTTGATCTTTGAATCATACTTTCATAGACCTTTTCACGTTTGGAGGCTGGCCTCACGGCCATGCCTGGACCTTTTGTTCTTATGTATTCTCAACGGTGGAGTTTTTACACACCATAGATTAAGGTGTGGAACTCTGCTGTTCTTCATGAATTAATGCAAAGTACTACTGTTTTTCTATTCAATTCATGCCTACTTCTTCTCTAAGATATTCATTCTTTCTTCAACTTGATGAATGTGATGATCTGTGACACTCATCATCATTCTCACCTATGAACATGTGCCTAACAACCACCTCTGTTCTACTAGCAATGGCTTGAATGCGTATCTATTGGGCTTCTAATCTAAGATTGGAACCTTCGTGGTATAGGCTAGAATTATTGGCGGTCATTCTTGAGATCCGAAAAGTCTAAACTTTGTCTGTAGTATTCCGAGTAGGATCTGGGAAGGGATGACTGTGACGAACTTCAAACTCGCGATTGTTGGGCGTGTGATAGACGCAAAAGGATCAATGGATCCTATTCCAACATGATCGAGAACCGACAGATGATTAGCCGTGCGGTGATAGCGCATTTGGAACATTTTCACTGAGAGGACGGGAAGTAGCCATTGACAACGGTGATGCCCAACATAGAGCTTGCCATTGAAGGGAGTATGAATGATTGGATGAAGGCAATAGGAAAGCAGAAGTTTAGGAGGAACAAAGCATCTTCATACGCTTATCTGAAATTCTTACCAATGAATTACATAAGTATGTCTATCTTTATTTTATGTTTTATTCATCTTTTAATTATCAATCCTCCATAACCATTTGAATCTGCCTGACTGAGATTTACAAGATGACCATAGCTTCCTTCAAGCCGACAATCTCCGTGGGATCAACCCTTACTCACGTAAGGTATTACTTGGACGACCCAGTGCACTTGCTGGTTAGTTGTGCGGAATTGTGACAAAGTGTGACTCACGTTTGAGAGCTCCAAGTCTTTGGCGCCATTGTTGATGATCACAATTTCGTGCACCAAGTTTTTGGCGCCGTTGTCGGGGATTGTTCAAGTTTGGACAACTGACGGTTCATCTTATTGCTTAGATTAGCTACTTTTCTTTTTATTTTTCAGAATTTTTAAGAATGAATTCTAGAGTTTCAAGGTGATGTTCTTATCATCACAAAAGCTGATTGATTCTCATCAATTTAGCTATTGAATGTAATGTCCTGCTGAAGCTTGGCTAACCATGTCTAATCTTTTTAGACTGAAGCTTTAGACTAACATTGCATGATTCCTCGAATTCTTATTAAAAGTTTTGAATCTCTTTATTCTCTTTTCCATATGATTTTCGAAAAATCACAAAAAAATTTATAAAACCATAAAAATCAAAAATATTTTATGTTTCTTGTTTGAGTCTAGTATCAATTTTTAAGTTTGGTGTCAATTGCATGTCTTTATTCTTCTTGCATTTTTCGAATATATGCATTATGTTCTTCATTGATCTTCAAGTTGTTCTTGATGATTTCAATGCTCTGATCTTTAATTTCTCTTATTTTGTGTCTTTTGTTGTTTCTTATATACATTTTCAAATTGTTATAGTCCTTAGTATACAAACTTCTAAGTTTGGTGTCTTGCATGCATTATTTATTTGATCCTAGTTGCATTTTTTTTGTTTCTCATCATTAAAAATTCAAAAATATTTTTAAAATTGTGTCTTTTCAAGTCAATAATATAGAGAATTGAAGATTCAGAACATTCAGCAGAGGAATTAAACAGAAAAAGCTGGGCGTTCAAAACGCCCGGTGAAGAAGGAAAATTGGCGTTTAACGCCAGGATTTTGGGCGTTTAACGCCAGGATGACACTAGAGGGAAGATTTTGTTTTTAATTCAAATTTTTTTCAAATCTTCATAATTTTTCAAAATCAAATCTTTTTCAAATCATATCTTTTCAATCATATCTCTTCAAAATCAATTTCTTTCCATTTGTTTTATTTATTACTATTTTCGAAAATCCTTACTACAATTAGTGATTTAATTCAAAATTTTCAAGTTGTTACTTGCCTATTAAGAAAGGATCAAATTTTAAATTCTAGAATCATATCTTCTAATTTCTTGTTAGTCAAGTAATCAACTTTAATTTTAAAACTTTCTCTTTTTAATTTGATTTTCAATCATATCTTCTCAATTATATATTTTCAATCACATCTTTTTCAAAATTAATTTTCAATCATATCTTTTTAATTTCTAATTTCAAAATCTTTTTCAAAATCACTTAATTTCTTTCCCAATCTTAATTTTCGAAAATCTCAATCAAATTTTCAATTTTTTTTTATTATTTTAAAAATCTTTTACTTTAATTTCGAAAATTCTTCCCCTCTTCTCACATCCTTCTATTTAAGGGACTAACACTCCTCCTCAAGGTGCAATTCGAACTCTATCCTTCTTGATAAGTTCGAATTCTCTTCTATCTACCTTCTCCTTCTATTCTTCTTTTTCTCTGACACCTCAAGGAATCTCTATACTGTAACATAGAGGATTCCATACTTTTTTGTTCTCTTTTCTTTCATATGAGCAAGAGCAAAGACAAAGGCATCCTTGTTAAAGCTGATCCTGAACCTGAAAGGACCTTGAAGAGAAAGTTAAGAGAAGCTAAAGCACAACTCTCTCTAGAGGGCCTAACAGAGCTCTTCAAGGAGGAAGAAACCATGGCAACCGAAAATAACAATGCCAACAATGCAAGGAAGGTGCTTGGTGACTTTACTGTACCTACTCCAGACTTCTATGGGAGAAGCATCTCAATCCCTGCCATTGGAGCAAACAACTTTGAGCTTAAGCCTCAATTAGTTTCTCTAGTGCAACAGAATTGCAAGTTTCATGGACTTCCATTGGAAGATCCTTATCAGTTCTTAGCTGAATTCTTGCAAATCTGTGACACTGTCAAGACCAATGGGGTTAATCCTGAGGTCTACAAACTTATGCTCTTCCCTTTTACTGTAAGAGACAGAGCTAGGACATGGTTGGATTCACAACCCAAAGAAAGCCTGAACTCTTGGGAAAAGCTAGTCAATGCATTCTTGGCAAAGTTCTTTCCACCTTAAAAAATTGAGCAAGCTTAGAGTGGAAGTCCAAACCTTCAAACAGAAGGAAGGAGAATCCCTCTATGAAGCTTGGGAAAGATACAAGCAATTGATCAGAAGGTGTCCTTCTGACATGCTTTCTGAATGGAGCATCATAGGTATCTTCTATGATGGTATGTCTAAACTGTCCAAGATGTCATTGGACAGCTCTACTGGAGGATCTCTTCATCTGAAGAAGACGCCTGTAGAAGCTCAGGAACTCATTGAGATGGTTGCAAATAACCAATTCATGTACACTTCTGAAAGGAACCCTGTGAATAATGGGACAAATCAGAAGAAAGGAGTTCTTGAGATTGATACTCTGAATGCCATACTGGCTCAGAACAAAATATTGACTCAACAAGTCAATATGATTTCTCAGAGTCTGTTTGGAATGCAAGCAGCAACAGGCAGTACTAAAGAAGCTTCATCTGAAGAAGAAGCTTATGATCCTGAGAACCCAGCAATGGAAGAGGTGAATTACATGGGAGAACCCTATGGAAACACCTATAATCCTTCATGGAGAAATCATGCAAATCTCTCATAGAAGGATCAATAGAGACCTCAACAAGGTTTCAACAACAGTAATGGTGGAAGAAACAGGTTTAGCAATAGCAAGCCTTTTCCATCATCTTCTCAGCAACAGACAGAAGATTCTAAGCAGAGCCACTCTGACTTAGCAACTATAGTCTCTGATCTAATTAAAACCACTCAAAGTTTCATGACTGAAACAAGGTCCTCCATTAGAAATTTGGAGGCACAAATGGGTCAGTTGAGTAAGAAAATTACTGAATTCCCTCCTAGTATTCTCCCAAGCAATACAGAAGAGAATCTAAAGAGAGAGTGCAAGGCCATAAACACGTCTCACATGGCCGAACTTGGAGAGAAGGAAGAGGCAGTGATCTCCACTGAGGAAGACCTCAATGGACGTCCACTGGCCTCCATGGAATTCTCTGATGAGAAACCACGGGAATCTGAGGCTCACACAGAGACTATAGAGATTCCATTAAATTTACTCCTGCCATTCATGAGCTCTGATGAGTATTCTTCCTCTGAAGAGGATGAAGATGTTACTGAATAGCAAGTTGCTAAGTACCTTGGAGCAATCATGAAGCTAAACGCCAAGTTATTTGGTAATGAGACTTGGGAGAATGAAACTCCATTGCTCACTAAAGAACTGGATGACTTGACTAGGCAGAAATTATCTCTGAAGAGACAAGATCCTGGAGAGTTCTCAATACCTTGTACCATAGGCACCATGACCTTTGAGAAAGCTCTGTGTGACCTAGGGTCAAGCATAAACCTCATGCCTCTCTTTGTAATGGAGAAGCTAGGGATCATTGAGGTACAAGCTGCAAGAATATCACTGGAGATGGCAGACAATTCAAAGAAACAGGCTTATAGACTTGTAAAGGATGTCTTGATAAAGGTTGAAGACCACTACATCCCTGCTGATTTCATAATCCTAGAGACTGAAAAGTGTGTGGATGAATCCATCATCCTTGGCAGACCCTTCCTAGCCACAGCAAAAGCTATAATTGATGTTGACAGAGGAGAATTGATCATTCAAGTGAATGAAGACTCCCTTGTGTTTAAAGCTCAAGGATATCCCTCTGTAACCATGGAGAGGAAGCATGAAGAGCTTCTCTCAATACAGAGTCAGACAGAGCCCCCACAGTCAAACTCTAAGTTTGGTGTTGGGAGGCCACAACCAAACTTTAAGTTTGGTGTTGAACCCCTACATTCAAACTCTAAGTTTGGTGTTGGGAGGTTCCAACATTGCTCTAAACATCTGTGAGGCTCCATGAGAGCCCACTGTCAAGATATTGACATTAAAAGAAGCGCTTGTTGGGAGGCAACCCAATCTTTAATTATCTATGTTAAATTTCTATTTTCTTTTGTTATTTTATGTTTTCTGTAGGTTGATGATCATGTGAAGTCAAAAAAATAATTGAAAAAGTAAAAACAGACTAAAAAATAGAAAAAAAATAGAACACCCTAGAGGAGAAGCTTACTGGCGTTTAAACGCCAGTAAGGATAGCAGAATGGGCGTTAAACGCCCAGCCTGGCACCGTTCTGGGCGTTTAACACCAGAAATGGGCACAGAGCTGGCATTTAACGCCAGAAAAGGGCAAGAAGCTGGCGTTAAACGCCAGAAATGGGCAGCAGCCTGGCCTTTAACGCCAGGATTGGCAGAAAGGGGCATTTTTGCACGCCACTTGGTGCAGGGATGAGATATCCTTGACACCTCAGGATCTGTGGACCCCACAGGATCCCCACCTACCCCACCTCTCTCTCTCTTCTTCACCCATTCACCAATCACCTCAATACCTCTTCCCCAAAAACCCCCTCACCTATCAAATCCCACCATTCTCTTCACCACTCACATCCATCCTTCATAAAACCCCACCTACCTCACCATTCAAATTCAAACCACTTTCCTACCCAAACCCACCCATAATGGCCGAACCATACCCCCCTCTCCACTCCTATATAAACCCATTTTCACTACTTCATTTTCACACAACATAAACACTACTTCTCCCCCTTGGCCGAAACACTAAGCCCCCACCATCTCCTCTATTTCTTCTTCTACTCTCTTTTTTCTTCTTTTGCTCGAGGACGAGAAAACCTTCTAAGTTTGGTGTGGTAAAAGCGTTGCTTTTTGTTTTTCCATAACCATTTATGGCACCTAAGGCTGGAGAAACCTCTAGAAAGAGAAAAGGGAAGGCAAAAGCTTCCACCTCCGAGTCATGAAAGATGGAGAGAATCATCTCAAGGGTGCACAAAGACCACTTCTATGAAGTTGTGGCCAAGAAGAAGGTGATCCCCGAGGTCCCTTTCAAACTCAAAAAGGGTGAATATCCGGAGATCCGACATGAGATTCGAAGAAGAGGTTGGGAAGTTCTCACCAACCCCATTCAACAAGTCAGAATCTTAATGGTTCAAGAGTTCTATGCCAATGCATGGATCACCAAGAACCATGATCAAAGTGTGAACCCGAATCCAAAGAATTGGCTTACAATGGTTCGGGAGAAATGCTTAGATTTTAGTCCGGAGAATGTAAGGTTGGCATTCAACTTGCCCATGATGCAAGGAGATGCACACTCCTACACTAGAAGGGTAAACTTTGATCAAAGGTTGGACCAAGTCCTCATAGACATCTGTGAAGAGGGCGCTCAATGAAAGAGAGATTCAAGAGGGAAGCCGGTTCAACTAAGAAGGCATGACCTCAAGCCCGTGGCTAGGGGATGGTTGGAGTTCATCCAACGCTCAATCATTCCCACTAGCAACCGGTCTAAAGTTACTATAGACCGGGCTATCATGATCCATAGCATCATGATTAGGGAGGAAGTAAAAGTTCATGAAGTTATATCCCAAGAACTCTACAAGGTGGCAGACAAGTCCTCTACTTTGGCAAGGTTAGCCTTCCCTCATCTCATTTGTCATCTCTGCAATTCAGTTGGAATTAACATAAAGGAAGACATCCTCATTGATGAGGATAAGCCCATCACTAAAAAAAGGATGGAGCAAACAAGAGATCCCACTCATGGACATGAGGAAATTCCTCACCATGAAATCCTTGAGATGCCTCAAGGGACGCATTTTCCTCCATAAAACTATTAGGAGCAAATCAACACCTCCCTAGGAGAATTAAGCTCCAACATGGGACAACTAAGGGTGGAGCACCAAGAGCATTCCATACTCCTCCATGAAATTAGAGAAGACCAAAGAGTCATGAGAGAGGAGCAACAAAGGCAAGGAAGAGGCATTGAGGAGCTCAAGCACTCAATTAGATCTTCAAGAGGAAGAACAAGCCACCATCACTAAGGTGGACCCGTTCTTTAATATCCTTGTTCTTTATTTTCTGTTTTTCGAATTTTTATGCTTTATGTTTATTTATGTTTGTGTCTTTATTACATGATCACTAGTGTCTAAGTGTCTATGCCTTAAAACAATGAAAATGAATCCATCACCTTTCTTAAATGAAAAATGTTTTTAATTGAAAAAGAAAAAGAAGTGCATGAATTTCGAATTTTAAAACAGTTTAGTTATTTTGATGTGGTGGCAATACTTTTGTCTTTCTGAATGAATGCTTGAACAGTGCATAATTTTTTTTGAATTTGTTGTTCATGAATGTTAAAATTGTTGACTCTTGAAAGAATGATGGAAAAAGAGAAATGTTATTTGATAATCTGAAAAATCATAAAATTGATTCTTGAAGCAAGAAAAAGCAGTGAAAAGCTTGCAAAAAAAAATATATGCGAAAAAAAACGAAAAAAAAAAGAGAAAGAGAAAGAAAAAGCAAGCAGAAAAAGGCAATAGCCCTTTAAACCAAAAGGCAAGGGTAAAATAAAAAAGGGATCCAAGGCTTTGAGCATTAGTGGATAGGAGGGCCCACAGGAATAAAATCCTGGCCTAAGCGGTTAAACCAAGTTGTCCCTAACCATGTGCTTGTGGCGTGAAGGTGTCAAGTAAAAACTTGAGACTGAGCAGTTAAAGTCGTGGTCCAAAAGCAAAAAGAGTGTGCTTAAGAGCTCTGGACACCTCTAATTGGGGACTCTAGCAAAGTTGAGTCACAATCTGAAAAGGTTCACCCAGTTATGTGTCTGTGGCATTTATGTATCCGATGGTAATACTGGAAAACAAAATACTTTGGGTCACGGCCAAGACTCATAAAGTAGTTGTGTTCAAGAATCAACATACTAAACTAGGAGAATCAATAACACTATCTGGATTCTGAGTTCCTATAAAAGCCAATCATTATGAACTTCAAAGGATAAAGTGAGATGCCAAAACTGTTCAGAAGCAAAAAGCTAAAAGCCCCGCTCATCTGATTAATACTGATCTTCATAGATGTTTTTGGAATTCATTGTATATTCTCTTCTTTTTATCCTATTTGATTTTCAGTTGCTTGGGGACAAGCAACAATTTAAGTTTGGTGTTGTGATGAGCGGATAATTTATACGCTTTTTGGCATTGTTTTTAGTATGTTTTTAGTATATTTTAGTTAGTTTTTATTATGTTTTTATTAGTTTTTAAATAAAAATCACAATTCTGGACTTTACTATGAGTTTGTATGTTTTTCTGTGATTTCAGGTATTTTCTGGCTGAAATTGAGGGACCTGAGCAAAAATCTAATTCAGAGGCTGAAAAAGGACTGCAGATGCTGTTGGATTCTGACCTCCCTGCACTTGAAGTGGATTTTTTGGAGCTACAAAAGTCCAATTGGAACGTTCTTAATTGCGTTGGAAAGTAGACATTATGGGCTTTCCAGCAATATATAATAGTTCATACTTTGCCTATGATTTGATGGCCCAAACCGGCGTTCCAAGTCAGCTTAAGAATTCTGGCATCAAAACGCCAGAACTGGCACAAAAGCTGGAGTTAAACGCCCAAACTGGCACAAAAGCTGGTGTTTAACTCCAAGAAAAGTCTCTACACATGAAAACTTCAATGCTCAACCCAAGCACACACCAAGTGGGCCCGGAAGAAGATTTCTGCATTAATTACCTATTTTTGTAACCCTAGGCTACTAGTTTTCTATAAATAGGACCTTTTGCTATTGTATTTGAAGACTTTGATCTTTGAATCATACTTTCATAGACCTTTTCACGTTTGGAGGCTGGCTTCACAGCCATGCCTGGACCTTTTGTTCTTATGTATTCTCAACGGTGGAGTTTCTACACACCATAGATTAAGGTGTGGAGCTCTGCTGTTCTTCATGAATTAATGCAAAGTACTACTGTTTTTCTATTCAATTCACGCCTACTTCTTCTCTAAGATATTCATTCGTTCTTCAACTTGATGAATGTGATGATCCGTGACACTCATTATCATTCTCACCTATGAACATGTGCCTGACAACCACCTCTGTTCTACTAGCAATGGCTTGAATGCGTATCTCTTGGGCTTCTAATCTAAGATTGGAACCTTCGTGGTATAGGCTAGAATTATTGGCGGTCATTCTTGAGATCCGAAAAGTCTAAACCTTGTCTGTGGTATTCCGAGTAGGATCTGGGAAGGGATGACTGTGACGAGCTTCAAACTCGCGATTGTTGGGCGTGTGACAGACGCAAAAGGATCGATGGATCCTATTCCAACATGATCGAGAATCGACAGATGATTAGCCGTGCGGTGACAGCGCATTTGGAACATTTTCACTGAGAGGACGGGAAGTAGCCATTGACAACGGTGATGCCCAACATAGAGCTTGCCATGGAAGGGAGTATGAATGATTGGATGAAGGCAATAGGAAAGCAGAAGTTTAGGAGGAACAAAGCATCTTCATACGCTTATATGAAATTCTTACCAATGAATTACATAAGTATCTCTATCTTTATTTTATGTTTTATTCATCTTTTAATTATCAATCCTCCATAACCATTTGAATCTGCCTGACTGAGATTTACAAGATGACTATAGCTTGCTTCAAGCCGACAATCTCCGTGGGATCGACCCTTACTCACGTAAGGTATTACTTGGACGACCCAGTGCACTTGTTGGTTAGTTGTGCGAAATTGTGACAAAGTGTGATTCACGTTTGAGAGCTCCAAGTCTTTGGCGCCATTGTTGATGATCACAATTTCGTGCACCACTGACTCATTGCCTTGAACACCCTTGCTATTACTTTTGTCTGGCATATGAGATCGTGAGTTTTCTACAAGATTTTGAAACAATATGTTATGATATATTTATAATACAAAAATAGAGTTTATTTGAATGGAAGACAATAAATATATTTAATGTGTATATATGCTTACGTTATAGCGCGTCTTCTGCTTTTTTGTCACCATCATCTTTTTTATTTTTGCTACAAGGACAAAAAAATTTGGTCAATACTTCACTCAATACACTAACAAGCACAAGCATGCATATTTTAATCAAGTGAATCAAAATCACCAACTCCAATTAACCGAACTCCATTCATGTTTGAATAAAACGTGTTAAACATTCAATCAGTAAAGAAAATATTTTTGCATGCAAAAGAACTCAACTAAACACATAACAATCAAGTGAATCAAAATCACCAACTCAATTGAACCAAACTCCATTCATGTTTGAATAAAACATGTTAAACATTCAATCAGCAAGGAAAATATTTCTGCATGCAAAAGAACTCAACTGAACACATAGCAATCAGCTGAATCAAAATCAGCAACTCCAATGAACCGATCTCTATTCATGTTTTGAATAAAACGTGATAAATATTTAATCAGTAAGAAAAACATTTCTGCATGCAAAAGAATTCAACTGAACATGCTAACAATCAAGTAAATCTAAATCAGTAACTCCAATGAACCGAATTATATCACAGAAAGAAACTAACAACACATTTCCATTCGTATGCCCTAGTTACGCAAAAAAATGGAATCGGAATAACAGGATCTACTAAACGAAGCAACTCAATCCACTAAACCTTAAATCTGACTAGGAGAAACACG